>NC_066613.1:23827500-24452500 GCF_025231255.1 Drosophila biarmipes | reverse complement strand
CGATACTCCTTATACTTATATACTTTTTGCTGCACCATTAGGTCGAAAAAATATTATAAGTATTAGGTTTTGTTTGGCAATCTGTTTTTATTTTTTGTTACCAATATTTCACCACATGCAGTTTTCATATCAACATTTTTTCGCCTTTCGTTGTGTCTTACTTTATTTTTATTTTCCTGTACTGCCGCAACTCTAAGCGGGTAAATCGAGCATGACAATAAACGAAACAATCGGTGCAGATTTGAAACGCATTGCTAAACTTGTTTGCCGCAGCAACAGCAACAGCACACACAAAACAACGACACGCGGCTGGAGCGGAAACTCTGATCAGAACCGAAACCGAGACAGAAACAGAACTCTTCAACTGCAATTGCGACCCACGAGAGCCGACGATCCAGCGGCGAGCAGGGCAAACAAAAGACTAAAGCCAGCTTCGAGTTGGAAGTTGCCGCTGCGCCAAGAGTTGCTGCCGTCGAGCAACAGCAACAGCAACACCAACAACGACAACGACAACCACAGCGACAACGACAACGACAACAATAGCAACAACGACAACGATCGACCGATCGTGTCTACCGATAGCAATTGTACGAGTACACCGAAACTAATGGTCGTTAAACAAAGTATTGGGACAATATATTTAGTTAAAAAATAATTTTTTAATTATAAAAAAATCTTCAAAATAATGTATTGGTAAATAGGAAATTTTAAAAATGATTTTTTATTATTTTTTATTGATTTTAAAGCACTATATTATTCTTAAAATTCGATAAGTTTTAAAAATTAAATGTAATTATTTTATTAGAATTAGGATAATTATATTCCATTACTCAGAAGACTGGTATCTAAATATATATAGTGCAAACTTAGAATTTTTTTTCAATATCACAAATGTTAAAAGTATTCAATTTTATTCTTTCTAATAATCTGTTGTAACAAAAACAATTTAATAAAATATTCAACTGATCAAAAGTTGGGTTTTTATTTTGTATCTCTTAGGTTCGAAATGTATTTACATTTCTTCCAGTGCATCCGTGAGTAGTGGTACGAGGCGAGTGTAGTTGTGTGGGTGTTTGCAGTGCAAGAGCAAAATCAAAGGAGCAGCAACAACAGTTACGGCAATGTTGCTGGAAAGGGAAAGGGCGCTCAGGTCTGTCATTGTCGAAAGAGAGAAGGAGAGCCAGCTGCCCGATGGAGCTATATCAACAAGTCAATGCCAAATAGTATTTTTTAATTTTTAAGTACCAGAATAATTAACCTAGCACTGGGTCTGCCATAAAAGATATGATCTTTAAAATCATAGTTTGCTTGTAGTTCTAGAGCAGAAACGTTTTATATTTGTAACTACCCTGGCCTTCAGTTTACAGAAATAATTAGTAGAAGTGCTTGAACTATGTTTTATGTACGTCAGGTGGCCAGGTCTATTTAAAAAAGCTAATAAAATGCTAAGGAGAATTAAACAATTTAATTGTTACATTAATTTGAGGTCATATTTCATAAGTTTTGTTTTATGTGCTAATGAGAACTCTGAAAATTTAAATAGATGGTTGTCTAAAAATATAATTTAGTCTAGCAATTACAAAATCTCTAATCTTTTAGACTAGTTTTTTGGGATTCAGAAACTTTATATTGGCAAAGTTCCAACGTAGTTAGCTATTAAAGTTCAGTGAATCGTAGCAGCATGTCCTCTAAGATACCGAGTAATTAAAGCCCCCTGGAACCTCCAATTCTCCAGTGATCACTCTATTTTGCCCACCCATTCGCACTGATTTCCAATAATTGCCGGTGATCACAGCAGCTGGACCTTAATGACAGCGACCGGGGAGTGAGTGGGGCAGCTGATGGCCAATGAACACCTATGCATTTACAGGTAAGGAAAGTTGGCAATGCAGGTGCCGTTATAAGAAATGCAATGCAATGGTCAAGAATTGATCATGATCTCGGCCGTAATAATGATGAAAAGCTCGGAAAGCGCGGAAATGCCATGGAAAATTGCTTAATGAACCGTTTCGCAACGCGTCTGCTCCAAATGGCCATCGTGGCTATAGAATCTCTCGCTCGTCACCCAACCAGTCCAATGGATCTCTGGCACTGGACCAATCCAATGCAGTCCAAAGCGAAACGAAACCCGAACAGAGCAAGTTCAATGCCATTAGGCAAACTGCCACTGAAAACATTTCCACCAACTATTCTCCGACTGTCCATAAAAGTGGTTAAATATGTATAAACACAGAAACACTTCACATATCTGCCGGCGAATACGAAAATATTTATTGCGTAGGAACACAGGGACACAGTAAGTAAGAGCCAAACTGCACACAGAATTTTCTGGATACTACCTGCAAATAGTACTCCACTTGCTTTTATTTACCATCGTGTTTTTTGTACTATTTATTTTTTATATTTTGCGCAGGCGGCACTTCGAATTGCGATTCGCATGGGATTGGAAATCGAGGGGGGAAATGGGGATGGGAGTTGTCTCGATGACTGCTGATGAGGGGCCAAGTTTAATGGTTGCAGAAGAAAAACTTGAAGATGAGATTGCACTCGGAATTGGACGAGGCAAGGCGGGCCAGGTATCCCCAACCAGATGCAAATAAATGGAGGCAAGGAAAAATATTCCAAATACTTCAATCAAAGTTGTTTAGATAATGAGGCATCTATTGCAATGGCAGGGAACAGAAAATCCACAAGAACGTGGGACTTGAAATCCACATAATACAGTGCAGATACTTCGAAATTGAATAGAGACTATCTCAGCCAGCCGCAAATTGTAAACAATATTTTTGAAAACTTTTACCGACGTCGTAAAAAATAGTCTAAAACCCATTGCAAATTCCCCACTTTGCTCAGCGGAATAGCGGAAAACACTTCAGGTCCCACCTTGTTTATATGGCAAGCATTTTCCCTTAAAGCTACGTTTTATTTTCAAGTCGTAAACGTCTATACGACCTGCAGCGCCAATGGATTTTCAATAAACGGTTCTGTTTTCATACCGCCCATAAAAAGTTAAATCGCAGTAAAGCCCCAACTTACCCGAAAACGGAGGGAAATAAATTTAAGACAGGCCGGGGGGCGAAGGTCGAGCTACTCAAAGCTCGTCGTGACTCACCTGTAAAGAGATGGAAAAGCGGGAAGAATTTAATTTATATTTCGGGGAATTAATCATAAATCATAGCATGTTAATAGGCGGCGGCAAACAAAAATGGTACATATTTCAACAGATAAATTGGCCTGGTGTTGCGAAACTGATGAAGTCACGTCGCGAGTCTTGTGGCACGTGCCTCAAAACACAAGAAATAGCAACAAAATAGCGACAAAGCATAATTAACTAATTAATTTGCCAGACAGTCGGCAACTCAAACTGAAAAGTTATTTCCAGGCGGTGGTAAAAGTGGAAGCTAGTTTTTCCATGGCTTGTGGGTGTCCGTCTGCCTTTGAGTGAGAAGAAAAAAACACACACAACTTGAGTGAGTGTTTCGAGCCGGTTCCCTTGTAACTTTTTTATTTGCCTTTCCTGGGTTTTTATTTTAGTTTTTATTCGCAAACATTTCAATTGCTATTTGTCAGCGTTTTAGCTCTTTGTTTGCTCCCTATGGTTTATGCCTGTTTGCTCCCCGGTTTGCTTTTTATGACTTATTTTCGCTACGGACTTTTAATTAAAGACCGCTTTTATTGCCCTCGGCTGTGGCCGAAAAAGTCACGTGACATCGTCGGACATCGTCCATAAAAATCTGAGCTAAGGATGCGAGGACTTGGATTACTGGCGCCTGATGAATGATCACCCCGGCTTTATGCTAAACGGAAGGCCGTATCATGTTTCAACCAGGTTCAGATCGAAGGGGAACGGGTAGTTGTGGAAGGAGAGTCATCCGTCTCGGCAGAAGTCTTTAAAATGCTGTTATTAAATTCTCAAAAAACTGGAATGAGGTTAATCCAATTAGGCTTTAAAGGGCTTAAAGTGATTGAGTAACGTTTTACGGACAACACGATAACAAGAACTGGGGTTGACCTCATTAAAATATCTTACCGGAGCAAAAACGACCTAACCATATAAATATTCCTTACCTCAAAATTTAATTACTTTTATCAATGCAGACCCATCCGTACTTAAAACAAAGCACCCAAAAGTTAGATCTTCATTTTAAAACTAATGACCCTGCGCTTAAATCTCCTGAACTACTACCCAGCATGAACACATCAATCCCTCTTAAGTTAATAACACTTGACAAAAAATGCAAATTAGCCAAGCGACCTGGCAACTTTTCAGTGTCATTTTTTGGGCAAGAGAAAACTTTTCCAAATGACGCGCCCAAAAATGTGAATTATGTAGATTTTATACCCTTTTCGTAGGACCAAAACACACAGGACCCACTTCAAATGAAGGACACTTTGTGAGCTTACCTCTGCAGACCAGGAATTCACTCCGCCTTCTTCGACCTTTAATGCCAACTAATTGGCCACGGGCTCAGTACTACCAAGACACAAAATTCCTGCCTAGATGCGCGTGTAAAGGGGGGGTAGAGTGTGTCAGGTGTGTTGAATTCGAATCGAACAGGAATCGCCGAACGAGAAGTATTCATAAAAACATATTTTTTTGTTTTCTTAAATGTTTTTTAAATTATAACAGGCAAATGCGTGCTATGCTGATGGGAAATAAATTAATGTTTTATAAATGTCAACGATATTTATAAAAAAAAACACTGTATAAAATTTATTAATAACTATAATAAACCAATGAATTCTACTTGTTATTTTAATTAAATTGCAACTTCTCATACCGCATCTTATCTATGCATTATGTTATGGATCCACATTATTCATTCTTTGTGCTGAAATATTCCTATCTTTGTATCTTTCTATCTCACCCACTTTGGCTGAACTTAATGATGCTGCGCGAATGCTGAAAGCAGCGAAACAATCCGTTGGCAATTTCCAGGCAGATCCAAATGAATGTTGAAATACTTTTTGGCTTTAACTGTTGCTTCGTGCATACGTGCACAAATAACCGTTATAATACGGTTTATAGCCACATCTGCCAACCGATGATGAAACATAATTATGTTGAATCACTCACGTATCTGAAGGATACCAAGAGCAGGCCAACGGTAAAAGTAAAATGTATCTGTAGGTGGCAAATGACAGAGGAAGCCAATTGAAAGACCACAGAGGAGAAACTCCTGAATGAAAGCGAACGGAAAGACCAACAATTATACGGCAGAATCCCCTAAGACGGAACCAATCAGCTTAAAGTTCTCCCTGCTCAAATTGTCAATCAGTTTTTCTTCATTTCCTTGAATTTTTTCGATGCCTTTCTTACGTTAAAGTCTTTGAAGTACTTTACTCTTGCATTGTGTGTTTTGCAGACAAAGAAAATTAAATTGTATAGGATTTTAGACCAAAGTTTGTTATCTTTTGATAAAAGTATACAAATATTTTATCCTCTTCCATTTTACCTTATTTCATGCAAAACATTAGATTACAACAATTTTACATTTAATATGATTTATCCAAAGATCCCTTTTAATAATTTATTATTTTCTGTACAAATGTTTAAGAATGATAAGATCATAAGTTCAATAACAAACAAAATATATGAAAAATTTTTTATTATTCCGATTTTCTATTTAATATTTTTCAGCTTTTCCGTTCTGTACAGCCCCATTAAACCATCATCATGGCTAGCACCAACCAAGACGAAAATAAAAAAATAGGTATATAAAAGTCCTTAGCCACACAATGACTCGGGGGAACCGTCGAAATGGAAAGGAAATCCCCGCGACCGAACATAGAAATGCAAATGAAAATAAGCCAGAAGGCTGCAACAAGATGCTGATGAGTCGAAAGGAAACTTCTGCACTCTTGGCAAAAAGAAAAAGAAAAAACGAACAAAAAACTACAGAAAAAGGCAGTAACAACAGTGAACTTGGGCCACCAAAATGCGTTGAAAATAGCGTGGGGCAGATGGGGGAAAAAGGGAAAAGTCAAGCGGGTTCAACGCACCAACAAAGGCGGCAGCGGCAGCGGCGACGGCAGCAATGGAAATTGGCCAACAAATGTCAGACGGATCCAAAACAGGACAAAGGCGTGTTACGGGGGCGGCGGTGGGGCGTGGTCATGACCATGTAAGAGACATGAATTACGCATTAAGTGAAATGAATTGCACAAAATAATCCCCGGCAAGGCGACCAATCAAAGCGGAAATAAGGGAAATCCACAACTTTAAAAGTTCCGGAAAATTCCGCTTAACTGTTGCTGCCCAGAATGGGTTTTCCAGAGGGTTTTTACCCCTCCGGCGGACACGTGCATTTTTCACACACTCTTTCGAACATTTTCAGCACCCAACAAAGTGGAAAACTTTCACAGAACGCACCTTGTTTAGCCTTTCTTTCGAGTCTTCTGATGGTGTTTTATCTGGTTTTTCTTTGAATATCTTGGACTAATAACTTTAACGTGAATTTTTTCCAGAGAGGTTTCCCTCTAGATTTACGTAAAGTCCACGACTCGAAGGACACTAAAAGTACTCGCATCCGCCGCCACTTCCGAATCGTTGGAGAACTGAGCGCGAACTGGGGTCCGATGAGATGATGGCCTGGCCAGAAGGCCTTAAGAGACTGGTTTTCGGTGCGTTTGTCGTTTTTCGCCACCTTTTAGTAGTAACAAAGAGGCAGCGGCAGTAACTGCAATAACAACGACCACATCCCAAGTCCTGAGCGACCGAACAGCTGACTTTTTTAGCCGGTTTTTATAAGCGGCGAATTGGGAGGTCGCAAAGAGAGGTTTGTGCTATACACTCTCTTCAACAATACTGGAAAAAATATTGTAATCGACTAAAAATCTAAAATAATCTAAAGCTAAAGTAAACCTTATTTAATTACTTAAGGCTTATTTTTATTTATTTAAAAACAATAACAATGAAATTCACCATAATCTTGATGAGGCGTCTGAAAGTATGCATTGAAAAAATAGGTCGTATTTCTGAACGAATATTATTACCGCATTTTGATTAAATATAAATTGTAGCATACTTTTCGTAACAGTTTATAATGATTTTAAATCCTTACTGATTTTGTAATTTGGAATGAATAGAAAGTTTACCTAAATATATTTACTTCTTTTTTTTACCTATCAAACAATTTTAATATTATTTTTCAACTGATTCCATTATTTTATTTTATTTTAACATCGTTTCAAAGCAACTATTTTATTTAAACATTTTTAATTTTTTTATCTCATTAAGAATTCTAAATTAATACTTTCAAACCTGGCAATGATGTTTCGAAAATTTCTCTTAGAATTTCCAAACTATCTCACTCGTCCTCTCAATTCGCCGTGGCCAATCCTCTCGGAATTGCCATATTTTGTTTGTACCTGCGCAGTGGCAAGGACCTCTCACTACCCCTAAACTCCCACCCCCCGTCACACACAAAAAAGCAACTACTACAACGGGCCACACACAAAATTGAACAAGTTGCCTACCCCAAAAAGAGTAGCCCACGCCGCTTCCCCCGAGCTCAAAATTATGTTTGTCGAAGTTCTCGACTGTAAAATTTGTGGCGTGCCCCCATTCGATCAGATTGAAGGGGAAAGGTGGGTGGCCGTGGGTGGTGGAGAGCGGGGAAAGCGGCCGAGGGGGGAGCCTCGAAATGCAACCACAACAAGCTGCGCAACAGTAGCGACAAAACAAACGCAGCCCACACTTGACCGCACGCCTCGAGTCGGCTGGCAATCGAGACCAAAAAATATTCAATCACTGCGGAAAATGTGTCACCAAAACGGGCCATCAATGTGGTGGTTCTCCATTAAAACAGAAGTAATAAATTCGTAGAGTTTAAAAATCATAAATAATTGGAAATGAGTTTTTAGGATTGCTCAGCTATATTTAAAGGGTTCTATATTTCATGTTTTGATATAATATTTTATACTGTTCTAGTTTCTACCAGATTTTTTATAGAATTTTATTACGTGTTTTAATGTTTTTAAAATAAATAAGAAAAAATTATTTTTATTCTAGTTCCAGAAAAGATTATTTTTCTAATTTAAATTTAAATGAAACTTATAGAAAAGTATTATTTTTAAAGAGCCCGTATCTGATGCGACCCTTGATTCCCTTCCTCTGATTTATAAAAATGGTTTGATAAATTGATAAATTATAAATATGTTAACATCTCTACTTCCAGATTTCTCTCTGTGCATTTCTACACACATGATTACGAATTTTGCGGTGTACCATGCGGCGTATGAGTAACGCTGAAAAGGGGAACGCCTGTCTTGCCTGATAGTAATTATCGCACACAGGCCGCCGCACAAAAGGTTGTCAATGAAGCGTTTGCCGCCTCCATTCCAACGCCCACTTGGTCACGCCCCCAAGCCAAGGGGGGTTTATTCAAGTGAATATCGCTCATACGCCCGCTGGGCTTCCCAGGGCACATTTAATGGGGTTAAGTGAGTTATGATTATTTCAGTGATAGAAGAAGGAGGCGAACATGCAGAAAAGGAACTCCACGCCAGGACACATATATGTGGTTGGTTTATTTATGGCTCTCCGGCTGTAGGGGCCTTCGTCCTTTACCTAACCACATTTTGAGGTCCTTGGAGCAGGATGGGCGAGTGGCAGGGGGTCTGCCATCCGAGTCCCGGCGTAGACAAAAAACAAATTAGAGCCGGGTGACATTTTTATTGCTATTTAGCCTGGTGTGCCAGTGATTGTGTGTGCGAGAGTTTGTGTAACGAGAGCATTGCTCGGCGTCCAAGGTAAATGAACTCTTTGTGGAAAAAGTTCCTTGGCTCGGAACCCTATTGTTTTTCTTTTCTACCTAAAGTCGACGGGTAAACACTTCCGTTGGGCAATTTTCAATTACACGAAAAATCCACAGAGATTGACGACATAAATCTTGGGGCTCAAATCCCACAACGACAAACGAATCGATGGCAGGGGATTTGATAAGAAAACCCCCAAGGGTTTCCTTTTTTCTTAGCTAAAATTACCCCTCATTAGGCAAAAAGGGCCAAACATAATTATGAAAAAAGTAGAAGACAAGCCGTATAAAACAATAAGATGGCATGGCAAACTCAAGTCCTGCAGTTGAATGTCCTTTTTATGCCACAACATCATCGTGAACCGAGAAGGAGGAGCCACAAGAAAAGTTCAAGAGCTCCTTGAATCGGTTTCATTATGAGGCCACGACTTTCCCTTTTTGTTGTTCCTTTTGCCGTAAGAAGACTTTTGGCTTAAAGCTCTTACTTTTTCTATTTTCAAAAGAAAAACAAACACCTGGCGAGCGCTGCTTGATTTAGGAGGTGAAGGCCCGTCAGTCGGTGAACCCACGAGACAGACGAATTGTAAACAGCATCCCCATACATCTTTTTCCCAAAATGTTTAACTTTTTCATTTGTTTTTATATCCTCTACCAGGTTTGAGGTGGGCAAGTTTTTCGGTTTCCACCTTTCCCACTTAAAAACTTTTATTTAACTCTGTCTGGTCGGGGATTCTATTTGAATGTCAGACATTTTGCTTTGCAATGCTCACTAAAAGTTTGTTTGAAAGAGGATAGGCATGCTTTTGAAAATGCTACATTTCTTACTTTGGCGTTACCGAAATTTCGCTTCCTTTATTAAAATAAAAAATAAAGTTTCCAAGTTACCTATGTATGCATATTTAGTTATTTTAATCTTGAATAAAACCAGTATTTAAAAAATAGTTAAATATGAAATGAAATCCCAAAAATTTATATTGCTCCTATACATGATCTATATATTTAATTTTTGTAAGAAACTTTATTTTTTAGTAAAGGCGCCATATGTTCCACCTCCTCCATGCTTATTTTTCCCCAATCTTTTAACACCAAACCATTTTTTCTTAATTTTTGTTAAATTCCAAATTCTGTAAGCTTTAAATGCTGAGAATTTTTAAATCTGGTTTGAGTCTTGGCTTTACTATAAAAAGAAACTATAAACTTTTACATTCCTTTCGGGCGCCATCTATATTTGTGAAAATGCATTCCGCACATGCAAAGACAGCTAGCAGAGACACAAACCATACGAAATTAGCTTATCATTGACATATGGCATGTTCCATATCAACCCGGCTGCCGTTTTCCAGTATTACTTATAAAATAAATTTGACCGTGTAAATATAGAAAATATATAATATTTGTAAATGAAGTAATGCCAATAAATATCCAACAACACATAGCAATAATCCATAATATATGCGGCGGCAACAACAACATTTATATAATAAATATTTTCAATTCAATAATTTTGATTTTTTATTACCAAATATGTTAGTCAATCGCGGAATACTAAATGGTTATGGGATTTTAAGCCAAACTACACACAAATATAAATAAATGAAAAGCATTAAGAACGCAGAGAAGGAAACGAAAACTTATAAAAATCGGCGTTTGTTTTTTAAATAACATTTTATTTATATAAAGTTTATTTGCTTCATGGCTTCTGCTTCCATTTGTCTGGTAAATTATATAAACATGTAAATTATAGCGAAATAATGAATGCTACACAAGAAAATGGTTCGCTGTCAAACTTAAACTATTAAATTTTGAGCTGAAAATATACAAAGAGATGTTGGAAAATATTTTATCATTAGTAGATGTAGAAGGTAAATGTAAATTTCTTTAGTTCGTTGGTAATTTCGAATTTTCGATTATCTCGATGATGTGCTTAACAAATATTTCGAGGGAGTACATAGTGTGGATTAAGTTTTTAATTGATTAATTAATAGAGCATAATTAAGTAAACGTATAAAAATCATTGGCACAAGTTGCAGTCAAATTAACAATTAATTAAGAAGGAAAACGAGGGAGCTGTGTTAAAGAACTCATTTTTGTTTGCTTTCCTGCCACGGTTAGAGAGCACAGATGAATGGTATAATTTTCGTTTGCAATTGCACAGTGGGTTCCAAAAAAATATAATAAACATAGGTTTCGTTTCGTATAACATAAATTGCACTTAGCATAGAAGTTGAGAATACTTTTGGTTCTTGGAAATAAAAGCTAAATTAAAAGTAAATGTACATACAGATATATCTCTCGACCTATGACTAATTACTGTAAGTGGAAATTGTAAGTGCACTTGGTGGCTAATTCATATGTAAAAAAATAGTAAATCATAATTTTCTTTCTCTCCAGTTTCTCCATAATTATACAACAAACAATATAACAGCAACAACAATCAGGCCCCATAAACGGGGCACTCAGGTGAGCGCAATTGCAATAATGATAATCACACCAATTACGATCAGGCACAGAGTGAGCAAGTCGTTCGGCGTAATCAGGCCCACGGTGCAGGCGACAAATACGTGCTCGAGTGCAGTCCAACTGCCCCGGGTTGCACCACCAACCGCTCCAGCTCCAGCTGCATTTGCACCGGCAGCCGCCTGTGGCGCAAGTGGTGCCACAGTTCGCACCTCGCCGAAAACGGAAAGAGCCTTGCAGCTGGTGGTCGGGCGTTCATCATCATTATGATCCGCATTCGCCGGAAGTCCTTGGCGACGTTGACGTGCCTGCGTCTCAGTTACACTGCCCTCCGCTCCGTCCGCCTTTGCTTCACTGCCCGCCTGCTCTTCCCCAGTATCTGCATCATCCATCGATTTAATGGCTTCGTTGAGTGGTTCTGATTTCATTTCTGGCTCCACTTGGGTTTCGAAGTTCACTTTCAGCTCGGAAATGCTCAGGTTGAGTTGGGGCGTCTCGTAAACGATGCTCTTGCGGCGTGTGAACGGCATCACCGAGTCGCTTTCGTCGAGTTCCAGCTCCTCCAACTGATCGTACGAAATTTCGTTTAGTCCTGTTGCGTTAAGCTCTGTAGCGTCAAGATCTATGCTATCTAGCTCGTTATAGGTTTCGTTAGGAGTGTCTTCGTCAAGTCGGTTTTCGTCCAGTTCAGTTTCCTCAAGCTCCAATTCATCTAACTCATCGAACGAAGCCTCAAGCATTCTATCAATTATTTCCGATTCGTCCAGTTTAAAGTGCTTTTCGTCAAGGGAAGATTCGTTGAGTAAGCCATCGCTTACATCGATAACAGCGAATCTTAGACCGTCTACCTCATCTGGAGTGATTCTTTGCAGGGTCTCGGTGGTCAGATTGTAAACCTCTTCGCTCAGACTGACAGTTTCGTTGAGTTTTAGTTCTTCAATTACAGATACTAATTCTTCTTTCGCCAAGTCTTCGCTACCCTCCCTAGCCGCATTAATGCTTTCGTTAAGTTCTATTTCCTCCCTAAGACTCTCTTCCAACTCTTCCTCTGTGGGCAAAGGTGGAAATTCGTCGGCCCCCATGGGATCACCACCTCCCAAACACTCCGTATCCGTTTGCTCGTCATCCGTGGACTCCGAAGCACTGATGGAAACCTCGGATACGTAGTGCTCCCTGACCTGAAAGCGACTATTGTAGGTGGTCTGCAGTTCCAGTGAGGCATTCGCATGATTAGCCAGGGGATAGTCCGTGAGACTTACATTCCCCGAGTCCGGATTGGAGGAAGTCTCCTCCAGGGAGCTCAAGGAATCGAATTGGGTTAGGGATGCATTCCCCGCCCCTTCCTCGTCACGATCCATTACAATGCGAATTTTACTGGCATAGATCCGATTAAAGTTGGGCGACAGCTTCGGCGTGGACTCCACCTCCTCGTGGTCCTGCTCCGGAATCGTCTCTAGCTTATAACTATGGCTACTACAAGTGCTAGCATTATCGTTAGAGGATGGATGGGTGGTTGAGGCTGTGGTCGGGGTGCTAGTAGTAACATCAACTTGAACATTCAAAACGGGATTAGTAGCGCTTTTAGCTGGATCGAGCTGGGCGGGATTAGTAGTATTGGCAGTGGCATTGGCGTTGGCGGTTTCGGAATCAGGCGAACTCGGGGCCTCAGTGGCGGTGGCGGGATCATCTCCGTTACCTGTGGCATTATGTGTCAGCCGGCTGCGGTGCTGCTGTTTCGGTTGCTCCTCGATGCCAAAAATGGCGGCCAGCTCCTCGCTGGAGTTGTACTGCGATGGTGAGGATGTGGAGGAGCAGGAGACTCCCCTCTCCCGGTTCCTGCCCCGCCGCTCACCCACCGGCGTCAACTGGAGCGGTGGTGGCGAACCCGAGGAGACGGTTGGCTTGGACTCCTCCGCACTCGGATTGGTGGTGCTACTGATCGTATTGCTCTGACTGGTGCTCATCGTATTGGTGGTGCTAATGGTGGTGCTCTGCGGTGTGGACTGGCCCTCGTAAGAGGTGGTGCTAAATGTCTTGATCGGATCGGTGCTGGGTGCATGGTAATCGCTGCTCTGCGACTTGATGTAGTCGCTGGAGGAGTACGGATTGAAGGAGGTGATGCTCGAGGAGAGCGGACGGCTGGCGCGCGAGGGACTCGTCGACTTGGCCAGACAGTCGCTGCTCGAACTGAACGAACTGGCGGTGGTGCTCACATTGGGTGGGAAGTTCCCGCTGCCGCTGCCACTCCCACTCGTCATGCTGGGGGCGGTGGTGCGCTGATCATCGGTGGTGGTGGTCGTGTTCGAGCTGCTGCTCTTCGCCTGACGCTCGCACTCCTGCATGATCTTGTCAATCTCCTCGAGCGTCGTCGTCGGCTGGCTCTTGCCGAGATTCTCTGGAACGGGACAAACGAGAGTGGCATCAGCGGCTGCACCACCCGTTGCATTGATGGTGCTGTTGTTGCTCATATTACAGGTGGCCAGGTTGTCGTAGTCCGGATTGTTGGCCAATTCGCTCAACTGCCGCATGCAGCGCCGGGCAATATGCTCGATCTTGTCGGATTGTATGGGATCCAGCTTCTTGATGAGATGCGGCATCACCAGCTGTTCGCCACCGGCTCCAGTCTTTGTGGTTTGGGTGACCTGTAGAGCTTCCTGTACCACCACAGGTGGTTCTGTGGTCACAATGTCCTTGAGGATCTTCTCGCACACGGCATTTGCCGCCTCGGAAACCTCGTCGATGGCCCGGATGAGCTTGCCCTCTTTGTGTAGCTTCCTTAGGGGTTTGTCCTGCGATTCCTGATTCTCTTGCCCCGCATCGGGCAGGGTTTCCAGCAGCATCTGGCCACAGCGCTTGGCTGCCTCGGACACAGCTTCGATCTGCTGCAGTTCATCCTCCATTCTCTGTTGCTCGGCACTCAACTTGGGCCTGGCGGCTGTGATCAGAGCCTCCTTCCGGAGCTCATGCAGTTCTTGACTCAGCTTAATGCTACTGGCCTGCGCATCCTGGGCAATCTTGTTGAGTGCATCGTCCAACATGGGCTCAGGGGACAAACTCTTTCGGGGAGCCGGTACAGGTGGGGTTTTCTCCTCCTTGGACAAACGCTCCGGCAATTGGGCAATAGCTCCTCCCTGACTGGGATGCCTGAAGGGTATCGGATGATGCTTCCGACCCAAATCCAGTTCTTCATCCTGGGCCTTCAGCTTACGGAGCAGATCGAGTGTGGCGGGTACATCTTTGGTATCACTGCCACCTTCACCTGGCAAATTGGACATGCTGCCAGCTCTCTCAAGATTGCGAGTCAGCTCCATGTAGCTCTTGAGATCTCCGCCAGAAGGTTTCGCAGCATCTCTTTGGATGAGATTGTATATGTTGGCCGATTGGGTTCGGATGGCCCGTTGCTTCTTTTGCATGGGGTAAACGAAACTGGATTTGGGACCGGGAGGATCCTTCCTCAAGGAACGCACAGCCAGATCATCCTTAATGATGTCTGGAGAGCCCGTCTTCTTCTTCACTCTCACTGGCTCCACGTGAAGATAATCTGACTGCGGAGCAGGCACAATGGGTCCGACTGGGATGCCAAATGGCGGCTGCTTCTCCGAGGAGCGATGCTGCAGATTGGCCAACTGTAGGTTCCTGAAGGCCACATCATCTCTGACCGGATCTGGTTCTCCGGTTGGCGAATCCTCATCCTCGTAGTCATCGGCATGGGCCAAGGCAAACTTTTCGAAGTCACTGGGCGTGGGCACCCGCATTTTGGACACCACATCCAGCTTGGGTTCCGGTTTGGGCTCCGCTGGTTCAGTGAGTCCAAGAGACTTGTAAATGGCCTCCAGTTCGTTGATGGCCTCCTCCAAGTTGGCCGGCTTTTTGCGGGGGAAGTAAACAGGAAGTGCTGCTGGTGCCACTGCTGGCGTCGAGCTCATTTTGCGTTCCGGATAAACTGGCGGAGGTGCCTGTTGATGCTGCTCCCTCTTCTCCGCCACATACTCCTCGTACTTGTTGGGCAAATCCTCGCCAGATCGCCTGTTCTGATAGTGATGCGGCATGGAGTTGGTCTTGTGCACATCCCGATGGCGAATCTCCACATAGTTTTGGTTACCGCGCTCCGGAGTGGGTTTAATGTGCAGACTGCCGCAAACTATGTTATCCTGATTGGGTGAGGGATTCGCCGGTGTCGCATTTCTTTTGGGTTTCTGCACCTCGGAGTACATGGGCATGGGATAGGTTCTTAATTCACTTAGCCGCGAGCTGGAGAAGGAACGCGGCTTGGCCAAAGGCTGCTGAGGAGGGGGATTCGGCGTGGGTAGTCCACTCTTCGAGGTTCGCAATATTCCACTGGAAGCCGGCACTCCTGTGTTGTCCATCCTGCCTGCATCCATCATGTGTATGGGCTTTCTGGAGCGCGGTGTTGCATCTGCCACATAGTGGAAATCAATGCCATTCGGCAGAGATTGCTTGCCGGGTTGGGCATTCCTCTCGGAGCGGGTTATGAACCTCCTGTGATGCGGCTGCTGTTGACTCACAGGGGCACTGACTATCGACGAACTGGGCTGGGAGTTGAGCGAGTGCACCGACTGGTAGTGAGGTGGCTGCCAAATGCGATCGTCGGAGGCACAACGACTGTTGTGATCGAAGGCGTACGACACGGGACGCAGGTCTCCGGAACTGGAGCCAATCTGCCCAGTGCCTCCGCCCACGTGCACCCTCCTCAGCGGATCCCTGGGAGGCGGTGGTGGTGGCAAAGGTTTACTCTGCATCCTGCCATTCAAGTTCTGCAGATGTATGTGACTGTCGTAGCTGATGCTCCGCTTTCCATCGCTCTGCATCGCATTCTGGAGGTTCTTCTGCGGCTGCGGCTGCCACTGGACGTAGCCACTGGAGCCATTCGTTGGCTGGTAGATGGACAAAGGCAGTGGCTGGGTTTTGTACCGCTGCTGCTGCTGGTGGTGGCTCACCACTGGTGCTCCGCCATGACTTGGTTCGCCATCACGGGACAATCGCTTGTAGTACCGCTCGTTGCGAGCCGCTCGACTGCGTCGACTTTGTCCGGCAGCGGAGCCCAAGTGGATGCTCTCATCGCTGCGGTACTTGGAGAACGTGGAGGAGTTCAGCGAGATCAGCTCCTCTTCGCTGGAGTGAGCTCCTGGCGGCTTGGGACCCCGCTGCGCCGAGCGGGATTTATGCGGCTGGTAACCATTTCCCTGGGGCTGCTGCAGGAGTAATCTCCTGTCCAGGGAGTTACTAGATCGCTGGTAGTAGCCCGGTTGATTTTGGTAATAGGGTTCGGGTTGTATACTCTCCAGGGGCAGGAAGAACTCGTTGTCGATTTGCGGTTGTGGAGGATGTGGTGGAGCCTGCTCTTGCCGCGGACTCACCACGATGTGATCGAATTTGCTGCTACCTCGCGATCCCTTGCCATGCTTCCCCTTTGGCTTGCCGGCTGATTGCCGCTGGGCGGGCACAAAACCCGCCTTGCGATCCTCCTCGCTGGAGGAGGCACTCTCAGCCTCCTTCTTCTTCCGGAAAAGCCTCCCGAATGACCACTTCTGTTTGCCAGAAAGCTGTTGCGAGGATCCTCCGATGCTCTGATTGCCCCTCAGCCGATCCATGTCCTGCTCCTCGTCCTCCTCCTCCTCCTGGTGGTGGTGGTGATGGATGTCCGCTGTGGTCGTGGTGGTTGTGATCACCTTCGAATCCTGGTCGTCGGCGCTGTTCCGGTCATTGGTCAGTTGAAGCTCCCTGGGCAGCGGCAATTGTGGCCGCCAAGTGGTCTGAACAGTCTGTAAATAAATCGAGAAAAGCAATGGGTATTTAGTTTATTTTTCGTCCAAACGCAATCAAGATAAATTTATGTTTTATTTGCCCGCAAGTCGCGGAAACGAGAGGCTGATAAGATTACGTGGTGCAAACTTGTGTTAACTTGGCCCAAAGACCTCAAGATAAGCGAACCCAGTCAAGCATTTAACGATCTTCGCGGCTATCTAAAAGGTTTGAGCTTTTTTTACGACCTCACGTCGCTTGCATTTACATGACAACTAGAAAAATAACTCCATCTTGCTCAGGGTCGTTGGTCTCTTAAAAAATATTCCTCAGATCATATCCCGTAGAAGAGATTTTATCTAATAGTGGCAACATAGTGTAAAATATCAGTACGTTATGAAAACGCGCTTTCAAAAATTTGTAAAGCAACGGATCTTTTTCTCACTGTACTCTGTTCAACGTGTCAAGAAGAATTTGTATTCTTTTCTTTTTAGGCTAAAACATTTGCATACTGTCCCACGCGGTACTTCGTACTTTTTTAGTGAATTCAGAGCGGAAGCTGCCTATTATCATAGCAAATTAGACATTTAGCAGAGTACTTAGTAAACCGGGGAGGAAAAAATGGTATCTAGATAAAGGTCTTATCAGTTTGTTCATGCATAATGCATAATATATTGTTAAGTTCTTGGTAACAATTCAGCCAATTCACTCATGATCCATCAAAGCTTTTTACTCATAGACCCAAGAAGCCATTTAATCTTATCTAAAAATCCCATTTGCCAATTGAAAGGCCCCGCAAACAAATGCTGAAACTAATTAATTTAATTTATTTTACAGCCCTCTCCATACAATTTCCATTCCGGTTTTCGATTTGTTTCTTTTTTTTTGAGGATATTAAACGAAAATAAACCAAATTGCGTGTGAAATTCGTTGGGGAGGGCGCATATATGATATTTGTTTATACAGAAAGCTCTGCAATTGGGCTGATTTTGGGGCACCAGGCGGTGTGTGGGATCTGGACGCCTCATTTCCGTTGCTGACGCCATTCGAAATAGCTAAGGATGACGGCAAAATGATATTGGGGTAAAAAATATCCCAAAGGGCTGCACTTGTTTCCCCTCCAAGTGGTAAACAAAGAGCATGAGAATGAAAAAAAGCATAAAGAGATTATGCTCGTGTGGAATGATATTCGATATGGTTGGCATCTGTAAGCCAAGACGAGGATCACTTCAAATTGTCATGGAACATACTGGGTTATTAGCACTATTATATGCCCCTCCATCTGGAAGTTATGGTACAATGAAAGATCTCTTACAAGATCTTGTCAAAATGGATCAAAATATCCACCTTATCTATGGTCTCATTTGCAGAACTCTTGAAAGTAAGAAATGGTATAACAGCACCAAACAAAATTTACAAATCTTTCCCATTTGTCTTTCATAACAATTCAAAGACTCGTAAAAAATGTTAAGAACTTTTTCCACTGAATTTTGAAAAACTTCCCAGAACACATGTCCCATCTTGTGGTCACCATTCTCCTCACTTGTCAACAGTGATTTACTCATGGAAATTTATGCAAGACTTTCCCAAAGAACTTTTCAGTCAGTTCCTCAACGTGATTCACAATCGGTTTTTCGAGACTCATTATAAGTTCTGATTTAGACTATATTTATGTAAATTACATGAGAATTTTTACTGGGGAATTTACGGTCTCCTAAACAGCTGCGTAATGTCGGGCAATGTGCCAGTAAAACAGAAAATCATATATGCCCGAGTAAGATGGCCAGCACAAATCACTCATACGCAATGGCGCAAGCCGACCAAACAACAATAGGAACACATATCAAACGTGCGATTGTATCTCTGGGGAAACTATAAATAAGCACACGCAACTCCAGCTGCGAAACCGAACGAGAGATTCCCCAAACTCAAATGGCAAATCCCCAAAAAAAAAACGGGAAAAAAATCAAACGGGCAAAACGAGAAACATTTGAGAAAACTTAAAAATAAAACAGGCATCAAAAGTACAAACTGGGAGGAAAATACAAAATTCGCGCGGTATAGATCGAGGTATCTTTATAAAATACAATCCGTTCCGAGCCGATCCGTAGCGAGCACGCACGCTTTCTAGACTGATTATGGCTAAGGAAAAACTTTCCGTGAAGATCGATTCGAAGGCGACTAAAAAAGCTCCCAAAGAAGCTCCCCAAATGGGCGGTAAGAGCAGATACAGAACTTAAGAGAACCTGCGAATGGAATTCCCAAGAGTGTTTTTTACATGGTTGAGGGGCGAAAAAGAGGCGTTGCTTTATAGGAAATCCCTTTAGTTAGTCCCTAGTCCCTAGGCAAAAACGCCATTAAGTAAACAGCAAATGGAAACTAAATTGATTTTTCTACGTTCCTCCGTAGATCATGATCATTAAAAGTGTATTACGAATCCAGCCGGGCAGTCAATGAACTTCTGCCCAGCCTTTAGGCCTTTTAATTAAGGCCGAAAATACACAATTCAATTAAGTGGGCAGGGAAAACTCTTCAGGTGAAGGCGGTTCGTACACTCATCCCCCAAAAGCTGAAGCGGAAAAATACAAACTTGCACTCAGAAATAAATGGATCTCAAAATGGTGCTGTCGCCCTAGAAATTTGTGGGATTGTATCTAATAAGCATATCATATTTGCATAAAGTTCACTAAAATAATAATTATTATTATTTTAAAGGGTTTTTATATTTTACAGAAATATTAAATTAAGATTTAACTGTGCCTATTTTAAGATGCCTATTGTAAGATATTTTTATTCGAGTGCATGTCACATTTTATTTTCTGTTCTGTCGCCCGATTAACAAGCTCATTAATTTCGGGAAGGTAGAGGGGATATGGGAGCAACTTCTGGTTATGAATGTTCCCCGAAAATAGCCGCTCTATAACACTGATCGAAGATGCTCCACTTGTGTCACATAAACATGTCCGAATGATTCACTCGGCCTGTATATAAACGGTGGCTAATGCAATTATCCCTGGTCCAAGGTAGAAGAAACTGTTCAGACAGCTTGGAAAATCGAACACAAAACCACGAGCTATGCGGAAGATCTGCCCGGCGGCGAAACTAAAGTGCACTCGAAAGTGGGTGAAGTGAGTTCCATCTAATTATAGAGGAGCATTTGCTAAATATATACTATATATCTATCGTTAAGAAAGATCAGGCGCCTGAGGAATGGGGCAATATGGGTCACACTTCTCGAGAACGGGGAGTAGAGGCCTACCTGGGTAAACTCGGATAACCTTGGATGCTCTCCCGCCCACTTCAATAAAAATGTATTCAAATCGGCTTCGCTAATTCCTTTTCGCAGCTGTGCAACGCGAAGTTAATGAACTGAAACACGAATTTTTATTACATGTTTAATGGACTTCAATTTGATATTTTTGCTGGCGGGGACGACTTCAAAGCGGGCAAGATTTATGCAGCAATTGCTGTACATATCAAGGGATTTGTAGAGGGTATTTATAACACTCGGCAGTGTAGTCTGCACACCGTTTTAAGTATCTGCCACATCCGCTTGCGAAAGTATCTCCGAGCCATCAAAAGAAGTTGAATTATCTGTGCCAGAGCAGCAGAAAATCCCCCAACCTTATCGCACACGTTATGCAAAAAAAGAGCCGCAAACCCAAATGCCAAGCTGAAATTAAGAAATTTCTGTGTGGAACTGAAGTTTTGAGGCTGACAGAAACAAGTGGTTGGGCTCCACTTGGCACCACTTCTAATTCATTCGGGATGGCCCCGAACAAACGAATGTCTCTGTCTTTCTGCGGTTCGGCTCTCAAGCATGCATAATCTATACTAATTTCTCTGCCCGGAGGCGTGGGGTCAATAGCACTCCGCATTAGAACTGACCAGCTCAGCTGGAAAAACTCTGTTTCAAACTCCCTGTTCGGTGGCGACCCCTCGATTTTATTATTATTATTTATGCACAGCACGTGTTGCATTTCTTGACTGCAAGCAGATATGTTTGTTTATCCCGACGAGCTAATGACTAGTGCGTGATATTGTTGATGTTTCTGGATTCCCATTGTTTCGAGTGCGCCGCCTTGCGTGAGGGAATCGCAGAAGGGAGTATCTTTGGGATATCATATTGAACCAGGAAGTACGCTCAGCTAGCAGCGCTTTTCAGCCTTCCTCGCATTTCAAATGATGCATATTTTGTTCATTTTTCACGTCGGCCAGAGCCGAAAAATGGGAGAATTTGTTATGCTGATAAGGCTGTTTTCGGAGGGGTTATTTAAGAATTTTAGAACGTTTTTATTTTTTTCAAAAATAATTTTATTATATTACTATAAAAAGTGTTATAATTTTGAAAATTTAACTAAAAATCCTAATACTTTAATTTATTTTAATTGCCTTTTCCTGGCTAATTGCTTTCAAATATTTTCTTCTAATTTTCCCCAACGCAATTTTCCACTCGGCCAACAAAATGTTTTTCAAAATTTCTTCATTCCATAAATTCAGCAGAGTTTTTTGCTAAAAAATATTCGCTGCTCAGCGCCCAACTTTAACAGACCATGAAAACGAGAAACAATTTTTGAAAGCAGCCGCAGGCATAAAAAGTGTTTGTAGTTTTGCTGCCATTTTGTGGTGGCTGTAATTTCATAAGAAAATAAAAATTCTGCGTAGCCGACGCATGGAAATATATTTTGCATAATTAAACGAAAAAGAAAAAAAAAACAGAAAACATAATAAGACAACAAACAACTCGTCGCTTTCGTTTTCAAATGGCGGGGCGTTGAACTTTTCCCAGAAAAGCCGCGTTTGACATGAGATCTTGGGCCTTTGCCTATTGGTTTACACTTTGCCTTGCTGGGCTGTTTGTTATACAAAACCGACTTTCACTGGGAGTCATTAATTTTCACCCCAATTCGAGTGTGAGCCAAAGAAATCAGCGTTTGATCCACACACACATGTAAATCGATTTTTAATTGCCCCGAAATGCTCGTTGGGAAATGCAAAGCGTAACAAGCAGGTGGTAAGTATGAATTTAAATTTATGAAAATTATTTGTCAGATTATAAAGCCCCCCGTTTTTGGAGGGGGCGATCAGAGATCAGAGATTGAGTTGGAAAGCTGGCTAATTTGTAGCGTTTAGCTAAGTTTGAGTCGATAGGAAAACACAAAATCTGCATAATTACGCGAAACTGTTGAAGGCCTTTTGCGTAAGCTTATGTTATTCGATATGGAGTCGTGGGATTTGGGGTTTGGGATTTTATTTTGGATGAATGAAATGTTAATCGGAGCAACAGGTTGGTTCGTCTGTGATGGCTCAATCGATGCTTAAACCGAAGATTTTGGATTATGAATGGAGTATAGGGCCCCAATTCAATAAAAAAAAATATTTCATGTGTTAAAAGCTGACTCTTCCAGAATAAATACATTTTATTGGAGGTTTAAAAAGTAATTTTAGTCAATAACCGCACTTTAAATTTAGTTCGAATTTTTATGTTTTTTAACAATTAAAATACTGTGATTTATTAAGGCTTATTGTACAGATTAAAAAACATAACAAATTCACATAATAATTTTGAAAAAAGTAAATATTGAATATATATAAATTTTTGTTGGACTTGCGGGTTCAATTAGCATCTCAAATTCCAAATAAATTTATTTTCCCCGAGTTGGCTGTTCACTTAACGCCTTGACAGATTCGTGTGTTTGTTGAAAGAACTCTGAGACGATTTCCTTCTGTCTCATCTCAGGTCGCAGAACAAAGTCTTTGAAAAGTAATTTCAAAAGTTTGTTTAGTTTCGCGTGGGCCGCGAATGAAGTCGTATAATTTTTATGACCGTTTAGGGCCAGCAGGGAAAAACTCCATCAAAGACTGGGAAAGACTTTTAAACAAACACAGAGCGCGATCTTTGTTACAGTTCACAAAGCGGAACATTTTTACTGTAAAGACGAGGCAGAAAATGCATTTTTTGCACGCTTTCAAGTCGTTTAATGCGGTTCAACTTGTTTTTTGTGCTGCGTTGTGAGATTAACAAGCCATTAACACGTCTCGGATCTCGAATACTTTCAGTCCCAAGACCTTGACCCAGCCATCTGAAAAAAAAACACAAAATCGGGGCTATCGAGGGGAAAGAGAATTCCCCTACCAACTTCAATGTCAAACGGGGCGTATGCCGGAATTAATTATGAATTGCTTAAGGCACTTGTTCGAAAAATAATACACTATATGGTTGTACAACATTAACAACACGAAAGAAACGTGCATCTTCTTGCGCTATCCAGCTATTTCCGTAATATTTCTTGGGTTGAAAATACTCGAAATGGCTTTTGCCATGGCCCCAAAAAAATAATATTCACATCATCATTTTGTTTATAATGCGTACACACAGAAATTGAGCGGCAGCCAAACGAGATGTTGGCTCGTATTTTAGTTGGCATCTTTGAGTTTGTTTTGGAGGTGTGTTAGAGGAAGATTGAATAGGTTTTGGGTAATGAATATTTTACATTCAAAGTTGATGAACTAATGACGTAAATTGCTTGGTTGAGAACCAACCAATCAGGAAAAACTGAATAAAAGATGCTTTAATTCAGAAGAGATATTTATAAAGCATATCTAGTACTTTTTTGAATTTATTTTGTTTAAAATTCAAATACGTGACTGATCACTTTTTCCCGCACCCATTTACTGTCTCAGCACTTTATTTCAGCACCTTATTTAAGTATCGACAGTTTTCCGCCCCAATTTTTAAATTTTTACTCGGTGATAATTTTCAAAAAATTTCTTTTCGAATTTCAGAGTGTGTTTCTTTTTCAATTTTCTTTACTTTTCTGACAGACAGTGAAGTTAAAAGCTAGAGAAAATTTCTTTGGCGGAAAATCGAGATGTGAACATATTATAAATATATGTGGAAAGACCGCATAGGAATATATTTAGTTAATACCGGCAAAATTCGTATATATGAGAGGAGATTTGCGAATGAAAAATGCGAATCTTTGGCGAATGAATCACTTTTGAATCAGATGTGGCAACCTGAATTTCTTTTCTATGTGTGCCGAATCAAATAGTTCTTGTTATTTACGAGGCCCGAGGGCAAGGCCAAGTTTGGCATATGTTTTTAGACCTCGGCTAGACAAGAGACTACTGACTGGTAAAAAAGGAAGCCGACAATTTGCATGCGAGAGCGCGATGGGCATTAAAATTAATTTCACATATCGCGCCGAGCAGTTTTAAACATCCTTTGAGCGGGTAAAAATAGCCGGAAGCGGGCATTTTACATTTCCGCTTGGCAACACAGGCCGCAATTGAATGGACTGAATGATTACGGTTCGGTTTACCCCAGAAATGGCCAAATTACATGGTAAACTTTTCAATCTTCACAGTCAATGCATCGGGCCAAACAAACTGTGAACGTGGATACCTGGATGCATGGATACTTGGCTTACATGGAGGCACATCTGGCAGGTGGTCTAGATTTTGTGGCCCAAGGTTCGAGCCTTCATTGCGGATTAGTTGCAATTATTGTGGCCTCTTGACATTCTTCTTTATGAAAGACAGGCAGCGGTCAACACAAACACTCAGCTCTTACGCACTATCGATTTTTATTTCTTTTTTTTATTTTTTGCCCAGGCTTAAACCTATTTAAAGACCCACAGTTCCAAAGAGTGTCATCGATTTGCGTTGTTTGTGTTTGGTGTTTGACAATAAAAAGTAGCCGACATCATCGAATGGAAGACGGCTCTAAAGATATATCATCGAACTTGCCCTTAAGGGGCTTCAATTAAACGACCAAATGGTCAACTGGCCAAAGGGGACTGCGATAAAGAGCAATAAACTAGGGGCTAAACCGAGTAATTAAAAAGCGAACCCCATCTGATTTAGTTTGTTTTGTCCTCTCCTTCCCAGCCGAATTGTTGCTATTGAACTTAATTGGATTTGGTAATTACTGGATACAGAAATGGGTGAAAAAGAGTAACAGAAAACCGAGAAGAAATCAAAATTGGAAAATTGTTTTCTTTATGTAATTGCACCCAGCGATTGCTTCATCGGGTTTCAATTGAATTTCGAAATGAATTTTTATTTATCATAACAAACTGTTCGTGGTGAGCCACATAAAAGTGCATTCAATGCAAATAGCACAGTAAAAATGGTTTCAAAATACTGAAAAAACAATCGAGTGCACAGGCAAGTCTGCAATTGAAGGGGGGAAAAATAAAATAAAATTTACGCCCATGTTTTTCTGTGCAACCCATCCTGATCTAGATCTTAAGATATCACTCTGCTTTTTCCTTCCCCTCTTCATCGCTTCACTGGACCACACATTGCTTTTTCTAGTAATTTTCCATTATATTTTCCATCTACTTTTTACGAGATTATTTTTCCACTTAATGCCAAAGATTTAGCTGTCGACCGCGACGATCACGTAATATATTTTATTTGCTCAGGCGACGTGCACACGGCAACTCGGAATAATAAAAACAAATTGGAACCCGCCTAAGAACAGGCATATTGGCCAGGTTTTTCATATATGTTGAAATCTTAAAGGAGTACAAGTTTTCCCCTTTATTCGCTTTTATCCCAGCAACAAAGAAAACAAATCATAGCTCTATTCGGCATGCCATTCAACGTGAGACAACAATTACACAACTCTCCCTCACCAAAAACATGGCCATAAAAGCCCATTTCATCAATGTCAGGCGCAGGGGACTGCCCTCAGCCCCCCAATCTCCTCCTGACATGTGTCATGGGTACCTGGACATGCACATCAACATCAGCATATGAAGCGTATTTGTGATTTCTTTTTATTTTCCAGCTGAAACACGTGCGGCAATTATATGGCCAGCCAATAATTTCGCTTAATAATACACAAAAAGCGCTGATACAGTGGTTCAATCGAACATAACATTATGGTCATTAAGCTAAACTTTTTTAACGCATTTCTTTGCAGACATTTGAAGGTCATGGGGCAGCAGTAAGCCATGTTCATGACTCTCGAGCGTTTGCATCGATTAAATTAAATATAGATAAAGGCACAACAATCAAACTAATGCCTGCCGCGACTCGTGGCCTCAGTCGTCATGGAAAAAATACAAATACGAAACAAGTTTTCCTCGCAGGTCTATCGAATTACATTGGAGCGTGAGTTCCGCTTTTAAAAACGATTCTAGGCGGGAAATATATACGCCTGATTCGCTACGTTCGTTCAAATGAAATGCTATGGAAAACTCCGAAATAAAAGACTCTTACGCCTCCGAAAAACACCTAACAAATGGCTTTTGATTGCATTAAGAACCACGCCTCGAAGGCAATGAACTTGAGGGCTCGTAAAATATTCAAATTCAAAGGTATCCCCTCTTTTTCCAATTGATAGGCCATGAAATGCGTGTGTCGAAGATAAATCATGCACAGAAAATCCAGAAGAAAGGCCCGCGGAGAAAGAAACAGGTAGGAATCAAATGCGTAGGGTATTTATGTTTTCTCTATTCTTCAGCCTTTGGCCATTTCAAGGAATTACAGAATCCTGTTCTCCAGTTTCAGGTAGTTGTAGGTGTGCCGCCTCATTGTTTGCTGCAACCTCATAAAAATGTTTGTTTCGAAAAGAGATACAAAGGCATTTCGGGGATGGTTCCAAAAAGGGTTCCCCCGAACTTTAATTGCGTGTTCAGGACTTCGGGGTAATTAAATTGATACATATTTCATGTCAGGGGAATGCGGAATTGTATGGTCCACACCCCAGAGAAGAGAGGAAAGGAATCTGAAAAGAGGATGGAAGCCTCGCCCAAAACACAAACAGAATTCCACAAGGCTTAGCCGGGGACTTAAGCTGGCCAAGATCAAATGGCCAGTGACTCTTATTACCCACCGAACCGAGCCGAACCAATCCCAACCCAACCCAATTTGAATCCAAAACCACAGACGTTATTTGAGGATCATCAACTCGTTCATGTGTAAATCTAGAGCAAATCCATATCAATATCAGTTTAGACGATCCCACGTCTCGTCTTCCCCAAGTTGTTGACCCAGTGTAACGGCAATCCAGGGTTTTAGCGATAGCCAAGCATCACATTCACTTTAGAATTTCATTATTTTTTCCCCCTTTTCAATAACATAAAATTCTGGAAAAAATCGTTTTTGATGTATGGGGCTTTCGGTTCCGAGTTCTTATCGACTTGGACGCAATATCATTTGTCAAAGTGTCAACTGCGGGCATTGTTTGTGTTTATTTAGTCTGGTGTGGCATCTTCGTTTTGCCCTTTGTTTTTCGCTGTCTGTCCGAAATCTGAGCATTGAAAATTGAGTAATATGCCTGGATTGTTGGTATGCGGGCCCCTTTCCGACGAGATGGAGATGGAGATGGGTTAGTCGAGATTGGCGGGGAGTGATGCGGCATTTTATAATAATGCAGAGAATAAGAACGATGAGACACGCTATGGGGGATTGGCTTTTTGCCGTTGCAGGCAGGTCCAAAAGATTGAAAATTCATTGCTTCTCCGACAAGGCCGGTAGCTCAAAGTGGATAAGGGGCACATGCAGTTGAAAAAAGATCAAGATTGCTGCTTGATGGAAAGTCAAGGCAAACGGATTTTGAAAAGTTCTTAGATGGTCTTCGCTTCAAAAGCTTTTAAGTATGGAAACTTTATAAGAAAATGTGAAAAATTAACGTCGAATGCCATTAAAGTCATATGTTAAGTACTTAACCTATAGTTCTCATCTACTCCCAAGTTATAAAAGAAATCTATCAACTTCGTAGAGCCGCTTTCATTCGCCTTGATTGATCTTATAACTCGGAGATTTATTTTCCCAATACATTTTTTAATGAGTCATATATCACAATGCCCGAAACTGAAGCAAGTCTCGTTAATGTAATTAAATGTAACCCATTTTTGGCAACCAGTCTCAGACGAATTTTGCGCACTTGACACCTGAAGTGTCGTCACCTGTCGCCCGAGCAGACCTTTCACAGAAAAGCCAGACATTTATAGCCGCAAATTGATTATACAACTCACCATTTACCAGTAAATGGTTTCTGGCCGAAAGGTGTATTAACATTGACCGCAGTTAAAATTGCAATTTCACACGATCCGGGGAGTGAAAGAGGGGGACGGACACCCACCTGAGCAGACTAATTGCAGGTGGGCCCAAAAGTTGGCGAGTTGGCGTTTTCTGGCCCAAAGAAATTTCATTGTAGTGGTGATTTATGCTCGAGTGTTTTGACAACAGGCCCAAGACTTTCAAAACGATTTATTTGGCTTTTTGCAAATCATTTTCCAAATTGAAATTGGGTTAATTGAGCTTGACTTTGAACAGTTAAAAGGGTAAAAGAATGTTTGTGTGTAGGCTGGTTGCCAGAGAAATGTGCAGATAGAACGTAGAGAGATGGAGAGTTTGGGAATCGATCTGTACGTCTGAAGTCTTACAAATGCAATTTGTGGTTTCAAAACGTCTTGAATGAAAGCCCCCTCCCATACAAACTGAACGCCTGAGTAGCCTGAGGAAAAGATGCTGGAAACGGGGAGAAATAATGGCTTTAAAATGGTAATACTGATACGCTCAGGTAACTAAGTGGGCAAGTGGATCAATTCCAAGACTTCTCAATTCCTCTGCAGATCTGCAGAGAACTGTTAGAGTGTTAGATGTCAACTTTCCACATGATTGATGAACCATCGGGAACGGCTAAAGAATATTTCAAACACACTCCGCTGGCTAATCAAAGAACTATCACAATAG
The DNA here is from genome assembly GCF_025231255.1 of Drosophila biarmipes. NCBI lineage: Eukaryota > Metazoa > Arthropoda > Insecta > Diptera > Drosophilidae > Drosophila > Drosophila biarmipes. The sequence continues at coordinate 24,423,806 of NC_066613.1, read as the reverse complement.
AACCAGAGATTTTCACTTCATTAGGTGCGTCTTTGTCCCAGGAGGAGAAGCTATGGAGGTATATCGGTAAAGGCCAAACTATCCACCGTTAAATAGTTTTTCTTTTGGTATTTTCGTAATTTACCTGATTAAATGCATTGATCATTAGGCGTTCTCCGTCGAGCGAGGGAAAAACTAGTTTACAGAATCCAGATAGTGGCAGGAAGCTGCTGCTGGCACACACAAAAATTTTCGTCGAAGGTAAGCCACATTTTCAACACAAAACATAGAGAACACAGCCGAAAAAAACACAATGAACTGAGGAGACACCTGCTGTCCAAGCCGTTAGCAGTTAGCTACCGCCGCACAATGGACCCAAGTCCGAGTCGAGGTGGAGGTATCTATGCGGTATGCAACCTGTAGATATGCGCTTTATAATTGCATGAACCGCTGCACCAACTGACCCACTTCGGCTACCATACCTTACTATACAACACGATAGAACCCCAGTCTTGGGCACCCGCAGTCGCACCATAATAAAGCTGGTTCAGCGGCTTCTGTGGGCCCCCAAAACAAAAAAAGACACAAAAATAGAAAAATTAAATAAGGTAAATTAGTTTCAAAGCAAATGTAAGCCCGCATGAACGAACAACGAGTTAGGCGATAATTTATGCAATGAACTTTTCAACCAAAACAGAGTTATCTTTTCTTGTTCACTCTGGCAGCTAAAAGAAAATTCAAATTTTAAGTGGAAAAAATCAGCTTTTCAGCATGGACACGCTGCGCCAGAAGATTTCCGAGCTGTTTAATAATCCCCTGGGCACAAAGGATGAGGTTATACAAAGTCCCAACCTTGGAGAGGCCATAACATCGGAGGTTTCGAGTCAGGAAACCGAGAAGCCAGACGACAACTCTTCAACCGATACCTCGGAAGCCATAACCTCTGCGGACTTGCCCACCCCCGATCTGAAGTTGCAAAAGTTCAAGAAAGAACATTACAAGCCTATAAACTACGAACTGGAGTTCGTGGACTTTGTGGAACGCAATGCTCCCAAGGGATTTTCCAAGAAGATAATGGATATGTTGCCCTATTTGCAAGCCAGCTTTTTGTCCTGGCCAGCATTTTGGCTTTGGCGCGGCTACAATTGGCAATCGAAACGGAAAACAGAGAGGATTGGTCTTTACATTCAAAGGGTGAGAAAATCTTGATTTTTATATTACATTTAAAAACTATTATTTTTTCAGACCTATCAGCAGGCCAAACTGATGCAGTTGGCCATCTTAGCCACTGGCTTACTAACGGTTTCAATGGGTCAAACTGCCGGCATACCAATTAAATTGGAAACGGTCGACCATAACAAGCCAGCAGAAGATATTGAAGACACCTCTTAGCCCCGGTAAGCCTTGATAAATCTTTCTATCTTGACACAAAATTATTCTGAAATTTCTTTTTCAAATAAATTCCAAAAATGGGCATCCAGAACTTTTACGGCCATCTGAAGGATAAAATTCTGAAGACAACAAAAAAGGAGGAAGCAGCCAGGGAAGTGGCCAGCCCACCCCAAGTGCATAATCTTGGCGAGGAGATACGTCTATTGGTGCATTCCAAAGCCTTTGAGAATGCCTACAGTACTGCCGCCCCCTTTCTCTTTGCCAGCCTGGGGGCGTGGCCAGGCTATTGGCTTTTCAGAGGAATGGATTATCACGTACATCGATCGCATGTACCATTGCCCATCTATATAAGACAGGCAAGTGGAAGCACCTACTTGTTTATTCCTCTGATCTAAAAATATTTATCCCATAGACTTACTATCAAGCCAAAGTGGTGCAGCTTTTCATTATATTGGCTGGAACCTATACAGTTTTCAGAAATAATCGTAATAAACTGCGATTGATGAACTCAACATCTTAGAAACTGCGATGAACTTCCTTTGGACGGTCCCAAAGAAAATAGAAAAGCAGAACATCTGGAAGCTGAACTTTTAATTTGAGAAACACAATTTAAACATAAAATAAATTTCAGAATCAGAATAATTTTCTACATGTTACGGGAGACGATTGGTCGGATTCCTCGTTTTCGGATCGAGAGTCCTCCTCCTCGCTTTCCTTGCTTCCAACACCGTCCCTAATGGCCTTGATGGCTTCCGCTAAAGCACGAGAAGAAACACCCTGGTCGATCAGTTCCATGCAGATTTTGAGGGAATCTTTGCTTAATCCAGTATTCACCAACTGCGATATGGCGTGCAGCACAGACAAGGTGGCTTCGGATTTAGCAAGTTGCGAATTTTCAGACATTTTGGGTGTGATAATTCTAGATTTAATTTTTATGTATTTCGGAGAATTCTTTTTGAATTTTTGATTAAAATATGCGATGCCTTAACACTTGTGATACAAAATAAAATGACAGTTTCAACAAGGGTTACTATTTGATCACGAGGGTATCATAAGAGCCTAACAGTTTTTTAAAACATTTATTTATCTATTATCTATTTTAATAAAATGCCTTAAAAACTGTAAAGTTTCTGGAATTTAAAACTACATTTTAGTTAAAATTTCTGTTAGTTAAAGGGTATTTAAACCCATAAAATTAGCTTCTAAGGACTAAAAGAAATATAAAAATGATTAATGATCCTGGGTATGTCAAAATATTAGCATTATTATTGTAATTGAAATCCAAAGCCAACATTTCGTTCTGCTGAAGCGAACACCGGATACCTAACCGTATTCCATTAGCGGCTGTAAATGGTAACACCGTTTCAAGTTCAGAGTGCAGTAATGAGAGCCACCTGCTCCAGTGAACCCCTATGCGTTCGTCATACGATCTACCCGCCGCCGAGTGGAAAGATAAATTAGCTACAAATTAAACAAATTATATACGCTAGAGAGGCACGCACACACAGTTTTCGCAGCGGAGGGGGAACTCTTGAGCAAAGAAATCTCAGCTGGCGGACAATTAAAAAACGCTTAAATGAAGATCTTTTTCAGTCGGCGAGTGCAGTGCCGCCAGCATGTGATAAGTAAGAGCAAACACTTAATTACGAGAGGGAGATCTATTGTAGCGCTTGGCCTCACCTGTATGAGATACATTTTCCGCTTCTACTTTTTTCGTTGCTCCGCACACAGACGAATGCTAATTATGCAGCATCTGAATCTTGAAGATACTGCGATGATGAAGTGGTTACTGTTTTGCTCTACTTGGAATGCAGTTCACTTTTTATGGGTTCAATTAGAAACCGAAAAAGAAGGCGTTCTCGGGGCTTTCTCACTTAATGAAAATCAATTGAAAAACGTTTTCACTGCGAGTATCTAGAACTTCACTTGAGAGCGAAGCGATTCCCAGCATTAACTGAGGCGTTCCAAAATCATAAGAGTTGGCCGTGTCCTATTGTACAGTTTTATATAGTCGGGCTATATAAAAGGCAATTAGTCAGCGGGCGCGTAAAAACCGAAACTTGAAAAGGAAGTGGTGTATATATTGAACCCTATTTTCTTGTGGCAGGTTGGTGGGTTAACCCGATCGAGGGGGTTGCAGATACACGTATGTATAAACTTTTGAGAGGGTGTTTTTTTCCTGTTTAACACACTTTGCTCGCTATGGCAATGGGTCTTACAAATGCCTTCACAAGGTGTTGTTCACACACGAAATCGATCAAACAAATATTTTCAAACACAATTGGCCAGCTCAATGTATGGGAACTTGAGCGGTCTTTTGGTATTTCGCGGTTTCTCCTCGATGTTTGTTTATGCTTTAGTTTATTTACACAATTATTTACAGGTCGTTGCTTTGGGTATAGTACGTTGCTTAGTGCATATTTTAGTGTGTTTACTATGTGAATTCTTTTTCTTATTTATTTTAATGTTAATATAGTTTTCGTTAACGCGTTTGCATGACCATCGTGTCTGTGAGTTAGGCGCGAACTGAATTGAAATTCCGCTGGGTTGCGGCCACAAAGTGTGCTGTGGATTGTATCTCATGGATTCCATGCAACCTCATTATGAGGTTCGCTTCGAACATGTTGGGAAATATCGGACAGGTTGGGCACCGTTTTGGAATGTACGGACACAAGATTCTTGGGCCTGCTCTTGAAATCGCTTCGACATTTCTTGCTGTCACAACTTCGGCATTCGGATTATTCCGGGGGCTGGAGGCGCCCACTAGGAATTTAGTTAATTTGTTGATTATTCCGAGCACTATGAGGCCAGAAATTGGGCTTAATGAATGCTAAATGCTTTTAATGGGTGAAAGGCTAAGGGATGATAGGCATGTGGCGTAAGTTCTGGGGTTGGTCGTGTGATAAGATGGATTTAAGAAAGCAAAAAACAAACTAAAAAAATTGTAATACAATTTGTAAAGCTTCAACTTAAGAAGTAATAATATCGCTTATATTTATTTTGAAAGACTAAAATAAATTTAGTTTGTGCTTTATTTTAAAATATATTTTTTTCTTCTCCAAAAAAACCTTTTCCAGTTTTCACGATGCTTTTCCCAACCCAATCTAGCCCAAAACCTCATAGCTATTTATCTCCCCACACCCAGTCGCAAATCCCAGCTTGTGGAACGCATTGCAACAGGTTCGCCGGGCATAAAAATAAAAGCTGCAAAAAATTGGTAAGGCGAAAAAAAAGAGACCATATTAATTAATACCGATCGGCCGACAGACCCACCGAACTCAGTCGAAGGAGAGAAGTGCGTAAGTGAAATAAAGGAAAACAGGAAATTATTCGCAGCAAAAGTTGCGAAATATTTCATAACCTGTCAGCCAAGCCAGGCAAAGATGACAAAACTGCGGATGGATAAGATGGCATCTTGCAAAGAAATTTCACCCAAATATGGAGGGGAAGGGGGCGTGTCGCGGTCAGTAATTGCACACCCTTGAAATCAGCCTGAAAAACCGCATTCAATTTGCGAAAATGAAAATGAAATGGAAAACGAAACTTGGGGCTGCTTTTGGCCAATTTCTTTGGCCATGCCTGCCCGATCTTCTGGCATCTTGTGGCACAAATGTGTGGCACCGTGATAAATGCACCGCATAAGACGGCGAAAATAAAATCAAAATAAGCTGAACACAAAAAACCTGCAATCAGCAAACGAAAGTGAAACAAAAGCGCCGACGAGCGAGTCAGAGAGACAGGGAAGGAGACATCGGGAACGTTAAGCGAAAAACTTGCAATTTCCATTTTAAATACGCAACAACTTTCGGCTAGAGGCAGGCTGCACAGGCCACAAGGAGTCCAAGTCGCTGGATTCCCCGCCTCGGCAGCTGCTCAAAAAGCTATAAAGGGAGGGGCGGGAGGCACTGGATCTTAGGACCAGACCCTGGCCTACACTGGGGAAAAGACTCATTAGGGAAAAGTTAAGGAAAATCCCTGGATTTTGAAAAAATTGTATAAGGTGTCGGAAAGTAGGCAACAAAATATATTTTAAATTGGTTCTTTTTTATTGCTTACTCTTTGACACCAGTATGTTCGTTTCAAAATCTTTATTTTGCAATTACCACCCCATATGTACTTAGTATTCCTCTCTGTGTAAAAATGCACAACAAACGACTTGGGCCGCAAACTCCTCGACTCGGCGATTTGTTGTCTGTGGATCGTCTGGCTCTTGATTGGAGCTGCCCTCCAGGAACCGGAGAAGCAGCAGCAGCGGCAGAAGGAGGAGGAGTAGTTTAGGGAGCCGTAGGAGTCTGGGCGGATTGGCGCTCTTTTGTTGGGTATGTCATCAGCATAAATTTTGCCTCGCATTCATCATAATTTCCTTGCATTTAATTTGTATCATAAATTGTCTGCTTTACTCTAGGAGCGGACTGAGATTGCGAAGGGCCAAGGCTATAAAATCTGATATATGAAATCTTCAATTAGTTCTGGGGGCGGGAGAGCTTTACTTCTTTTCATTTTTGCCAAGTTCCCAAGCAAGTTCATTGAACGACTGGCATTTTTCACTTTCACTTTAAGCAGCGGCAGCAGGAGGGAAATGGGAAATGCAGGTTCAATGGTCACGCACTTGGCAAAACAGCAGCAAAAGCTAATTGACATCCCTAGCCGGTGTCTGATTACCCAGCAGATTTTGCAAATGAGCCGGGCAAACATTAGTACCAAAAAAAGATACAAGCCCAGACACTTGAGACCCAACGAAATGCATTCGCCAGATACAAAGATACACAGATACAAAGTACTCGACGCACGTTTGAATGCTGTGTTTTACAGCGATCAATAACAACAAAAGAGGCAGACTGTCTGGGCCGCGATGGGATCGTTGTTGGCCAGGTTAAAGATCGTTAGGCGCGACAAGGGGTCAGGTAGTGGTGGTTGAGCCAAGGAGATACGATGCTCATGATAATCAAGGAGTGGAGGGTACCTCTCCGGTTTATTTCCCTCGTATTTTGCTAGCCGCCTGACCAAATGAGCCAATAATTTTATTGGTCGCGACTGGTAACCATAATCAGTGCTTGCATTGATTGGAAAATCCATTATGGGCCTCACTTTATTTTTTTTTTTAGACTGCACATGCTAATGGCTCCCTTTTTATGTGTAAACCACTTCCTCGGAGGAACCGGATTATGTAAGTCCTCGCCAAGGGGAAGTCCTAAGTAAACAAATCCACACCGTTTTTTTATTGACTTACGCAATGATTTCCTTTGATTGCCTTTGGCCCAAAAAACAGAGATATCGGTGAAACTTACCTGCAAGAAAGGAAGAGGACAGACAGATGGAATTCGTCATATGGCATGGTAGGTATGCTTTATAGTAGCATACATGATATGCGTGGAAATGATTAAGCAATTTCCGTTGACATGCAATTTCCCAAGTGGACCAGAAGAGAGTGAGAGTGCGGCGATAGCGAAATATCTGCAATTGCAATCGCTCATAAATCAAGTTTGCTCAATAGAGGTTTCCATTCGGTTCGGTTTATGGCGACAGATTGTGTGGCCAACCAAATGCAGTTAATGATCAGGAATGTGGCGAAATGCGGCGAAGGGGAACCGCCGATATAATAGAGAGTTTCGGTTTCGAACCGTATTTATCTGGCATTTTAGCAAAATGGTTGGGGAACTCACCATCAAATTTGGTTACTTGGGTAGTTAAACAATCGTATTTGATGAGTGGAGAGTTATTTCAGGAGAATATCATTCATATTGACCATTTCTTGGGCTTTAATAGTACCATATATTTACGGAAATTCCCACGCCAATTATCCCGGATCTAACCATGCAGCTTCCTTGCTGCGAATCACCCTATTTTCCCACACCTCGCTGACGTCTCAACTGGAGTTCTCAAGGAAACCAAAACCCCGAGATCATCTGGCTCTACGCCTATGAGTTCCACCCCCAAACAACTCAAACACCTGCTGACCTGTGGCGCAATCTTTCCACCGATTGATGGATGGGACACCGTCAGGTAGTCGGGGGCTTCATCCAGCAACCCGCCAGATACTTTCTGCCACATTGGTGTGAAATTATTTTGTCGGAGGCAGCTCAAAGATATCTCTTTGAGGCGTTTGTGGAGCCCCAAGTTCAATGGACGTTCGTTGGCAGACGCAAAGGGTCTCCTTTTATGTTGCTTCATTTTTATGGACAGTTAAACAATTATATTTGGTATTTACAGCCGGCCAGACGACTATACGAAATATGAGATGTAAAAGATGATGCAATGCGGCAATTGGCCAGTCAGATGGGGAAAAATGGAGGAGGAGGTGGCGGAGATGGCTTCAATCCAAGGAGCCAGCAGTCGACCGGCGACAATCTGCCACTTGGCACTTTCGATTTTACGCTTTCGCAATAAAAAGAAAACATTTTGTGGCATTTTTTCCAGCTGGTCACGTAACAAGACGCCCAACCAGCCGACCAGCCAACAATCCAACCAACTGACCATTAAGAAATTCTTGAGGATTGGGCATTTGGGGCTCGAGCAACTGCACCCGCACCCAAGCCAATTGAGCTGCCACGCCCCGGCGGCATAAATCACAAGTGAAAAGTGCAGCCCAGTGTGTTGGCATCGCCATTCCATGGTGTGTGCATAAATTTAATCGGGCGTTTTATATCAGCACCTCGACGGCGAAACTAGAAGACAATGCGCAATCCGCCTATAAATAGGGGCCCAGACTTCAAGTCCGTTCGTCATGCCAGATGCAATCTAAATGAGAACTGACTCCCGCCCCACATCGACAGCACGTCCAGATCTCAAATTATGATGGGTTATGGCTGGGGGAAAAAATGGATACTCTATGAAGGATGGTTCATACATTGGATTAGCACAGTAGTAACGCAATAAAAACTTATTGATTGTTACTAAATCAAAGTTCTTAACGATATACTAACGATATACTCTATCTGCAAAAATAATACCTGATCACAGTGAACTAAGGAAATTTCTTTAATGTAAATGTAGCTATGTAGCCCTTAGTATTTTTCTATTTTATATCTAAATCTAATAGAATTAAAATTCTCTGAAAATTCAGATATTCAACCTAAAGAGCAATCCATATTCACCTACTCTCTATAGGGCCCTACCTTGTTATTTCCATTAAACCTTACGCATGTTTCGAAGAACGTACGCATCGGTATAGAAAGATAGCAAAGTACGTTTGAATATCTAAAGCAGGAAAATGCCATGTTCCTCCACCACAGACATCTACCTTTGCAGCTGCTACTTTTTGGTTTTTATTTTAATTTTTTATGGGCTCTACTCATGTATTTTTATGAAATCTGGCATTTGTAGGTGCGCTATGATGTTGTTATTTCTGGTTTTGGTTTTTCTTTATGTTGTCGGTTCATTTGTAAAATGCTCACGTGCCACGGTTTCTTGTTTGCTTAGACAAAGTTGTGAAAAAAATGAAAAAAACTATATATATAATAGTGAAAAGAATGCCTCAGAGAGGCACGTTTTGGGTTCGAACGCAGTTCGAGAAATTTGTTGCCTATTTTATGTTAATTCCTATGACGGACCCTAATCCGCGACATGCATCCCATGGCCCATGGCCAATCCTTGGCGTCTGACGAAAGGTGTGCCATTCGCAGTGGTTGCCAATTAATTGCCAACTTATATGCAAATATCATAATAACCATTCTTCAATTCAAACTGCCTGGCGCAGCATATACAACGATCTTTTTATTCCAGACTTCTCGCAGCTCTATGCAAATTCGATTTGATTTTTTGCCGTATTTCTGTAAAGGAACGCTAAAACAAGGCGCGAAACGATTTTCCAGCCCACGCAGCAATACCGAATAACAGCAAACGTGTTTCCATCTGAACTTGAATGAAATGCCTGGCTCGAATTGGGTTACAGACAATTGCAAGCCCGTAATTATGCCAAAACCCACAGAGCCCGCAACAATCTTGTCCCCATATGCTGACAGACGGATTGATTGCAGGCCCAGGTCTTTGGGATCTCGAGAGGAGCGGAGGGATCCAGTTAATAAGTTGGCAAATTGGGGGAGAAACCTCCAAGACGTATGGTATTTTTAACGGAAGAGATACATGTCTATCACTTGTTTTCAATGGAATTTGGTTAATTTTCATATCAAATGAATCTCTTAGAAGAAGGTCACTAGGATCACTAGGATAGAAAGCGAACCAGAACAAATAGTAAACCGATTTAAAAGCCATAAAGCCTAGCAGTTCTGCTCTTTTAAAAATCATTATCTGAGCCAATTTTAAATCAAGATTTTATCTGTGGAGCTGACCAAACAGCCAATATCATTTATCATAATTAGCTGAAGAACAAACATCATCTGACCCGAAGCTTAGTCATTAAGTTGCCTGAAGTCTAACGCATTATATTCTCATCATTTGATGATCCAAAATGGGGCTAGTGTTAAATTTAGCCCGAATAGTGCTTCAAAATTAACATTTTATAATCAAATTTGATATGCTGAATGTTAATTTGTATCAATTTGCGGGCGACCGCAGAATGCAGAAACAACAACTATTTTTCTGGTTTTTACCAGGCAAGCCAAATCAATCAAAAACTTAGCAGTCGCACATGGAGCAAAACAATCAAAGCATTATCGCAAAAACAAAAAACGGCGAACTGAAAAAACCAAAAAAGAAAAGATTAATGAACACAAATGTATATGAAATTGCTTGGCCCCGACGCACAGGGACTTTCACTTTCTTTCCAATGGAGCAAAGAAAAGCGATAGGGCGAAGAAACTTATGTAGCAGTTGGAAAACTATCCATCAGATACTACGCGTATATTCGACCCATTAAGGCCCAAACAAGCACACGCAATGCAAAACGTATTGAGATATCGTTCGTTGTCCCTGGCAATTGTTTTAATTGGATTGTTTATTGGCTAGTGGGGGAGGGTTCGGGTTCTGTTTTGGTTGCCATGCTCAGCGGGTTGGCCCATCTCTTCCCGACCTCGTTGTCCGCGAAATTAAGTCAACCCATATTGCCCCCTTGTATTGACCTAGTTCACCATGTTCCATGCTCAATTTCACTCTTTCAGGGTCACGTGAAACACAATCGACTAACCAAAAGTGTTTTATTTTTTAATTTTTTGCAATACACTGCCTCAAGGCTTTTTGCACCGCCACTGATGTCGTCAGATCTGCGGATTATTTTGGGTATCCCATTTAGAATATTCTTGCCTTTTGTTGTTTGTCCATTCTATATATGTCTGTCGGTCTGTCTAGTAAATTAATGTCTGGCTAGGAATTCGTTCTGCACACTTTATTTAAAGACAATTTTTTAAATTCTATAGGAAAATATTTTTAAAAATTTGTGGGGTTTTCTGTTGGGAAAGAAAATAGAAAATGTTATTTATCCAACCATTTGTTTATAGCAAGTTAAATTGATAGAAGGGTATTAAAGTTTTTAAACTAAAAGAACTCACTGAAAATGTTCAAATACCACAGATACTTTAAGCTTTGAGTTAAGAGATAGGAATAAGATAACGTTATCCAAAAATTACATATTTATATATTGTATACCAACAATAATTAAATAATTAATTTTTACTCCCAGTTCACTTAAGTAAAAAGTACAAGTATCAACAAGATTTTTAAAGATCATTCACCCGCTCAAGATCATAATTTACGATGTAAATACCACATATTCCATTAATCTTTGTATGCTTCTCATTATACCGGACTGCAACGTTTTTTCTGTCTTGACCAGACAATTTTTCATATTTTAACGAGCTAAAAGTACGCGACTTATCGTAAAGAGACCCTGATATTATATAGCCACCCCCAACAATCTGTCACAATTTATTTCCACACTTGCTCCCCCATGTCGTTACTCTGTCGGCCGAAAAACAAATTGTATTTGTTTCAGTTCATATTTTGGCAATTGTTTTCTGTGGGATTTTCTCTGAAAACATTTCGGGTGACGGAAGTGCGCGTGTCGGCGCGACGCCATTAAGCCACAAAAAATGGAATATGGCTATATAATGTGTATTTAACGATTCGTAAAACAGACGAAAAGACAGGCGTTGCATTAATATTTCAGCCGCGTCTTGAACGCGCAAATCTGTGACGCCCTCGAGTCGCCAAATCCTGACTTGCATGTGGAATCAAGAGGCCGCTTAATTTCCCTACATAGAAATCACAGTGTCGGCAAACAGTGGCACATATAGATACCCACATATACAGAATTTATATTAAACAGCCGGCCATCAACTAAACGGCCCATGGGCTGCATAAACAATTTGACGTCAATTCGAATGGAAAGAGAACAGAATAAATATCTGACTTTGGAATCAAGCAGAACCAAAATAAAGTTAATGAATGTGTTTTCATCTCTGTGCCTCACTCTATTTCGGGAAATAAATCAAAAAGCTTATAGTAAGAAACCATTAGAAAGCCAATTATAAGCTGCAAAGGAAGCCGGCAATTTGTTTGCCCATAGTCTGACCGGAGAATTTACGACCCAACTATCTGTAAAGAGCATAAAAATGCACTCAACCCTTACAGAGAATGACTCAACCAGCCGACAACCAACCACCGATGAGCCAAAGGGCTGTTTTATTCGAAAACAAAGCCAAAAAGAAGACAACGTCGTTTCTTGGCCAACTTGCCAAGTTGCAATGGGCAACATTGAAAAATAAATATGCAAAGAGCGAAAATATTTAGCCGGTGACCCTTAAAAAGCGATATTTGACATTTGTGCTCAAAGTACACATTTTCCGAGTGCCGCAAGGCAAAAATAGAAATACTAAATTTAAGGGGCAAGGTAGGTGTACAATATCTAAGGCATACTCTTTGTTAAACCACTACGATGTTGAAATAATATGAGTATCTCTTATAGAATGTTAAAGAAATGGTTTTATTTATTTCAAACCCGAATTAGATTATGGCAAAAAATAATAACCAACAAAGGCTCTTTTCAAAAAACTATAATTTGATATAGCTGTCAACAATGGCAGACACACTTAAACAAACAGAACACCCAACTTTAGTTTGTAAACCAAAACACACATCATTAGTTTTTGACAATTCCAGAACTTCTTGAATGATATACTACCTCCCAAGTCCCATAATACCACCTGAACTTTCAAGAGAAACCATGCTGAGCATTGATTCATTCATATTAAACCAACGAATGAGTTTAGTTCAAATACATATATCTTATTTTTGGGGGGCCTTAATTGCCGACGAACCGATCCATTTTTAGAGGAAAACTATTGGAAAAACAAACGGCAGCGGAGGCGAGGTGGAAAGCGTTCCCGAAGATGCGGCTGCCAAATAGATACAGTTGCTAGCACATAGAGTAGATACAGATTTGAATCCGAAACTGAATCATGATGGACGCACACAAGTGGACCGCGACCACACCTCTCCACCTCAGCTGATGTAATGGTCGCACCAACGGATGTGCCGAAATGTTTATAAACAAATAAGGAAATTGCACAGCGAGAAAATTCATGAAGCGTTTCCTAAAGATTTCAATTTAAACCATATAAACTCGTAATTCAATCTAGCTTTATAAGAAACTACAAGTTTATTAAAAAAATGTTGTTGACTCCGTAAGTTTTATCCAAAAGTAAACGTTCCAAGACCCCCTTATCCCTTCCTTTGAGAATTTTTATATGAATAAACCTATTTCAATCGAAACTTACACTTATAGCGCGTACTGTCGAGCATTTATATGCCGAGCTTTATCATTCCAGAACAGAGAGTTGGGTGATATTTCTTGAGTTTCGTTTGGGGCTGGCCTCTTCGGGTTTGTTGAGGCCGCTCACGTTGTCACAGAAACCGCAGGCTTGAGTTGGGAAAGGGATCCGTGGGGTAAAACCGCGGTACCGAAGTGTGTTAGAAAGTAAAACGCGCGAAAACAAACGCCACTATATTGATTACTGACAAGGCACACAAAAACACACGCGTGTTACCGGCGAAGTTAACCGGAGTCGTTAGCCTTTATTTTCTTTTTTTTCCTATTTGTTGTGACAGGTCCGCTGTCTGCACTTGTTGTTGTTGTCGTAGCTGTGGACAATCCAATTAGCCAGTGAAGATGCCGCCCTACCCATCAGATAGTGACATATGCACCCAAGATATATTCCGCACAAATCCCGAAGCGTTCTTTCACTACCGAAAATTTGCCGAAATATCTTTGGGATTATTTCGATTCATAGCCCCAAGTGATTTGCTTAGAATTTGGGTGGAAACGCGTGGAAAAGCACCAAAGATCGCGACGGAAAAGCCGGAAAACGCGAGGGGAAAGCACGATGCGAACGGGAACACAACCAAAGCAGAACTAAATGGCCAGCGGAGGAATCCAATGGCCAACAAATTCTGAGACGACCCCTGAGTGAGAGCTTTCCTCTCACTTGGGGCATAGGCGGAAAACTCGGAAAAAGTCGGAAAAATGCTATTTTTGCCACACGCCGGAAAAGTACTCAAAGAGCCAAAGGCTTGATGAGGAAATTTTGTGTGAACATTTCAAATGAGCATTTTTGTTTACAACGATTTTTTTTGTATGAAAGGCGCGCCGGCGTTCAGCGGATGAAAGTGAAATTTCAATTGGTGGGGTTTTGGAACGAAACTTATCGGAAATTTTCAGATTATTTGGTTCGTTGAAATTTGGATTTTGGATGAGGAAGTAGCTTGTATAATTATTTTTATAGTTTCTTTTTACAAAAAAATGCGTTATGACTTCATCACTTCACTGATTAAACTGAAGGTCAACAAAGTTTTAAAAAAAATATTTGGATTCTTATTTTTTATAAATAATTAAAAATGGCAATTTCCAAGAGAAATCGGATTAGATTTATTGTTTTCTAAAAATATTAACATTTATATTTACTTGTATATTTTAATTTATTCAATAATTGTTCAAAATACGACTTGGCATAACATTTGATGTTATTCGCTGATTGGGACTAATAATTATACTCCCGGGACTTTGGTCTTTTTTCACAAGCTCGACGCGAGTTCTATAACATCTATTCCCCAAGGCGCCCGTATATGTTTTCGCCTCGTTTCTTTTATTAAAAATAAAAAATAAATTTTGATATCAGTGAATACTGCAGCTGAAACAAATTCAGTAATAAGCACATGGAATTTGAAACGAGATTGCTTAGCGCACATTAGTTCTTTGGCGACATGGTTTGGTGGACGTGTTTTCTAATAGCTACGGCAGCCAGTGGTTTGAGTGCGTTTTGCGATCGCGATTTAAATGTGTACACCAATCCCAAACGGGTGTTAAGCGGAGATCCCTTTGAGCTGATCTGTTCTTACGAGCCGTGTCGTGGAGAGGGGAACCATTTTCTACTTTCTAGTGATCGCCACAAGTTGGATACTGTGCACGTCGATAACTTCACCATCAAGCACAGAGTGACAAAAACACCGCCTGAAGGGGGAATTATGATTTTTATATGCGTTAATGACCGAACCCAACTTTCCAGGGCCATTGAAGTGAGACCAAAGCTTAATGTCAAGGACTTTGAGTGCATTAGTCGCGGCGACATATTGGTGGCGGAATGCATCTTTAGCCAGTTGGTATTTAGGGGCTTTTGGGAATCCATCAAATACTATCTCAGCATAGATGGTGGCGAAAATCATCAGTGCCAATCGATGGGAAATCGAATTCAGTGCAGTAATCAGTACCTTTTAACCGACACAGAGATGCCAAACCTTACCTTCACACTTGAAATGCGGTTCGGATACACATTGCAAAGGCAGATATTTCGCTTCAATAGGGCCGAAATAAAAGTGCCGCATTGGCCGATAAGCCCGCCCATAGTCAGCCAAAAACCAGGCCATTTAACATGCGTTGATTTTGGATCCTATGCATACTATGATAGATACGAGTGGAAACTGATGCTGTTCCCGCAAAATCCACGAGTCGGTTTGGAGAAAGAGCTCAGACCAATTCACAGAAGACTTTTAAGGGGAATGGATGAGATATGTTTCAAAACGCCGCACTACTATAACCAGACCTTTGTAGTGCATCTGTGGCGTCGCTACACGAGCGAAAATAATAATAACGCATGGACCAGGGATTTTTACGCCGTCAAATTCACCACGGATACTTATCGGCCTGGCAGACCTCCGTACTTACTGAGCGATGTGTTCTATTACGAAACAGATACGAAATATCTCCACGTTTTCTGGCACCATATGTTCAGTCTGGAGTTTGGCGACTCTGACTTAACCTACATTGTGCGTACGGACACCAGGTAAGCATATACTATAATATTTACAATATACATTTTATATTGTCTTTCCAAACCGGTCTGTTCGTCCGTTTAAAAGTTCAGAACTTGTAAACTATAAGAGCTATATAGTAATAGGCTGGCCGATTCTAGGGATTCGTGTGCATCACACCCACAACCCTAAAGTCTGTCTAGCCAGAAGATTTTGAATCATGCGTAAGTTATTAATATCCATCTACTTGCTTAAAATTATTCATTTCTTACCATTCATTTTAAAGTTATAAGAATTCAACGCTAGGTGGCGTAGTGTGCAATCTTGGCAACAGTCTCTTTCTTGATTGCATATCTCCGTCTCTCTCGCACTCCCCTGAGTGGGTATCTGATAGTCGAGACCATCGTTTATAGCGATCTCTCTTCTTTATAGTAACTTTATAGAGGAGAAGCAGAAAGGGGAATATTCTCGACTGTTCAAGTATATATGTATAATTTCCTTCTGGTTTTAGAAAATGTACATTTTTTGTTAATTGTTTTCTTTGGAGCTTTGATATTGTTTATTAAGATCAACTCACTCTTTGACTTCCAGTAAAAAGGCGCTGCACACAGGAGAAGGCTCCGCCATATTTGATAAATGGGAGCCCACGCATCCGGCTACTGTGCTGGTTTGGAGCAAAAACTCTGTGGGTCAGTCGGAGAATAGCTCGAAACTAATTGTTCCAGTTCTGGCCAACTTTGAGCTGCATCAAGCGCAGGACCTGTGGTACCACAAAGAAAACCAAACCATGACCTGGAAGCCGCCGAAGGATGTGAATAAGCTTATTTCGTATATTGTGATCTGGTGCTTCGTATCCTCCAACATAACGTTTATCTGTGAGGATCAAAAGGCCATACAGTCAGAGCCTGTGCCAGCATCTATGCAGACATTTCAGTTCAAAACACAGGCAGCTGACTTGAACAAGGCGGTGGTGGCCCTTTACGAGGACGGATCCAGCGGAGGCATGGTGTGGAACGGTCCCAGCTTCACCGATAGTACAACGGGCGAGTCGAAATCCTCGGGTAGTGAAGAAATATTCTATATTGGCGGCTCAGTCGCCGTCGCATTTCTACCTATAATAGCCGCCTTGTTTCGGAAACTTAAGAAAATGAGTCAAATTGATATAGTATTTCCCGTTGGCCTGTTCGATTGTACTGAGGTGAAAAATGAGTTGACCCAACCGTCTGCTCCCATCACCATACCTGGAAGCGTTCCTCCAAGAGGTATAGTTAATACTAAAATTACTATGATGAAAATCATTCCCGAGGAAGACCTCAAAGTACCTAGTTCGTATGTGACAATGAACGAGCCGAGTATTGAATCCAGCTTGTATGTGCCCACGAGAGAACCAGATATTGCACCTAGTTCATATGTAGCCACGGAAAAACCAATTGTTGTTTCTATGTCTTATGTCACCGTGGACAACACCACTCTTCGAGAACGCACTGTAAGACTTAGTTATGAATAGTCAAAATACTTTATAGACCAGATATTATGAAAAATACTCTTCAATAAAATATATATATTTAAGATTAATAATTTGATCATAAACAACGATGAAAGTTTTCTTTTAAAGTTATAATAAACAATTCAATACAATAGATTTTGTTTAAGCTACATACTGATGCTTACTGATACTAAGTCAGGCGCGAATCCAGGCAAAATTACCATACATAAGAAATTCAGAAATCAAAATCATGCCCTGCGAACTCCAGAGCCCCAGTACTGAGTACTAACACTGAAAACAGTACTTTCAAAGTATTCCTTGTTCTTAAAATAAGCGGGTGTGTTGCATTTAGTTAAACGTATCTAATAAGTAGAACATTTAGTACTCTTTCTCACAATCTTTTCATACAAGAATAAATAAAAATATTTATAAATAAATATATATAGGTAACTCTTACTGATAAGTTTCCTTAATGTGGACTGATCAATGGGTATCTCGAGGTCGTTGTTTTCCATTTCCACTAAATGTTTCAAATTGTTCCCACCCAAAATATGTGATAATATTGACCTATGTGGCTGAATCAAATTAAGAGATAAGGGTTCGAAATTTAAAAAAATCAAATTTAGTGAGCACATTGTGTTTCTAGCGCCATGATTTGGTTGACGTGCTTTTTTGCTGCTGCAGCGGCAAATAGTTTAAGTGGCTTAAGCGGTACACCGGGTATGAACCAACTCCAAGTGAAGTTGTATGTTGCGCCAGAAACAGTGTACGGTGGAGATTCTTTCGATGTGTTCTGTTCCTACAACGCCTCCTTCGTAACGCAGCAGAATTTCCTATTTTCAAACAAAGGCGATAGGTTGGACACAGTGCCCGTGAACAACTTTACCATTATGCACAGAACCCTAAACACCCCGGAAGAGGGAGGATTCTACTCCTTCTTATGCCGGACGGACGATCATAATAACTGGATAGTTATTGCAGTGATACCAAAGCTAAATGTCAAGGACTTTGAGTGCATTAGCAAAGGCGACGAATTGGTGGTGGTGTGCAGCTTCAGCCAGTTGGGCTCTAGGGCACTGTGGGAGTCCAATAAATACTTTCTCAACCTGGACAATGCCAACAATCACCGGTGTCAGGCAGTGGGGACTCGGATTGAGTGCTCCACGAAATATTCGAGTGCCACCACAGAGAACTTAAACCACACCTTTGTCCTGCAACTGAACTGTAACAATGATGTACAGGAGCAAATATTTCACCTCAGTAGAACCCAAATGAAAGTGCCGCCTTGGCCGAACAATTGGTCGATCATCACCAAAAGGAGAGGCACCTTAACCTGCATTGAAGATTTACACTATGGTTTCTATGAGAAGCATGACTGGAAACTACTGCTGGTGCCGCGGGATCCACGAATTGTGCAGCAGGAGCTCGAGCCCATTAGACAATATCACGAGAATGAGATTTGTTTCCGTATACCCCGCTACAATAACCACCCTTCGAATTGCGCGCGTGGCGTCGCTACAGAGGCGAAAATACTCCATGGACGAGGGATTATTTTGCACTCAACATCCATACGGAGGCTTCTCCGCCGGAACGACCACCGCAGTTGATTCCCGGCTTTTTTTACGATCCGGACAAAAAGAATCTTCACATTTTTTGGACGGAGTTGGAGGAATTGGAGTTTAACAAACTGGACTTAGGGTACATTGTGGAAACAGAAACAGGGTATGCATAAAAGATATAACATATTTGTGTTTCAAAAATGTTCGAAAATATATAATTTCCAGTGAAAAGGCGCTATCCAAAACGAATACCTCCGCGGTTTTCCATCAATGGGATCCCACGCTTTCGGCCACTGTTTTGATTTGGAGCCAAAACTCCGTGGGTCAATCGGAAAACAGCTCGAAGATGGAAGTCCCAGTGCTGACCAACTCTGAGCTCCGTCAACCACAGGACCTGTGGTACAATATTGAGCGCAAAACCCTAATCTGGAAGCCACCGAAGGATGTGGATAAGCTAATCGAGTACATCGTCATCTTGTGCTCCGTCTCCTCCAACAGTCCTTTTATTTGCGACGATCGAAAGGCATTACAATCAGAGCCTGTGCCAGCATCTAAGCAGGAATTCCGGTTCGAAACACAGGCCGCTGATTTGAACAAGGCGGTGGTGGCCCTTTACGAGGACGGATCCAGCGGAGGCATGGTGTGGAACGGTCCCATGTGGGACTATTCGAGAGCGACCGATAGGAAATACTCTGCTCTTGAGATCAGTTTCTTTTCTTTAGGCTCAGTCGCTCTAGTACTTCTACCAATTGTGTTTGTTATACATCGGAAAGTGAAAAAAATGCGAGATATCAATATAGTATTTCCAGTTGGCCTATTTGATGCTACTGAGACTACCTATGGGCTCGTTCATTTTGCTGAGCCCATAACCATTCCCGGAAGCGTTTCCCCAAGGGGTATAGTTAGTATTGAGTTGACGCCAGTGAAAAATATTCCAGAAGAAGAGCTTAATAGAAGCCGCTTTATTAATGGGTATGCGACAACACGCGGAAAAGTCGAGTATTCCAATAATTTATATGTGACCACGAAGGATCCGAATATTGTTTCCATGTCGTATGTGACAGCGAACAAAGCAGGCGTTAATTATAGTCCACATTGTTAGGTGCTGACATTAAATATTTTCAAAAATGTTGTTTTAGAAATATTTATATATACAAAACGAAAAATATAGATAAAAAAAAATAATAATAAATAATAATAATGGACCTTTTTAATTTTAATGCAAAAACCAAAAATCCGCCCACCTGAATCCGCCCCTGGAAATGGAACTTTTGGAAATGTAGCCCCCAAACCCCCATTTGAGTCCGCCCCTGTAATATAATTTGAAAATAAAAACGGTTCTACGTGTAATTGCATTGGCTTGTAACGGTAAATGGTTTTGGCGGCTTACACTTACCTATACTAATACAGCTGAATTTTAAAGTCCTTCCTCCCATTCCTCCTAGTAAACAACAGCTGTTTCAGGACTCCCGACTTTTCCTCCTTCCATTTGCGATCCTTTTTGTAATTTCAAAGATAAAGCTGCATTTTCCCTTGTCGATTTAAAGCCGAAAACACGATTTATGTTTGCCGCTGACACACAGACACGCACGCACTGTCAAAAACACACACACGCGCGCAAGTAAACAGTTGCGTTTTGCCGGTTGGATTTGTTGTTGTTGCCGCCAGATAAATTATGGAAATGAATAATTTGCGTAGAAAACTTACCTGTTCATTAGTTATTATTCTTCTTTACCTTATTTGAAGCCCAGCTAACTACTTGATGACTTTATTTTAATTAATTACAACTATCACACGAGTTTTATTTACGCGCCGCGAGCTTAGCATGGCAAATATTTCATTTAAAATCGGTCGGAATTTCGTTTAAAATAGAGATGGCGGTCTAGGCGATGCCTTACACAAGCGAAATGCACTTTATATTAATTATGGCTTGCTTATTTACTTATTTATTTATTATTAAACAAAAGCTAAAATTTGGCAATGTTTGTGGGCGTTGCCGGATTGATTGTGACAAGTCATATGTTGGTGGAGTTGCCAGACTGGGTACTTTGCAGTGTTGGTAAACCGCGGTGCAGTTGACCCTGTGGCAGCTCCGCAGCGCTCAAACACATTTTGCTGAGATTTTCAAAAGATTTTTTCAATTTTCTCTTTGACAACTCGGTGTTTTGAGTTAATTCCCAATCAATACGCTGCTGCAATGGCCCGCACTGAGCTGGAGAAGAAGGCCAAGCGCCAGGGCAAGAAACGCAAGCACGAAGCGGCCGAGAATGCGGAACATGCGGCCAGCGACGACGAGGTGGCCAACAAAAGTCTGATTCTGGAGCCACAGGTGGAGCAACAGGCAGCTGTAACAGGTGAATTTGGCTTAATATCCACATCTACCATATATGTCACATCCAGTACTTTCAGATAAACCTTCCAAGAGGCGTCAAAAGGGAGAGGAAACCTTGGCCACCAAGAAACGCAGCAAGAAAAACCCCGCGGAGGAGCAGTTGGCCCCCAGCGGAGATGAGGGCGATGTCGTACAGAAACCCCTTAAGAGAAAACAACCCCAGGAGGCAAACAAACCCGTTAAGAAGAAGCGCAGCAAGCAGGAATCCAACTCGGACGACGACGAAGAGGATTCCCAGCCAACGGAGGCGCAACTTAGGGAGGCTGCTCGTCCGGAAAATGCCAATGCGGTGGTCACCGTTCGCCAAAAGAAGAAACAGAAGCACCAGCAGCGCCTCGAGGCCCAGAGGAATCAGAACTCCAACAAGGAGGCCAAAATCAACAAGGAATACCTTATGAAATGGAAGGAATCCCGCCAGGAGTGGAAATTCAACAAACTGCGGCAGATTTCCATCCAACAGACCGCCTTCGATGAGGAGAAACTCGATGCGGAGCTGTGGCCCATTGCACTGGAGTATTTGGCTAGTTCCCAGGGCGCAGCGCGCTCAAAGATCAGCCAGCTGGCCGAGGAGGTGATTCAAAAACTGGACAAGGAGGGCGAAAAGCTGGAGGATGAGGCTGAGCGGCAGCAACTAATCGAGTCCACGCGTTACCAGCGGGCACGCGATCTCCTCCAAAGCTTCGACTAGTTGTTTATGATAGTTGTTAATGTTTGAACGTAGATAATAAAGAGACGCCTTTCTATTTACAAGTTGTCTTTGATAAAAAAAATATATTATTTTTAGGTATATAGCGGGAAACTTATTTTAAGACAACATAGTTTTATATACGTTGAATAAAACGTGTAAAATATATTGGGATCCTAAGGTATACGTTTATTTTACAAGCTAGAAAGGTCGCCTTCTAACTCTACTTATTTTTACAAGTCCACATAGGCCAGCAGCTGGTCCAGGTGATCCACGCGTTGCTGCAGAAGCTGTTGCTCCTCCTCCTTGAGCTTCAGCTTCTCCAGCTGATCCTCCTTCAAAAGGAAGTGCTGCAGGAAGAGCCTAATGCTCTGCTTAAACTGCTGTAGCTTGGTGTTTTTGGCTACTCTTTCGAAGGTCTGATAGACTTCCCGCTCATCTGGCGCCAAAAGTAACCTCACCATCACCTCTTTCATGAAGTAAAAGCTGAGTTTATCCAGCTGCATAAAGTCGACCACTTTGAGCACAGAGAGCTGCAAACCAGCAGCTAGGATAACTTGCTGAAGGAAACTCGCCAGGTTGCGAATCTGTGGCCTGGAAAGCTTCTCGATATCATTGATCCGGTCCCAACTGGCAAACTGGAATGCCAGCTGATACTTTCTATTGAACTGACAGAACTTGAGCGCCAAATGAGCGTAGTAGGGATTGGGCCGCTTTTCGTTGAGGGCGCAATGGATGATCACATAGGCCACCGCCCGCTGATCCTTCAGAGCCAAGTGGAGGATCTTCTCGAAGGCATCCACATAATCAGCGGCACTCATGATGATGCAGAAGATATTCCTCCTTTCAGCTGTGTTCATCTGCTGCTTTCTGGCCAGCTCCAGTAACTTATCGGCGAAGCCTCCATTTGCAGACTTGGCTGAGTTCTTATCCTGCTTTTGCTTGGCGGAACCCATCTCGTCGAGATTTCCAGTCCAGGCAGAACCCACGATCCACCATTTTCCCACTTTATCGGCACGTAGAAGATCCTCCAGTGTTATGTTCAAAGTCACAACGTAACGATCATTTTTCAACATGGCCTTCAGACGCTTTCGAAGATTCTCCGCCAATTCAGGATCGTATTGAGGCAGCTTTTGCATGTTGTTGTTCTTGACAGCATTCAGAATGTCCACCATGAAACGCAGGCGAGGATTCTCTTTCAGCTCCAGTGGAGCAGTGGCAATCTGCGATTGAACTCTTTGCATCATGTTCTTGAAAGCCAATGGATCGTCCTTGCGCAGGCGGAAACCGATGGACTGAAAGATCAGCAAGAGGCACTCCACACTCTTCTCGCAAAGCTGATCGGCCAATTTGCCTATCAGCTCCATCAGCAGGCTCAGCTCGTAAATCTTGAAGAGGTACATGTAGCAGAGCACTAGCACTAGGTTATTCAACCGCTTGTCCTCCACCTCCAGGCTAGCGATATCCTTTACATAGCCATCGAAAAGCTCTACAAAGGTCTGCAGAAAATGAGCTCCAATCTCGCTGCCTATTTGGGCATGCAGATAGGCCAAGAGCACCATGTGTTCCTGCACCATTCGCTCATTGGTTCGCGTGGAGCCCAGCAGGGCTTCCTGGAGTAACTTGGTCAGGGTCTCGTTCATGTTGTAGCGGGAGTTTTTCATGTAGAGCGCCTCTATGCCAGCTGCAATCTTGTGCAGATTCGCCTCGGAGAGACGATTGAGCAGCCCTTTGCATTGCTTTAGAAGGCGGGCCAGAATTTCTGCCTGCTTTTCGCTGGAGCCCGCACTGGCGGCCATCAGAGCTCGCTGATGTGGCGGTATGTACTTCTGGCCGGCGGCAGAGGCCTCCTGCTCCACGGGATCGGGCAGGATGTTGCCCTCGGCATCGCGTTTGCGTCCGTAGATGTCCTCCTTAACTGAAAGGATTGGCAGGGATTAATTGGTGACATACTAAAGGGGTTCCATCATTATTAACTCACCTTTGGGTGCCTCCTCCTCCTGTTCAGACTCCTCCTCGCTGTGCTTCTCATCTCCGCTAAGGTCTTCATCATCGTCATTCTCCTCTGACCCACTGTCATCGTCGGGGAAGTTATCGTGGGGCTCATCTCGTTCCTCATCCTCCTCCTCATCGCTCCACATGCCCGCCTCCTCTTTTTCCTGCTGCTCCTTCAGCCGCTTCTTGCGCTCCTGCTTCTCCTCCCACTTAAGCTTCTCCTCCTCGTCATCCAGGACGAAGTCCAGCAGGTAGTCCAGGCCATCGTTGAACATCTTCCTGACCAGGCGGTTCTTGTCCTTGGATTTGTTGAGCTTCAGCTTCTTCTCCAGCTTGTTGATCTCGCGGTCCTCCTCCTCGTTCTCCAGGCGGAGTTGCTTCAGCCGCTGCTTCTTGGACTTGCTCTCCAGTTCCCTCTGCTGGCGCAGCTCCTTCCGCCGGGCCGCCTCCTCATCTTGCCTTTGGATGGCGCCTCCTTTCCTCGCCTTCTTCCCCTGGAGCGGCTCGAAGACTTCTACTTTGGCTTTTTTGGGCAACAAGGCATCAACCTCGGGATCACTGAAGTCCGAATCGATGGACTCGTCATCATCGCTGGCTATTTCCCCGGATAAAAGTTGCTCCTTGGGAATTTCATCTGGATTTTGGATGACTTTCTTGCTCCTTCTCTTCTTCTTGTTTTTGCCCTGCAGCGACTGCGCTGCCGACGCCTCTGCCGCCGCGGCCACGCGCTGAGAACCGTTAGTCTTGCCGGCGTGATAAAGTCGCTTATTCTGTTTTTTGACCTCCGACTTTTGCTTCCTCTGCTCCTTGCGGGTCAAGGGCTTCTTCTTCGCCTCCTTCTTCCTGATTTTAACCATTTCGAGCGGGTTTCCTAGTCGATTTCAGCCGGATCACATTTAAAAATTGTTGTGGTTTGGGCAATCAGCTGTTCTCGACAAGTGTTGGACAACCCACGTGGTTTGACAGGGGCGTAAGCATAAATGTTTCAAAGGGCGCTGAATATGAAATTATTATTCTAATTTATAATCATTTATTTGCATTATATAATCGTTATATTTTTCTATATTTCACTTAAATTATTTATATTTTTGCTTAACAATCTTACTCGGTGGCTACTCAACACCGGACCCCCTTTGCTCCGCCCCTGTTCCAACCCCAAATCTCTGTCGTTTTTTAGTGCATTCTGTGAACGCACAACAATTAATTTAATTTCTTAAAACTTGAATAAAAACAAGAATTCGTGAGCCACCATGTCCACGAGGTGGTATCCCATCTACCAGCGCGGCAACCCGCAGCTGCGCGTGTTCCTGCCCAACTTCTGGATGAAGCTGGTCCGCCCCGCGGAGGAGCAGCCGCCCAATGTGGTCACCTTTTCGGTTTCGATGGAAATGACCAAATACGATGTGCGCAGCTACCTAGAGAAGATCTACAAACTGCCAGTGGTGGACGTGCGCACTCGCATCGCCCTGGGAGAGACCAAGAAGGATCAGGCCTACGGATACATCACCAAGAAAGACGACGTGAAGCTGGCTTATGTAACACTGGTATGGGATTGTACAAAGTCATATTTTAATGGATGACTACCTATAATGTCCGCCCTTTCCAGCCCAGGGAGCAGGCCTTTGTGTTCCCCGATTTCTTTGCGGAAAAGGCCGAGAGGCAGGAGAAGGAGGAAAAGTCGCTGGATGAATCGAAGGAAGGCTTCCGCAGGTTTCTGGACAGGAACAAGAAGCGACCCGGCACTCCAGGCTGGTTCTCCATTTAGTTTTGTAGTTTGTAGTTCTAGCTCTTTTGTTGTTTCAACTGGGTAAATAAACATTTATTTCGAAGGTCCGAATTAACTTAAAGCTTGGCTTCATTTTTTGTTTTGGTAATCTTGGGGCTTAAGATACTACTTGGCCTGCTTGACGGCGGCGGCGACCCAGGCGCGGATTTTGTCCTCATCCTGGAGGCCCACCATGCGCTGCACCTCCTTGCCATTCTGCATCACCACCAGGACGGGCACGGCGGCCACATCGTAGTCCAGAGCCAGTTCGCTGTGCTCATCTATATCCACTTTGGCCAGTTTGATGGAACCCGCCTGTTCGCCCACAATGCTCTCGATTCTGGGGGTCAGCAGCTTGCAGGGGTTGCACCATCTGTTGGTTTAAAACGAAAGCATTTATGAGCGAAGAACCACAATATTTGTAAACCAAATTACGTAGCAAAGAAGTCCACAATCACGGGCTGCTGGCTGTTCTTCACCTTCTTGTCGAAATCCTCGGCGCTTTGGACTTTGAAGATCTCCTGGCGCTGCGAGGAAACTGACAACGCGCGCATTTGCTGACCACCGACCAGTCGGCGCGTCGTCTGTCCCAGGATATTTATCATCTGTCGCTGCATTGCCTATTTCTGCCTTTTTCTCGAGTGCAAAACTGCGAAATACTTTGAGAATTGATTGCAAAATAATGACAAGAGAATCACAACAACACCGCCTGCAGAGTTGCCAGATCACGCCAGTTTCGGTATTCCACGAAAGGTGTGTACTCATTGTTTTGGGAACTGTTACTTTTATCAGTTTTTTCATATATAATATTTAACCCATTTTCTAATAAAACGGACTCTGAAACATTCCAAATGGTAGAATTGAAATGATATTTAAATTTCCTTTGTAGCTTATTTTTTCAGAAAAAGACGCGAAATCCTCCCCCGTCGGTTTTGTTTTAGCGGTTCTTTATGTGAGCGTGAATTTGCTTACAAAAGCGTGTGTTAGGGCTTTTTGACAATGTTATTTCAGTTCATAATTGCAACCAAAAATTTAAATCGTGACTGTTTCCGTTCCCTGGCTGTTTCGAACTAGGTGGCAACTCTGTCGCTACGATTTTCACCATTTTCGAGGTGTGCACACACTCCGCCTGGCCACTTTTTTTGTGAAGTGAGCTGCATATTTTGTTTTGTCGTAATAATAAAGTTATCGGTTAAAATTCAAGTGTTAGGCTCGCTTAACGGTCCGCACACATCAGGTATTTTAAAAAGCGTGGTTCACAAAGCGGGGAGAATCGGCTGGAACGGCCAGCCACCTCGGGCCAATTAGCGAAACTGCCCAGCGAATTGCGCAAATGGCCGATGGAACTTCTGTTCTTCGGTTGAACTGAAGAAGGCCCAAGGACACAAGGATCAGATCGGGATGGACGACCTGTCGCAGGGCGACATCTGCCGCGTGTGCCGCTGCGAGGCACAGCCGGATAGGCCGCTCTTCTACCCGTGCATCTGCACGGGCTCCATCAAGTACATCCACCAGGACTGTCTGATGCAATGGATGCGCTACTCGCACAAGGAGTACTGCGAGCTGTGCGGCTACCGCTTCAGCTTCCAGCCCATCTACGCCCCGGACATGCCGCGCGTCCTGCCGCTGAAGGATGTCCTGGTCGGACTGATGTCCGCCGTTTTGGAGGGCGCCCGCTGCTGGCTTCACTACTCCTTGGTGGGTATGGCCTGGTTTGGCGTGGTCCCCTTATCCGCCTACAGGACCTACCGCTACCTGTTCCGGGCCAGCTCTTTCGACATGATTCTGACGCTGCCCTTCGACATCTTTTCCATGGAGAACCTCGCAGCGGATGCTTTTCGCGGCTGCTTTGTGGTCACCTGCACGCTGCTATCTTTTATAGGATTGGTCTGGCTGCGCGAGCAAATCCTCCATGGCGGCGGACCCGACTGGCTGGAGCGAGAGGATGCCCCTCTGCAGGCGGCAGCGGCTGCTAATCCGGCGCCAGCTCCTGCTGCAGAGGCGGCTCCTCTGCTGCCCCAGGATGACAACAACAATGCCGATAATGCGCCGCAAGATGTGCCCATGGATAATGAAGCGCCGGCCGCGGCGGACAACGAGGGGCAGGATGCGGCAGCCCAGGCTCAGGATGCAGCTCCAGCGGCCGCAGCTCCTGCCGTGGACGCCGATGCCGACGAACAGAACTGGAATCCCATGGAATGGGATCGGGCTGCCGAGGAGCTCACCTGGGAGCGCCTCCTTGGGCTCGATGGCTCTCTGGTTTTCCTCGAGCACGTCTTTTGGATCATCTCGCTGAACACCATGTTCATCTTCACCTTCGCCTTCTGTCCCTACTGTGTGGGTAACTTTATACTGAGCTCCATGGATCTGCTGCAGCCGGAGAAGCCACTGCTGCACTTTCACGGCCTTATTACCACCTTGTTCGGCTACTGCTGCATCGGATTGACCCTGGTGGTGTTGCACTTCTTCGCCAGAGTTTTCCGGCTGCGAAGAGTCTGCTGGTTCATTGGATTGTGCTACATTGTGGTCAAGGTATCGTTACTCTCAGTGGTGGAAATCGGAGTACTTCCGCTTATTTGCGGCTGGTGGCTGGACATCTGCTCGTTGCCCCTGCTGGATGCCAGCTTGAAGGATCGCAAGGCCAGCTTCAAGGCTGCTCCGGGCACCTCTCTATTTGTCCACTGGATGTTTGGCATGGTCTATGTTTATTACTTTGCCGCCTTCATCTCGCTGCTGCGGGAGGTGCTTCGGCCGGGAGTGCTCTGGATATTCCGCAATGTCAACGATCCGGACTTCAGTCCCATCCAGGAGATGATCCATGTACCGATTGTGAGGCACATACGTCGTTTGGTCGCCTCGGCCATGATCTTTGGCTTTGCAGTGTTTTTGATGCTTTGGCTGCCCATTCGAATTCTGCAGGTCGCCTGGCCCAACTTCTTGCCCTATGCGCTGAGTGGCGATGCAGAGGTCAACGATCTTAGCCTGCAATTGCTGCTCCTGCAGGTGAGTTTTAGCTGCGTTTTATTGATTATTTCAAGCTATTGAAACGTCCCCTTTACAGATTGTATTGCCGGGCTTCTTCGAGCAGACCCAAACACGCATCTGGCTAAAGGGATTACTACGCATTTGGTGCACAGCGGTGGCCTGGTTGCTGGGAATTCGAAGCTACCTACTTCCAGCACCAGAGCCCGAGCCAGAGAATCCCGCAGCTGGCGAAGATGGTGTGGAGAATGCCGCTGGTGAGAATGACAACCAGGAGGGCGAGGCTGAGGGAGCTGCAGCGCCACCACCACCGCCGCCTCCGCCGCCGCCGCCAGTGGAACCGGCGCCTGCCCCACGGAATCTAGCTGCAGCCCATCAGGCCATCATGCAGCGCGATGCACCCGTGGGTTTCCAGCCGTACGACAAGCCCTCGCTGTTCGCCTTGCGTTTGTGCGCCCTCCTATCGCTCATGTGTTTGTCCATCGTATGTGCGGCCATGTTGACACTCACGGTTCCCGTCTACATTGGACGGCGACTGATGATGCTCTGGACTGGACAGCCGGGTGAGAAGGCAGCTGGTGCGGCAGCTGCAGCAGGAGCAGTAGAAGTGGCTGGAAACCTAGCGCCATTGGATGCGGAAGGAGCCAGGAAAAGCGAGCGATTGCTGCGCTCGCACGAGCTATACACCGCTGAGATTGGTGGCTACCTGTGCCTGATTGTCTGCCGCGGAGTGGCCGTGGTGGTCACCCTGTTGCCTCAGGGACGCGCGGCTATTGTCAGCAAACTAAAGCACTGGGCACGAGTGGCGTTACAATATGCCCTACCGGTTCTAACACTGCTCGGAATATTCGTGCTTGTTCCACTGCTATTTGGATTGCTACTCGAACTGGTGGTAGTGATTCCCCTACGCGTTCCGTTGCGCAAGACACCTATTCACTTCCTGTGGCAGGATTGGGCGCTCGGAGTGCTGTACAGCAAGATAGCCATAGCCTTGACTTTGATGGGTCCGGATTGGCACTTGAAACGGGCCTTGGAGCGCGCCTACATGGATGGATTGCGCGATTTCGATTTGAAGTTTGTGATGCGGGACTTGGCGGTGCCGGTTGTTACTACATTTGGCCTGGCTCTGGCCGCTCCCTACGTTATGGCCCACATGATGTTCCCGATTTTCATAGCCGACGCTTATGCGCGGCACGCCATCGCCCGACTCGTTTACCCTGTTAGTTTCATTGTGGTGGGAAGCATCTGCTTCGTTTTGTTCCAGATTAAGCAGCTGAAGAAG
This sequence comes from Drosophila biarmipes, assembly GCF_025231255.1. Taxonomy (NCBI): domain Eukaryota; kingdom Metazoa; phylum Arthropoda; class Insecta; order Diptera; family Drosophilidae; genus Drosophila; species Drosophila biarmipes. Next base: position 24,394,093 of record NC_066613.1, on the reverse strand, counting down.
CTGTACCTCTCCATCAAGGTGGATAAGTATCTGGTGGGTCAGCGGCTGGTTAACTACGAGCACCGCAAGAAGCAGCAGCAACAACAGCAGCAGCAGCAGGAGGAGGAGGAGCAGCAGCGGGGGGCTCGAGAGTTAAAGGAGATCCAGGAGAGGGATCGGGAGCGGGAACGGGAGCAGCTGGCCCAGGAGCAGGACTTGGCTGAGCTTCTGTAACGAGATCAGGTGCGAAACTGTGTTTAGACTATAAAATGTACGACAGCTGGTGGAACTAGGTGGATATTCACCGTATGCATGTTTTCAAGCATTCATTTTTTTAATGCTAAGATCATATTCAAGTTTTCTTTTAGACATCATCAACTTGAAAGTTTTTATAATAAATTATGTAGAAATTCATTTAATTAACATTTTTGTTTTATAGCTTAAAACATTTAAGCTAATTAAGCAATGTATACCTACATATTGCACAGAGCTATTGCTTTGCACGTTAATTAAAAACGTTTAATGAAAGCATCTCAAATTTCTTTTTCAAGATTTTTATTTCAACCCGACAAGGAGGAGAAGGATGCCACGAAAAGATGTTTGGAAATACTTGTGTTTTTCCCTTGTGGAGCTGCTCCTGCTGCTAATATATCTCGGTTTAGTCTCTGCTGCCCTGTTGCCAGAACGGAGGATTTGAAAATTTTCGAGTGAAATATACCTATTTTGTTCTAGCTTCGGCCCTTTTTCCACACTTTTAGTTAACTTTCGTTATATCATTAAAATGTTAGCTACAATTGTTGTTAAATTCCTAATCTTTTAACCGCTTAGAGTTCATAAGTTGTATGATATTTTAAGACAGACAGAAAAAACCCCCGCCACGTCCTCGATTTCACCCATATGTGTAATCTTTGGGCAGCGTTTATACCTTGTATTAGAGCCATATTCAGAAACTACTTTTTGAGAATTACCAGCAGAGCAAAAACTTTAAAAAACCCTGAAATAATCCAAATCCAATATGGTAAAAGTGGTGAAAATTTGTGGATAGTGGAAAAGAAAAAAAACATTTTCGAGCTAGCTTTACGAACTGTAAAAATTATATATGTATACATTATAAATATAACTGATTTAAAATTAATTAATAAATTTAACTTTAAACTTCAAAGGAAAATGTGAAAGTTTTTAATTCCTGTGTGAGGATTTTACATTTTTAGATAATTATTGTATTTCAAGCCCCAAACTCTCAAGAATTCGCTCATAGACATAGATGTTAACTACAAATTACTGCATTCCAAGCCGCAAAATCTTAAAAAACGAATCTCAAGTATTTGCGTCTTGAGATCTCAAGAATTCGCGTCCTGAGGTAACATTTAAGTTCAAAGGGAAATCCGAAAGTTTTGAAATGATTTTTTTTCCAGATAATTTGTACAATTATTTTATTAAAGGCCTCGAGTTTTTAGTTATTAAATCTCAAGAATCCGCCATTTGAGATAAGAGTAGATTGCGATAAATTGTTAACTCAACTGCAATGTAATTATCGAAGACATCTGTTGTGCCAAGTCGAAAAGCACAACACAATATAAACAGACAATTAATCAACGTCCAAACATATTAAATGAAGCACCATAATATAAGTGGAAGTCAATGGATGAGCGGTGCACTCAAGTGAGCTAATCATTGAATTCGTTCTTGCCTGTGCGTTGCGAGGGGCGATGTCAATCATACGCCCTGTGTGCCAGCGGCAATTGACAGACACGAGTCTCGCCCACGGGGCGTATGGGGCATGGCCAGTCGCCCGGTAGTGTTGTGGAGAATCCAGGATGTTGCCCCAAAAATTCGTAATAAAAGGAAAAAAAAAAAAAAACAGCTCAAAAGTTGGCCGCTCCCCGACAACTCCATCCACAAAAACTTTTGGCTGTTGCGAATTTGTTGCTGCGACAAATAGAAAAGTTTCCAATGTTTGTAACTTAAATTGTTTTGTGGTTTGACATGACCACGACTGCTCCATTCCACGCCGCCCGGCAAAGTGGCTTATGTGCCGTGGCTATTAAAATGTATGGCAGGTCCTCATCCTCCCACTGGCCGCCATCACGACCTTACCAAATTAAACACTTACCAAACTTGCAGATGGGCGAGTCGCTGAGATAAACAAATAATAAAATGAAATCAAATAATTTGCATTATGTCAAAGTTGAAAGTTGCCGAAACATTTTACTTGCCAGCGCGTGCTTAAGTAGAGGGCAGAAACCAAATGGGAATAAAACGGGGGGCACGGGTGCGGCATTTATAAAGTTGACCAAACTTTGGCGCGTGTTGGAGTGACCCACGGCGGGATCGGGATAGTGGATACATCACCGAGATTTCTTTCTCCTCGAAGAGCGAAAGGTTTGCATTGCGGTTCAATGAACCAAATGCTGAATTTAAGTCTGTGAAACGGAATTAATTTCAATCCGCTACCGCATCGATTGGTCTTGAATAACTTGTTTCGAGGCCAGTTCTCAAAGGACCATGTACAAATCAAACACACTTATTCACTGAAAAAGGATTTCCACTGGAAATACTTCTGGTGTTTTTTAATCTCAATATTTTATAAGAAAAATACGAGATACGAGAATTGATATGTATTTTATAGTTTGTTTTAACAGGATTTTTGGGAGACATATACCCTGGCAAAATTTTAATGCCATTTATGTCACATTTTAAATAAATAAAGTATTTAGTTATTAGTTAGATAAATTCTTTCGGTGTATGCTTTGAGATATCTGAAGCTGCTTGACTTCCACTCGGAGGAAATAGTTCATTAAGCCGAATAGCTGTTTGGCGAAATACTTTTAATTGGATTTCCAACTATGCGAGTGCATGGGCATGGAGAATGGGAATGCAGCTTACATAGTCGACCTACCTCCATAAATCAATAGCCATCTCCAGCTTATCGTGTCAGTGGGCCATTAATAAAATACCGCATAATTCACAACATTCTCCAGTCTGAGGGCGATCAAAACAATGCACTTTTATGACTCTATTAAAGGACCATAAAAAATATATAACAAGTTGATGGCATTCGTTGACTTCGGTCCAGACCCTTCGACGTAAGCGGATTTCCAGCTTAAAGCTGTTGCCACATTAATGCTTGTCGCTTTTTTGAGGTATTTCTGGGGGCACAAATTCCTAAAGGACCACAGCAAATGCCACAAAATGCCAGCAGCCAGACAAATAAAGTTTTGAAAATGCCCAATGGTTGGGCAAACAAAACTCTCGCCACTCCAGTGGCGAGAACACACAACACTTGCCAACTGCTGCCTATCAATTTAGAATTTCATTTGAATAATTAAAGCGTCTCGCTTTCGGCCAACGTCCATCTCTATTTTGGAGCATTTTGCGAAGGGGGCATAATATTTGATTACTTTTAATAATGTAAACAGTAAATGTCGAGCTGTGGCTAATTTGAAATGTGGTTGTGCTGGAAATTGCATTACTGATTTTCATTTTCATTCATTTGCTCGCTTTTCCCAGAATTGGATTTCCGCAGTAGCCTTTTAATTACCACTTATATTGTGTTTTGGATTTATTTAATTACAAATCAATGAAAAATGTGGCTTACATAGCTTTTGATTTTTTAATTGTGAAGGTCAAAGGGCAAACTATAATCTTTTTGAAATCGCATTAATTTATATTTTTATAAAATGCTGCATACCTTAAGAAGACTTTCAAAGAGGTTTTAAAACTCAATGTATTTTGGTAGTTTTCAAAACCTCTTTTTGTTCGACACTCAAAAGAATGCAACGAATTAAATTAGTCGATGTATATAAATTGTTGCATACTTTAAGGCACCTTAAAAAGTGATTCAAAACCTTAATTATATCTGTGGTTACAATCTTATGTTTCAGTGAATTTTTTATGTCATTATTTATTTCTTATGATTTTGTGTATATATTATAGCATACTTTTAGACACCTTAAAAGACATTATGATTTACCCCAATATGCACCCGGATTTCCGCGTATAATTTTTAATTACCCCTCTCAAGTTATCAAGTTTATTTTCCTGCTTCCCGCCTGGGATCATTAGGGAAACCCCACGTAAATACATTCAGATGAAGATGTCAGCCACTCTTGTCAACAACTCTTGTGAAAAGACATTCTTTATGTTCCCCGCTTTTTCATCTTGAACTCTGTGTGCTGTGCTTTGTTGCTGCTGAAAATTAACAACTTCATATGTCTGCCGTGATAACTTTATACCCCTTGAAGGGCAGGAAGATACAGCCGTGTATATATATAGAAACTCTGCGAGCGGCTTACGCGGCTTTATCATTTGTCGCGCATTACGGGGCGTATGCGTAATGTGCCCAGGCGAGGACTTTAAGCGGAGCTCATTTGCATGAATTGTTCCGCAGTTTGTTATTGTTATTGTTTTGGCTGTTGTTGCTGCTGCTGTTGCTTCCGCTTGAGGCTCTTATCAAGCATAACCAACACTTCATAAATTGTCTAAAATTAGCCATAAAACAAAGCAAACAACCGGGCCAAGTTGCTGCTGTTTTTGTTACGGTTGCAACAATCTCGAGACAACCCAACCACCCCCTCGAAGCTCGTTATGCTTTATTATGGCCATCATCCCGGTAACGTAACCCCCCTGTGGAAAACCTCTGCCCCGGCCATGGCAACTATATATCCGGGTATTGGATAATAGAATGGGTAGCAAAATATGTCTGTTCTGGTTGCCACACTCGGTCACTGAAGTGGCCTTTTGATTTCCGTTGCCATAATTTATTATATCTGCCGACGCAAAATAAAATAATTTGTGTGAAAGCATTGCCCTGGGAAACACGAGAGGGGTCAGTCCTAAAAAACCGAAAATAGTTAACCACCGAAGGACGAAAACAAAAACAGAAAAATAGAAAGTTTGATAGGTCACTCGCTGAATTCCCTGACAGGTCAACTTTTTCTTTTTAAGTATATATTAACTGCTAAGTTTGTATTATGTTAATAGTTTCATAATACAATTTTCCATTATAATGTTTAGTTTTATATGGATGTGTTGAAGTTCTTTAATCTGAACTGATAAGGAAATTTTTTAGGCAATAAAAAATCAATTAAACTTTATACCACAAGGAAAAGAGTTAAAAAAAAAACGGAAGAACTTTAGAGCAATAAACAAAGTCATAATAAATGGAATGTATTTTCCTGAATCTGACTTAAATACATTAATTTTATTGCCTTTGGAGTTGGGGAGCTTTTTATGCACACAAAATAATTTCCTAAATTATAGCATAACTTCTGCCATCGTTAATATGCCTAAATTTTCAAGAGGAAAGGTGTTCGGCTGCTTCAGAGATAAACAAAGGGGATCTGGGCCAGCCCAATGCCCGGGAGTATTTATTTACTTTCTGGCTGTAGAACCACAACCACAACAATAGACCAAAAAAAAAAACACGAGAGAACCCAACCCAAATTTTTACGCTACCTTTAAGATACATAAAAAAATCCTTCCGCACTTGACTTTGTCTGGGGTTAATGTTTCAAGTTCGGGCGTTACTTTTTATGGCCTGCAGCCGTTGGCAGCGTCTGATTGAGCGTGAAGTTGTAAAACTTAAGGAGTGCTAAGTGCCGCGTGGTCCGACTGCTGCTCCTCCTCGGGATTATGGCCAATAAAGCACGCATGTCGGGGCCCGATCTCGACTTGGTCTAAAAAAGATTAAATATGCCCCGGCTGGGGTTTCGCCTACAATGGAACTTTGGGAAGGTGTGCGCCCTGGACGGTGACCACCTCAGGGGATGGGGTAGATTTATGGACTGGTCAGGCCTGGGTAAGTGGTAAGTGGCAACACGATGGAGAGATTAACCCGGCTTACGAGCCACTTGTTCCGGAACCTTGTAAACTCATTTTTTTAGTTGACCATAATTTAGCTGGTTTAACAGCGAAGGGTAAAGCATCTCTCGTCCCTTTGGGAAGGACATTCTTCCTGCATTAAAAATAAACACTTTATCTTATTGGGGTTTAACCCCAACTAAGCCTAGTATTATATAAGTAATAAAATTAAAATAAATAGAAATATCCATTTAAATGAATTTATTTAAGCTGCCTATCCTGATATCTGCATCAACAACAAATCACACATTTTGCCAGCCTCTCTGCTTTCCCCTGACTCAAATATTAAACTGCTGATCCCGATAAATCCCAATTGATGACCCAATAAAGTAAACTAAGTCAACCGAACAACAGCTGCTTGGCATGGCCAGAAACTGATGTTTCATATGCCCATTTTCTCGACTTTCGCAACTTGACTTATTTGTGCCAATCAAATGAAGCTGCATAAGCATCGCCTGTAAATTCAATATGTAAATTGACAAATACCATACACGTACGGATTTTTTGTGTGGACATGCAATAAATACTAAAGCCATACTATATGCGGCCAGTAAAAATGCAGTCGAATTATTTGCCAATCGGGAAAAAAGGGAAAACGAGCAGACTGGGCTCCAAGGGGGCTCCAGATGTTTTTTTTTTCGATATTGTGGCGACTGGGTCACGCACTTTTTCTCTTCTCGCTTTTAGCCCTGGACAAAGCGACGCCTCTGTGGAAGCCATAAAATTCGAACACATATAGCGCGTTTTCACCGAATAGTCTGGCGTCTGGGTGTAAGCATACTTTTTATGCAAAACGAATCAAAATCCAATTATAAACCGAAAGCGTGTGTGCTCTCCCAGTGTTAGGATGGGCCGGAGGGGTCCTTGGTGGAGGGCGGCCAAAAGACCAGCCCCGCCAAGTGCAGCACAGGGCAGCGCCAACAGCCCAACAACAACACTTGGTCAGGCGGTAATGAAAAATTCAATTTGGTAAACAAAAGACGCCGGCGAAAATGCGTTTTAATATACATACGCCCATATGTGCGTGCAAGTGCATCGGTACGCGCTTATACACTGAGAAAAATATATTAGAAAAGTCAATTTTTCACTTATCGATATAAAGAATTCTACACTTTTATTATTTTGCCTTGAAAACCAATTCAAACTAATATAAAACGAATAATGAAATTAGTAGGATAATATTAACTGTATTAATATCATTTAAAACCAATTTAAATATATATAGAAAAAATATTAGGATTAGTATCTTTCCTTAATTTATAAGTTTCGGAAAAATTTCTCTAATAAACAAATTTTATTAATTATAAAAAAGTTCTCAAAACAAACAACAATAAATAAAGATTCAAAATCTATACTGTAACACATTTTTTAATAACAAAAATATTAAGCAATTTAAAAAGTCTTTTAAAAAAAATTTTAAAATATTTAAAATGTTTAGTATTATATTTTTCCCAGTTCAGATATGTGCTTTCCATATGCACTCGTTTTGTCGGTGCCAAAAACTTGGTTGGGACCTCTGACTAGGCAACAATAAAACTCATTTGCATTTGCCAGCCATGACAGAAATTGGCGTTGTATACTAAGCGGCCATTTCAATGGTTTCAGCAAATATTTGCCCAGTCAACTGTTTGAAGCCCACAAATTTGCCAATAAACCATAAACTCTCGGTAGAGAATATGAACAAACCGCAAACATATTGCTGAAATTTAATAGTTGGTTTTAGTAAAAGCGATTCTGTGGTATTCTGAAATGGTTCTTAATTAAATTTAAATAAAGTTTTACTATGTCTACAAAAATCAAAAACCTTAAAAATCATCAAAAATTCATAACAAAGAGCATATTTTTATAGCATTTAAATAAAAATTTAATAAAATTTACAACACAGTATCTGCTAAGTAACAAAACTAGTTCTTATAGTTCCCTCTCCCAATTTTTGTTTTTAGCTTGTGTAAGGCCTCTAGTGCCAGTTAAATACGAAGTGAGCAGTCACCAGGTAAACCGAGCAGATGACAATGGTGACGAGCATGATGGGGAATCCCACTACGAAGAACTTTCGGAAGCTGATCTCGTAGCCATGGTCCCTGGCGACCGCCGTGGCGAACTCGTTGGAGCACGACCCCAAGAGGGTGCCGTTGGCCCCGTAGCTGGTGCCCAAAATGGTGGCCCAGGCGATGGGGAGCAGCTGCACATCCATGTGATGATCGTAGGTCAAGTCGATGCAGAGCCTCACAATTATGGTGGCCACCGCGGCATTGTCGATGACGGCGGAGAGCAGGGCCGATAGCCAGAGGATCAGGAGCATGGCCACCAACGTCTGGTGGGATTCGTCCACTCTTCTTATCACCTTCATGGTTCGCTGGCCCACCCAGTGGATAAGGCCCAGTTTGTGCAGCACGTCGGTGAGGACGAAGAGTGAGGCCAGGAATAGCATGACGCCCCACTTCACTCGGGCCAGAATCTCGCCCAGATCCTTCTTGTCGGCCAGAATGAGCAGCAGGAAGGCGGCCAGCATGGATATCCAGCCGAGGGAGGCGCCGGGAATGGCCCAGGGCACGGATTTCAGGATGAAGCACGAGGCGGCAAAGCCCAGGGCCAGCAGCGATTGCACCAGTAGCATCTTCTTGCGTATCCTATTACTCGCCTCCAAAGTGGCCAGGGTCTCGAAGTAGTTGGCAGCCGGGTAGAGCCAAACTCTCCTGGGTTGTCTCCTCCTCAGCTCGGCAATCCTTAGTTGGACATCAAAGGTGGGTCTCATCTCCTCCCGCCTCTTCTGGGCCAAGTCGAGCTGACGCTGGTCCAGGATGAAGATTTTTTTGCCCATGGTAGAGTAGATCAGGACAAAGGTCACCACCATGCAAATCAAGGCAGGCGGTAGCATGCGTAACGAAAACCGAACAAAGGTTAGGCCAGAGGCCTCCACCTCATTATTGGTGGATATGATAACATTGGGAGGTCCACCCACTGGGGTTACGGATCCTCCGATATTCGCATACATGGCCACGATGATCAGAACCATAGTGGTACTCAGCGCCATGGCTTCGCACAATCGAACCACAGAGGGGCTGAAGAGCAGCACAACCGTGGAGTTGTCTATGAAGGCGGAGCACACGGCTACCACCATGACCAAGAGGGCAATCAACAGCCAGGGATGACCCTTGGAGATCCGATAGGCCACCAAGGCCAGGTAGTCAAAGAATCCAGTCTCCGACATAAGGGACGTCATGATCATATTGCCCAGAAGAAGCATTAGTGACTCGAAATCCACCGCAGAGATGATAAACTCCAGGGAGGGTTTGTTGGCCACCATTGTTAGCGTGGCCAGAGCAGCACAGGTTATCACCAGGGTGCACAAGGTCCGGTCCCCCAATTCCCAGATGAACATTATGTACAGTGCGATAATCAGGATGGCGGCATACAGAATGCTGAAGTGCGTCTTCAGGGGGGAAGTGTTCACCACCATGTGCAGACCCACTGGCTTCTGGCTTATGCTCTCCACGGAAATAACCGTCTTGGCATAGGCCCATTCGTACGACAAACTTCCATTATCCTCGGCCAGCCTATCTTGCGTATACCATCCCGCAAGGGAAAGCCGAAAGAGCTTGTCCACCTGGTGGATCTTCCTGCTATGGTTCGACATGTACACTATCCACTTGGATGAGCGCATATAGCTTTGGTTCCTCTCCAGATCACGCCACTCCAGACGCACTGCAACGCTCGAGCAGTTGGACCAGTTGCCAACATGATTCGTGAGGTATGGGTTTATGGCGCCCCGCAGCGTTACCTCAACGGATTCATGATGTATGTTCACATCCTTGTAGACCGTCTTATTGGGCATCACGGTCACCATCAAATTGGTGTCCTCCTCCGACTTGTACTTCAGCAGCACGAATGTGAAGCCGCTCCAGAGCGCCACCAGGACGGATATTTTGACGATTAAAAAGACGTAACCCGCTTTGGTCTTGGGCTCTGATCTTCTGTACCTCTTGCGAGAGTAAGCCAACGGATTCATCATCTATTAAAAATTCGAATCCTAATCGAATTCGGTGTGAAAATCACAGTAAGTCCATCACTTGAAGGTTAAGTCAAACATTAGTTTTATCTTTAAGTTATTCCTAAAAAGGTCAGAGAAAATATTCATTAATTTCTATAATACCAAGGCCTTACTTACTTACTTTTTTCTGGCTGCCAAAGGTATACATTTTCCATTAAAAACCCAACTACAAGTGGCTAGTTCCATTGCTGGAGACCACAGAAAATTAACCTACTGAAATACCTTTTTAAAATGGCTTAATTTCATTAGATCCGAGCCGAGCCAAAGAAGTAGAGATTTTTCTGGGTTTTTCCATTACCATTTTCTGCACATTTTTGCTTTTGCCAGGGCAAAATTGTGGCAACATCTGTTGACCGCTCAACTTGCTTATGATATGTGGTCTGGCTAACTTAATAAGAGAACTCAAACCTTTTTTTGCTACATTCCCATCCAGACGGCATGTGGGTACTGCAGATAAAGTTGGAAAATTTACAAAAAAAAAAAAGGAAAATCAACTTGAGTTCAGTGTAAGTAGGCCAAAGTAGGTGAAAGCCATTTCCCTGCTGACCATCAAAAATGTAGCCATGATATGTGGAGGGTGTGCGGTGAAAAGCAGAAAACGCTGCATTGCAAACTTTTTAATAACGCCACAAAATGGCGAAGGGGAATGGAAAATCCGACATAGAACCGAAGCAGGGGATTTCTCTATGGAAATGGACAAAACAATATTTGATGCATGACAAATTTAGAAAAAATAGTTGTTATTCCTGCCGCTGCTGTTGCTGTTTAGAGAGCAACTTTGCTGGCCAAACAATGGCTGTCATTCAAGGGGCTTAGTCAAGCGAGAGAAAGTTCTGAAAATGTGTAGAATATTCTCAGAAGGTGGGCGAAATAAAATCTTGAATATTCGTAGCAATTTCAGCTTAAACTTTTCTTTCTTTCAAGCTGGGTAATCCTCCGATTTTTCCCCTCATGCTCGCCGGCGGCTCTTATAATCCACTTCAGTTTTCCCCGCAATTTGTCGCCATCCACATAAATCTAAATCAGCTCTTTCAGTCTGGCCACTGCACGTGCCACAGATGTGTGAAATTATCCATTCCCCATCTCATACTATACCAGATACCAGATTCCCCCAGCTATCTGCAACAATTTCCCCATTCCATTCATTCGTTATTTTCATTTTTTTAATTCCTACAAGTGGGGTGACATCAACTTTAAATGGCAGCGTGGTTAATTGGAAATGAAGTGCAATACAGACTGTCTGAGATCCGCTTCGAATGGCAGGCAGCGTAATGAAAATGGTCACCGACCCATGCAGGTGTTGGTTGCCTAGGTAATTAAATAGGATTTTCACATACCGTAACACAGCACATTAATTTATATGACTGAATTGGGTCTGGAAGTTTGAGGGGAGTCAGAGTGAGTACTTCAAGCACTGGCAAAATAACTGATCATCTAAAACTGTCACGAAAATTACTTTTAAGAAATAAATTTATACTTTAGGTAAAAAATATATACAACTTTTTGCAGTGCACCCAAATCACTATGTGTCTAAAAGTATGCAAGAAAAATAAAATGGGCCTAATAGTATGCTTTAATGTGTTGTATTCGTAATAGTACCATAGATATACCCACCGTAATCGTCTAGCCCGGAGATTACAGGGGGCTATCCCAATTCGCAGGCTCAAAAGAAGACATTTTGGGCTGCTCCTAAGAGACTAATATGAATATATTATTTACTTGAAACTAGTCGTAATTTGATCTACTCCTATATACCAAGTTGAAAACTAATTATAATTTATAATTAAGAGATTATTTACTTAAGAAAACATTTAGGTTAAAGGCTTTAATTAGATCTGTTCCTGGATTATATTAAATAAAGATGTTAATTAAAAAAAAAAAAAAAAAAAAAACCATAGATATTCCAGCCTAGGCAATATTGTGGCATACTTTTAGCCAGTGACTTTCTATTTTAACTGATGTTTCAGTAATTTCTTTCTCCCAATTTAAGAGTTTTCGGGCCTTGCTTTTATTCCCTGTGCACTAACTCAACTTTATGTCAGCACTTTATGGGTTTGGGCAATTACTAGCCTAGTTGTTGGAAATTGATGTCTAAGGTTTATGTTTTTCCTGCACCATCCGATGTCGTTGCCTAATTAGTCAACTACGGGGTGGTGTGGGTGCAGAGTGTCAGGCCGGTTGCCAAATATTCTGACCCTAAGCATCGCACAAATGTTGTCACCCCAGAGTTTCAGGCAAATGTCGACAGCTGGCAAAGCAGACCCGAAATGAATACGAGAACTGAAGAGCCGAAAACCACCCAAAACCCAAAACACAAAAAACAGGACGACAGTCGGGTCGACACTTTGACAGTTGCCCTGTCGTTCGAATTTCGCACGGGTCACGCCCACATTATGTCTGTGCATGTAGTACACATTGCGAATATAATGTGTATAAGCATGTAGGGCAAAACGCACCAAATGCCCTAACAGATGGTATTTTATTTGCCCAATGCTTTAAAATTTATTAAAATCTGTTATTGGCTATTTAAAACTGAGGTTTGTGTTTGAAAACGTAATGTGTATTAGTCCTCAGGGATTTTGTTCAGCCTTGATTCATGGATATATAGGTTATACATGTTATATATTTTTAAAGTCTAGTCCAAAGAGATATATCTATGAGTTGATACTTAGCTTTGAGAGGAGAGATCAATTTATATGGACTAAACTACTAACTAAAAATATTAAAATTCAGGGTTTGCAAATAACTTATATTTGTTATGCTTAAAAAGTTTTATAGAAACCATAAAATAGCTATTCAGTAAATTATATCAATTATAAGGCAGATATTCTAATTTAATTTTCATAGTTTTCCTTAGTTATCTATTTTCTCAAGATACCAAACTTGGTATAGTGTAATTAAAGATCTCGCTATGACCTTCAGCTTTCTTAGGGTATTCCGGCTTTTACCGACGGAAATTTCCTTGAGCCACCCATTATGTGATTCCGTGGGCGGCTTCGCCGCCAAAGGTGGCCAAAGTATCAACTCAACTGCGGTGGGTAGGGTCCTAAGAATGGCTTAGGCTCCCTTCCAGGAGCTCATTACTAAATACCTCCGATGCAGCGGCAGCAGTAGCAGCTGCTGTTAAACGCCTTTGAAGTCGACGGCTCAGTGGGCCAAAGGAATGCCAGGACCCGAGGACCCAAAGACCCAAGGTCCCAAGTTCCCAAGCTCCCAAGTTCCCAATGATCCAGGGATCCAGGGATCCAAGGTGCAGATGTGGATGAACGAATGGTTATGGTTTCGGTGGCGTAAGTGGGCTTATTTGAATTTATTGTGGGAATTGCCGGCGCCCAGAGCTTCGACGTGGGTGCCGCCGACTCGGATCAAAAACAATAATTTACTTGATTTCACTTTCTCGTTTCGCGCCAGTTCCAGGGGCGTGGCACGCGGCTCAAATTGTCTGGAATTAGTGGGTGAAATTGGTGGGGATTATTATTCAGTGCCGACTCCCTCGACTAATTGCCAACCGTTGGCATTAGCTAATGAAAAGTTTGCCAATTCAGGCGAAAAACAAGATAAAGAAGCTGAACTCGTTGGCCTGTGAAGTCATTTGATTTCCAAAAAGTGTAGAAAAATCTACCTATATTCCCTAGATGATTTGAACACCGAATATTGGCAAAGTTCAGATTGATATATCGCTGCAATAAATTGTTAAAAATTCAATACAAAATTGGCGTACTCAGGGCCATAACATATGGCCCTAGCTGAAAATGTGTAAAACTCTTCAACTCGCTGACTGATTTATGAGCGCATGCAAAACGATTCTGTGTGAGCAAAAGTTGGGCGGCGTAACTTTTCTGCCTGCATTATAAAGATGTTAATCCCAGGGACAAGTCCTCCGGCAGGCAGATTATACCAACTCGGTGTTATCCTGACGTCAGCCCGGCCAGAACAATGGTAAAACAAAAGCAGACCGAACGAACTCTTCAACAAGTGCTCATAAATGCAAATTGTTATTATGTAGTTGCGGCCATTATATACTTTTCTATATATGTAATGATATTTTTTGCTCCTTTATTGTGGATTATGAAAATGAGGCCGGCCATTTGCATAATTGATATTTAAAATGCAGACAAGAGAGCCGGAATAGACCAAGAAACTTTGGCTGTCCTTTAATTGAAAAATAATACGTCGCATTCAGTGCTGGCTGAGGATGAAAAGGGGGGCGATTCCGGTGTACACTTGCCATTTTCCCGCTCCTCATCCGTTGATCTGCTTGAGCCTTTTCCGTAGGCCACCTACGTGTGGACACATGGCATTCTGCACTCGAATACATGTATGTATATATCTACGCCTGCGGTGAAATTTCCATTCGCACTGGGTGCGGACGGTGAAGGAAGGCGCCCCGTCTGCTGGTCCTGTGAAAAGTTAATGATGTCGCTGCTAGCTGGAAGCACACATATTTCAACATTTACGTTTGTAATTAAATTTTGCAACAACCGCCGGGCATTCTGGAGTAATTGCATTTGCCAGTTACATATAGACACGGGCTCAATTTGGGCCCTTTTAATACGCAATTAAACGGTTATCGTGAGCCGTCTTGTCCAGAAATGGCCATCAAACTGGCGTTTAACCTACCCACAAGAGGTAATATTACTTTGGTAACGCTTTGAATGTTGTACTTACATTTTATACGGAATTTAAGGGGCTTCGTTTTCCAAAATGTTCATTAAGCTTACGCTTCCAATTATCCTTTCATGAGTATTAATTTTTATTTTTAGAACTATTTATTTTTGGGCCATAAAATGGTTCATAATAAAATGGATTTCCCAACCGGTTGCACCCAATTTAACCTTATTATATTGTTAAAAAAATAGTAAAGTTAATATATAAGAAGGGTATTTGTGAGTTTGATGGATGTAACTGCCCTTGAAATGCACATAAAATACAGTGGCAGTTGATTTTGCACACTTTTCCGCCGATGCCATTTATCCTGCCAACCATAATTCGATTCGCCTTTATTTGTTTATTAAAATATTTAAATTTAATGCCCTACGTCATGCGATCAGCACAACAAAGGGCTCGTTAAAAGCACGTTGCCTGATTAACTCGGCGGTAAAAAAGAAATGATACAAATATTTAACCACGTACTACATATTACAGCATGATTCACATTAAGGGCAGCTTTTGCTGGATTTGTTCTTGACTTTGTTGTTTATATTTACTTTCCTAATTGGTGTCCTGCAACTAAAAATATAAATTCAAAATGTTTCTATTGATTAATAATAATCAAACCAAATTTGTTAGTTGAAAAGCTGATCTTGCACTGCTGATTAACAAATGAATTTTTGTTATTTAGTGAACTTATCTCGCATAAAAATCGAATTATTAAATATTCTGCGTACTAGAAATTCAAGGGAAAAATTACACGGCTAAATAGATTATGCAATAATAATAGTCGTACAATAAAACGATGTAATTACATAATTACATAATTAGCTTATTGATTTTTATAGTTGATAATACGCAAATTGGGTGTTCTTTAATTACATGCAAGCATAACAAACTGGATTTGCAAATATAATTTAATATTTAACTGCTGATGAATTTTATACTGCTCTGGAAAAATACTTCTGTTTATTGTTCTACAAATTTAATTTCCCACTTAAGGGGTTTTAAGTGACCCTTTTCCCGAGTCCTTTCAGTGGCAAATATAAATTGGCGACAGTTTTTTTGCCCTTTGCCTGGCTTAGTTTGTTTTTTAGGCCCATCATCATCATTAGAGACAACCCACGTTTCTTGTCTAGCCGCCTGTCTCATTTGTTTTTGTTTCGTTTTTTGTGCCGTTTGTTATTTCTAGAGTTTTTTCGGGCTCGTCGAAAGGGATGTCTTCCAAACTTTGGCTAATTAATGGCAAATTTTCCTGTCTTTTGCTGCCGAAACCCACTTAAATTGATCGATGACATTAAACTGTTGTCATGTCAAACAAGTGAAACAAAAATGCTGATGAAATGTTTGGCCTAGAAAAATATCTACATCAAAATGGGCACAAAGGGGCAGGATAAATATAAATATTGGTTAACGGCCACTTATGATGTCACATTTTATGGCGGTGTGTAAAGATATTATGTTTCTAGGATAAAATGAAAGTAACTGCCTTGCGGTTTTTGTTACTATAAAGCAAATTGTATAGGTTGACCACCAAAACAAATTTTTGTTTTCTTTTTAATTATAAAGGTGCTTAAAAGTATGCATTTAAAAAGCATAGCAGGCTCTCATATAGTAAAATATATTGTTGCATACTTTTAGTCATGTTCGAATAAAATATTTTATAATAAAATAAATTTAAAAAATGTTATAATCTGTCAACATTAAATTAATTTGGAAGAGGGTACTTTATTCTGATGATTTTAGTGATTTCACACTTCTATACATAATGTACATACACAGGACTGCTTCTTGTGAATATACACATTTAATCAGCTGTAAGGACCCCAGAAGCACGCCATAGAAATTGAGATTACGAGCTTAGTGCCGAATTTTGTGTAACCCCTGCCCAATGAAATGATTTCCGCAGGCCATAACTCTCGTCGTCACCCATCAGCATATTGTGGTGGGTGGTGATGGCTGTAAGGTTGGATGGCTTCATAACCCACCCGAATCAATGATGGCGGGTCAGAGGACTCTAATTGATTCGTTTTAAGCGCAATGATTGCGGTTTTTGGTCGATGGCCAACATCGATCAATTGGATTTGTGGGGGCGGCTGTGTTGTGTTCATTAGATGTGTCATAAAACGCTGGCCCAGATAAACTCGGCCCAAAAAACCTTTTGGGGGCGACGCAAATAATCTAATTAAGCAGCCCCAGATTGAGATTGCGGGCCATAAATAAGGCAATCTCAGTCCGAAGGGCAAGTCATTAAATTTATGACCACTGACCGAGGCGAATCAAAGTATTTCATTTGGATTTTAATGGCCAACTCCTTGAGCAGATCCTGTGCAAATACTGATAAGCCGCTGCGGGTCTTGAGTCTTAACGCGAAAAATCAACATGAAGTTGGCCGGCAGTGCCAATTAGCATATTTTACAATTAATTGGTAAACAGCGTGTGTTTTTATTATTTCTTATCAGAGCGTTCAACTTTCAATGCACCCCGGTGAATAATGATAAGGGCGGGGCCTCGAACTGAGAGTCAGGGGCAAAAGGTCTCGTGCTGGCAATTAACTGGCCGGGGATTATCGGATGTAGTGGGTAAAAAGTTAATTGCCATTCGCCAGGCAAAGGTATCATAAATCAGCTGGTAGAGAAATCGGGGTAAAAATGGTCGAGGGAAAAGTATGGGATATTTTTGAAGTCAGAAAGCCAAGGGAATGTCGGATAGAGTTGGCCAATACAACGATGGCATCATTGATTGCAAAAGATATTTTTATAAAATCGTAGGTGGATAAAAATACAGCTACACAGCTTTTGAAAAAGTATGTAAAGAACATTGGTTTAATGAAAGAATTTATAGAACCTTAAAATATTTTGTTGCTTACTTTTAGACACTTAAACCTTTTAGTGTTAGTTAATATAGAATCTTTCCTTAATTAAGGTTAATAAAACTTATACGTTTTAATACCAAACCTAATTATTTTGGAAAAGGTTTGGCCATCTCTAATATAATGTTATTTACTTTTTACCTTCTCTCAGTTTTATATTCACATTTCTTTGTTCTCGACGTGTCATGCAGTTTATCCAATTATCACAGGAAAACGTGTTTTGAGCAAACGAAATTTAATTGAAAATTTTAAAGATATTTACACACTTGGTGCATAGTAAATTGCCAGAAAACCAGAAGAGGCACAAGCCAGCAGACTTTTGAATTTATTTGGTTGACCAAACGGACGAGAATAATTTTGTGCATAGTTGTCAGCCATTTGGCAGAATGGGAATGTAAATTTCTGGGATTTTCGTGCAAGAGACCGAATGCTTAATGATGATTCAATTGAGGGACTTTTGCGCTATCCCCGTAATCCTGCGACTGAGTCTCTGCTCAACAGTTTCTTATTCATCGAGTGCATTTTATGGGAATTTTATGCAAATTAATGGTCCTTTAAACACAAGCAGCCGTAGCAGCCCTGGCATATAAACGAACAAAACCAATGGAGCTCCAGGCAATGACTTCGACAGGGATTTGCCCAGTATTAAGTGTAATACAATATTGAGATAATTAATTTGTGAGTACCATGTAAGGCGACACTTGAATTCGTGTTCGTTCGGAATAATCGAATTACAGAAATACCTACTCGCCTACATGCACTGAGGGAAAGTTGAGGGACTTTCATCTCCGTTCACCTTTTGCCATAATTGTTGAAAAATGCCGCCAGCATCAAAGTTTTATGTCTGCCGCTTAATTAATTCTCAATTGATTTTAGGCACACGCTGGCGGCAGCCAACTTTTCAGATACTTTGTCCCGTCTGGGGATGAAAAGTTTTCGGTTTTCAATTTTTGCAGTCTCCCTTGCTTCTGCTTTTCCCGGGCTGCAGTTAATAGAATGCATGTTTTTCGGCCAAGTTTCTACTAATTAGCTGGCCCGTACTCGAAGTTTTAATTATAATCACTTTGCTCTGCAGCTGATGCAGTCGCTTTCACTGACAGTTAATTTATATTAAGTATACGCAGCGTGGGCGCTGCAATTTCTCCGAAATCTTTAGGGTTAGTTTGGCCCAACTAATTGCCAACGTTAGAGATTTTTGGCCAGCAGGTGAGCCCTGGAATCGAGTTTAATTAAGACCACCCCGATGACATCTGACACATTGGCTTGGTCCGAAGGACGTCCCTGCAAACGGAACGTTTTTAATTTTCCTTTTCTTGTCTCAACTTTCGGCCAAAGTTGCACTTCTAGTTCGTTATTTTTTTCTTTCCTGCTGGTCCAGCAGGAAAATCGCGGAAAACGGCAGGTGGAAAAGCGGAAGGTATTCGAACAAACTGCAGCAAATCGCTGGAGTGGACATGCAAACACTGGCTTTGCGTGTCCTTTAGTCAGCAGTAAATCTCACGACCAAGCGGTGGGCAACTTTTATTGCCACATCCACCGTGCACCATCTGCAGGCAAAACAGCAGTGATGGGAAGTATCTAAGTTAAGGGACAAGGGTACCTATATTTGGAATTCATTGTTTTAGATTTTTAATAAAGAAATCCATGGTCTATGGTTCTTGTGCTTTAGAAAACCTAAAAAGAGGAGTTTTCAACCCAGAAATATGTCTACAAAAATGATTTATTGCATACTTTTAGACACTATTTTAAGTTTAAAAAAAATCTTTAAAAATGTTTTAAAATTAAAAATGGAATAGAATAGAATCCCGCGTTTTATAGAATAAAAATACAATATTGCATACTTTCACATACCTTTAAATATCCTAGACCCAATTCATTAAATAGCAATCAGATTGTTTCTTTTTTTTTTCAAGTATCTTGTACCTATAAATAAGAAAGTACTCCTTTCATCACTGTCAAGCAATTGGCAGTAAACGAAATTCCCAACACGGCGACCAAGTTCAAGGACTCGGAATTGTTTTCATTTGCTCCTTCTGTCCTTTTTTATGTTATTGCATTTCGTTGTGAGTCAGCTTAAGGTGCGATTATCTGGCAAGTGGTTTATGCTAATAGGTTCGCTGGCTTGTTGTGGTTTGTTTATACCTGTTTGCAGTCCGAGTCCAATGCAATCATTATTTATGGCGCCCCAAAGTCTTATTTCGCCGAATTGCCCCGGCGGACGACGAAAGAAAATAGGAATCGAACAATTTATTCAGAATTATGGAATTCATTATCTACGATGATTTGTTTAAAGCTTTTTGGGATATTTCTGTGCACTGCTGTTAGGACATTTCGGTGTGTTTTATTATGGGAATGCTTGATAAAAATAAATTAACTCACCTTTCTGAAAATACAAATAGAGAGCTACTTAATTCATCTGACAGAAAAAAGTTGTGCAATTCGAGTCAAAAGGGCTTTTACTTTGGTGCTCAGCTAACATTGGCCAGATTACAAATAGAGACATGCTGACCTTTGAATTAAATCTAAAATATTTTCACTGAAATATGAAAACAAATTAAGCAACTTAGATAAAAGCTAACAAATTACGTGCGTGAGTGTTTGCAACTATTAAATCTATGATGATGTGTTTTTGTGGCAACAAAACATCCACAGGAAAACCCATTTATAACACGGCAATCAACGAGCTTAACAGGTGTACAAACACAGAAACCAACTAATGACAAAATTGGGCGGGCAGCAAATAAACGAACACAAAAATGGCGGAAGTTGTTATGCAAATTTGGGTTTTTCTGCGAAAATCCCTTATCGGTCACCAGAGCCCATATCCCATCAAGTCTGACATGATCGAGGTCATGCCAACATGCTACGCGGCTTATGCAATAAAAGGCCAAAAGCCGCCAACTCTCTGCTGGCCACTTTAAATCTATGCATACCGTTTAAGCCCCCGCTGCAGCCGCTTAAAACAAGCAGATAAAAGGGAAAGCGGGTAGCGAAATCCATGACAACTTAAGGCGATTGAAATGTCAACGAGCGGGGACAAATTGTGGTGGAGTATATGTGGTGGGTGGGCATATGGCGTAGGCTATAGCCTCTCGTGCTCTACTAGACCACAGCACAGATTTCATTTCAGCATTTCGGAATATATTTTGGGCTACTATTATCCGAAGGATACCAATGTCATTGCGGCAAGCCGAAAATATGAAAAAAATATGCTTAAAAGAAAGCAAAGCATCAAATGCCCTGTTAAAATTTAAGAATGGATTTTTTTTCGTATAAGCACCTAATTTTGCCTTTTCTTCATTCAGCATGGTCACACTGCAATTTTTGCGGGAGTGAATGTAACCAATTGAACAAATAAAGCAAAACCATTAATCAGTTAATAAGTTATTGCAGATGTTTAATAAGAATGCCTAGTTTTTGAAAAAAAAATAAAACACTGCTTTATTTTGTTTGATATTACCCGTTATAAAAATTATAATTACATTTTTTTAAAATGTTTAAAGAAAGAGTAACAAAAATAGGTTTCCTCCAACAATAATAATCAATGTGTCGCGTTACACTTACCTCCCTTTATGTGTGCTCTTTTTTTTTTATACGTATGCATATTTTGGCAAATTGCCCGCGTCGTACGCGGCGTATGCTTAATATGCAGCGCACGCTACCAAGTGTCCTTGGCTGGAAAATCTCTCTAATAGAACTTAGGAGTTAAGTGAAAACTTTGAAGCTTCCACTTTTTTTTCCATAATGACTGGCTGTTGTCATGACAGCATCGCTTTAATTAAGTCAGTTAATTGTTACACATACGCCCCGCTGCACCTTGCACAATTAATTTTAAAAATTCGTCGAAGTCCAGAGAAAATTGAAAGTTTTTCCTCAACTCGCCAGTCAATGGCAGAAGCCAAAAAGGAATACTGGTCCATTGTTTTCTTAACTTTTATTTTGTCTACGACCCGAACAGATTAATTAAGGTTATTTTCGTATTTGATGCCTTTTTTTTGCCAGCGGCGGGAGTAAGCAAAAAGTTTGAAGAATATTCTGCTGCAGAACAAACTTTGCTAGCAGACGCCATAGTTGTTGCTCCTTTTTTTCAGCTTGAATATGTTTTCTATGTTCGAGCACTTAAAGTTGAGAAGCCGTCAGATGGTTGAGTCGCAAAATGTAGAACAAATTTTCACACCACCAACATACCCATCTCTATATAACTATAACGAGTGTGCACTGAGGAAATAAATATTAGAATAGCAAGGCTATTTTAGTTTAACTTTATAAAAGATGTTTTCTTGGGATGGATTTGTATTTACAAAGGTGTTTAAAAGAATGCAATACAAATATAACAATGTTTTCTATCAGACCCTTTAAAAAGTGTTGCATACTTTTACGCACCTATTAAAGTGTTTAAAAGTATGCAATAACAAAAACTCATTATCTTCATCAGACTTATGGGTTTCAAATACATAATATCCCAGTTTTAAGGACTTTTTAATGCATTTAAACGCAATAATTAAACATTATGATATTACTAATATAGTTATATCTATTTTTCTTGCTCTGCAAGCATTTACCATCATGTGTGTTGGCCTGAATGAGTTGTTCGGCTTCTTGACAGGTGTTAAAAATGACGCTGGCTGGATGGCTTTGTTGTTGGCTTTTAGCTGTTGCCTGTTTGTTGAATTTCCCAGGTGCAGCTTGTTGCTCGATTTATGCAAATTGTGACAGCAACACAAGTGCTCTTGAGTAGTGGCAAGCTGATTTTGCCGCTTTGTCGATTGGCTCCACGCGGAAGATGCATAGATGGCTGGATGTCAAACGGGAAAATGGTGAAACGGAATTACGGATTTCCTTTTGCCATACATTGTGCAAGTGCATTGCAAAGCTTTATCGTCTTTCAGAGAATTGCATTGGCATTCAAAAATAGTCAGACAAAAACTATAAAATGTCTGGAAGGAAACAATAAGCTGGTAAGAGAGCAAATAATCCAATCATATCAAATTTGAAATCCCAGATGTTCTCCACTCTCTCTTTATACGAATTTATTTCTTTGACAATTTTGCATTTTCCCCTTTTTTCCAGACACACGCACACCCACATATTTTCATTCCTCGTTACGACTTTGAATATTTTTAGCTATGGTTACGGGGTCATGCTTCTTCGTATATATCAAATATCATGCCAAATTAAACTAAATAAGTCAATAGACAGTACATTTGTGATCGGTTCAAAGAGTAGAAGAGCAATTATTTTAAATGTGGTTTACGGCAATTGCTTTGATGTGCCAAAAGTTGGTTATTGGTATGGCAACCTGGGGATTGTTGCCGAGTTAAAACTGCTGAAGTGGTTCCGGCAATTGGTTGCCAAGAAATTCAGCTCTTCGATGTTCTGCAGAATTTGAAAGAGGCCTTAAATATTAACATTTCCAAGGCGTAAATCAGTTGATCAATTATTCATTGAGTTACGCAGGGCGTCAGCTAATTGTTGGCGAATTTCATTAGTTAAATATTAATAAACTTTCAAGTGCTTGTTATAATTTATATATTATTCAAAATCCACCAGAACTTGAACCTTTATTGCCAGAAAAAAGTCAAGCATTCTGCAGGGCTCTTTCAATTTTTTGTTTGGCAACCCGGCAACGTTCTGACTAATTTATGTGTGCGCACTTCCGACGTTAGTTTAAGCCAACAAAAAGGCTGGGGAATTCTTGGCCATTTTATTTGTGGCAATTTCGCTCAATTACCAGCGTTAATTCCTAGCCTGTTTTTTTGCCCACTTCTTGGAGCTCCATGGTCCATAAGGCTGGGGAACATTAGGCCATTTCGCTAGGGAACTCTATGGGGCAGAAATTCCCTCGCCCTCCAACTCTCTCAGGGCTTGTTAATTATTTACATCAAACATTTTTTGGCCACTTCGGGAAGCCGTTTCCTAGAGGCCGCCATAAATTTCAAACGGCCAGCCAGGCATTTTTTCCACGCTCATGTTTCATTTTGTTCTCGGTGGATAAACACAGGTAATGAAATGGCATTTAGGTAAGCTGAGTGGCACACTTGAGTTTCTATGCGAATTAGTTGGGGTAAATTAATTGAAAAAGAGGAGGGAGAAATAATTGAAAGGTGAAATTTTCTTGAAAAAAATGTTTTGTGTCTAAAAATTCGTATGTAAAGCTTATATAAAATTATATATAGTTGTTATCCCGCCAAACCAAGTTTAAGCTGTAAACATCGTCTAGAATGAGGCTAGTTCTACTTCAATTCTGGTTTTTACAAAAAGTGACAGTACTGATGAAGAGCTCCTATCTTATGTTTCTTCATCACCTGTAAAAACAATTTTGTATATCTTTCGTCATTTCGGTATTATTAAACAAAAGTGTATCTTAACAAATGATCATCATATACTATTGTATCTGTTATGTTTCCACCCGGAAGTGTTTTGCTTTTTTCATTTTATATAAAGAATTTACTAGGTAGTTATTTAGAAGTCAGTTTCAGTGAATTTCCAAGTATCGAATGTACTTCAAAGGAATATTTTAAAACGAATGCATCAAGGGGGATTTTAAGGCGCTTGAGCGTGGCGTTAAATCTCAAGACACAAATCCGCTGACCGAAAGGAAATCCCACCAACTACTGTTTCTGACAATTGACAGTTACAAGAAAAACTCAGCTAGTCATGTCATTTTCATTTTCTGTGAAAAATTGTTGGCTGGTCGGAAAAAGCAATTATATGTAAGCTGAGTTTCGGCCAGACAGGGTTTTAGGACAGCTGCTGTCCCGTTGCAATAATTTGACAAAGATTGAATATCCCCAAGTATGTTATTTTCAATTTTCTGCGAAATGGCCGGCAGACTAGAACATTAAGGTGATTTCCACCTGAATTATTTAGGCATGCATTAGGCTCAGGTCTACGTCTGCCATTAGATTAATTGCTGTGGCTCCGATTCCCCCATTAAATCGGCTCAGCACGGGTCTGCAAATCATAGGTGAGTCTGATAAGTACCTTAGAGTTTGGGCTGGGGACTCACTGCAAAGTGCATTTGACAAATCACTTTCGGTTGAGTGATTGCGTGGTAGTTAAAAGTTGGCAGGGCCCTAAAAATATTGGCAGTGATTTTCCATAGCTAAAATATATGAGCCTTTATAATTAAAGTTCTATAAATTCGCACTTAATAAAACGAATAATAAAAAAAATAATATTTTATTTGTTGTATTGATTAATTAGATGTTTACTTTTACTTTATTCTGAAAGAATGAATGATTACCTAAATAAGATAGTCTTTGCCTTAAAGTCTACTGATTGTTCAGAAAAATCCAGTAAAAATTAAAGTACAAATAAAAGTTAAAGTTCTCGTTTAAATTTTTAAATAAAAATGTAAGCTCTAATAAGGCCAATATTTCTCCCCACGCATACTTGTGAGTATAACCAATGATTCCCAGAAGCAAGATCATTAATTAGTTGCTAATCTGTGGCCATTCGTTTGGATAACTTCGCATTTCAATTTCGCTCGGCAGATATTAATAAACAAACTGCTTTCGGCTTCAGAGAGATTAAACGTACATGTGGCAGGCAATGGAGTGTGTGAGCACACAGAATCCCTCGTCATCGTTGTAATCAAGAGGGTAGGATTTTTGCCAGTTATTGCCAACATCACGTAATTACGTTAATGAGCCTCATTAGATGCGCAGTAGCTGCAGCTGCAAAAGGGGCAGGAAAAAAAAATAAAAAAGCCGTCGAAACTGGCAACAGTGACTGCTGAAAGTACACAATCCACATTCCCCATCGTCGGCTAAGTGGCACGCTCCCCTGGCTGCGAAAAGTATCTTAAAGGGCCTGCAATTAGGGGCAACGATGCCAGGTATTAATGCGGAGTACCAGCCGGAGCCCCTCGAAAGGGTTAAAGGCCTTGGAGAGACTTGCACAGAAGACGCGGTTAAGTCTGGTTGGTTGGTTGGTTGCTTTGGTTTGGTTTCACTCGCATTTCGCATTGCACACTACCCATCTCCCATTTTGGATTTCGAGTGAACTGAATCCGGCTGCCGGGATGTTGCAGTGATGCAATGTTGCAGGACGACTGCTGCTGTCAGCCCCTTGGGCTCGGATGATCAAGTTCATGGCTGCGTGGCTCAGTGCTGCCAGCCATCGGTTACATAAGCCCGATATTGCTCGTAATTAATTTAAGAATGCGGATTGAATCACAATTTATATTTTATGATAATAAATTTCCATTAACGACAACTTAACGCATTTAATTGGTTTCAAGGAAATATTAATCTATGCAGTGTGAATAGTGTATTACTTATATTGACTTGTGTCTAAAAGTAGTCAACAAATTTAACGTTATTTTCTATAGCATACTAATGTGGGACATCCTTATGAATGGGTTTAAGTATCAAAGAATAATTGTTGAATGATTATATTAATAAAAATTAAACGAAAAGAACAATTCTTTCTCGTTTTTGTGTTGTAAGTTAAAATTTTTTGCCTAATTGATTTTTAAAATTTTAACTAAAACATTCTGATTTTTAGCTTTAATTGCTATTCAGCCAACTCAGCTGCGAATGAGACCGGTGTGGGACCCGATGCTGGGCCAGCTTGAAGTCATGTCAGCGGCAGGAGTGGCTGCCAGCTGCCAGCTAATTGTAGTCAAATCCATTATGCAAATGGACCCGGGATGAGGAGTCTGGGTCGGGTTGTTTTGCCCGGGGGGGCGGAGCAGGCCTGCTCCCTTTTGGCCAACATTTAAGTGGAGAATGGCGAGTGGAAACTGAAGATTGCATATGCCACTTTCCCAAAAAAGGAGCAGAGCTCTCCGTTCGCTGCCATGGCATTGTGTATTGCCCGTTGGGCAACTAGCTGGAATTCCTTTCAACACCCAACACCCAAGTGCAGCAAAGCTGGCTGGGACTTCAAGGTCTGCATCCCTTTGAGGAGCCGTTCGCTCTGAACAAAGTTTTTCAATCAATGTTTCATATGGAAAGTTTGAAGCACCAGCATCAGGTCCACAAGTTGTCAACTCAACAGGTTGACATGTATGGAAACAACCATTATTAAATTAATATGTAATTTGTCTATATGGGGAGGTAAGTCAAAATTTAGGGGCTATTAAAGCCATTGTGTTGGCAGCTGGGACTTTTGTTAAAGGCCTTTTCCCCAAAAGAGGTTTGTAAGCTGAGGGAAAAGGAAAAAAAATACTCAACATGTTTTGAAACAAAGGTTTGAAAATATTTTCAATATTTAGAATCAAGCAATAATAATTGGAAATATTCAAAAAATAAATATATATATACAAACTATATATATATATATAATACAAACAATTAAGCTATTTTTTTATTTTTTTTATTTTTTCTTTCTGTGTATGTTGCATGGTTCTATGCCTGCAATCGTAGGCCGTTCTTTTCCGAGTCGCAGCACGTTCCAATAATGGCCAAAGTTTGGACCATTTTTTTCCTCTTTTTCGGCTAACTGCCTTCGATAAAATGTGTTTATGAGTGCCGCAAGCTGGTCCCGCACTGCTGCATTTTATGGCCTGGTATTCAAAGGACCGAGTTGGCGAATTCATATTTAATTGAGCACGGCCAAATAAGCAGTGGATGTAATAAAAGCGTAGCCAATTGAAGCTGTCAGAATGGGGCATTAATTACAAAATTGTAAACTTATTGGCCGACCCAAAAAGGAAAACCCAAAGGGGTAGGCCTATAATTGGCAAAGCTAAGCCCAGGTAGGCGTCAATTGAGTTAATTAGCAGATTAAAAGAGGGGAGAACCACCTTTAAATGGTTTAATAATTCAATAAGCAAAAGGTCGGAAATCAGCCAGGGTTGCGATACTTACAGATAATGAGGGGCGTGAAAAGATGATTATCCTCGGCCAAAATCCATTCAACTTGCTGCCTCTTAATTTTGTAGAAAAAAGTTACAGGGAATTTTCCAACGCTGGAAACTCTGTCCGCCAACTTTAAGCCAAATAAAATATTACAAGTCTCGAGTCTTGACCGCAACTAACTTGTCCTTTAGACAACCATTTCAATGGCTTATCAGCGCCAGTGCAATCTGAAGTAATCTTTTATTTTTCACAACTACTCGGAACTAGGGAAAAAGTTGGCAGCCAACATTTCTCATCTTTTGCTCAACTCCAGCCACTTTTTTCCCTTGCTCGTTTGGGCCATAAAGTTTTGTGGCCCATTTCTCATGCTTATTGTTTTGGATTCCCTTTTCCTTTTATATATTTGTGTGAACTTTTCCCTGCGGTCCGCCGTATTTTCTGGCTAATGCAAATTAAACTTGGCTAAAATATGTTTCAAAGAGAAGTTTATTCGGTCATTTTATTGGCCTATATTAAAAATAATTGAAAAACTTGCATAAATTGTTCGAAAATGATGTTTCGGCTGTAATGAAACAAGTTTGGTGGATTTAATTCAATTTTATTATGTGTTTTTAGCCTTCTGCTTAAATTTAAATACCAATCAGTGAGCTTTTTAATTCGATTTAAACCTTTTTTCTTTAGCTATATAAAAACCTTATTACGCTTTAATAAACCTTTTTTGTGGCTCTCAATTGTTAATTGAGTAGTTTAAATCACACTTATCCGTCAATTTAAATGGGTATAACCAACAACAATTAATCTATATTTTCCGCTTACTTTCAGTAAGCAAAGTGGCAACTTTATTATTAAACATATAGTATTTAGAGTACTTGGTTTCGATTTAGTAGCTAATTTAATTTAATCGTTGTAAAAGCAACAAATAATTACATTTATTTTTGTGTATTCACATGTACTTATATTTAAGGTGTGTGTGGTTGATTTATGTGTTCATTATTAACGAGATTGAAAATATTTGTCGGGGCTCAATTGCAAATACTTCAATCATCATAATTTATGCGTTCGCTGGCCATTTGTCATTTGTCGAGGGGCTTAAGCGATTTCAATTTCAATTTTCCCAAGAGAGGAAAAAGTTTGCAAATATTTATGCATTGTTTCATTGGATTATTCGGTCAGATGCAGTGACTGCCTTTAAATTATTTCCAATAAATTCAGAAAAAAACCCATGAAGCGTGAGCGTATTCCCAAATGAGTTTAAGGAAAATCATAATTTCATTCACAGCCCAAAATCCGATTTCGTATCAAAGAATTTACAAAATATTTCATTTACCTAACGCACCTCACTGCAACTGCCTCTTATTTGTCCAATGGTTGCATCAAAATCGTTTCAACTAAGTCTATAAAAATATTTCTAAGACATTCTTGCGTACAATTAAGTCTAATTTGCCATTAATAAACAAACGGACATAAATGTGTGCCTATATTTTATGTATTTACAACATCTTGCAAATATATACTCCTTAAATCGATGCCAAAAATTCGTAGTTTTGAGTGAGCACGTTTATTGCATACTTTATGCGAATGAAATCAACATGAAAACGCATGGGATCAAAATGAAAAAGATGCAAGAGCTTAGCATTTTTGATTTGATTTATGTAGAAAAGCTGTACAGCTGTGTTCAAAATACTACAAATAGAGATAGTTGTGCATAAATAAAAAAATGTTCTCATCGCAGAATTAAACATTTTAAGTTACATTTTTGGAAACTGTGAAAGTTATCATTTATATTTATGTTTGTAAATAAATGTAACTAGCTGGTAAATCAGGGTGAAAATTCTAATATTTTGATCCCAGCTGTAAGTTTTATTTGCGAATTCATGACGGTGTTTTTACAGCTTCCACTTGAGTGTGAAGAGGGAATATAGCCGAATCCAATGGTGCGTATGAGCGATGAGCTAGCGTTTTATTGCTATTACTATGCGGCTTTTACGATTTCTCACCAAAGTATGCAAATAACTCGAGCTTAGCTGGGGCTCTTACACAACTAGTTTACTTTTTACAAGGATAACTAAGCGTATGGTATATATCATGTGGGTAACACTACGTCACAATTCGAGATGGTTCAGCTGGGTACAGCTGGTGATCCGTGGCCCCGCTCACTTTGTCCACGACCACAACAATGGCCTGGAACTGCAGGGCCAAGGGATCCGCCTCGGGCTCCACTGCCCCGTTTCCGGCCACAGGCCCTCCGCCCCTTCCGCCGGATGACTCCCCTCTGCTGCGTTTCAGGACACTCAGCAGGCGGCTGAGCTGAGTGCGGCGACCACGACTCCTCCGCCTGTGCTACAGATTCGTCACCTGCGTGATATTGGTGGACGTGGCGGCCGTCACCACCTGGCTCTGCTGTCGTCCTTTTTCCAGGACAGGTGCCACCGCCGAGCGCTCGGCCCGAGCTGCTGCCATCTCGTCCTGCGCCACCGGCATCCATTTGTCCAGGAATTTGGGACGAAATAGCAGCGTGAACGTAGTCCGAAATTGTTTGCTCATCGAGCAGTACAGAATGAAGTTGATGCTGGAGTTGATCAGGGCCAGAATGTCCATTAGGTCACCTGACAAGAGGGCAGAATTTGGACAAAAGGTTTGAATTAGTCAGAAAAGGGTCATGTTAAAGGTGATTAAACAAAAACGCAAAACACAAACCGTTCGCATTTTGAAGACCTATTAAAATATTGTTTAGGTGTCAAAAAGTATGCAACAATATAGTTACATTATAGATTACATAGAAACAAAATTACTGCATTCTTTTAGGCACTAAATTAAATTTTTCAAGTATTTTTACAAGGTACTATAAGGTAAAATGCCTTTTTTAGAAAAAAATATTTTAAAATATCTATCAGATTTTTTTTATATTCCGAACTTACTCAGCCTCAGGTAGCACTGCAGGTAGAAGACATCTCCGAGTACGGCATTCAGCAGGCCCATGATCCCCTGTGGAAATTCGGTGATCAGGAAGAGCAGCAGCACCGCCAGCAACATGCGAGTAGTGCGATCCGTCTGCTTTTCCTTCTCCAGGGTTTTACTATTTTTTCTCGGTCTATCGGCGGCTTTACCATTGATCACCGATTTGGCACCATTACTGGCAGCCGGGGCTACGGGCTTGCTGGTCAGCTTCTTTCTCCGCCGCTTGGCCTCCAATAGTGCCAGGATCAGCCGAATCGATAGTATGGTCAGTGCTATGCACGGGATCAGTTTAATCACCACACCGTAAATAAGAAAAGTAGCATTTTGCAGCGAGGCATTGTGCAACGCCAAATCACTGTGATACAAGCGATAAACCGTCACATTTCGCACCACTGGCGATGGAGTGGGTGGTGCCGAAGTGGTTGTCGATGTTATCAAGGAACTCACATTCAACCACACAGTTTCGTTCGGCGGTGCACTGCTAGGGGGCGTGGCATTCAGGGCAGCCGCCTTAGAACTCATTATTTCAATGCGGTAGTCAATTACATACTGGGTCATGGGAATCGAGTTTATCACCTTGCCATTCATGTCCAACTGATCAACGTACTCCGTAATGGCCGTGATCAAATAAAGTGAAGGGGATATCACCAAAACACACACCACATAGGCTGTGGTTATGGTAATTATAGTGGTTCTCATGCCGCACCAAACGCGATTCTTCTGCGGATAACCCACAGCTATATAACGCCAAACGGCCAGGGTTACGGTTAGCCATATAGATATGGTGTGCAGGACCTGGGCAAAAATCGAATGGAACTTGATGAAGCAGGCCCAACTGTAGCTGAGCTTCTCCTCCCGCGGCAAACTGTCCGTTAGGATGTAGTCGTGTATGGTGTAGGGTATATATTCCAGCATAACTGCCAGATCGGCCACGGCCAGACCCGTGAGAATGGCATTCGTGGGGGAACGCATCTCGCGTCGCGTTAGCACAATAATATTCAGGGTATTTGCTATGGTGCCCAGGATACAGACCACCAGCGAAACATAGCCGTGCATGTTTTTGTAGCTAAGAAAAATAGAGGTGGAAATTGGATTAGTAAAGTAAAAAAAACCACAAATTAGTGAAACAATACTCGAGGGTGCCCGAGAAATCGGTATGGTTTTTAATTCAAGAATAAAATTGCCTAAAAGTATGCTACAGCTTGTGGATTTAAGTCTATGATATTTTTATAGCATGCTTTTAAGCACTTTTTAAACATTTTTAAAATTCGATTCCTATTGTAGATTTTAATTTTTGAAAATTAGAAAATCAGCAAAGGATTTATTGCTTTTCCAAACAATTTCCCAACATTTGTGGAAGAAATGTAAGTTACAAATAAGCAAAGCTACTTGTATCCCAAGCTTAAGTAAAGACACAAATCGAGAAACAGTGAGTGAGTGGAAGGCGTTTGCCAAATTATGTTTCGGTTATTATGCTCTAGTTAGCCTTAACCAATTTGTTACTTTGCTCTCTCTTGGCCAGGCAGGCAATAAACCCATCCAAAAGCCATTTCCGTTGACTAGGCAGGCCGAGGCATTTGCAGCAGTCAAGGCAATAAACTCACTAGGTCCTCGGGCTTAAGCCAGCCACGCCCACGCCGCCCCTTGTGGGATAAACATTTTACCAGCTTTTGTTTAGTTTTCGTCGAGCGCTTTGAGGCCAAAAACCAACGGAAAAAGAACGTGGGAAAAGGGAAACCCAGGGGAAGGATTCAAATTTCTAGCCAAAGTTTTAGGGAATTTGGCACAGCTCTTTGCCTTTAGGCATTTTTACCCTGACTTTTCTCTCCACACCCATATTTATGCAAGTTGCAGCCAACAAATTAGACTTAGCATAAAATGTATACGGGGGAAATGCGAGGAGAGGCCCACAAACATGACACTTTAACGCCTGCAGGATGCAAATGCACACCCTGCGGCTGACTGGCAGGAAAAAATGTTTAATAAACTCCCAGCTCTCTCCAAACTGGAGTGACACGTGTGTGTCCTGGGCTTCGCCTGTCGGTGTCAGGACTTTAGTTAAATTGTTTATTGCTTTCGTGCGAAATTCCCCATTCACTCGAAACAAAGGGGGAGATTGCCACAGCCAAACGAATGACAGTTTTATTGAAGAATCTAAGCCAAATTTGTGGGCAACTTTTTAGTCGTGTTACCTTAAACTGCAGGTGGTCTTATGCAATCCAGAGCGAAATTTCCATTCCAATCTCCACACAGATGAGAGCTTTTCTGCCGGAAAATGCTTGCTTGCTTGCCAGTTCATATTAATTTGTTTGCCAACGAAATTTCTATCCCAAACCAGCAGGAAAAACTTTTTGCACCGGCCATGCAATCAACTGCAGAGGGGAGTTGGAAAATGTCTCTTTTCTTTTTGGTAACTAGAGAAGAAAAACTATGCCCAACTTGGCGTAAACCTTCAATTCTGTAGTTACGTCCTTCGTAGGGATTTCATTGACAAGCTTATGCTGAACCGGCTTACAGAGGCGAATAATTCACTGATTTTGATTAATGATAAGGTTAAGCCAATATCTTAAGTATTTGAAGGTATGCAGGGGTATAGTATGGAAATGAGACCCAGAAAAGTTAAAGAAAAATTAATTATATTTGAACTGTCTTACAGAGGAAGAAAATCGAGATACTTTAAATGACTAATTAAAAGAAATGGGAGGTATACATTTACCTTGTAATTATAAAAGTGATTAAAAGTAGGCAACAATAAATACATAAAACATTAATTGGGCTATAGATAAATGTGCTTTTTTACTGCATACTTTTAAGCACACAAACTGATGAGAGGTGATTTTAGGACCCTCGTAATTTGTGTGGCTGCTTCGAAATAAATTTTAATTCGATCTATAAGTTTCATTAATAAAATTAATTTATAAATGTTTTTAGTTGGTTTTTTTTTCTCTGTTTAATAACACACAATAAATTAGTAGCTTGCCTGCTTAGCAAGGATCTCATAATGACATGCATTTTTCCGGTGTACAACAGTTTTTATTGCCTAGTTTGCTTGCTTTTTGGGGTTCATTTCGACAGCTGACTATGCTCGATTTCTGGGCCAATAACTTTGAGCCAGTTCCCCGCTCCTGCCGATGGTGTCCTGGCCCGAAAACAATTCCAGGACTTCATTCATGTCGTCGACGTCGTTGTCGCTGCCGCCATTCATCAACATGGATTATCAAAGGCCATAAATTAGACTCAGCGAAGGTTTGGGAGTCTGGATTTTGGACCAAGGTAAAATCCTGCGACATCGGACCCAAGAATGTGTTGCAGCCAAAAGTTTTTGTGAGTTTGATGAATGGAGTTGTAAATTCCCCAGGAGTTGGCCCACAAAGACGAGGGTTGTGTGCTGCAAGAAGTGTCGCCGGCACTCGGAAAGCGTTTCAATTTCGCTGTTTTCGGGGCACGTAGACACACCTCACCTGCGCGTTTATACTTTCTGTATATCCTGTCCATCAGAATGAGATGCCTTTAAACATGAAACGTCAGACGATGTATGTGCTTATTTGCTTTATTTGTTTGGGGAATACACGGCCGCAAAAAGCGACAACGCATTTGGAAAATTAAATATTTTACGAAAAGCAATTTTACACATTTTTTGGGTCTTCGGTTTATAGGGTTTTTCATTTTTAGGGACTGGCTTTTCTCTTCGGCAACCAAGAGCCGCCTTTGTGCGTTCTTTATTATTTATGTTAATTGCTTGTTTTGTGCGTGTTTTGTTGCGGTTTTTCCATAGCGTTTCTTTTTTGTATTTTGCTGGGCCTTTTTCGCTTTGCCATTTATATTGCGTATACGTCACGTTGCCGCCCGGGGAAGGGTTGAGGCAGTGTGTGACACATTGGCGTTTGAATTGTGCGTTTTTGGTTTTTTTTTGCTTCTCTGGTCTTTTGGTGTTCCATTGCCGCTTGAGTGGCGCCTGGAGACGACTGAGTGGGTGGTTCTTAGGTGGCTCTGGGGCGGTTTCTGTCTGTCTGGGGCGTGACAGCGTCAAGTGTCGCCTTCGCCGGCAATTTGGCACGTCTTTGACACAAAAGTAAATGGCCAAGTGTTCTGGCTACACATCTAATTGCCATACAGTCATCTTTCAAACTCCAGCTTCTTCCACCTTTAATTAAAGCGAATGCGCCATCGCCGGGATGCTGTGGCCAGCCACTTTGTGGCCATTAACACTGCCCAGACTGGCTCTAATTAAAACTAAAAGCCCTGGTCTAGATGGCGGCCCACTGGTGGCATGGTTTTGCAACCGTAGCATGAATAATTCGCAGTTCACACAGAGCGCAGCTTAATCACACGGCAAATAAATGATCACCAATGATTTATGTGGCAATTGGGTAATATTCTTAATTTATGAATAATAAGCTAGGAAATATATTTATGGCCCATCAATTAGCAAAATTTGAGCTTACTGAGATTAAAAATAGTAATTAAATAATAATAATTAATATAATATATATATATAATAATTAATATTGAAACAAAATAATAATTCTGGCCTAAAATGTACTTTATTTTTCTTAGGAACCTCTAGAAAAAAAGCTTACACTTCTCAATGGTTTTCCTCTACA
Organism: Drosophila biarmipes; assembly: GCF_025231255.1. Taxonomy (NCBI): domain Eukaryota; kingdom Metazoa; phylum Arthropoda; class Insecta; order Diptera; family Drosophilidae; genus Drosophila; species Drosophila biarmipes. The sequence continues at coordinate 24,359,308 of NC_066613.1, read as the reverse complement.
AAATTCCGCAACGTCACCTTAATCGAAGCCCAATCGGGGTAAATACACGATATTAATAGATTTATTGGCCAATTGGCTTAACTATTTATTATCGCTTGCATTTATGAAACTTGAACGATGGTGACTCGGCTAAAAGGACAGGAATTGAATTTCCTGCGCCGCCATCAATTTTTTAGGACCGCTTTTAATCATCATCTTGAGGTTTTACGACCTTTTGGCATGCAACGAATGTATAAACACCCGCAGTTTGGATTCTCTTTTTTATGGGTGCAGCAGATGGGCACTGGGATGGCCTATTGGAAATGGTCAATTAAATTGATTTCAGCCATCAATTGTTGACCTTGCTGTTGACAAATCTGTTTTTCTGTTATTTTTTTGCCTCTGCCTGAGCCTCTGCCGCTTCGTTTAATCGCCCGAGAAAATTGTATGGCAAATCAAAATTGAAGCTACCCCTCCGCCGAAAAATGGGGGCGATAATCGATTTCTGAACGATTCCCTGGCACCCGAGGCTAATGGCGATGTTTTTGCCCCCTTGGTCTCGATATTTGTTGTCGCCCCATGTCTGGACGGAAAAGCCCCTTTGGCCTTGCCCGTGACATTGGGGAAAGTCGGGAAAATCGCTTACCTTGTGTGGAAATTATCCATGCCGCTGCCGCAGTAGAGCGGCGCAGTTTCATTGTTGCCACTGGCCATGGCGTATGTTGTTGCAACTGCTGTTGCTGCTGCTGCAGGTCTTTTGTGATTGCCGCCTGTCACTCACTGCTGTTGCATTTGCTGGATTTGCTTTCGCTGCCAAGGACAGCCGTACACATCCTTGCCTGCATTAATAATTAATTATCATCGGGCAGCTCCTGCGAATATGGGGGGAGAGTTGGAGGAAAAGTTAGCGGGTCTATTGTCCAACATGACGTATAATTAATGCTAGTTGTAAATTGTTGCGTACACGGCCCGTTACCCCATCAACTAATGTGATTAAATATTGCATGATGCACTGCACTGGTCCCCGAGTGCCTTCCCTAAGCCGATTAGCGAGTAGCCGGCAAAATATATATATTCACTCCGCATAGTGTCGGCAAATCGGGGGATTTTCATCCCATCCACTTCGTGCAACGCCTGCTGAGAAAGCTGCCTTGCAACTTAATTAGCAGCGGGAGAAAGTGCACTTGGGGCAGGGATTGTTTAGGAGGATGGGCTTTGGACTAGTTTGTTTCCCTAAAAAATATAAAATTCTTATCGAACTACGAAGAAATAAAAATACAATACCATAATCAAAAATATAATGGTTAAATAGGTTGGAATCACCATATATAATAATATATATTGTACTTAGGCATATTACAAATAATTTTAGTTATAAATTAGAATTATATTTTAATGTTTTTTTTTAATCTGGAATTTCTATTAAACAACAGACTTAAAATAAAAATGTATAAATATAAAATTTATGAGCTCTTGCTTTTCGTTACCTTATTTGACATAAATAAATGCATTTTCATTTTTTGTTTTGTTTATTTTATCTAATTTCGACTGCACAATAAAAACTTTCTATAGTTTTATGACTTAATTTGGGTCCACAGAGGCCCAGACCATCTGACCCGAAGCAGGCCATAAATAAATGAATTCAGCCAAGGGCCAGGCTCATCAAGGCAGCTGGACGAGATCAAGGCAGGCCGCATCTGAGTGGGGAATATAAAATATCTGGAGCCATCGTGCGGTCTAAATTAGATTTGTATGGCTGGAGCGTGGCCAGAGATAAATGCCATTTACTCTTTTTTGAGGGATCCTCCTCTATTTTTTTGTAGTTCGCTTTGTCCACACACATTTCTCTCGGACGTGGGCAATATGTTATCTGTCGCCCCCCGCTTTCTCCTTTCCCCCCAGAAGCTGCCTCCCCAAATGGTATCTCTGCGTGCTTGCTGCAACAATTTCTTTGCGCCAAGATTTTAATTGCATTTGTTAGGCAGCTGCAGTTGGCAGCGGAAAAGCATTGGGAAAGCGCTGGAAAAGCGTTGGGTCAGGGGGTGGGCCTGGGGAGTCTGGCTGCAATTAACACGTACCATGAGGCACAGAAACCGCAAAGCTAGCACAGTGCTTAAACATGCATAGACGCCAGATACTCGGTGAAATGCGGTGGCAAAGCGGTGGAAATTTACGGAGAACGAGCAGCTAATGTGTAGGAAGCTTAGTAATTTGATTTGCAAATTTCCCAGCTCCTTCTATTATATTCCTGCACACTTTTTTCGGCTGCTTGTAAATGAACCAAGTGCTAACTTGGCCTGGCAAATTAAGTGCTCAAGTGGCAAAAATTGAATTTATTAAGACGCGCTTCTTAAATAATACTTTGGCCACATCAAATGGCGCTGGAATTAATTGATTGATGATTCGCTCCATTTGACTGATGTAATTGTTGCTCCCCATTATTATGACACAATACAAATGGCCAAGAAATATTAATTAAAATCGTGCCGGTCCATAATTCGATTATATAAATTAATTGCCGCTTGATGAACGCCGTTGTGCAAGAATATGCCACGCAATCCCCTTGGTTTATTCGATACAAACTGCTGCTGCTGTTCTCGCCCAGCGGAAATAATTTTGTATTAATTGCAAATATATAGTGGCTATATGCGACCGGAATCCGGATGATTGCTCCGTTCATCACGAGCGGAGGTCGATGTGCATGTGGTTCTGTGTGTCCTGGTGAGGTGACAAATGAAATGATTAATGAATGACAGCTGCCGGGCGCCCGCAGATGTATGCTATAATTTTTGCAAACAATAGCCAAGAAAAATATGCCATTGCCATTTGCGGTTGGCACAGACAAAGTCTGACAGCTTAACTGATTGCATGGAGCGGGAAAGAAATGGAATCGGAGAGATGGTCAGGAGTCCTTAAGGGCTCTTTACCAGAGAGAAAAACGGCCCTTAAGTCGAGCAATTCATTTTACAAGCTAATAAGAATCGTATACAAATTTATGATTTATAATTTAATTTTTTTAAGTTACATTTCGGATATATTTTTCAAAGACAGTCTATATTTCTTAGATTAAACCTGAGAATATCATTTTTTAGAATAAGAATGATTACTAACTAGTATTTTACTGCCATTACTTATTTACAAAGATTTTTTTCGCGTGTAAATAAATAACTATTTATTTCGCTCATCAAAAGCAATCTAATGGCAGGCCTGAATAACATTTTCATTTTGGCCATGGTCCACTAAGCAACAGGCCAACAACAATGAGAGCGTAAATAAGGCCGTCATGTGGGCAAATGTAAAAGGTGAAAGTGAAAGAGAAATTGAAATCAAAACTGATTTCCGCATGCCAAGGGGATTGTGTGTGAGCATGTGGATGTTCGATGGTCCTTGGTCCATGGACCCGTGGGCATGGGGCAGCCCCTCGACTGATGAACCAGTTATGTCACGCCCATGTTGCACGGACTCGTGCCGCCATAGAAATCGCAGCGGCGGACAGCAGATATATATCGGGAATACCCGGAGAAGTCAACATACACAGATACCCGTGCTGAAAATGGCAGGGGATCCGGAAAATGGCCAACAATCAGCAGCGAAATGAAATTCAAGCTGGGGAAAATCTTCTCTTCGATTGAAGCCAGCATCGAGTTTCGCTATTTACCGCTCTTCAAAATAATATTTACTCCATATTGATTATTGATTGCTTGTTTTGCTACCCTGTTTACTTTTCCATCGCCTGCTGTTTGTTCTACGCTCTTCTATTTGCATTTTCTTTTTCTTCACGTAAGCAAACTTGTTATTCGCCGCTTGTTTGCTTTGCGTTTCTGCAGTGGCATTATTTTAAATTGTTTTCTAAATGGTTAGCCAAAAAGAGAAAACAGGAAGTGCAAAATATCGAGGGGGGAAATAACCAGAAGTCAATTCCCTTGCCCCTTGCCCCCTGCCCCGCCGGCCATGTGAAGATGGACAGCTGGAGTTGTTTCTTGAGTTGATCAAATTTAAGATAAGTGCTTTCGGCAGCCAAGTGGAAGGAATGCTTACCCTCCAACAATTTGGCAAAGTAAACCTTAAAGCTGCTGACCGGGAATTTAATGAGGGATAACTCTCGAGCAAACTTGAGAGATGCAAGAGGAAAACAAAAAGATTAGAATTATAGTATGCCATTAGTGCTCGCAGCTTTTGAGCGTATGCAGTGTGTGTGGCATCAACAGGATCTCGAGTGCGTCGCGGAAAGGATAATAGCCAAGGTCGCGCGGTGAGAAAGTGTGGAAATGCTAGGCATATTTTACCATGAGATAGTAAACAGTGGGACAAAAGCTATCCCATTAATTATTTTATGCATGAGCGTGTATCAAAAAGCACTGAACTTTTAAAAACACTTTTAAGAATGTCTAAAAGTATGCAACAAAGTATAGTGAAATGGATTAATTAAAGTAATCATTACAAAATACAATAATTTTGTGTTCATACCTTTTTCTTCCACATTTAAAGAATATTAATGGCTTTTATAACTCACTTTACTTATTCACACACTAATTTCTCACTTTTAAAAGTGTCTACAAGTATGCAACAAAGTAAGTTAAAGTGGAACATGCGATGTAATCATTGCAAAGTACCAACATTTTTTCTTTTACTATTTTAATTTAATTTGAAAACGGTATTTTTCAAAACAAGTGTCTAAAAGTATGCAACAAATTATTTTGAAATGGAAAATTTATTGCAAGTTACAACGTTTTGCGTATCTTTCCACTTTTTTTTTTTTTTAAATTGCTAAATACTGCGTTTTATTTTTTGCAGCTGCAGGGCTAAGCATTATGAGAGCGCCGCCTCCCCGCTTGAGACTCTTTCAATTTGCACTTTTGCCGGATGTTTCGGGGGCACACGGGGTCTCTGGATGGGGGATTCCCCGGCCAACTTCGTAAGCCAACCGCTGGAGGGCTGCTGAGCCGTTTGTCACGACGATGACTTGATGGTGATGCCACTTCGGGGCTCACATGGACACAAGTTGCCAGTCATGACAGCCGGCAGAAAAAACAGAATGTCTAGCCCAGGGAGTGGAATGGTGATGGTGGTGGTGGTGGTTCCCCACGGCTCTCCACCAACATAAATACAGTTACAATCTGTAAATATTTGTGTCAGGATGTCAGTCAGTCTGACTTCCCTACAAATATCCTGTCAAAGTTTTGTATCTCCTGGCCTTCTATCTCTTGTTGCCCTCCCTTGTTTTACTTTTACCACTTGTTCTCGAGAAAGTTGTTCGCTAAAATGAGAGAAAATCAGTTTTTGTCGATGTAATTAGACGACATGCGAAACTCTCGTTGCCATAATTTCGGCACGTTGCCCATACGCACAGGTGGCCGCAGAAACCGCGACCTTGTAATACACACACGCTGCGCAGGCATAATTCAAATGTCATCCAGTTGTCATTGTTCGTTTGCCAAATTGCTCGCCTCCGCCGACGCCTCCGCCTTTTGCGAAAAGCAAAATTCCATGGAAGTGCTGCTGCTGCTGCTTCTGCTGCCACACAGCAAAAATTCGACTGTATTTTTGCTTTATTTCAGCTCTGTCGCCTGTTGACTGGAATTTGTTGTGTATCAAGCATACGTCATGTAGCCCCATGTCTGAGTGAGTAATTCCCCAGAAACGACAAGAGGCGATGGGTGTGTGCGGTAAAAATGGGAGATTCTGATTTGGGGCATGGGTAAGCTCCGGGCTAATTTCGGTCTCAAAGAGTTTTAAGTATGCAAAGCAGGGAAATTCGCAGACGAAATTGAATTCTGTCTACGGCGAATCAATTGTTCTATAAATGCGACATAAGCCCGAGTAGGCAGCCCATGTAGCTGTGGTTGAAGCTGCATAAATAGACAATACTCGTCATATTTGGTACATTAAATGATAAGCCGACTAGAGGGCTAAGCTGCTTAGCTTGGATTTAGCCGAGTATGGGTTTTAAGCCAGGTACGTGTAATTAATTCCATTGTTTTGGCCATCCAAACATTCCGGCCAGCAAACTAACAAACAAAAGTAAGCTTATCAATGCAATTACACATGAGTTCATATCGCACTCACCCTCTAATGTTCGGCCGAGCTTACGGCTTGGCTTTCAGTCTGTTGGCCAACATTTTGAGCAAACGAACCCCAAAGAGATAAAACTGAATCTGATGCATATTTTTGGGGCCAAACTGAAACGTGTTGGCTGGCAGACCAGCAATTGGTTGCCACAAACTTTTGCACATGTGCAAATAGTTTCGGGGTGTGTATGGTAGGTAGTGCAAGTAGTTTCACTTTGGCAACTTGAAACAATGCTCCCCTTAATTGAGTGGCAAGAAGCCGAGAGTGAACTAAGAGAATGGACTTTGATTGTCAGCAATTTGGGCACCTATTGGGTTTGGTAATTGCCTATCTATTTCAGAGTTCTTCCAGCCAAGTTATTAACAAAGTATACACACATTTCAATAAACTCAAATCAAGCGTGAACCACGTGTTCCACGCGGTAAGAATTACCTGCCTTGAACTTGGTTTTATTCGCTGATAATGTGAGACACAATTGCGGGGTAAATTATAGCAGTAACAATGTTATATTTATTTTATTTGTTTATTAGGGCTTTTTATTATTTCAGTTACGTAATACTTGGGAGGCTCCTTTCTATTATTTTATTTTGTATTTATTTTTAGGTGTAACTACTTCCTTTTTTAAGAAATGCTTGTTTTAAATAGTTAAGGTATTTTAAAATATTTTATTAAAATATTTTTTAAAATATTTTAAAACATTTATAAAATCTGCGAAATTAGGATTTGGTTGTAAGGAAACCATTATCTAATGCCTTCCAATCGCTTAAGTAAAAAGGTAAATATTCAAGGGCGTTCACACATAATATTGTAAGATGAAAGAGATTTATTAATTTTTAAATATGCGAAATTATAAATTTTTTATTTAAAAACCATAATTTAGTATTTTCCTAGCTGATAATTTTATGAGGCTTCTCTTAAACGCATTTTTTAGCTCTAAATAGATAAGAACATAGACCAAGGAGAGAGGTATCTGCGAGGAATTTTTCAAAGTACCATTAATTTGACCTTCCCTGTACCATAATAAGCAGCTGTTGCTCGAACAATAACAATTGGCCAGCTTGTCAAGTGCAAGGCTGGTTGGTCTCTGGCCGCGCCCCCTTTCGGCCCGCCCGCCCTATTTGCTTAGCCATTTTGTTGAATGGCATTGCTTGACTGGGTAGCCTGAAGAGCCACAGTTCTGGAGAGGTCGTCGTCTATCATTAAAGCGAGGCATTGGGGCGCAACGGAACCTTGGCAAGGTCGGTCTGTCAGTGCACGGGGAACCACCCATCCACCACCCTTAACCACCCATTGAAAGACCGAGACAAGGTCAGGGCGAAGGTGTGAACGTGAAATGAAATTATGTAAATAGCGAATGGCAAAGAGTAATTAAAAATTTGATCTCGAGAAGTGTAAATTTGTTCAGGCAAATGGCGAGTTGACAGAATAATTGAAAAAAAATCCTACCTAGTTGCTGTTTGCTTTCATTTACCCTGGATTTGGTTATCAAAAAATCACTTAACTGGGGGAAGTTCTTAGCCCATTTAGCCAACATCTTGCACTTCCTCTGACCGAAATGGTTTGCATTTTGTGACAAAGCTTTTGGAAACAGGAAATGCGTTTTCTCTTGCTCGGCAAACACTGCAGATTGTAAAATAAAAATGGTTTTGCCTGGGCGCGAAGTGCAGATAATGGCGACGGGAAGTGTCAGAAAGCCGAAGCGGAAATGACACTTTGCACAGCACTGCAGCAGGGATATTTTTCCAAGCAAATTCAAGGGATCTGAGCACACATACTGAACATTAAAAATCTACTTAAAGGACGCCTCCAACCTCCTGCTGAAAGGAACCTGCTGAGCAGCAGCCATTGATACCGAGATAATAACTCAAATGAATTGCTTGTCGAGAGCCTTGGGGCCTCTGGGTCCTTTGGGACGTTCATCGGGCTCAATAAAAATGCCAGGCAGGACATTGTGCTCAGATTTGCAACAACAACTGGCAAGCTGGGTAACTGGGAAACTGAGAAACTGGGATTCTGGGAGCGGCGGCGAGCAAACAGAGACATCAAATGAGGCATTCCAAGGAGCAAACTGCAAAACAGATGATTCCGACATTATCATTCCAGCTCAGTTGTGGTTCTACCGCCGCTCTACTACTGTTGCTCAGCGTTAAAGTAAACGACATTAATGGAAACATCAAAGTAATTTGATTGCATTTTCTCCCCCACAATGGATATGAATGAGCAGCGCGAAGCTCTGACGGCCCAGCGAACGAAGGAGTCCGCATATATATGGTCTGTGTATGTAGATGGTAGCACTGGGAGAAGGCTTTAAACAAATTTTCCAACGTACTTAAAGATTGCACTGACTATAAATTATATCGAAATAATATTAGGCAAAAAATATTTCAATGTAATGCTTGGAACGACTCAGTTAAATGCATAAGCTACTCTGAAACTCTTAAGCCTTAAGTGTCTAAAAGGAGGCAGTAATAAATCCATTGAACTCAGAATGTTCAACAAATCATTGCATACTTTAAGGCACTTTTAAATATAAATTTTAAAATTACAGCCACTTTTATTTTACTCAATGTCTGATTCATATCTTAGCTCCTAATTTTCAAAGTGTACGCATTTTCTGCCCTGTATCTGTGCGTGTACCCCAGGGGCGCTGTGTGCGTGTGGGCTGCACGCATAAGTAGCAGGCATGGAAAACGGGCTTCTACCAGCATCTCCCGCTGTTCTGCCATTGATATTTCACCGCCTGCTGCGCCCGCGCCCGCGCCCGTGCCTCGCCCACTTTTCCCGCCCCCCCTAATGGCATCTCATTTTCATGTGTGTTTTCCCCGACTAGCGCTCGTTCTGCCTCGATTTTCTCGGTCCCAGTTGATGCTGTGTTAATTTCATTTGGCCAACACACAAAAATAGACAACACGAAATGGAATATGTCCAGCAATGTAATTGCCATGACCAAAGCAAATAAAATTAGGGCCAAGTCCGAGGCCGATACAAGATGAAGGCCACACTTAAAGTGGCATTAGCCAAGGGTCTCTTCCTATCTATAATCATAACTCATAGTCGGATCTGGCCAATGTTTCATGACCAAAGGTAATAAAAGGAAGGAAAAGCCCGGGGACAACTTAACTCGAGGGCCGAACTTAAATGGGAATAAGTAAAGGCATTGAGGTTAATTCATTTAACATAACTGGTGCCTCCAAATATGTAAATGAAAACGGGTTATCAGTGAATGGTTAAGTAAAAAAGGTAACCCAAAAAACCTTATTTATGTGCCCCATTTTTGAACCTACATCGCACATAAATTGTGGTAAATTAACCCTAAACGACTCATTTAATAAACATTTTGCGGCCTACGATTGCATTTCGACTGACTTAAACACACCTGAGACGTCCGAGGTGTTTGTCATCCTTATTTATGGGACCCGACACCATTGTATTTATTTATATTCAAATTTATGACAGTTCTGCTTAAATCAATGTTAGTTGAGTTCGCTTCCGCGCCATTGTTCATGCCGACGATGGCACCCTAAATTATGCAACAGCAAGTCCTTTGGCAGGACAACAAAAGTTGTGGGTCCTTGTTCGGCCGCAGGCCTTATCAATTCCAGGCACAAACACATGTCCTCATTTTCGGTATGCAAATGTTTCCACCCACGCAGATGTTTGCGGTTGTTTGTCTCAACTACACTTTTTCGGTTAAACTTTAAGATTGAACCGCTTTCTATGGGGCAACTCTTGTGTGTCAGCTGCCTGGGGGCTGGCTTGACAGTTGAGTGGTTGCGAGTAGACAGAGAGTTCAGGCCAAGGGTCAAAAAACAAATCTAAATAAGAAAATTCTTTTCTATGAGTTTTCGACGTTTCAATTGAAATCACTCAAGGTTTTCATGGCCTGGGAAACGACGTTTGAGAAGGTAAGCCAACAAAGTTGAGTACGAAATAAAGTATTTAAAAGCCGAGTCAAGATTTATATTTGCCTTGCCTCGGCCCAATCTTGACAGATTTTATAATACGCCAGTGAAAGTTTCAACTTTTTGACAAATTTAATAAAAGAACGAGTGCTCAAAAGTTTTAATTGTAGGCGCCTGACGTTTTTAAGTTTAATGGTGTGATGTTTAAAATATTCCAGTCTTTAGTTAGGGAAAGTGTCAAACTTATAAACAGAAAAGTATATTATAACTCAAAACATTATTTTATATGAATTAATTTCCCATTTGCATAGGAAAGCTAAGAATGTGAATTAAAACTTAAGCCATCACAGAAGCTCACTAAAGGTCTTACTTGATCCAGGAAATAAAGGGGTGTCAATATTGAGGAATGTTGCCTTGCCTTCTTGGCTATCCGTAACCCATAAAATATGACCGAAATGCAGGGTCGCCTACTTGTATTATTTGCGATTCCCTTCTGGCCTGAATCAACAAACCCACAATCCACGTTTCACTCTTTACGCCAAACAAAAAGATCAAGCTAACAACTCAGGGACCGGCTGCCAAGTATTTTCACGCGCATTAGCTGCTCGTTTTCAGAGGCTATTCCGCGGTAAGGGGACGAAAGTAGGCACCGGGAAAATATTTGGCCTACGTAAAATATGCAGAAAGTTCATCATGAAAGCAAATAAAACGCATACGCCGCGTGGGCCCCGTCCAAGGGCTGGCTGTCAAAATATGAATAATGGCGCAGCCAGACGAGGACTTTGGATTGGTTGCCCTTTTTCGGCTCATATTTTCCCACCGGTTTTTTTTTTAAATAGCAGCTGTAAAAAATTAAAAGCCTGCAGCTGCCTGCGGCTGCACAGGAATAAAAAGAAATACTGCCAAGTCAGCTGTAAATAGCTGAGCCGCCTGCTCCTGCTCCTGCTCCTGCTCCTTGGTCCTCGTCATTCGCTGAATGAATGCCAGCAAGGTCAAGTGCGTGAGTGGGTCTACTTTCTTTTGGTACAGGGAAAAATAAATTTATATATTTATAAGACCAACAACATTGTTGGCTGAAGAATTTGCCATATTTAAAAGCAAATAGAAAGAGGCTTAAAAGAAATAAAAAATATATAATAATGCAGAATTTTATAAGAATGTATGGAAATTTGTAAACTATAAATACAAATCCAACAAAGATGTCTAAAAGTATGCAGCGAGAACTGGACATGGTCCTTTATTGTTTTAGAATGTATTGTTGCCTACTTTCAGATACCTCAAATGTGTATTTATAGTTCGTACTTTTCTACACATATTTAGCCACATTGGTTTATCTCAGTGTACCTCTTCGTGGGGGTTTTAGAATGTTAATTTTGCATGAACCCTCCAGAGGGTTTGGGGCTTTTCTGCTGACCACTTGACAAAATTTGGGGCCCTCTCTAGGCGGGCGTGGAAATGTGAAAAGCAGTTCGAAGTTTATGCGCCTACGTGTCGGCCATAGTTAATTTATTATCCATGGCAGGGACCTTTATTTATCCACCCACTTTAAAACATTACGGCTTTTTTTTTTGGCAGCTTTAATCAATTGCTGGCAAAAGCTTTTTATCTGTGCTGTCAGGCGAAAAAGCAAATTATGACAAAATGTAACCATAAAGGGAGGGAAAGTCAAGGCGAGAGTGAAGGCAAAAATATTACCCTGGCCCCCGGTCTGGCCGCACAGAAATAAAAGAGATTTGTGTTACAAATGCTGTTTTATTAAGCCATGGACTATAGTACATAAATACCCGCCATGATGACACTGTCAGTGGCAGAATCCTGTGTCATTAATCTCCCATTCCACGTGAAAATTGGCCCCATCTCATCGCATCCTCTGGCACCTAAGCCTAAGTCCTTGTTTCTGATTGATGGGTATCCATTTGCAGAGCTGTTTTCGTTGGCATTATATGGACGCATAAATCACATAGTCTGGTGCGTTCGTGCATGCAATTTGCATTTAATTTTTAGTTGAGCCCCCGATGAAATCTAGTTTCGGGCGATTATTTGTCTGACTCAGCTGGAAATCGGATCGAATGTCGTCGCCGGGCGATAAAGTGGGTGACAAATTGAATGGTATTTCCCGGGTATTCAGGGACTCAAGGATTCCAAGGACGGCGAGGGGAGGAATCGTGAAAACGTGGAACTTGCGAACTGGACTTTTGCCTAATTAAGTTGCCCATCTAATTTCGCCAGACAGACGGACGGCAAGGCATTAGCACTTCTCTTCACATATCATCATCAGGGCTCGCAGGACTCGCAGGACCGGCAGGACTTGCGCCAAATGTCATCAACACTAATGGAATAATTTGAAATCTACTTAGCACGCAGGCAAGGACAATGGGTGGTCGAATTTCCCGCTCTTTCTGGGAACCTTGCCCTCAACCCCCCAACCAACATCTATCTTCCCCAGCGTTTGTTGATAATAACATTATTTATGTTGTTTTAATTATTTTACGCATTTTACCACAGAAAATTACAATGAACTCGAAATGGGCGTGGCGGTGGCGGTGACGGTGGCCACACGCTGGCCAGGATTCCTTGCCCTTTGCCCCCGGCTCTTGCAGTTGTAATTAAGGACGAAGAGGACTAATTGAATTATGTGAGTGATGTGAGTGGCACAGGGTGTCCATTAACTTGTACAAATTGCCAGGGACTGCAAGTTCGAAAGGCTTAAAGACAAACATGTTTTCGCACTTAGGAGATTTGTTGACAAAGCTGAGAAATTCGCTTGTAAGTTTTAATGTAGTTTATGGAAATTGGTCGAAGAAAATGTCATTCAGCTGGAGGGGCTTAAATTGTGTACTTTATTTGGGTTCCCTACTATTTGCCACCCTTTATATGTATGGCTGCCCCCGCTGGCCTATCATTCAATCGACAAAGTAAATATTGCCTTACTTCGTATTTATACTAATCGCAATTTTACTGCTGCCGATAAACGTGACAAACTTTCATAATTCTTGGCAAAAGAAAAACGAGTAAATATTTACCAAAGCCAAGTTGTAGCTACACAAAAGTGAGAGCTCGCATAAATTGATTCATTTCGTTTGCTAATTATAGCGAACGATAGCCCATTAAAACGTGTATCGAAGGAGTGGATAAGCCAATTAACTTTGAGCCAAGTCCAAGTTTGTTTTGCAGAAAATGGTAAAACAATCATTAAAGCAGATTAATGTGATTGGGAAAGTGTAATGAAGACGAGGTCAAAGCGATTCTTGATTAGGAGTAAGTTAGTTTTATAAGTATGCATTTGGGTTAGGTAAATCTGTCCTTAAAAAAAATTAGGTTTTTATTTGAATTTGTGTACTTTATATTTGCTAATTTTAGCTTAATAAATGGGTTGAAAAATTCATTAATTGGTTTTGTGTGATTTGATAAATTGTTTATGTATTCTATTTTATTTTTGTACAACATTTTCTTGAATACATTGAGTTCAATTAGAGGAACTACGCTAGGCCCATGTTCAATTGCCTGTTTACTAATTTATCCTTTGCGATAAGCGTGCTTGGGATTCCTTTGACATGCGAATATCGTGCACATTGCCTTAATTATGCGCCGGCAACCGAACCGATTGCACTTTATCGGAATGAAGCACGCACTCGAAAAGGTCATCAGCCGTCATCGATGGATCGGATCGGGATCCTTGGACTAGTTTATGACCCAATTATGCCAAAGTGTCTGGCAGTTGGCGATGCGTTTTCGCGCAATTGTAAGACCGCCGCCACTTCAGAGGCCCCAGATCGGGGCTGTAACCATGATTTGTTTGCTTGACTTGGCTGACACGAAGCCAGAAGCCAGAAGCCAAATGGCACACGCACACAACCGATGAAGCCAGCCAGCCCCTTCTGTCCGGAAAACTTTGCCAGGTATACTGGGAAAACAAGTGTGCAGGAATAACACAATGGTAAGTGATTTAAGAGTGATTTTTCTTTAAACGCGTTTATATGGTACTATATGGTATAAAACAGTACCAACTAGTTCCCAATGTATTTATTTCTTAATTAAAACAATAACCTTTGTAAGGGTGTGCAAAAGTATGCAAAAAATATTTCACGTTATTTTTCACTGCATACTTTTGGACGATTTTAAATGAAGGGCTTTAAAAATGTTTGCTAAATCCCCCTTATAATTTCAGTGAACTGTGTATTATTTTTAAGCAATTTTACTACTAATTAAAACAAACATATTTTTAAAGCCCACTTTGGAAATTGTTTCTTAGTAACATTTAAGGGGTATTTCTTCCATCGCGAAACATTCCAAGCCCAAGAATTCCTATATCTGATTTTTCGTTCTCTGCATAGCATAGTCTTATTGCTTTCGATTTGATTGCTGCAATTGCTTGGCAATAAATAAATGAGAGAGGCGTTTGCAGGTTCAGAATGCTGTCTATTACGTGCCTGGGCCTGTGCCTGGCAAGAAGGTAGTTAGAATGCCCCTGCACATGGAAACGTAATTTAAATGGATTCCGTAGCCTCGTTTTACGTGTTGGGTCACTGCGGCGGTGGTGACATTTATGCTATTGCTATCCAAAAGCTGTTATTTGCGCCTCCGGCTGCGGATTCGTGGAAATCGAGGAGAGGAAACCCTTTGGCGTTTTGGCCGACTGCCAGGCAGCGGTTTATTCTGTCATAAAGGCGACTATTACGGCGCCTCTTGATGTCGTTCTGGATGTCGGGGAATATCCTATAATCAGCAGCAACGGCAACTAATGGCAGCACTTAGAGCCCCTCGGCCGGGACCTTCTGGCCGGACTCTCATGAAACTGTGATGAGAACCAGGTCGAAATGATTTCGGCATACTGTTAAATTCATTGGACACATTCCCGTCCTTTAATGGCTCTTGCTGTTGCCAAATGTTGCGGATCCTGGTGGCGCAGCTTCATTAAGGTGTCCTTTTTCTTCATTTTCAGGACTGAGCATGGCCAGAGATTACATTATTTCATTTATTTCTCTTGCATTCATTAAGACAGCTATGAATAAAGTTTAGGAGGTTATCTGGATATGGTTTAGTTTTTAGTTTGAAGTTAGATGTACGTACAACATTTTAATTTAACCCATATAAGGGTGTTTACCAGTATGCAATATTTTCATATTTATTTAATGCATACTTTTAGATACCACAAAAACTCTTTTTATACCATTAATTTCTGTTTAACTTTTTAATTTTTTAAGTTTTTTAATTTTTTCAATAAGTTTGTAAAATAACAATCTCGAATACCCTGACATATCCGCACTTTAAACACTTATTTAAGACTGTCACATCGAAAACATTTTGGCTCAGCATTTACAACATTTAACAATTAGGGGCAGCTTGTGCCAACGAAAAGCGGAGCTTTAGCAAAATGTTGCAAATCATAATCACACTTTTCTCATCTTTTTAGGCCATTTTTTGCTTTCTGCGCGAATTTGTTTGCATTTTGCCGTGATTTTTGCAGCTTCGCTTTGCTTGAGCACTCATAAATTATGCAAGAGTCGTCCTTTCGTTATTTTTTGTTGGCTTTTTGAATTTATGATGCCAACTTTAATCGCGAATATTTCGCTTTCTGTTTGTGTTCCGTCGAGTTGGTGATGTTGTAAAGCGCCTCAAGTGTTCGCCACCAAAATTTTTGTCACAATTTTTGTTGTCTGGCCAAAAACTTTCTACTCTTTTTGTGTGTTGTTAATAAATTGTCGGTTGAAAAGTCCGAAACAGTAGTCAACTTTTCTATGACTGTGTTTTCTTTTTATGGATATAAAATGAACGTGGCTCGAGGCAATTGCGTGGGTGGAAAAGTACCCCTTGCAGTTGAAGTTTTCTTAATGCTTTCTACTGTTGCCATGGCTCTGTTTTCCAAGTAGACGCTTCACAACTAAATGTGTTACTTTTTCGGGACTTTCTCTGTCATTCATATACTTAAAAAAAAGTTTTTGAAATGATTTTAGTATGTTTTTGTAAATATTTGTAATGAAAGTATACAAATTGTATGAGCGTAACAGTTCAACAATGAATCCATTTTAGCCCCTAAAGTTGGCCACCATTTTATATGGAAAATCCAAAATGTAATATCCCTTTAGGAAGTCTGAATATATTTGCTTTTAATGGAAACATGCACTGAATTTAATGTTTCAATTGCCTCAGCCATCTTAAACGTTTTTGGCCCGTTGGCAGGACTGAAAGTAATTTTAATGTAATTGGCATTACGTGAGGGGGATTTGTTTTGGTATTTTTGGCATATCATTTTCATACAAATCTGATGCCAGGCACAACCCATAACCACCCATTACGGGAGTACCACCCCCACCCCATCCAATCACAGCGAACGAGCATAAAAAATAAGCATAGCCTACAACTAGGCGCCCACAATGATGTCAAGGCAGGTCAACTTTCGGAAAAAAAGGGAGAAAAGCCCCAACGAAAAAAATATACATATATAAATGTGGGAGGTGGGAAAACAATCGAAATCAGCAGCCCCCTTATCACAAATCAACTCAAATTACGAACTCAAACACGCAAAAAAAATGAAAGCCGAAAAGGAAATATTTGTGCGTGCGTAAAACAAAGGCGAAAACAACAGCACCTACACACACGAAAATAGATGAAATTCAATAGGAAAAGCCGAGGAAAATCTGTACAAAATTTGACTGCGCAAATAAAGTAATATACAGTCAATAAGGCAAATCGTCAGACTTGATTTGGATCATTATTACGCATACGCCGCGTTATGCAAATCAGACAATTTTCCGTCTCTCTGGGGTGAAACAGCACTGGTGAGCCGGATATAATTTATAATTTATAGAGGAAATTACGGCCGAAAAAAGTAGCAAAGTGTCTTATCAAGTTTGACGAGGCAGTTTCCACCAAGTTGTCAAAGTTTTAACTGATTTTTGATTAAAATCTGATACCATTGCGGCGGCAGGAAGTGAATGTAAGCCCAGGGCGAAACTTTGCTGAAATTCCTCGTCAAAGTCATCAGCAAAGTCTAACATATTGAGAGTCATGGAGAACCTTTAATTAAATTTTATTTATTTGTTGTTTCAGCAAATTGACAGCTGACTTTGTTTGTCGTTTTTGATTAGTTTTTCTGTGGGTTTTGGGGGCTCTGAAAATCTCGTGCTTCTGATAAAAAAATAAGCACTCTACATTTTTAGCTAGGCAAATCTATTCCAGGAAAATCGTATTGTGTTTACTTTGCGGAAAAGCTTTTTTTGGCATTCGAAAATGCCCACAGATTTACAGAAAAAATAAAATGGCAGGGGAAAGCTCGTTTTTTTTTTGTAAGGCAAATAAAAAATGTTTTGTATGAGTTACGGGAATATTTTTGTTGATCTACTTAATGCCATGAAAATATCCAACTACTATTTTAATCTGGGATTTTTGCGTTGGATCTAGGAAACAAGTTTTTAACGCTAACGGAAATAACTAAGTAATGAGGTCACCATTTTAATTGGCATTGGAAAACAATGGAAGATTCTATTTCAGAGCTAAAATAACAAAAGCACTTGTACTTAACAAAAGCAAACATGTTTTTTGCTTATTGAAGTTTGTTTGCCGAAGGCTTTGTTTTTCTATTATTGCCACTTTTTTGCCTTCGTTTTCAAATTTTCTTTTATGTTTTCCGATGTCACGTGCAAGCGGTCAGCTCTTGTATTTGCCTAGTGCCATTCTGTGATTGTTTGCATTGTTTCAGGACCAGGACAAAGTCACTTTTTGTGCGCCTCTGTTGGCTTTCTTTATCTTTCGTCGATAGAGAACTCACTTGGACTTGTACCGCCAGCCAGCGAAGGGCACAATGGACTGCCAAAGGGATGGCCAAAGAAAATCCTTGAGGGTTCCCTATGAGGGCTGTGTGGGAGCTGAAGGACTTCAACTTTTGGCAGCCTCCTCTTGTCGGAAATCAGAACTTCCACTTGAAGAGCAAGTGTTGAGCAGAGAAATGCCTCAACACTCCATTAATTTTTCCACTGAAAAGTGGAGAAAAAGAGCACAGAAGGAAATAATCTCGTTGCCCAATTGACTAGACTGGCATTAAGCCGGATAAATTCGCTGAAAATATCTGAAATTTACGCTTCAACTTTACTGCAATTGTAAGATAAGAGTTCAATTACTCTCATGTCAAAGAGCCCTTGAGTCGAGTAGAAACCTCCCAGGAGTAGCTTTAAGTTTTCCAAAAAATGTATGAGAGCCCCACTCGATCAGATTTTGTTTCTGGGAACAAGCAGTCCCAATCCCAGTTTCCCATTTAATTATTTACAAATAAAAAGCACTCGAGAGTCCCCAGTAGATTGTGATATTTATAGCACTGCGCACGTAGGTTGGGTAATTTATTGTCGCACAAATAATTCAACGGGTTGACACTTACTGCAGAACTAGAGCCCAAAGTGTTGTTCCAACGTTGATTTATGCAAATTATTCAACAGCTGTTCGGCAAATATTTGCTTTTACTTAATGCATTATTATCGGCCAAATCTCTTCAGTGTTGTGATACACGACGCTGGTTTCATTTACATTTTGATGGATTTTGTGGTATTATTGGTGTTGCTTATTTTAACTGTCTCACACATTACTGTGGTTTATTTTTAAAGCTTTATTCTTAATTATTTGTTTAAGGGAATTTGCGAGTTCATAGGTAATGCAATTCTGAACGAGTTTGCTATCGATTAAAGAGTAAAATAATATTTATTAATCATTTTATCACATCATCATCATTCAATTTTTAAAGTCTACATTTATTGACTAGAGCAATAAGCAATTAATCTAATCCGTTTAACAACATGTTCGTTAATGTATTTCTGTTAAAATAGGTAAAATAAATATTTTAAAACTCTTAATTGCTTATGAAACTATTTCAATATTTATTTTTTAAAAAATATTTATTATGTTTTACTTTATAACATTACGTTTATAATAAATACATTTCATTTGTTTTTCTTTCCATTAATGAAAACATTAAAAAATGTTCGAAAGGTATTTTTAAAAATATGTTAACCACAACAATTTTTCAGTTTTAAAAATATTTTCAAACGCGTTTATTCAACAGAGTCAGCTTAATTTCTTTTAGGAAGTATTCACTTTAGTAAGGTATATTTAGAAAATGTTTTTATAGACACTATGAGTGACTTCAATTAAATACTGTATTACTTTTTAATTGGTTTTAAAATAATTTGAACTGTTGTAACTCAGATAAATCACTAGAAATCAGCTAGTAACGCAGCCGCACCGCACGGAACGCAAAACGCAACTGACACGAGTGCACGGGAAGTCAGCAGAACGGTTCAGTTGAGTTCAGTTTGGTTTCAGACAGTTTGGTTTCGGTTCGGCTGGGGATATGTTCTTCCTATGGAGGGACCGAGGCGACGACGATGCGAACGCCACCGAGAGGCGATGAAGACTGTGCGCGAATGGCGCGCCAGAATCCGCAGTTTCGGGTCGGTTAACTGGCAGTTACTGCTGCGTTGCCAACCGCTTCCTGTGGACTGTGTCCTCGCAGTCCACTCGCAAAGACAGGGGGCAAAGTCAAAGTGGCCAAGCAAACGCAAACGAATTCTGCAAAGGGACTCTCTTAGACCGGAAGTGGTTCTCTTAGACACTTCTCTGCTGCGCCTGCGCCCACCGGAAACAGCTGTTCCGTGCAGCCCGTCAGCTGTTGTTTATGTTTTGGTGCCATTTCCTTTTGACTTCCACTTCGGAGTTTCCTTTTCGGCTCTCCTTTTCTTCTGCTCCCTAAGGCGAGGTTAAGGTCAGGCCAAATTGTGACAACAGATGGCGCTTTTGGCAGCCCTGAAGGATTCGAAAAAGTAGCAGAAGGACACGGGGCCCAGGAGCACTGGTAGTAATGGTAATGGCTTCGGCTAATTTATGCCCCGTGTTTACGTGGCGTATGCGTAATACTGTCGAGTACTAGGGAGTTGTAAATCATCGTTTGAGTTAAAGGTGCGAGTAGTTCGTAGGTTGGACAAACTTTTATTTATGAACAGCGACTGGAAGAGTTGCGGCTGGGTGTCTAGCATTATCTAGGCTGAAAGGGATATACTAATTTATGCATTAAGGCATAATGGCATAAGTGTCGTCCTATAGTTTTGACTAATAAATCATACCCACAGTAAATTATTTTCTGAAGCTTGGGCAATGCAAAATATAAGACATGAGAAGCATGTGATAATCTCTGACCCAGGGTAATTTATAAGCCTAAGAAGTTCATTATATATGTGTCTGGCATTTACATTTAAATTATGGTCTAAGTCAAAGATGATAAACTAGTTTAGAGATTAGAAAAACTTTCATTGATCATTCTAAATATGAATTTTATTAAAAGTATTCCTATATATAGATGGAAATTACCCTTAATCCTTTTGTGTATTGTGTAGTGGTAGAGAACTGATCAGAGAGTTTTTTTGTTTCATCATGATATTACTTTTTTATCAACTACAAGAAAACGTAACATTTTGTTGTATGGTCGCCTAGATTGGGTTTTATACTATTAGATGCTGCCCATTGCCATGACAAGTATTCTAAGTCCCGAAATTAGTGTTGCCTAAATTAAGAGTGGCACAAATAAAGTCTCTTCTGGTTAAACTAAACCCAAGAACAGCTGCCAATCTGTGGGCTAGGATTGTAGCCTTTTACCTAGCCCCAAATAGCTGGCCATTTGTCAGGCAAACACCCGTAGATTTTAGTGGCGGCTCAGACGCTTTCCAACCGTCTGTGTGTTGAATTTATGGCCGGTTCCCTTTATGCAAATGGGGCAAAAGAAAGTGCCCAAGGGGGCGGGGGAGAGAGAGCAGAAAGTGTCGCCTGCCATGTTCCAGGCGCATGACAATCACTTTTGCTTTTACTTGTTTAATCCTTTAAGACGTTGTCTGTCGCCCCACAGGCAGTCCCTTTTTTGTCCTTCTTGGCCTTGCACTGCTGTTGATTTTGGCCAAATTGAATTTATAATGCTGGCGGAGGGTACGCCTCTATACGCCTCCGACAATTAGGAGCTCCGAAATGCGATGCAGGCACAAAGGTTCGCCGGAAAAACACATATTCAGCAGCCTTTAAAATAATAGTAGGTACCATATAACCATTTGAAATTACTTCGCTGGAATTCTTTTTACCAAAATAATTCCTTTTCATTCTTTTATATTTCCTCAGAACTCGTTCATTACATTTTTATGAACACAGCTGTAGAAATCCAGTCGTTTTGGGCTAAATTGTGCTGGCAGACTTTCCTCGTTAGTGTTTCCGCATCGGAGGGAATGCCTCCAGAAAATATATATCACAATGTGCCAACGTTTTTCGTCTTATTTTCGGGTGCCGCTCTAGATACCCAATAAAGGCAAAAAGTTTTCCCAGCTGCAGGAAGTGGGTGGAAACGGCAGAAAACTGCATAATTAGTGAGCAAGCTGGGTCAAATGCAAATCGTGAAGAAAAAGATGATTTTCCACGGAAAGATGCAGCTGCTGAGGAAGCAATGAATTACTGTGAAATATTAATATTCCGATTAGATTTGTCG
This sequence comes from Drosophila biarmipes, assembly GCF_025231255.1. NCBI lineage: Eukaryota > Metazoa > Arthropoda > Insecta > Diptera > Drosophilidae > Drosophila > Drosophila biarmipes. The sequence goes on along the minus strand of NC_066613.1, from coordinate 24,337,852 downwards.
ACTTTTGCTTTAATTATATTGAATAGGCGAGCCGTGCGAAATGTGGTTTTTTGAATTGAAAATTCTATGTAGTATCAAAACTATAACTATATCAATTCAACCAATTAAAAGCTACCCGAATTTCCATAAAATAGTTCTTCTATTTATTGGGTTCTTCGAAACGCGAATAAAACTTCCATCGCCTGGCATGTTTTTCAATTAAATAAAACAATTTATCGCCGCATATTTCGCGAATATCTGCAGCCATAAATAATGGAACAAATACCGCGATGTAAAAAACAAGTGTTTTTGGCTAGCGAAGCGAAATCGTATGCAAGAGTATAGAAAGTCAGCGAACTAAAAAGGGGAGTGCAAAAAGACTAGATTTAAACAAACAAAAATGGAAGGGATTTTTCGTAGTAATTTAATTTTGGGTATGATTATCAAGTAACGATACACAGATTCAAACAGTGATATTGTGGAAAAAATATTTGTTATATTTTTAAAGCCGTACATTTTATTGTATTTGCTTTGTTTATTTATTCAGATCAGTTTTATTTGAGAGTGCATTGATTTGCCGTGTTGTTCTATTTCATTTTTCCGACTCATATTTATTTAGCTGTTTCGTTTCGGTGGCTCTAAACGGGTGTGTATTTTGCCACAATTTATTTTGTACGCACATATGTGTATGCCAATCAACTTGGCCTAAAACAGAAGCTTTTTGTGCATTTATTATTGTGCTTAACATTAAAGTACGCAGGGAATTAGTAGAATATAAATAATCAATAAATATTACGAACATTTTTTCATCCTTTATTTATTTTTTACCTATTTAATTACAATAATAGATGTGTAATAAAATCGTGACAACCCCTTTAAACTATTTATTTAATCTTGGAATAAATATCTAAATTCGAAATGACGTTGCGGATTTATCAGTCCATTTATATAATGTTTGCTTTAAACAAGTTGTCATTTTGCCACGAAAGGGGGAAAAGTGCACTGTTGTTTACAAACAAACCGTCAGCTGAATACTAAACATTTTCCCTTCAGCAAAAAAAATCGACGTTTCGAAATGTGTCAGCCAATGTTTTGCCCCGATTTCAAACAGGAATTGGCAATGAAAGTCAATACATCCCAGGAGGGCAGCGTGGCGATTCTACCGATGGAAAGGGCGAATAACTTTTCACTTTGCAATATTATCATTTCACTGGTTTATTCAGCTTATTCCCTGGACCCCCCGATTTTTCAAACTCTCCTGTAACTACAAAAAAAGGACAGAATTCCCAGCTGTAAACAAAAAGCGATATAAAGCGTATAAAACAGAATTGCCACCCCCTGACAATATCCATATCCGACAGGCGAAGCCAAAATAATTTACAATAACAGGCAGCAGTAAGTCGTGGCGATTTCGATTTGCATTTCATTCGATGCGTTGGCGTTTACGGCCACAAGGATACTTTTTACTTGCTAATTCAAATATAGGAAAAGTACCCGGAAAAGCCGGGAAAACAGAGGCGTGTTGGCACATAAAGTTATGGAAAATCTCCAATGTACAAGTTGTCACAGGCAGGCAAGCCACAGGAATGAGTTACCACGTTTTTCGGAATTAAAAATGCTGAAAAGGCAAACATAAAAGGCAAATATAAACTCGGCGGGCACAAAAAGCGAAAATTGTATAAACAACATAAAGAATAAGGAAACAAAATCCACCAGTAAATACCCCAGTTGATGGTAGCAACGTGCTGACCCACGTTGCCGAATTTGCTTTAATACGGCTGAGGATTTAAATTTATTAGATGAGCGCAGGGAACTAATTTATGCGCGAGACCGCAACTTGATGGCAGCGGAAACGGAAGTGGCGCCTACTGGAGGGGCGGTGGCCAGGGGCGTGGCCGCGCAGCTGGGCGGGAGTACTCCGTTTTAGTGGCCGGGTTGTGTCAACAAATTGTGCGAAGTCCGTGGCCACTAAGGCAGAAACTTTAAGAGGAGAAGAAACTGAACGAAATGAGTCTCAGTTAATACACTTAGCAGGGCTATCCAACTGGCTATTTGGCAGCCAAAATAAAATAGCGAATAATGAAAAAAACATCACTCAAGAAAAGAAATAAACATATTATGGAGAAAAAAAAATGTAATTTATAAATACAACATCATTTTCCCATTTTACAGTCGACCTACTCCACTATTAAAATAAAGCATTATTTATTCAATACTTTAAAAATTATTTAAAAATTTTATAATTGCTTCTTTTATGATTAATTTTTTGTATTAAGAATAGTTATAAAACATTGTTTATGAAGTTAAGCCTTGAAGTGCATTTATTTTTATTTTTTTATGAATTTATAGTATTCTGTGGAATTTAATACATTAGGAAGTAAAAAATTAAGACAAATTTAGTATATGCGTAGAAACTTTTTTTCTTTTTAGCTACTTTTCGCACGTAATCTTTGCCAGCACTGACCGTGAAATAGGTTCTGACGTCCTTGAACAAATTTTCCGCCTTGAGTGTATCTCTTGGCTTAAAAAACCCCAAATGCAGCGCCCGAGGCTGCTGTTCATTTGGTGTAACCAGCTCGGGGGCTTTTCCTGCTCCGCACTGCCCTCGAACAAAAGCTCATTAAAGGACCTCATCCTCATTTTCGTTTTCCGGCAGCTGCTTCGTTTGTCATGTTCCGCTCCTAAGTGAAATGTTGTGTCATTTGCAAGTTGAGTAAGTTAGTTTTTTCCTCTCGACTCGAGTTCATTTTAGAGAAAAGAAACGCCCCTGCACGACTTGTGGCGGATGCGTAAATCGGGTCACGGACGTAATAACAATAAACCCGAATTGTTCGGTTGATTAATTCAAACGGGAGCCGGGCCGAATTTGCGGTCAGTTCGGAGGGAGTTCCTTCAACTCGGCCATTGTGCGTGTCAATGACTGTGGGTCGTCGTCTGTGGAAATCAATCTGGATGGCATGCGTTCATTGAAATCGAAAGGCGTCACGTAGGCGTCAAGTAAACAACATACATTTGAAAATGTCAGCAGGTTGAGAGTGTATAAATTCCTAGTTTTACAGCTTCTGAAAGGGGTTTGCTGGTGATAAATGTTAACAGCAACTGCAGGGAACATACACTCCTCAGATAATTGGCAAACCGGTCAGGTGCGGCGGCACCTTGAGAAAAAATGTAAGGGGCTGTTTAAATATTTCTTTAAAAATTTTACTTTATAAGTCTCAATACTCTTAAAAAAGGGATATGCAAAGGTTTGGCTACCAAATTATTCAGAAATATGTAGAAAAGTATGCAGTACCATATCGTTTCACCAGACGAAAATTAAATACATTTTTGTTGCATACTTTTAGACGTACTTACAAATTTGTTCTTTTCCATCACTTATAAGGGTGTATAAAAGTATGCAGAAATAATTTTCATACCAGAAGCTTTGTAAAAAAATAATATTTATCTTTTACAGCACACTTTTAGACTTTTCAGTATCAAACAGTATAGCTTTTCAGTGCACTTTAGCGAACACCCGCAGAAATTTGGCTGCGGTCAGTTTTCGTTTCATTTCCCTGGCCTTTTTTGATGCAGGTGCTTGTGCCTGGTACCTTGGAGAAATCTGCGTAATGGCGACGCGACGGAAAAGCCAGTTCCCATTTTTCAAGAGCTCTAAGTTCTGGCCGGGCCAAGTGTTTTCGTTCAATTTTCCACCCTCTGCGTGTCCGGTAATTTTTCTTAGCCCTAGTCTTGACGTCTAGGCGCGTATTAATTAAAAGCAACAGCTGCATAATTAAAGAGCCCGCCCTCTTATAATTTAATCAGGGCCCTTCAGCCCTGCAGCTGGTTGTACGCGTATGAGTAATTCAGTAATTCATTTGCTAAATCAAATGATAAAAGTGTTGGATAAAAGTTACAAATTAGTCCCAAATGCAAGTTAGCTGCTTGCTCATGCAAAATTAATTACACTGCCAGCTGAATTCGTTTCGGCGAAAGTTTTCCGCAGAGAAGGAGGACCTTCTAGATTCATTAGTTTGCTAACTGCTTGTAAATTATTAAGGCAAGAGTTTTAAGCTCATAACTCAATTAGAAGAAAAATATATATGCATTTGGAAAAATATGTAAATCCGCTTTATTTGCAGAACTTGTCGCTCATATTCTCTAATCGGAATTAATGTAATTTCTGACACTTGAGGCAGCTGATTCATGGCTTACTTGCATTTTAAAAAAGCCACGAGTTTTGCGACTCGTGTGACAACAGCACGGAATCCGTTCTGTGCACTGAATTATAAATAAACTGTATAAATAAGCCCTGAAGTCAGCAGAATGTAGCACCCACCAGAGCCACATGCAAATGCCAGGCTAAAAAAACAAAGAACAACATTCATTTCAATTTCAGCTAACTGCGACACTCATAAAAATTCTAAACATAAATCGAATTAGTATCTACAAGAGTGGGCAGATATACTTGCCATTTAAAATGCGCTCTGGGAAGGTGTCGTGGGGGAAACAATGGGAAATTGCTTAATAAATAATACATTGCTTAGGAGCTTTAAGTAAAAGGTTGTATAAATAAGTTAGATATAAATAATAAGATTCTGCCATCAGGGGTGGTGATTAAAACTTGTTTAAACATAAATATATTGTTTATTTCTAAGACAAAAACTAAAATTATGGCATAATCTTTCAATAATATACATTTTGCCTGTTCAATATTTGAAAGGATATAATATACAAAATAAACTCTGTTAAACAATATTTGCCTAGCATTTAGTCTCTTTCGACGAAAGCCAAAAACGGAGACTACTATTATGTTCAACTTAACTGAATAACAATGCTCTCTTAAATTTCAAAAGTGTTTAAACTTTTCGTCCTTGTGTTGGTTATGAAAAGTTTGCTTGATAGTCACGACACAAAAGGCTGGCACGTGCCTTGGATGTGAGTGGGCATAGAAATTTGGGGCATTTAATTTGTAGCAGAACTCGAATTTAGTTTAGTACAGAATCCAGAATACAGCATCCTGCTTGGCATTCTGGTGGCCGCCCCCTTGGGTCAACAATCGAAATTAAATTTTCGAAAATGCTCTCAACATCTTGGCAAGCTGTAAACAATGAGCAATCTTCCAACTGGGACAGGCAATATCTTTTGATGAAAGCGCCCGGGGATCTCGGAAGTTGTGCCAAGTGTGAAGAGCTCGGGAAATCTAGAGGGGGAGAAGTTGTCTAGCAGCATCCGGCACACATAAAACGCCATAAATGGAAATTAATTTCCAGTCTTCTTATCGATCTTGGGCCCTTAAAGTCACATCGTTCTCAACTGGCTGGGTCCTTTGTCCTGGGCGTTTTCTTGGCCTTACCACCTGTGCTTAATTACCATTATCATTTTCGCCATGTCACCGGGAGAGTCTTCTGGCGTGGGAATCCACACCTGAGTCCTGGGCTCCTCCTTCGGCTGTCTGCGGTGGCTGCAAAACGTTAATTATTCTCTTAGCCGCAGAACTCGAGGGAAGGTTAATTGGCCTGCTGCTGTCTTGGAGTCATGGGCCACCAAAACTAAAGCACACTTCCGGGATTTTTTAGGAAAACTTTCACCGCCTTTTATTGCACATTTTTGGGTATAACCCAAAAAAGTTTTTCGGTTTATTTTCCTAATTCGCCTGGCCAAGGGGCATTCTTTGCAGGATGAGCTTTTTATTATTGCTTCGTTTCCTTTGCCATTAAAATAATAATACAATGCAAACAACAAATTCAGCGAAAGTAAAGTGAACAAATGAAAAGTTCAACTTCCGGTAATTCAATATGTATGAGAAGAAAGTAATTTTATGAGGGCAATGGGAAAGAAATTTTTCTGAAGTTCCCTAGAAATGGAAAGTGAACAAAGGAAAAATCCACAGCCCAGGGGAAAGCATGAGTATTTTTGCTTTATATCAATTATTTGGCCAATTGCGCCAGACCATAAAATAAAACCATAAATAAAACTACACACTAGAAGTGTGTAGTAGTAGTAGTAGAAAAAAATAAAAAATTCCTATAATTTATTTAAATAGAAATATAAAATTTGTCATATCCTTCACACTCTACTATGTAGATAAAAATATACCAGAACACAATAATAAAATGGAAGTGTGCTGAGCAGATGTGACCTTAATTTATTTGCATTCGATATTACATTTTGCTGATTATGTCATAAAGTGGGTATTAAGAGCCAACGGCCACGAGCCTGAGCCTGGGCCCTAAGCGTTCATTTTGGCAGCGGAACAAAGATTCCCCTGGACCCATTTTGAAGTCAAAAGTTTGGGTGGGACCCATACTTTGGTCCCTCGTCAGTCACGGGTCGAGTAGTGGGTCGAGAAGTGGGCCAGAACCGCAGAAGCGGGCCCAATGAGCCGCTTTTGGCTTAATGGGCGGCATAAATCATAAGCCAATTGACTTGGCCGACTGCCCAGAGAGCCATGAACGACTCCAGTGCTGATCCCTTTTTATGGCGTGCGCAACATTTCAACATCATTTTGAGGCACCAGCCCCCTAAAACATATTATATTAGTATTTTTTCTACTTTATTTTTCCCCGTGGCTGACTTTAAATATTTTATAGGATCGAAAGCCCTAGGAAAGGCACGTTGTTTGCTGCGGAAAAAGGAAAGGCTTATGTTGACAGAATTTCCGAGTCTTTTTTGCGGGGGTTTTGTTAGCCTCAAAATTAATGAGCTTAACGCGCCTGGGGAATGCTCCAGCAAAAACATCTTCGACTAATGTTTATTAATGAGTAAATCTGGCTTTGATTCCATGTCCTCCCGAGAAAGCGTACCGATTATACACGAGTTGTTTGATGTATCCCTAAACACGGTGGGAGCTTTCCTCAACCTTAAGTTCGGCAGAACTGAAATTACTTACCTGCCTTTTGTTATTCCCTGTCAGCGACACACACGGCGTATGATTAATGTTTGCCAAAGACACACGCAACACGGCTCGAGATTTTAATTAACTAAGTCAAACGATTTTCTGCGGCTTAGGCAGCTGCATATACGTATGTAATTATGGGCAAACACCGAAGTACGCAAAATGCGCTCAATCGAACATGCAAATATCAGGCTTAATGGGAGTTTGTGAAATTCCATGTGCAGTTGGTCCATTAACTCGATTAAGCTGTGCAACTGATGTGGCTACGTTCGGCTTGGTTTCGGTTATGGTTTGTGGTTGGGCACTCCAAATGCAGAAATCAATAACCAAATTTAATGCCAGACAACCGATTGATGACTAATTTATTCATCTTTTATTGCCACTCATTCATTCCGATGGCAGCTGCAAGCCATTCCAGCGAAGTAATTAACTCAACAAGTCAAGTCGAGTGGCAAATGCCGAGCAAATAAACACACAGGCCCACGAAAACTGAATCCCTCAGCAAATGTCGGTGGAATACGAAGAATGGGGGAATGGAGCTACTTTTGGGGCTGTGCTCGGGGGCCTGGAGCAAAAACAGCAAATATGTAATGAAGTCACGTAAACATTTTAATTTGGCATTAAGGCCCCTTACTCTCACGTTTCATATACAATTTCTGCCGACTGGGCAGATTCCATTGCGCAACGGAATGCGTTAACGCGTTAACTTATTAATGTGGAAGGTAATTGGGGACTCATAACATTTGTCACTGGCCAGACGAACTCCGAGTGGATCCCTCTGGCCGCGTTTAGTGTCGGCCATATGGCTTTCCCACTCCATTTCATCTCTAAATATTTAATGCCCTTTAATATATGCGGAAGCGGATGCGCAAAGCCCTTCGATGAGCTTTATGTATTTTCGTTGGATTATATTTATGCCTCCTATCCTTTTGACCGTGGCGGAAAAAATCAATAGCTAGTTGGAAGTTGGTTTTGCTCTGCTTCCCAACAAGTTTGTCAAGCCAATCACAGAGCACATCCTTTGAAGTTCCAGGAAAGCTTAGCGAAAGGTCAACGATTTGCTGATGGAGGTTTAGGAGGAACTTGCTTTTATGTTTTCCTTCCTGAAATTCAATTTTAAGTCAGTTTAGTTTTCTTTGGTAACATTGGATTTAAGATTCATTTATATCTCTTCAAGCAAGTATAAATTATTTATGGACATGTAGCTTGGGACTAGTGCTATCTGTAGAAAATGTATGCTAAAACATTGTTCCTTAAAGAATACTAAAACTTAGGCTAATAACTTTTGACGAGAGACTTACCAAAAACTACCCCTAATTCCCATTGATTTTATATAAAATAACACGTTATGTGAATCTCACCTGCTTTGATCAAAAGCACTTCCAATAATTGATAAACCTTTATGAGCAGCTTTCATCTTGCTCATAACACCGTCCCGTGACATTTCCATAATTAAAAGTAATCATACGCAGTGTTGCCCAGCCATTTTCCCAGCTCAGTTGTTTTAGATTTCTTGTGAATCGGGGGAGCTAAATCGCATCTTGACAAATGCCTTAGACGTGTCATATTTGTGGGAACAGGCAGAGGAGCCGGATTCCATCGAGCTCTGCACTTTGCCTGGCTTAGATGGAATCGGAGTGGCAATTTATTCATGGTCATGCAGCAGGGGGAAAACATCCCCCGCCCATGTACAAGGAAAACAGCTTTAATGTGCATTCAATGGGCCATCGGGAATTAAAGCCTCATAAAGAGGACTTCAAACTAATTACAGAAGCCCAACAATGGGCTGCTCACAATAACATTGACAAAAAGGGGAAACTTTTCGCTGGGCGAACCCTAATAAAATCAAAGGCTAAATACGCCTGTGGCCACAAACGGTGGACTCCTGTGCGTGGGCAAAGTTTGGCCCGACCATTAAGTGATTTAAAAGTTTCCAAAGCAGTTTCGCCCGAGGGCCAAGCGAAAAACATCTTGCAGCTATCTCATTTTACCTTAATTGCGCGTGGATGTTATCACAAGAATTTTGCACAGCCATAGGAAATTGATCGAATTTAACATTTCCCTCTGTGATTTCCAGGGGAAAGATGACAGCTGACACCAGAAATCAGCATCAATCCTAAAAGCATCGAAGCATCAAGGGTCAATTCAGACCTACACTCCTCGAGGCATTAGCAAGTTATGCTCGATCTACCGCAACGCAAAAACCAACACACCATAAGGTTGAAAGATGCGTGCACATAGAGAAATCCATAGTCTAAATATAATAGAAATCTGACGATAAACATTTATACATGTGTCAGCTAGATTCCCAGAACGAGTAAAGTGCTTGGTAAGATGCGACACGTCTACATAAACGAATGTCTGCAGTACTGAAGGTTCAATTTTCTTAATTTATCTTTGCATATGTTGTTGCGAGTGCCACAAACCTGGTGCTATTTTCTTCCAGTGCCAAAATAGCACCCACCTTACATTCCTTGACGCCTTCAAAGGACCCACCGCAGAGCTGTTAGAGCAGGAAACCGGGCCTTACCCACCGCCGGAGATTTGGATGCAGATACTCTGATGGATGCTGGAAGGTTGGCACTGCCCCCGCCTTTTGCCTGCATACGGAAAGCTCTCCGGATTCGCATTTAAATTGAAATGCAATCAAATCGAACTCAGAAAAACGAAAGGGTGGTGGAAAAAACAAGCGGGCTTAACAAACTACTCTCTAGAAGAGTTCAAAGACTTGGCCAACAAAGCAGGGCAAATATATGCAAATGCTGTCGGATTCCAGGTTCGAGAGCCCAGAACTCCAGGTTATCCTCGTGTCATCCGTGGTAATGGTAATGCAAGAAGGACCCTGGCAAAAGGACAATCAAGCGCGCCATTGAATAGCATGGCGAATGTCCTTGTAACTTGTGCACAGGGCTTACTGCTTTGGCCCGATTTAAATCCCTCCGCTAAGCCCCCTGACCAACTGTATTTGCATTAAAATATCATTTTATATTTTTTTGTGTGCGGCCTTAATATAAATCGTTATATTTGACAAAGCGGCGAGATGATATGCAGCTTTGCGAGGGCTCATTAAAAGCGAAAAGGTAATCACAGAGGACAAAATTAATGAGCATCCAACTGTCAACTTTATGAATCTGTCCGTCATGGGTGGACCAAATTCTTTTGTGGCCACGCACATTCTTTATCTTTAGGCAGCCAGGCTTAGGCTTTGGGTGGCCTACAAAAATAACGAAAATCATCAAAGCGGCAACCTTCCTGGCATTCAATGAATCCCATGAATTGAGATACACATTTAAGTTGCTTTTAAGGAGATTATAAAAACAAAGGCTAGTTTTATTTCAGGAATTTTACAGGGCCGTTTGGACGAACGTAAATGATTTGGCACTATCAAAGCAAGAAATATTTTCACTGAAAATATTTTAACCCATTATGCGTGTGGCCAGGGTCCACAGAAATTTGACTAATTACTATTTCCTGGCCTAGACAAACACACCAACTGGCCAAAGAGGAACCCCAATGCGAGATATTGCCTGCCCAGCTGTGCTAATTATGCTAATTCCTGACATTTTCAGCACGGCCAGAATAACTGGACGGCAGTCCAAGTAGTGACGAAGTGCACCGTGTGTGCGAACGCAACTACTACTAAACACAAAGAAAAATGTTTTTATTGAAAAGAACCGACGAAGCACATATAGTTTTTTTAAATCCGATGGCCCCTATACAAGTAATACCGAAAAATAGATTTTGAGGAACTTTTAAGAGTTAAGGACATATTTTGTTTGTCCCAAACGATTCGATTCTATTTGATTCTGTTCGATTCAATAATTTAATGATTCTGTGATTCAATAATGAAAACTTCGGAAAGTGTATTTATTTGAAAAACTGAATAATACATTATCGTCACAACAGTTGATATCAGAACTGGCGTGTGCGTTCATCACTAGAAATTTACCTCGTTAACTATTTTACCGAACAGAGGGGGCTGCAATGGAACAACATTCCATGCAATTTACTATAAATAACATTATATCTAATCAGGCTGGGATTCTGTGCGCTTCAACCCATATTAGTTGCATTCATTGACTGCAATTTGCATAATGATGCTAGCTCTTGGGTACAGACATCAAGCCAAGCTCAAGTCCAATTATGTCTGGTACATTTTGTTTAATGCCCTCAATTTTCCAGCTTACATCTCTACAAATTGTAAAACACCCCAGGCAAACTGGAGTGGTTTGCAATCCGTCGGTTGCCCAGGATATTTGGCCAATTAGTGCCCTTGTGTGGGGGCCTTAGCTGTCGCCTCTTCGTCCACAGACGTCACACGTCACGTATGCGTAATGTAAAACAATTTACGCTCAACTGGTTGCGATAACACCGTGTTACAAGATATTACAAAAATGGGGTTTTATATTTTGATAATGATAATAAAAATATAAGCTTAGTTAGTCATGGAAAAATAAAGGTTTCAAATTATAAAGATGTTGCACATATTTAAAAAAAAAACTATTTGCAATAATTTGTAGTTTATATACCATAGTAATAATTTTAAAGTAGTAGTATATACCATATTTAACATTATAAAAACCAATATTTGTTTTCAATAAAATAAAATATTTTTTTCAATAAAATTACTGTATGTTGCATTGTGTTGAATGACCCCTGACCGGTCAAACCGCTGTCAGAGGTTCAAACTTAATGGGATTTTAATGGCAAAAAAAATGCGTAAGTGAGGCTTCCAAAAACTGACAAATGAAGAGCATATCAAGTTGATGGGGAAATCCCCACCTAAATCACTCGATGGTTAATTAAACGTATAAATTAAAGTCTTAGCCCGAAGTCACAGACTTGTTTTTAAAATATTTACCGGAGAATTGCGAGGGTGGATGCAAAATTCGTATAAAAACACGTCTCGCTTCTTTGAGATTCTTAATAAAGCTGAAAGCTTAGGTTTATTTTTTAGATTGTATTAAAGTTCTTCTAAAGCTAGAATTACCCACTTGAAACGCCGTTTCTGTCAGCCCCCAGCACTTTGCAAGATTGTCCAAACTTCTACCGTACCCTCACTTCACCAAAAGTTGTATTGTTTTCGGTTCAACCGAATTCCAAATTTCGAGAATTTATGGTCATAAAGTCGCCGTACCGAAAGTTATGATTAATAAACTTCCTAATGCGCAATGGAAAACCAAACAAACAAAGCCTGCCATAAAACGCACATAATAAACAATAAAGTTTAGCCTTCTGCGTAGTTTCGTTTAGGAAAGATACTATAAGACCTTGAGCGGTCCACAAAATACGTAGTTAAGTGCCGAACCAGGAAATCCATTAACGAACAAAGGGCACTTTTGCTGACAAGGATGTTCGAGTTTCGAAGCACCTTTTCGCAAGCTGATTGAAAAATGTGCTCATGTAAATATTTTCCCAGCCCTACGCCCGCTGATTGCTTACGTTGCTACAAGCTCATTAAGATTTTATTCGATCCCCGGATTCCAGCGTAAATATACTGAATTTTATATCACGTGCATAATGCGTGTGTCTCGAAAATTGTTTTGTGTTTCCTTTTTTGGCCTTGGCTTTTTATAATCGTTTTGTTTACAGGTTGCGGCCGAGGGAGTATCTTCTTTTAGGGCCATATCCCTAAAGTACTTGTGTATAACAAGATCGTTGGCGAAAATGCAAATTGCCCTGCATACTTTGAGGCCGGCGTAAAATTGGAATGCTTCAACAAGTGAGCTTTAAGAAAATGGCCTAAAAATCTGCTTATCTGCCCCAATTCATCATGTTCATATTGCCGCTTCCTTTTTTACACCCTTTTTTTTGGGACCCCTGAACCTCCGTCAGGACTTCAACTCTAGCCTTGGGGTGCGTAGCCCCAGGGTCACGCAGCCATTCAGATTCGATTGCGGCCCATTCGTGACCTGCCGGGCCTTGGTTTCCGATTGCGTCGATGTGTTCGCCCAGAAGTTTGCGGCCCCGCTGACCTTTTCTCCGTATTTGTCGCACCTGACCGCAGCGGCGAAAACTTTCATTTCCGCCGGAGGCGCTCAGGCATGGGTGTGTGTGCACTAATAAAAAATATTACTTAACTAATACCTACTATAAGTTAAATGAAATCTAATAACAGTACCAGTGAAAAGGGTTTTTTAAAACACATTCTTATATAAAATAAAATAGTAGTCACTTATTTATATTTCTAATATAAAATGTATATATAAAAAGAAATTACTTTTACGCCCTAGTTTTATCTCTAAAATGTAAAAATTATTAAAAGAAAAGGACATTTTTATTTTTCTTAGACATTAAAGATTACTTTTTTATATTGTAAAAAAATTTTACAACTAAAATCTTTAGTTTTTTAAAATGTTCTATCATTAAAACCCATAATAATAAAAATATTTTATTTTCCTTTACTTTAGTGCTTAACTTAATACCTCAAACATGAAAGACTGCTTGATTTATTTCACTAATCTTCTGTCTAGTATACCAAAAGAAATTTTAAAATATCTATCGCTAGTTGGTATTATATTTGTCAAAGCTTAAATAAGAAAAAAAGATATCAAATATTTATATAAGAAAATTAAAATATTATTTTAATTTTTTTTATTATAAGTTTTTAACACCAAGAGTCAGCATAGTGTTTCTTTCGGTGCACCTACATTTGTGGTCCGCCCCTCTGGCATGTGTCTGTCTGTGGTTGTGGGTGGCTTGGTGGTGCTGTGGTGCGGTGGTGCGACGACGATTTCGCAACTATTTCCACCATGCAATCCCTGCTGATGAGTGTGTGCGTGTATCCGTGCATTACATTAGAAATCTCCACCCACCCGCACACGAGGAACTACTGGGCATTCGCAACTCTCGCCATAGATCTCTGCGATGGTGTGGCGTGCCCAGGTCACATATGTGTACCCGGCCTCGGAAAATAAAAAAGTTTTTCGGTATCCCACCCATATACTATACATTTTTTTCCGCCAGTACCTGCACCGTGGGAATTACGAAGAAAAGCAGATGGAACTGGGAACTTCGTGATTGCTATGCAATGGCCGGCAATTTAAAATGCAAACATCTCGCGTAAATCCTTTTTGAATTGTTAGCCTCGAATGGGGATAAAGGTTGCGAGTGCAACGTTCGAATCAATTTGTAGCCGACACTCCGTAATTAAAGTTGGGTAACCTATTTTTATATGGGCTGAATGGCTGGGAATGGCTGACAGGCCACACATTTGCATAAGCCGCGTAGTTGAGCGGATTATGATGTGGCGAAATGAGGTGGAGGACTTGCAAATATTTCCATATGCCAAGGCTCAATTAATTGAAATTAATTTGCGATTAAGTTCCCGGTTTGCAATGCGGAAAGGTCAGTGAAGAGAAAGGAACTTCCGCCCACAATGGTAAATGAACTGAAAACAGCGAAATGAATTTATATGTATGAAAAAAAAGAGATAACTGGCGATATTGAATTAACAAAATATTTGCTTAAATTTGAATAGATTGATTTACTTAACTGATTAAGTAGTATTAATCATGATATTCTGTTAATTGTTCTATTAATGTTTTCTTTTACTATAGATACTCATCTGTACGTCTAATTGCTTTTACTTGAATTCAACCCAAAGTTCTTTCTTTTCTTTTGGGAAAACAATAAGAGAAAAGTTACCAGATAAAAATTGTAATTTTCTGCTTGAATGTCTACATACCATGGCTGAATATGGGTATGTATACATGGGTTCATTCGTACATACATGCAATATACATTGTATATGGTATATACGCAGGCATGAATATTAATGCCGTATGAATAAAAGTTGCCTTTTGTGTTCGCTCGCATTCATTACGCAATGCCGTCTGCTCGGCAGGGAAATTCCGTGGGTTTTCCTTCTCCCCGCGCATTGTTTCCTATTAACTGCTGTTGTTTGTGCTTCGTATTAAATATTTGCCCGACTGAAGGCCATTAACTCTGATTAATCTGCACTTAAGCAGGAGAGCCTACACTCAACCAGAAACCGACTTAAGACTTAAGCCGCTTAAAGATTCAGCAGGTAGAAGGGATTACCGCATATGATTCACGGACCAATTTGATTTCAGCTAATTGCCCAATCAATTGCTGTAATCAAAGCTTAAGTCCGGGGTCCAAAAGGGTGTCCCAGGGATCTTTGGTCCGGGGGTTCAATGATTTCTTCATGACAGTTGAACGCCAACCCTCCATTTGGCACTCAAGACCATTGAGCATGGCAACTAATAACCTGACAACTGCCCACGCCCCAGACGGATTGAGTTTTTAATTTAATTAAATCCCGAGTCAAATGAAAAGGGCCTGGGCAAAGCCAAAACGAAACTTTCGCACCATTTGTCACAAAGGCAACGGACCATTAAAACTGCGGCACAAGTGTCAAGGGCGAGCGGAGAAAAAACCGAGAAAGAAATAATGTATATATAAATTCGCATTTTCAAGGGCCAACAGAACTAATTCGCATCAATTTCAGGGCCATCAAGTACGCGATTGGGCACAAAGAAAGCGAAAGAAAGTCATCTTAGATATCCGGCTTTAGCTTTGTCATCTGACAATTAGGTTAGTGAACCCTTGCGACAGTTCACGAGAAAGAGTTGTTGTCCGGACAATTTGAATTGCTTAATTAAAATTATAATTCGAAAGGCTTAAGGGGTATTTTCATTATTTAAATTCAGCGAAGGTTCCCTTCATTTTCCTAATGTTTTTCGGCATCCGATTGAAAAACAAAGCCCTTATCAATGAGCAAACCTCGCCCTTATCACCATTTACTCCCTATTACGTTATTGCTCATTCAATTGCTATCAATTTAAAAAATAATATTTACACACTCGTATTTTACGTTTCCCTTATTTCGGAGGGTTTGCGTCGATTTTTCCGCTTCGCAAAGAGGAAATCTGGAGGGGTAAACCGAAGCACGAGGCGCATATAAACACTCGCATTTTGTAGCTCATATGACTTGGTCGGCCGATGAGGATGTGGGTATGGATATGAGTGGTGGGTGGTTTCCAGTGGGTCGGCGGTTTGCGGCAAGGCCTTTCGCCTGCTTACGACATGGGAGCGCGCATATTTCCCAAGTGTTTTTGGTGTTGGCGCTGCGGTTATGAGCTGTTTATGCAACATTGCGCGATTCTATATTAACATTATTAAATATTGAGGCTCTTGGATTTTGCCAAGAAACTGGGGCGTACTTTAAGGACATTGCGCGGATTGCAAGCCAATTTCATGTGTTTTTGGGCTATATTTTTACAAGTAACAATAGAACATTTTAACATTTTTCTCAATTAAAAATATTTTGTTTAAATAGGTAAATCTGTGTGGCTTTAAGAAGTATAAACTTGTATATTTTCTAAAGATAAGATTTTTTAAAATAATTATTTTAACATTATTATATGATAAATAAAGATTTAGAGTACCTAAAATTCGTAAAGAAATAGCGCACCTTTTCAATTGCTTGTTTCGCCCTCTAATTCCGATTAAGCGCAATGCATGTAATTCTCAGTATGCGCATAATATAAACATGTGCTCCATTTGAATTGCTTGCCTGGGATCTTGGAATAATTTATTTGCTCTGGCATGTTGCTAATATTCTTCCAAGCAGTATTTGATTAAAGATATATTGCTTGTAAAATTTCCATAAAAATGAGGTGTGAAACACGAATTAATATCTTCACAGTCATATTTTAAACAGACCTTCGTATCCCAGCTGTCAGCAGTCCATTACAGTGCGTTCAAAAAGTTTGCGCCCTCTAATGTGTTAGCTGTCAGCGTGTCAACTGCGCTGGGATGTCATAACAGATATCCTTACCTTTGTTCCTGGACACCCGGCTGCCACGCCCCCAAATGTCCGGCTGCAGTTCGGGGCTGGCGTCACATAAATAAAATTAAATGCCCGGCATAAATAGAATGTCAGTTTGCTGAATTTCACTGGTGAAATATTATGGCAGCCGACCACGCTGTGGCTCTTTTTTCCTTGCAGCTGTATCTCCTGGTCTGGCGGCAAGCCTTTAAGCCACAAAAATCCTGGACGTGTCATGCTCCAGTTTTGTACAGCATTCAGTTGAGCCATCAAATCTAATGACAGTCATCTAAAACAATAAGGCGCTCCGGCTCTCGTTCACCGAACAGTTAATTCTATTAAAATGTCAGTCGACGACAGCCAGCAGAGGATCTCGTTGCCAGCTGCTTTTCTTTGGCCTACTGTCGTCTCCATTTGCATGTAAATATACGGCAAAAGAACACAGGGAAAAATTAGGCAAGGAAATATATCAATTAAAATATATATAAAATGAATGCCCCTTCTTATTGCCTATGCTTTACATTTGAATTGGCCATATTCTTAATTATTTACTATAAAAATTCTTAAGAGAGTAAAGCATATTTTAGGTGTATATTGAATTTAAATATATTCAACCATTTTTATCATAAATTAAAAAGCAACTGATAAAACTTTTGAAGTGTGCATTTTTTTATTATTGTGTTAAATATGCCCATTATAATTCTTTCAGTGTAAGAACAGGAGGTTCTGAGGGATGGCCGCTGGGCAAGGGGAGCCTTGTCCGTTTAGTAAAAGTGTTTCTCGAACTGTTCGCCACTCGAAATTCAAACATTGCGGGGGCGGACACAAAATGTTCCTTGCCTAAATTATACAAAATAGTTTAAAGATGTAAATTTATTTGGCAAGCAAAGTATCTGTTATTTGGCGTAGATGTTTTCCAGAGCGGCACGTGGACAAGTTATTCTCCACGCCCTCCTTCGCCGTTGCAGAAAATAAACTTTAGGCCAGGCAGGCAGTAATTTTCGGGGGCTTTTCCTGGGGCTTTCCCACATGACTTTAAATTGCGTGCTGTGTGCGCTGGGCGGAGGCGCATCACAAAATGTTTGACACAACTGGGTCGCTCCTCAGCTTTTATTTTCTGTTGTTCCGATGGCAAACTGGTTCAAGGAGGCAAACAATTGCAACGCCGCCGTCGTCACCGCAAAAATGTCGTACGAAATGGAGCAACAACTCAGTTAACGGTGCACCCACCCACAGATACCCTCGCACACAGACACACACGTTCTAGAACCACACACAGATACACACCCACACGGGCGCAGACGACACGGCTGGGGAAATATTTTCAGAGCACACGGGACGTATGAGTGACAACATTCAGTGCAACGATATTTTAATGAGTTTGGCAAATTGCAAAACAAAGAGGAAACACAGGGGGAAAATGTGCAGAGAATTTTATATCCTGGATAATACAATAAGTATCTTAAATATATGTTAAATATAATTAAACGTGGACTGTGCCTCAGGCTAAGAAATATATACTTTACCATAGTGCTGCATACTTACCAGACATTTAATATATGATAACAAATCTCTTGTTTAGAATTAAATTTAAATTTAAATTTATGTTAAAATCTGAATGAAAAAATATGGCATGGTAAATTGTAAATAATTAAGGGATGTATTTTCTTTTTGTATATTTCCTCAATAAATACTGCTCTATTGGCAGCCCAAAGTTCCAGCACACCTTTAAATATCCTGAAAAGCCCCCCGTCGACAGGTACTTTCCCAGTTTCCCCCTACAAGTTTTCCCAGCTTCCTTTATCGCTTTTCTTACCTGTAGACACCTTCAGCCAATTGGTGGGACAACAACAAAAGCCAAAAAGGGAAAAAACAGGCCGAAAATGTATTCAACCATAAACAAGGAAAGTTTTTCCCATTTTCGCATACTCCGGAACAATTGTTGTCGAACGGTCGGTGGTCACGCCCCCGGGCCGCCCCCTTAACTGGGCCAGCGGCATCCGTTCGCAATCCAAAATGACAAATAACACGCAACAATCCATTTGTTGCAGTGTACCGTACGTTATCCTTGCTTCCGTTCGCCGGTTGGTTGTGTGTTTAATGAGATTTGGGCCCGCGCAGTTGTTTCCATTTTTTACGACGCCTTGGCTCGACATTGCGTGCTTTTAACGGATCGTCGGCACACTCCTTTGTATTTTTGTTATTGAAAAGCAATTAAGTCGGATCAATTTTGGGGCGAAACTATGTCCTTCTTTTGTTTTTGGGGTCAATAGCTCCTTAAAGTCTAGCGAAAGTTTTCGAGACAGTATTTCCAAGAAATTATGCTATTAATTCTGTATGCTTGCCAGATATTTAGAAAATTGTAAACCAATTTGCCAGGGTTTCTTCAAGCTTGACATGGCCTAAAGCAATTGTTGAACCTTTAAAGCGCCTAGGCGTTGAACTTAAATGGCGTAGAAAAAGTGGGCGAGAGATAAATTTGAAAATGTTACAATTCTCGGATTATGTGAGCTGACTGCTGTTTGCTTATCTTGTCAGCTGTTGCCTTGTGTTTGCTTACAATCAATCAATTACCAATGGCACGTGCACTCGTCTGGCTCCGCTGGCTCTGATTTGGCAAATAAATACGAGTATTTCGCCATTTCCATAGGCCAAAAATGCAAATGCCTAACCATACGAAAACATCAGCATAAATCAGTGTTGCTGTTGCTGTGCTGTTGCCGCTGCTGTAGTCTGTAGCTGCCGGCTTATCCGACTTTCGCTGAATAATTTAGACTGCTCCACGTGGCAGTTGGACATTTAGACACACCAAAAAACAGCAGAATAGATAACAGATCGGGTGATAACCACTGATTCATTTAACTAATGAACCACTTCAAAGGGTGAAGTGGATTGGTTTTACCTTTTTTTTTCTAACTTCTAATCTCTTAAGTAAGGCATTTTAATTAAATCCCTGGCCATTCCTCATCCAAAGGAGCGGGAAAATCCATGACCCTTTCGCCACCTTGACGACGAAAACTTGCGCAATTGAATATTCCGTTTTTGGCCACCAACCGAGGCGTGGGCCATAATTAAAACATTTATCAACTTTGTTGACAAATGACTTGAGTTTGTTTGCTCAGCGCGGCACACGAACTAGGAAAATATCTATTGCGATCTGGGCATTTTTTGCGCATTTATAAGGAGGAACATTAGATACAGGTTGCGTGGGCTTTTCAAATAAAAAATATCCCAAAGTTTGATTAATGTTTAAGTTTTGCGAAATTGTTTCCTGCAAATATTTGGCTTCTCAGCTCAATCAATCATAGTCAAGTGGTGGGAATATTTTTTAATTTTAACAATTTTCCCATCGTGGATATTTGAAAATATTTCCCTGACTTTGGGGCACTTGACAAAAACCATAAGCACATGTTGCGAGGGCGTCAAGAGCCGCAGATGTCAATGGCTTGCGGCTAACGACTTGGCATAAATATCCGCTGGCAACACTGCGTATAAGTAATATGTAGAAATGGCTCTACAGCACGAATAAATGGCAAAAGCGTGGCCCACAAATTTCGCGGAAGAATGTCAAGTTGTTACATTCTAGAAATTCCTTTCAAGAAACGTAAATTATTATTCTTACTTATAATAAATATGTGGTTATTGTAAGTGATGGTAGATTTAAGAAAGACTTTAAACACCCAGGTTTAAGGCATGGTTGGTCGGAAAATGGCCTGCTGCTCAGATTTACCAGCTGGAATCCATCAAATTTTGGCATGCAACTGTTTGGCCCACACGTTCACACATTCGGCGAGCATAAATTAGCCGGTAATTAGAGTGGGGCCATAGCAAAAGTCCGTACCTTTTCATTTTTAATTTTCTTTCGCTACCCTCCGGCTATTATGCTAATTTTTTCTGGCCATTTTTCAGCTTGGCCACCAACTGGCGCACACATTTTGGCCATTGTTAAACAGCCGAAAATGCTCACCGCCAAGGACTTTTGGCCCTGAATTTTTGCCCTTGATGTGCGCTTAATTCAATGAAATTTGTAGCAATTGCATTTGAAATTCGCCAGGGGCACGACTTTATAATTAAAGCTACTGACGATGATTTAGCGAAAATTGGTGCGGAATATTTACATACTTCGTTGGAGGGATTTTTAATTTGATTTTTCGGTCAGAGGGCCCGCTAGCACTTTCATAATTAGCCTTTCTGCAGCTTTAAGGTTGGCCAGGGCTTGCACATTTATTGCAAAAGTTTTTCTTGGTTGAGAGGAATAGTTTTGATATTGGTTGATTAATTGCTTGGCTGGTATTTATTCAAGGGAAATTTATTCCTTAGCCCATTTTAAAACATTCATGGAATTCGGGAGTTGAGTTGCTTTGTATGGAATGCCACACAACTTTTATATTGTGTATGTTAAACTATTCAACAAGTTAACAACACCAAAATGACCCCAAAATGACCTAAATTCATGGAAAAGTTTTGCTGTTGCCAAACCGCAAACTTTCCATCGGTCAATGTGTAATGAAAGGAGGGAGCTAAGGGATTTTGGGTGTTAGTTTCACTCCCCACGTTTGTCCTTTGACCCTTGGATACTCGTGTTCCCAAACCCTTTGATTACATTTTCGTTTATATCGCCTTTTCCATCGTATCCTCACTTTCCATCAGACGCTCCACTTCCGTTCTCTTAAAATTCTAAAAAGAGCTGCAAATTTAGTTTGCTAGCATTTTTTGTACACAGCAAAAGAATGTAATGTGTTTCTATTGAATGAAAGAAACTTAATATTAATAGATAATACAGGAGTTCAATAAATTGTGTAAAGTAATCCATGCGAAAATAAAATAACACAATTTTAAGGGATATTTTTAAAGAGATCGCCTGTATCAAATTTTCTAGAAAGGTCGGTTTTTTTTTAAGTGATCTTACAAATAAAGTGGGAATTGGCCGAATAGCTAGTGTAAGGGTTTAGTAGACAACCGTATCAAATAGCCATTCATACATTTTCAATGGCATTTAGCTGGCCAAACCATGTAAAAGATGGACTCTATTGATTCAGGGCTTCATCGGCTTGTGTCTGCAAATTGTAAATACAATTTGGGATTTGCAGATGGCCCCCAAAATGTAATTTAAGGCGAATACCAGAGCTTCGGTTTATTGAATTGCAACCATAAATTGGTTTGTAATTGCATTTCGGGCAGACAAAATATTATTACAAGGCCAAATCTTGCAAAATTCCATAAGCACACAATTGAATGCAGAATCCCTTTTAGTTGAAGCCCTTAATCTAGTTCGATTACGTGATTTGGCACCTTTAGGAATTTGTTTTATTCCTTGCCAACATATCCAACTCAATGGCTCATAAATCAGCTGAGGGAATATAAAACATTTTCTTTTGTGACGGCACACATATTAATTAACCGATTTCATCACCATCGACGTTTTTTTTTATCATTTGCATAATTGAGTCCATAAAATATACAATCACCATTGTGAACCCAGTTTTATGCTGATTTTTTAAACCTTCATTAAACAGCAAAAAAGATATAATGGAATCAGATCAAATGAGCGACAATTGCGAAATTACGCATTTATGGAGGTTTAAATTAATGCAATTTCGGTGCCCTATCCCAGTACAATTAATATGAAGAAATTATGCAGGCCAATGGTTGGCTGGGAGTTTAATGCCCCGCCCACTCAGGATTCAGAGGTCCTTTATCAAAATTTATGGCAGGACCCTCGGGACAGTTGCATGAATGATGAACACTTAGCATTTTGTAATTTTGAATTTCGCCCTGGCATCGCAATCGATTTCGCGTACTTCCGGGGTGTTAAGGACCCTCTCCGCTCCGGCTTGAAAGCCATGTCATATATCATATCTATGGCTCGATCTTGGTCCTGAAACTTCTGGCCATTAGCAGCTACGAATTGGGTCATCAGTTCTCGTCCCTTTTATTTGTTTCTGTGCGTGTTCCACTCCCACTTCAATGATGTTGACAAATTCGCCTCGCCCCTTGATTAAAATTACAATTAATCAACGCCCTTGACGCCCTCAACGTTGCCATTTGCTTTTACTGTCATTTGTGCGTTTATTTTATTCGTCCTTATGCCAACTGGGTTGACAGAAGGACCCGGGGAAATCGAGTGCTTGATGTTTAAGTGCCAATCACTGGGTTTTTGCCAGCAGTAAATGTCACGAAAATTAAATTCAACGGCGAAATGAAATAGCGATTCTGGGCAGCCAAGTGCAACCGATTGCATACTTAAAGTCCTCTAGTAAAGAGCTTTAAGATAAATACATTTAAATGAAAAAGCCAATGAAACGTCTAAAACATTTGTTTACATTGTATATCACAGTATTTTTTAAAAAATATTTTGACAACTAAATTTCCTGAAAATGTAATTTACCTTATAAACATAAAATACATTTTCTAGGATTCTTCTAGAGTTCCTTCTGAGATTCGTGAATACTTACTTTAGTTAGTTTTCAAAATACATACAATTCTGTTACCATCGAATAAACCATTTATTTCAATAGAAAAAGAACTCAAATCTCTTGCCATTCGAAACGTTTTATAAATATCTCTTAATCAATAGTTAGACTATAGCTAATTCGTTTTCCTTTCGGTATCTGAAGATGCTTAGCACTTACACAACTATTTAGGGGTCGAAACTTAGTCAAGTATATCACTTATCAAGTGTGGTCACAAAATGTGGCAGGCTGCTTCCAGGGCGTCCCTATGGGGCATACCCCTTGATTTTCCAGCAGAGCGAAGCCTCGGCAGAGGGGCTCTCGATCCACAAAGACAACGCTGGCGGGAAAATGGGGGAAGCAGCGCTGGACAGTTTGTTGCATTAATTGGTCTGTACACGGTAGTTAAATATTAGTGGGTAGTAGGATAATTTACAGGGCATAGAAAAGGGGTGGTTGTGAGGACCTCTCACAGCCAGAGGGCATCTATGGCGTCTTCCACGTCCTCGTCCGCCGGACTGGGCGGCTGTTCACTGACCAAAACAGCCTTGGCCTTCACCTCATCCGAGCTGCTCAGTAATACCATTAGGAGGACACTACTGCGCCTTTTGGCCAGCTCTATGTCCTGCGGATCGGAGGCGGGTTCAGTGTCCCCCCTGGCCTTTTGGTTCCGCAGCCTTCTTAGCCAGTCCGTGGTGGGCCAGATGCACTTGGTGCCACTGCCACTGCGACGCCTCCGATGGTGGTTAGGGGGCATGGTGGTGGCCCGTTTCTGGACCGGCTGGTGGTGCAGCTTCTCCACCAGGCTGATGTCGTTAGTGGAAACAGCGGCATCGGGGCATCCATCAACTTCAGTCGCCGATGGTGCCAGTGGCAGTACCACCGATGCAGATGCGCCTCCTCCTCCGAATCCTCCTCCTCCGCCGGCTGCGGTTGACATGCCCGCCCGGCCGCTGCTCTCCTGCTACACATTTGTCACTTGGGTCGTCAGCCCGAGATCGATGGCCATGCTCTTGCTAACGGCATCCGTGTGCAGCAGCCGCTGGCGTCCATATCCGCCCAGGCCGCCGCTTCCGCCCACGCCCCGCCCGTCGGCGTCGTGCTGCGACAGCGGCAGCCATTTGTCCAGCCAGCGCGGCCGGAAGAGCAGCGCGAACGTGCTCCGGAACTGGCGGCTCATCGAGCAGTAGAGGATGAAGTTGATGCTCGAATTAATAAGCGCCAAGATGTCCATGAGGTCACCTGAAACGGGGGAAAAGTCGAAATGCCATAAGTGCCCGGACACCACCAACACGCCATCTGTGGGCGGGGTTTCACTGGGGGTCAGTCGAAGTTCAAGGCCGACTAGTTTTTATGGTCCCTTACACTTGGGAAAATAAATCAGGAGAATAAAAAAAATTCTACCAGGTTCATTAACCTTTTCATCCGGAAGGAATTGTATTAACAGGCTATTAACCTTTTCTCATCCGAAAGGAAATAAACAAAATTTGTAATTTATTTTTCGCAAATGTGAATAATACCCACTCCTAGGAAACAAATTCTATTTTCGGACTAAAGGCAACACAAAGTTTGGAATATACAAAAAACCTTGTATTTGTTTAAACATTTTATCTTTAATATTTTGTATATCCTAATTAATAATGTTTTAACATATATTTTTAGGTGTACTAGCTAAACAAAACGAGCTGTACTCCTTGAACATGTCAGGGCCAGGCGAACATCGAAGCCTTAAATTTGTGGTGCAATTATGGTAGTCAACGGTGCGTATGATTGATGGCTGTGCCAAACGGGCCCACGAAAACACCAGCCATAAATTCAGTCAATTATCATAGCCAATAAAGCAATTACGGTTTACAGAAAACTAGAAGAGGGAGAAGGTTGCCCCAATCTTGGGCTACTCACTCAGCTTTAGGTAGCACTGGATGAAGAAGGCATCGCCAAGGAGGACATTCAGCAGACCCATGATGCCCTGCGGAAACTCGGTGACCAGGAAGAGCAGCAGGACGGCCAGAAGCATCCTCGTGGTGCGATCCGTCTGCTTCTCCTTCTCCAGCAACTTGCAGCTCTTGGGTTGAGTGGGGGTCACCACCTTGCCATTGACAATCGGCTGCATGTCGTTGGCCGCATGGCAGGCCAGGATTTTCCGCCTTCTCTTGGCCTCCAGTAGGGCACCAATTAGCCGCACAGATAGTACGGTCAGGGCAAAGCAGGGTATCAGCTTGATCAGCACACTATATATCAGGAAGGTGGCATTCCGGAACTGGCGATCGTGCAGCGCCAAAGCACTGTGATACAGCTTATAGACGGTGACATTTCGCTCACCCAACGTCGCCGAGGCGGTGGTCATTCCCGACCTGATGGTCGTCAGAGGTATCACTGTGGTCAGGCTAAGCAGACTAACTGCCGTCCCATTGGCCGACCCACTTGGTATCGCCCAGGAAACATCTGGCGTCGTACTGGACATCACCTGCATGGTCACCTCCTCCTCACGATTGTAGTCGAGGATGTACTGACTCAGCGGAACCGAACCAATGGTCTTGCCATCGGCATCCAGGGTTTCCAGGAACTTGGCAATGGCCGAGACCAAGTAGAGCCACGGGGACACCACCAGGACACACACCACATAGGCCGTGGCTATGGTGATCAGGGTAGTCCGCATTCCACACCAGATCCGATTCCTCTGCGGATAACTCACCGCTATATAGCGCCACACAGCCAGGGTGACTGTCAGCCAAATGGAGATGGTGTGCAGGACCTGGGGAAACACCGAGTGGAACTTGATGAAGCAGGCCCAACTGTAGCTCAGCTGCTGCTCCCTCGGCATCCGGGCACTGAGGATGTAGTCGTGCACCGTATAGGGTATGTACTCCAGCATCACGGCCAGATCGGCCACTGCCAGACCCGTGAGTATGGCATTCGTGGGGGAGCGCATCTCGCGGCGCGTTAGCACAATGATGTTCAGGGTGTTCGCAATGGTGCCCAGGATGCAGACAATCAGGGAGAAGTAGCCGTGGAAGTATTTGTAACTGTTCGGAAAAAAAACAAGGCCTTAAGTCACTGGAGAAAAACAAAGCTTATTATAATAACTTATTTGTTCATCCTTCGATTCTCCCCTACTTTGAGATTTCATAATTCGAGGATTACGATCGCGATTTTGAAGTGGGATACCTCTATGAGTTTGTGGTTGAACGTTCTAATAATCTACACTAAAATTATTTGTTTTTACGGTAGTCAAAAATGTAACCCATTTTCATGTTTGCTTATTTCCAAATTCCAATGGCATTCAGAATAGGACCCCAAAACCAACACTTTGAGTTTCAATAACTCGAGTTATAAGACCCCGATTTTGAAGTGGAATGATTCTACGATTTTGTGATTGAATTATGTAACGATCTACATTAAAATATACTCTTGACCCGATGGTCACAAATTTGACCCATATTCATGTTCGATTTTTCAGTACTTCCAAGGGCGTCCAGAGGGGGAACCCAAAACTGCGCTTGTACATTCCATAACTTGAGTTCTTGTAACCCAATTTAGACGTGGGATACCTCCATGAGTTTGTAATTGAATTATCTAACAATCTACATTAAAATATATTCTTGACCCGAGGGTCACAATTTTGACCCATTTTCATGATCGATTTTTCAGTACTTCCAAGGGCGTCCAGTAGGGGGACCCAAAAATGCACTTCTACATTCCATAACTTGAGTTCTTGTAACCCGATTTAGACGTGGGATACCTCTATGAGTTTGTAGTTGAATTATCTAACGATCTACATCAAAATTTACTCTTGACCCGAGGGTCACAATTTTGACCCATTTTCATGTTCGATTTTTCAGTATTTCCAAGGGCGTCCAGAGGGGGAACCCAAAACTGCGCTTGTACATTCCATAACTTGAGTTCTTGTAACCCAATTTAGACGTGGGATACCTCTATGAGTTTGTAGTTGAATTATCTAACGATCTACATCAAAATATACTCTTGACCCGAGGGTCACAATTTTGACCCATTTTCATGTTCGATTTTTCAGTATTTCCAAGGGCGTCCAGAGGGGGAACCCAAAACTGCGCTTGTACATTCTATAACTTGAGTTCTTGTAACCCAATTTAGACGTGGGATACCTCCATGAGTTTGTAATTGAATTATCTAACAATCTACATTAAAATATACTCTTGACCCGAGGGTCACAATTTTGACCCATTTTCATGTTCGATTTTTCAGTATTTCCAAGGGCGTCCAGAGGGGGAACCCAAAACTGCGCTTGTACATTCCATAACTTGAGTTCTTGTATCCCGATTTAGACGTGGGATACCTCTATGAGTTTGTAGTTGAATTATCTAACGATCTACATCAAAATATACTCTTGACCCGAGGGTCACAATTTTGACCCATTTTCATGTTCGATTTTTCAGTATTTCCAAGGGCGTCCAGAGGGGGAACCCAAAACTGCGCTTGTACATTCTATAACTTGAGTTCTCGTAACCCAATTTAGACGTGGGATACCTCCATGAGTTTGTAATTGAATTATCTAACAATCTACATTAAAATATACTCTTGACCCGAGGGTCACAATTTTGACCCATTTTCATGTTCGATTTTTCAGTATTTCCAAGGGCGTCCAGAGGGGGAACCCAAAACTGCGCTTGTACATTCCATAACTTGAGTTCTTGTATCCCGATTTAGACGTGGGATACCTCTATGAGTTTGTAGTTGAATTATCTAACGATCTACATCAAAATATACTCTTGACCCGAAAGTCACAATTTTGACCCATTTTCATGTTCGATTTTTCAGTATTTCCAAGGGCGTCCAGAGGGGGAACCCAAAACTGCGCTTGTACATTCCATAACTTGAGTTCTTGTATCCCGATTTAGACGTGGGATACCTCTATGCATTTGTAGTTGAATCCCCTTAAATTCTACATTAAAATATTTATTTTTTACGATGGTCAAAATTTTAACCCATTTTCATGTTCAATTTTTTCGTATTTCCTATGGGTTCCAGAATGGGTCCCCAAAAGTGCACTTCTAGATTCCATAACTCGGGTTATACGACCCCGATTTTGAAGTGGGATGCCTCTATGAGTTTGCGGTTGAATTCTCTAATACTCTACATTAAAATGAAACTTTAACAGGAGGGTCAAAATTTTGACACATTTTTTTGTTACATTTTTCCGTAATTCCGTTGGCTTCCAAAAACTTTAAAACAAGAAAACTCAAAAGCAGTAAAAGCCTTTAAATGAAGTCATCCATGCAAATTGCTCACTCAAATAGAAACGACAAATTAAAGATAAATAAAGCTGGCCTCAGACAAAGTATTTTTTCCACAAATTATCTGAGATAGCCTGGACTTGTGCTATACAAAAAATGAAAATGTCTGCATGCTGTTAAATCTTGCATGAAAAATTAATCCTACTCCCCATCCATAAAACCAATATTTCTATTCAATTTTTTTCCAAGTATTTTGTGAGCCAAAGGTTAGGCCCTGCCTTCCCGCATTAGATGCACTTGGTTAGCCTTTGCCACCTTGGCCGTAGGCAATTACACACATGATTTCATTATGTGCGCCCCGGATGGCTGGCGAATCATTATGCAAATTACATTTAAAAAAGTAATTAATATGCAGACATCCCCGGGGCGTGGGCCCACGGCCTCGTAGCACTCACTTTGTGTGAAAATCATCGATGCCTGTGCCGCAGTAATGCGGCTGCGACATGTTCGTGACCATCGTGTCAATGATGAGCTGGTTCTGGTCCGGTGGTCAGATGGTCGAATGGTCGTCGGTTGGCGGGATGTTCTGGCTCCTGGACTCCGTTTGATTGACCGCCGTGTCCTCTCCGGCTGCCCCACTCACTGGACCCCGTGGCGCCTCTGTCGTTTCATTAAAATTCCCTTTTTTCGGAAAGTCCAGCACTTTAATATGCAAGCTGCGTGGCAAAAATGCTACCTGCAAATATACAAAAGGCGTTAGTTGAATAAAAAATGAACTCTCTCTCGCTTGCCGTTGTGGTTTAATTTTATCAGAATTTAAGCTTTGCCATTCCCCAAATTCCCAGGCATTGCATGCCACATGCAAGTGCTAAAGTTCAGGGCAGGTCATAAGTATGATTCCAAACGAATCAACAAAGAAATGTCATTACCATTCGGGGCGAAATGGTCAGAAAACAAGGCCAGGGCTTGTAATCAATATTACGCATACGACCAGTGGCCCGGCTGAAGCATATGATTTCAGCAGTTTGTGGGCAAAACGATGTGGCAGTAGCAGGCAAGGAACTGGCTTACAAGATACACTTAGCCAAAATGTATCTCTAGATTTTAACATTTTTGAACATTTGTTTTTAATTTAAGAAACTTTTTGCCTAGGGGCTTAAACTTTTTTATTGTTGTGCCAACATTTAAGTGTACTCACTTTATTAGAAAAGTAATATCTGTTTTTTAATAACAATTTTTCTGAGTGTAACACTCTGGGTCCCACACGCATTCCTCGTCACCGTAATTCCATTAGACAAATGAGGAAATATGGAGAATGCCCAGCGCTTCAAAGGAAAATATCTCGACTTTTGCTCTCTGCTCAACCGCAGTTGCAGCTGCAATGTGCCAGTATCATTTAATTAAAAGTAACTTTCCCTCCTGTCAGCCAAGTGACAACTTTCCGGAGTGTTCTGCCCTTATCCGGCAATAAATCTGTACAATGAAAATGAGCCCCAAATATTTTGTCAGCCTTGAAGTGATAATAAAATCTTCCATTTTCCATTCATATTTGTCCTGTTTTTCGGCTTTTTTTTTGTTTGTGCCTTCAAGCACAAAATCTGGTTCTTGGTTTTGTAAGCCGGCCTAACTTCCATTACAGTGATTAAGTCCTTCGGCCAGGGGATTTTGGCCTAGATTGGACTTATGCCCTGCGACTTGGCAGGGCATCGTGCGATGCTGACTGGCAAAAATTGGGCAGGATAAGCATTTTTGTCTGGGCCCAAGTAATTATAAATGGAATATTTGACCATGAAATTGATAATTAATCCTTGTCATGCCTATTGAATTAACAAAGAAGTAACACAGTTTGGGTGTTACAGGGGAACAACCAGTGCCTTTAAGGCAGGCCCTCAAATGTTTGGCTAATTCCAACATGCGGTCAGGGCTTATAATTGAATTGGATTTTGTAGCAGGATACCAGGCAAACACGCAGTAGTAAAGCAATAAACAAATGTCCCACTGTCTTATTTGGACGCCACTAATGTAACTAATACGCACCGTATGCCGCCCATTACGGAAGTTTTCGGGGGCTTTCAATGGGCTGGGACTCATGTATCCCACGTAGGGTGGGCTACCAGGCTACCAGTGTCAAGTGCCGGCTGACCAAGGGACTGGAGGCCGTTAAAGTTGCGGCCGGTCACGTAAATGCGGGGACTTGTTGACTGTGACAGAAACAGCGGAATATCTTAGGGGGTTTTTGGGGGGGGGCGAGGCCTAGAGGAGCCGTCTTAACTGCCTGGCCATGGCAGCTGACAGCAGGCCAAAACGGGGCGGGGAGGCCGGAATAAAAGGGGGGCCTGAGGAACAACACTTGCCGCTTAATAGACAACACCACACAACAAAACATCCATTTAAACGATCTAATGAAGCCATCGCCAGCTGCATTATTAATGCCACCCCCCGGTTCGGCGTAATGGAATCACATAATCATCCCCGCACCGCGATCCACTCCCTCCACCGCCCCATTTTAATTACAGATCCACGCCCCCATTGACAGTTGGCCAACTGCAAATGGCCATACAAAGTGGGCTTTGATTGTGGTTTGCCCATTAGCAAAACACGGTGTTTTAACGACCCTATCCGATTATCTGCCAATGGTATCGGTGGTAATGTGTTTAAAGTAGAGTCGTTTTATGAATGGGTTGAAGAGTTATGGGAAAAGTTGAGTCAATAAGGGGGGAAATGGAGGAGAAATTGTTATCTTAATTGTAACTTTTGTAACTCTTTGTAACTTTTGAATACAGATGCCTATTATTACCTATAACTTAAAGGATTTGTCTTTACATTTTTTTAAGATCCCTACAATAGAAACAAATGATGTTTATTATATACATATTCCTTACACATTCATACGAAATCAGCTTCAATGCTTTTAAATGTACTGACTTTTCTCTTGCCCCGATAAAGCCGCACTACACCCAAGTCCATTGTATTTTTTTATGTACCCAACGAGCTGGGTTCAACCATTTTCCGGCCAAGTACAATTACATCTTTGGCCTGTCCTCAAGGCAGGACCTCGCAAGCCAGCAGTGCACTGAATATCCCTGTTTTCCTTTTGGCTTTCGGCCATATAATGAGCATGAGAACATAGTACTGTACGAGTGTGTAGTCTCTGGGCCCCTCGGTGGATGGGAATGCCATCATGCCATCATGTGAGCTGGCTCATTTCGCTGGCCGGAAATACTTTGCCAGGATGGAGGCACCAGAAGAGCCCCGGAGAGCCCTTCGTGTGCGGTTAGAAGCGCTGTGAATTTATGAAACGAAAAGCTCTGGCACACATTTCCAGCATTCCGGGGAATCACTGGGGATGGTAGTGGAAAATTATGCCAAACGGTAACAACGGCCACGTGCACCTGCCCGGGCTCACTTAAAGTTTAGATTTTTTTGTTTTTTTCGGTTGGCGGAAATCCGGTTTTGAGGCTCTCACACGCACACATTTCGAACATTTGAGTTTCTGCTTAGTGAAAAGCTCACTTTCCCGCTGAAAAAAGGGAGAAAAATGGAGGAAGCCGCAATAAGAAAACCGGAAACCATCATCAAGGACGCTGAAGGGGCGATGGCGGCACAACTAAGAGCGTATAATTGAACACTTGTCATGGTCGCAGGCGGCGTATGGGCAATATTCCGAAACAGCCAATCAAAACCCGTACACCCTAGAAAAAAAGGTCAGCAGTCACGAAGGTGACAAGGAAATCAATACGGTTTTAAAATCACCTAAAAAGTTGTTTAAAAGTATGCAACAAATATATTTCATTTTAGTAAGTCCGCTTTTTGCTGCCTACTTTTGAGCAGATTTAGCCGATTTTTAGCAAGAACAGCCTTTTCTTTCTGTGCAGCTGCACTAGAAACTGCGTTTTAAATGGAATTTTTTTCCAGCCATCGAAACACAATCAAAAATAAAATCAAATATGACTTGCGGTTTATGCCACAACAGAGGCGAGAAAAAAGTGCAGAAAATTGGAAAAATCATTTTACCGGCAACTTTTCTTCTTGTTTAGGATGTGGCCAAGGGGCGACTTTCTAATTCTCTATTTTCCACTTGCCATTTTCACATTCCACTTTCTCCGTCCGCTCGGCAATTTCATTTCGACCTCTGCATGTGGAAATTTCTTGGCTTCTCTGGCTGCCTAATTGCTGTGGCTTGTTGCGAAAAATTCCCACTTCGGCCTTATTTTTTTACTATTTCTGTGTTAACTTCCTTGGCACTTGGTGTTTCTTGCTTGTTTTCGGCTCCTCTTCGATTTACCCCTCTGAAAAGTTCTCACCACAGTTCTCTACGCTTGAACTGTGTACTGATTAAGGTGCCCAGTTGCGTGGGCAATACTTGCTGCCAAAAGTTTGGGCTCTTTGAGCTCGGGTTTTTTCGGCGAATTAATATCTCCATTATTGAGTGGGTCCGCTTCAATTAGCCGGGTAATTCTTCGAAACTTTGATTGACAGCTGCCGCTCATTGATTTGGGTCCCTAAGCGACTGGAGATAAGATTGAGGGGCATTAGGAAACGTCTTTGTTCTGACACATATGCTTATCACTTGCCCAAGGCACTGCTCTGCCTTCCTGAGGGCTCTTAAAAGCTTTCTGTGTTGCTACAATTCTGTTTTGTTTGCTCCCTCATATTTTCAGCCCCTCCCCGTGATGGAGATGGGATGGTTCGAATCCTACGCTGCTTACCACGTTATTTGCTATGCCTCTTAATGCAGTTGAAGTAGGGTGCAGAGAGAGAAATTCTGAGTGATTCTTAAAAGAAATGTTTCCAGAAAAAATGTTTTTGAAGTTGAAACAGAACTTGTGTCTTATGATTATGGATAATAATAAATTAATAATAAGTCTGGCTTTGCTAGCTTATAATTATTTATAAGTAAGTAAAAAAAATGTTTTCAAAACCTTTTTTATTTTTTCTCCGGAGTGAAATTGTACCAATTACTTGTACTCGCCTGGGCGGCCATTGTGTTTGCGGCTATTTGCCCATTGATTTTACGCTGGCTTTATCGAAACCGAAACCCCCGCTGACTATAGATGTGGGTCCTTGTGGGCGGAAAGTGTCAACATGGCGAGTGTCAACGCTTCTGCCGGCGCCTCACTCAAATATTTGCCGAGTTAAGGCGCCCCGAAAGTCTGCGCCCAAACAGGAGCGCATTTTGTAATTAAGCGTTCACATGGCGCTTTGGCTCAGCAGGTGCAAATATAGGGTCGTTTCTGTGGGTGGTACGGGTGGTATAGTGGACGTGGAGCAGTGGGTTGCGCAGGAATCACCAGCAAACATGTCAACGGCTGTCCGTCACTTGACAATCAGGCAGCCGCAGCGGAAAACACGGGACACTACTGCATATTTTAGGGCCAAGCCCGGAAAATCCCCTTTGTGTCAGCAGTCACGTGTAGTGCTGAAAGCACAAATAATTTCCTTTTAAAAGTAGTCTGCTTTAAGGGAAACATTTGCTGTAGAAAAATAATGAAAATAATAAGTAATTTGTTAGGAGCTTACAATTTTCAAGAATTTTTTTGTTTAAAATTAAGCAAAGTAGAAAATATTAAAAATAGATGAGTAAGCCAGAGCAAAATAATTTTTCTAAAAACCTTGAAATAATTTCGGATTTTTTCAATTAATACAAAGCTGCCAGTACTGAACACTAATCCGAGGTATCCTTTCGGGCCTTCACTCAGGTCAAAGTAATTGCCCTTCTGTTTAGGCCACAACTCGAGTTTGCAGCCAACTTTGCCGGCCATTGTTCTGTGTTATTTTGCACTGATTAGTTTCCTGTGCAGTTCCCTCCCACTTTTCAGTTATTTTAGATTAATTAAAACTGTTGACAATGGCGGGCCACATTACATAATTGCCTTTGGCGGGACCTCAATTATTCAGTTTAATTGAAGTGGGCTTTTTAAATGGCTTCCATATACGTCAAATAAAATTATATTGGCCTATTCCGGAGGTCGTAAAAACCATTTATCGCTAGGAAGTGCCTAATAAAGGCCAAATTGAATGCGAATATATGATTGATAAACTATCGCTGCGCACTTGGAGGGAAACCAGCGAATAAATACTTCAATCTGCGTTAATTGAAACTGCAGTGCTTACGAATATGCCGCCGAGTGTCACGCCATTTACTTCGATTATTTCACCATTATCCCCGCCTCATCGACAAGCGCCCAAAACGGTGGCATATGGCATAATGCTGGCTCAGCGATTCATTTCAATTTAGCCGCCTTCTGCCACACACATCATATACTTGTGTGAGCTGGCACTTTTCCATTTTAATTTGTTTGCCCATGGCCCACGGAGTATCGGAATATGATATTAATCTGGCCGGCTTATCGGACTTGTTGTTTATTGTTGTGTGCTGGGTGTAGGCCATCCCATCGGTGGTTTATTGCTTATCGACATGTTTATTACAGTGAAATTCTACCTGCCATCGGCAATCGGCAGTTGATTAGCAGCATAAGCCCCGGCTCTCCAGCGATTATTCTCTTTGTCTGTCGCCCTATAAAATATCAATAAATTATGACACCTCTATGGGGCCGGCGAGAGACAGAAAGCTGGACAGCGATAAATAGAATTTTTCACACCTACTTGTTATGAATGAACATGAACTGCTGACAATGGGTTTATTTCTAGAAAATATTTGGCTGGCTGGCTGGCGAATGTAGCATTTTTATTGATTGAGTGCAGATGGCGATGGGGAACAAAGTGTATTGTCAGAATCAGAAGCAGTGACGCCCAAATTCACTTAAATTCTAGTAATGGTTTTGCGAGTGTCAAAACATTTTTAATTAACATAATTTCATGGTCATTTTTTTAATTATAATGAAGTTTACATAGTCCCACCATAATTGAATTCAGTGAATTAACAATTTGACAACTCTAAAGTCTAAGCGTTTATAGCAAATCCAAATTTATTATGCGCCGGCAATTAAAAGCCGCAGTAATCACCAAGTTAAGTGGCCATTTCTTTTTAGGGTTAATGAACTTCTTAAATGTAATTTGAATTTCTTAAATATTTTTTTTACACACACAAGCACCCTAAACTATTAAAAAATTAATAAGTATAAATTGTATATAGTGGCTTAGCTCTTAAGCTTTGAACATTTTTAATTATCCTCATGTTTTTACGGAATAACCATAAAAGCTGAAACTAATTTTGCAGTTTATTGGCTATTAATTGTAACACTTCATTTGCGACCATTAAAATTCTGTCGGGTAAGCCAATAGCAAATATGTGGCTTGCAGTAAAATTTTAATTTCATTTTTGAAAAGCAATCAACTTCCGCTTTTCCACAGCAGCTGTTTTGCCCATAAATTGAATGTAGCTTGGGGCTGGAGACAAAACCGCGTCGAAGCAAGAATTTATAGGTTCTTGGGGCTGGTGGATAGTAGTCCTATTTCTTACCCAGCTTATCGACAGCGGAAACTCTTCTGTTCCGTCTATATTTTCCGCTTTCCAATGCTGGCTGTCAGACAAGGAAAATAATATCCGCTGCTGCCATATAAACCTAACAAGCAAACCAAATTTAGCAAAGAAAAGTTTAAGAAAAGGGGGAAATTCGAGTGCAAGGAGATCTACCCTCAAGAGAGAATCTTATTTCCCAAACAACATCTCCTGTTGCATCTTGACACCGAATTTTACACTTTACAAAATTTGAACACTAAAGGAACAACATATTTTAAGGTAGATTTCTCTTGTAAAAGGGGAGCTTACACTTCTTACCACCTCTGTCAAACAAGATTTTTGATGTGCTCTCATATTGTATTTAATTTTTTGATTAAGTTTTTCAGACTTTAATATCAATAGTCCATTTATTACAAAAAGATTTATTTATAATACTTTATTTTTGTTAATAAAATTTGGCTTACATTAATTTTTCAGTTCAAATTTTTACCCCAGTGTATATACACGCCATTCTAGCGTTGATACAAATCCCAGGCACTTGTGGTGAGCACGTCCTCATGTCGCCGTGGCCACGAATGCGAATTTCGATGGCGAGGACATGACAGGCAATCCCCCAAAAAGGACCAAAAGAAATCGAGAGGAGAAAAACTCGGGCAAAGTCTGCTCAATATTATTTTTCAATTTATTATCAAGTACCTGCTGCTGCCGCTTCCACGTCCATTGGTGGTTCGCGGTTCGACGGTTTTTATTTCCCCAAATTTTCTTTCTATTAAAGCGCCATCAATTCGGCGGACAAGCCGTCAGCCAACAACATTTAGTGTGCGTCGAAGGGCAAAAACATAATGGCGTTAACTGAATTTCCAGACGCCTTTTTGGGGCGGCGACTAGACGACAGCAAAAAATTGTGCCAAGCCCCAAAAAAGTACCATCAATTTTTCATAGTCAAACATTTTAACTGCTATGTCATAATAAAATTAAATGACTTGCCCGCAACCAGCTGCCCATGGCCAATTGTTTGCCTTTGGCTCTGGGGGAAACGGTTGCTGATACTGCTGCCGCATAAATTAATGCATAAATTTGGCAACATTTAGGCTGAAGTTGCTAAAAATTCGAAATGTAATCTATAATGCTGGCAGAGCCTTGTACATTTTAGGAATTTAAAGCCCAGCTGTCTGCTCAGCTTGGAATGTTTCCCAGGCATTTTTCATTAATTTGCCTAAAAAGTTTCTCGGCAGAAATGCAGAACTCGCAATTAAAAAGTGCCAAACTTTTGTGCCCTACCTTTCGGTTGGCAAAAAAGAATCTCGCCTCGGGCTGTTCAATACTTTTCAGAGAATAATATTTCCTTTCCCCAAGAGCTCCGTCTGCCTGGATAACTTTTCATTCTGGCATCAGGCCCTCGGGGGTAAGTCATAATGCCCCAGTTTACGTTCACCTTCACCATCACCTGATCCTGATCCCCTCATCAGAGGGGAGGCATGGGCATTAAAACCCGCACCACGCTCCATTTAACTCCGAGCCACTGCCGTGCCTTACATACTAATACACACTAATCAATGTGTGAGGGTTGTGGGCGGTACTCTCGTTTTCGCATTCGCCCGCGGGATAATGTTAATTTTGTACTGCATACCTGAGGGCTGATAGCCCTCGCCATCGCGTCGCAGCGCGTGTGTGCGAATAATATTCATTAGAAAATTACACAAATTTTTTACGTTAACGCCATTTGTATTTGGGACACAGCAGGCACACTGAGAAATATCTTTTGGATCTGCAGAATTTTAAAAACGCCCGCTCTTAAACCTTTTAGTTTTCAAGTAAGTAGGATTGAAAATCATTGCAATTCTGTTTCATTATGCAACGCTCCAAAAAGTATACAACCATATCTTTCAAAAACATAAACCACAACGAATAACGCCTAAGACTATACAACAATTTTGTATTGGAGCCAAAACGTCAAATGTTTTTTCGCAGCATACTTTTAGGTAATTTTCTTCATACGCCATAACATAGCACTGGGTTGGCCCTATGTTTAAATATCAACATATTTCCTTTTAAAATTAATGGATTTTCTCTCAATGCATCCACCACCTGACCTTGAGCCTTATTTATGTTTATTTTCGTTTCTCGCCAGCCCCCAGCAAGTTTTTGCCTATTTAAAACCCATTTTAAATGGTATTCTCACATGATGCGTGTGATGGCAACATGTTTGTCGTATTTTATGGCCAGTTTTTATATTCCCAGTGACTTGGGGTCGCGTCACGGCCAGAGGACGCAGCATAAATTGCATTTTTGTTAGTTTTTTCCCACGGAGACACGCACACACATAAAGCGAGTGCGTGGTAGGTAGCACGACGTCGACCACGAGTATTGGTATTAAGCCGGGGTTTCATTCTGGGGAGAAGTCTGCCACCCATTCTCGCTGCTCTCGTATGGCCCCCTGAATTCACCTCCGACTTGTTGGCTTTATATTGCTCATACGCACTGTTACCCAGGCTCAACACGCTGCAATTAAGTTTTCTCCCCAGGGCTGCTGGAGGTGTTGGTTCGCTCTTGAGGTTTTTCGCATTTTATGGCGCAGGCTTTTGTAATTTCTATGGCTCCCTTTATGTGCAGCAGAACTACGGAGCATTTACATTTAGCATGGGCTGATTGGAGCTTGATTAAAGCCAGGCAGTCAGATTGAAAGGAGCACTTATAGTGATGGGAATTGTAGGATTTAGATTTAAAAAGGCTTGTTAGGAAGAAGGTTGACGTTAACCATAGGGTTACAAAAAGCACCAATATTTATAGCGGGTTTAACAGCATAAGAGCAATGGCGTATAAAGGTGTCTAAAGGTATGCTACGATTTGTTGTTATACGGAAGTGTTTTTTACTGCGTACTTTTAGACACTTTTAGTTAAATAAGTTAGTTAACCAATTCTTTAAATTTGAGAACACATTGGTTAGACTAAATGTGATATTTACTGCTTGTAGCCCATCACTAGCTCTATTGCCACTCTCATCATCCCTCTGGAAGTGCATATTGAAGAGGGGAATTCAAAAGCCAGTCCCGAAATTTACACAGCTCTTGTCCTTTTCGGCCAAGAGGTAACAAATTTCGGTGCGACGACAAAGGCGAGGCGAACAAAAGACGGCTACAAAACGCTCGGTTACCTTGGAGTGACAATCCACCTGAACTGCCCAAAAGAACTCAACTCAACTACAACTAAACCGAACTGAACTGAATGCCCGGTGGCTCGGAATTTTTCCACTGGCGTTCTATTTGCTTTCCCATTTTGTCCATTTCCACTTTTCCGGTCGGACACTTGAATTGTTTCGGGGGCTTTTATGCCTTAGCCACCTACCTACCAACCAACTAAGCTAAGCCAGAATCAAAGCAAGTGTTTTAATTAAGTTAAAGCTGCTCAAAGACCAAAATGGGAAAAAAAGAAACTTAAAGAGTCGACACAAATTCTTTTGAGGAAGCTCGAAAAAAAATTGGGTCAAGTATCTTTAGGCAACTCGAGAAAATTACACTGAACCGAGTAGTTTTCTTGAATAAGAATGAATGTGGAATGCTGAATAAAAATGGCGTTGGCTGCATTGTGAGAGATTTGCTGTAAGACAAGGCCAAGTGGCCTGTAACGCACTTGAGGGTCCTCGAGACTTGCACACACAGCAGCACCACCACCTCCTTTCAGCACCCCATGAGTTTTCCACTGCGACTTTTCCGGTGGGGGAAAATCTCTGACTGAGTGGCTGCCCGGAGAAGTCGAATGGCAAAGTGTTTTTCGGACATGTTACTTTTTAAGGGAGAAGCCAAAGCTCAAGAAACCTGAACAGGAACACTCTTGGCAGCATCTGAGAGCCCAGGGAAAGTACTCGGCACTAAGTGAATGCCAGTGACTGTCAGCTTACGCCACCCACCACTTGGCCATTGACATGCATTTTCGGGTGCACAGGCTGTAGGTCGCCAATCCGGCCATTATTCTCCGAGCCAACTGCCTGATTCTCACGTGCCAACACCGAGCATCGGAAGAGGGATTGGGCTTTAATAAATTGCCAGGTCTCCTCCGAGAGCAACAAAGAGATTTTACACCAAGAATAATGGCCAGACGACTTAAATTCTTTGAATTCAATGGGTTTAAAATTAAAGGACATGGAAAAATGTCAATAAAAAATTATTAAACAATGACATAAAAAATAGTTCGGTGTTTAAAAATATTTTACAGTACCTAAAAATATTTTTTTAAGCTTAATTACCCACTATAATTCCTCAAATTTCCCTCACTTCTTAGAGTCTCTTTGATACCTATTTAATATGTAGATAGATTTGACTACCTGTCGCATGTATCACAATATTTTCCCACAACAACGATACACCAGCATTTATTTTGGTGACTTGCAAGTGGCAAACGTTTATTTTTTTCTTTTGTGCACCAGCCGTCGCTTTTTGCAGCATGACTCACAGAATGATTTGTTGGCCCAGGTGAATTGCTGGCCAAGAGAAGCTGGTCTAATGCCATTACCTGAGTGCAATTGAATCGTTTGGAGCGATCGATTACGATGCCACAGCAAAGGTGCGGGCACCCGATGAATAAATGAATGAATTAGGCGTGTTGCTGTACAATGTAGCATATAGGATTTGGGGCAGGTTGGTAGGGAGATGGCCAAGGACGCCCGATGACTGACAATGACATGCGGGTTTCGGCCATCGAAATGTGGCAGAAGGTGCTCGGTAAATGGCCAACTGAAGTGCAAGTCACTCCTCGTTAGAGCGCACACAAGTGGCCTCAAGCAGATGTGGCAAAGTGAGGAGATTTCCCGGGAAACTCCTAGATAAAATCTAGACAGAGATTCCTATGAATAATAATGCACGGATAAAAAAATGTATTTGGCAAATGTATTTATTTTATCTGTAAATGTGACGTTACAGATATAAAATATAATAGTTTAGGTTTTAATGTGTAGTGTAGGACCTATTATTATATACTAATAGTTATATTTTTGTAGACACTATGCTGGCAAAAAGCTTTTCAAGAATGTCAATAGCTAAGTGTATTTCGCTTTGTGCATCCTTAATTAAGCCAGATATATTTTAAGTCCTCGCAGGACCAGCATGCTGCAATAATAGCAGCAGGAAAGTGCTCAGTGGGCGAAAGGGAAGACCTTAGATCTTTTGTGAACCGAAGACCTCACGTTCCATGCCTGGCTGCTTGCGAAATGTCAACAGCAGGTAATGCGTCCTTAGTGCTTCCTGTTTATGCCGCAAAAGTATTTCGTTCCCGGGAAACCCTTCACTCTTTTACCCCTTGTTTTACCCCTTGGCCCCGACTTTTTGCCCGAACTTTCGACTTGCCATCTGTCTCTGCCTGGCAAGCTTGTTGATGCCCTGTCTCGTTGCAATTCCCATTTCTTTTGTTGCACGAAGATTTCCCGAGCTGGGAAATTGGACAGTGGGAATGATATGTGGTTGGCGGGCGCCTGATAAGCATATGTAAATTAGAGACCTGGCTGAAAAATCCCATTTGTCTTGTGGCAGGATCTAAGAGCTTGGAGCACTTTATTTCTTGTTGCGAGGGGGGGGAAGTACAAGAAAACGTGTTTATGTGACAGGACAAGAAACTCATAACTCTGGAGAAGAGCTCTTTAAGAGCTTTCCACAAAACTGGACATAAACATAAAGGAATAATGCTGAATCGTAACTTCTGCGCTGCGGCTGCCTGTTAACTGTTTCTGATTCTGTATTGACAGCTATCAGGCAACACACAAAATACCAAGAATGCTGGAAACAAAAAATACAAAAAAATACGAGAAATAATGAAAGCCATCCACGATACGACTTCCACTTATGCTCGATGCCTCGATGTTTCATGGGGCATGAGCAACAGTTTGTCTGGCCATCAGACATCCACCCACGGAGCCAGCACCATGCTCCCTTTATAATCTTTTAAGGGCCGCTGTCTGCCGCGTCTTTTGTCTATTTTCCTTTGCCATTGGCTTTGTTTATTTTCACAAGCGTGTCGGTCGAAGAACAAGTCCACGTTGGAGTCCAGGACCAAGTGAAAGTCCCTTGCCCCCAAGACAAAGCACTCGGGCTTAAAGAGCGTGGCCAAGAAATAGTTATTTTTGTGCCAGGCGCCATCAGAATAATTGCATTCGATCTATCTTGGCGTCGGCTTTAAGCTTCGATTCCTGCAATCATTTGCGTTCGGAAAACAATGTGTCTCTGCCAATTTCTTAGCTACTCAGATAGAAAGGGATGTTAAAGGATGTAGGAAGAAGGCCTTCAGTAACTTTTTAATCCTTAACGTTTGGTGATACTTCTAATAGTTTTCTGTTTTGCATATGTTGGAAAAAAATCAATTTTTCTTTAAATTGAGAAAGAATTGAATTCACTTGCAAAGTAGCCTAAAAGCATGCAATACAAAATTTTATAAGTAATTAATTCCTAAATATATATTTTTGCATACTTTTTGACACCTTTGAAGGCACTGATAGTTCATGGATAGTACCTTATTTTTTAGATAAATGTTAGTAATAAGTCTTGGCTTCGATAAATGTATGTAAGCAACAACAGCACGTCCCGCATTTAAATTCTCGGAAATTGTTTGAGCAACTAAGTAAAATGCAAAAGCTTATCCACTAATGGTTCCTCTCTGTACTACATTTTACTGCCGCTCGTGATTTTCCCTCGTCTCAAGAACGCATGCGATGCGACATCCTTGCTTTTGCCAGATGCATTTAATTTAATTAAACAAGCTCCCCGAGGACTGCATAATTCACACTGACTTTTTGGTAGAGCGCATCGGCATAAATAACATTTAAATGCAATCATCATTTATGGCTGAGATTTGCGAGCGCGCTGCACTGACAGATGGCAAGATGATTTGGCGCTTGATATGGCTTTTCCGCACGACGCTGCCTGCGTATACGTAATATTTGCCCAGATTTATGCAATGCTATTTTCCGACTGAGCACGAGGATGCCAGGGGAAGGAAGTGATATAAATACGAGATATGGTTATGGACCGCTCATGCATGGCATATACGCAAACTTTTGCGATTATGATGGGGCCTCTGGTTTTGACCTTGCAACGCTATGTTGCATGAAAATATTACGCAGCATCCAACCTTTCAAGTGCCCGCAGATACGTACTGTATATGTATTTGCCCCGTTCAACCCCCGATTCTCGAGGCTCTGCTCTTGTAATGTGAATTATTGATCCCATCAGGGGTTTTACCCATTTTCCCTTTTAGTACGCCATCACGTGCCCAGATAGCTGATGAATGGTCTGCGCCTGCCGGTCGTCTTATTTTTATCGGACCTTGGGCAGTCTCCTAGACTCCCCAAAGAAATGAGCATAAATCTTTTGACCCGTTCTCATTTGAATTTATTCATTCTCTCCACAAATGAACTAAACGGGCGAGGAAAACTTTTGCCGGGGCCTTAACTTTGTAACAGGCTGTAAAATGTCCCCACTTCCTTTATCAAAAAAGTTGACAATTTCTGCCAGGCACACATGTGGCTCAAATGCTCAACTTTGCAGCCTTCACGTCGCTTATTTTGGGTTAAACAAAGGGAATTATTGTTATTATCATAAGGAATTATGATTTTACGCTCTGACGCCTGGGATTTAAGGCCCACGGCCCATGTGGCGTATGCGTAATGCATTAAAGTTAAATGTTACGACCTCAGGGAAAATAAATAACGAGGGAAGTTTAAGAAACAAGGATGTTCGCAACTAATTAGCTGCATGCTTTGCACTTGTAATATTTCTTTGCAATGTCAACTGAAATTGGGCAGCAATTAAATGAAATATTTTTAAAAATTTTTAACTTTTAATGAGAGAAAAACCTCTCTGGTTCCTTGTTACTGGATAAGCTGCTTTAATATCTACAGGAGCTAATGATTAACTTCCTTATGGAACACATTGCAGTTTGACTAATGATGATATTAACCTGTGGCCAACCTGAAGTCACTTAAACTTCTCGCAAACAAAGGAATTTAGTATTAATTAATTGAATGCCCGACGCATTAGATGTTTCTGCATTCCTTTGCGAGCTAAACTCCGGCAATTAATTTAAATGATACTCAAAAGCCCGAGCCCACCGACTATGTAACCGAAGTTTGTCTTGGCCAAAAGCCGCAGGCCATTGGTATTGGTTTGGGCCACTGGCACGTGCCCCGTCTTGGGCGTTCCTAAGCCAAAACCGAACCACAATGGACAATTACTGTCTCATCTGGGGGCCGGGACTCTGGAACCTGGCGGTGGCAGCTGGCACAAAAATTAATTAGCTGACCAACTTAAGCGAAACCGAAAAGTTCAGGTTCTGCTCTACGCACAATGGACTTGGGACTGG
The DNA here is from genome assembly GCF_025231255.1 of Drosophila biarmipes. NCBI lineage: Eukaryota > Metazoa > Arthropoda > Insecta > Diptera > Drosophilidae > Drosophila > Drosophila biarmipes. The sequence goes on along the minus strand of NC_066613.1, from coordinate 24,293,769 downwards.
CACCGCCACTGGGATTGGGCTCGAGATCAGGATTGAAGTGCTTGGCCACGACTCTTGGCACTGATGATTCCTTCGATGGGCTACTATTTGGCGCCCCCAATTGATGGGCTGGCCTTCTGTTTTGGCTAAATGTGTCAACAATCCGACTGGCAATTAAAGCCAGCGGGCAAGTGCATAAATTGAGTCGCATTATGGCCTCGGCAGCTGCGAGAATTTCGCACATGCGGCTAATTGCTTCGAGCTGTTCAGCCTGCGGGCAGCCATAAATTGAAATTTTTATGCATTGTGTCAGTTCTTTCGCTGTGCGTATTGACATGAAAGGCTTGTATTTTGGGCATTTCCTTGGGGGAAATTAGAAAACTTTGCGCTATCTGCTGGGTTTCTTGTTTGCCCCTCTGTGCACTGTGCAAATATTTTCGCAAGCCAACCTTTTGTTTGGCTGCCGTGGCCTTTCTTCTCCAGTTGACTTTTATTTATTGTGGGCCATAAAAAGAAGAACAGCAGGCAAAGTTGAAAGAAACCCCGAAAGGAAATCTAGCGCAGAATGCAAAATATTTTTGTATACATTTGTTTGAGGTTTACTTTATGTTTTTTGTTTCCCTCCACGGCCACGCCAGTTCTTCCCGTACATTGCTCGAAAAATTCAAATTTTATGCTCACAACACTTTTTACGACTTTGCCGCATTTGTACAAACAATGTTTGTTGTCTCATTCCCAGTTTTATTGTTTATTTGTCCATTGACGACATGCGGGCGAACACACATATATTTAGCATTTCCTTTGCCATAACCTGAGAGAGTGGAAAGTGCTCCCCAGTCGCCAGTTGAGTCTGGCCCTTGGATTGCACTTTTGTGGCCGCATTGATCATAAAAAATGCTTAGTTAATTTATAGCTAAGTGCAGAAAGTTGGCCAAAAATGCAGATAAGTGGAAAAGTCTAGGAAAGTTGTAAGTCACTTTTGATGGGGATTTCAAAGGCGGCATAACTTTCATTAATTGCTAAAGTTTTCTAACCATTACATTGGGGGTGGAATTGATTTTGGTAATATTTTATGAGACCACAAGAAGTAGGAGGTAAGGTTTGTTCCTTAAAAATAAATAAAAATGTAATTCAATTTTTATATTAATGTTATTTTTAGGCACATATTCCATTTGTTTAAGGGTTTTAGTGACATTTTGAAGTATTTTTATGGGAGAGAAGTAGTTTTAAAATTAATTTCCACTAATTACAATTTTGTTTTACAGTCTTAATGGCTGCTGCTATTAGCTGATTACACTTAATCCCTTCTCTGTGAAATATAAGCACATATAATTACAGCCCATGCAAAGTTTCTGCTTAGACTCATATTTCTTTTTCAAGCGAAAGTCCAGCCAAGTCATTTAAAACGTATTTAAATTCCCATTGAGCATCCTTTCTTAATCTTTGGGGCAGCGGCTTCTTTGTTCTTTATCCACTTATTACTGGGCTCTACCCACATCAATCAAATGGTACACACCCAGAAGATTACACCGAATACAATTTGCAGGACATTAGGCACAGTGTCCCCATGGATGTGGCGGCCATTATGCTAATCAGATAAACCTTTTTCGGCCATAAATGAAATATAAGTTGGGCACGAGCACAGATGCCAGATACCAAATGCGAATAAAATCACCAGAAGTTCACTGACCAGCCGAAATGGAAATCCCGGCCTGGGTAACTTACACAATTTGGGAAAAACTGATATTACGAAAAATTCACGGCAACCGCACTGGAACGAAAATAATTATGATTTTTCATCTTAGCGGCACATTTTCCGGCGATTCGATAGCAAAGTTCTGTGCTTGTTAACCGGTGGAAAACTCCGAGACACGTGCGTGCGGCGCCGCTATGGAAAGCCAACTGAAAAACTGCGAAAAACTCGAGCGGCAGCTACTCGCGATTTTCCCCAGAGCTCTCGGCAAGTCGACGGTCGGCTTTTCCTGCGCGCCTGTCGAAAGTGTTGCCAGCTTTCTGGCGTCGACGCCGGCAGCGACAGCTGTTCGGAAAAGTCGGGGGAAAGCCGGGGAAAAACGCCCTCCACCAGAAGCAACTGGTGCAGCTGGGCGGAAAACAGCATCCACTCGGGATCCACAGGCGGCAACAGCTGGCGGACTTGTTGAGGTTGCAGCTTCTGTGGCAAACAGAGAGCCGGAAAAGCCACTTTCCTTTTCACAACAGAGAGAGAGGAAAACCCATAGTTTCCTACTCTCCTTTGCAGAAGTTTTTGCCTTTGCCCTTGGCTTTTCCTGCTTTTCCAGTGGATCGCATTCGATTTGTTCTTATGAATGAAAAGGTTTTCATTCGACTTTTCGGCGCGCCAAAAATGTATTTATGCCAAAACTTTTTGCTGGTCTAAATTTATGGAACATCAGCCCCGTCCATATGCCAGTTAACCCTTTTTTTCGGGGCCCCTCTGCGTATGGGTAATAAATCATCGAATGAAATGATAAACTGTCCTGACCGCCCACCCCGTCCCTGGCATTTTCCCACTTTTCCCAACTACAACGGCCTTTTAATAGACCCGGCTGCGAATGTGTTTAAAATCCCCTTCGAGTGCTCGTAAAACGTTCGTTTATCTTATTTGGGCTGGTATTTATTTACATTTTTATTCTATCTGGCGCTCTTCCCCAACCGCCTCATGTTAGATTTATGTGCGTATCTATTTGCGAAATTTATGTTTGCATTTCAATTTACTTCCTCCAAGTGACTCACTGTCTTGTGCCAGGGCATATGTTGATTAACGTCAGCTATTTATGACATGCCCGGCTTTTTGAGCGATTCACCAAATGAAATTGGTTGTAAAATAAAGCAGCATGTGTGAGAAAAGCCAAATAAAGGAGCAGATTTTTAGTAGAAATAAACCTATTTATTATATTTTCTGTATTAGAATGTCAGGCATTTTTTAAAGCCCAGATTATGGAAAAAATAGGAGGCACTCGGGCGATATTTTAAATCCCACTTTTGTTATGGCAAAGCAAATTAATAACTGAGATTTAAAATTCAGGATATTTCCCCAGCCATGTTGGGCTTCATTTTGAAAAGATTTCTGATTGACAAGCCCCCGAGGGCGGCATTATTTTCCCCCCAAAAAAAAAGAAAAGACTACACAGATTTCCCTTCTCCAAATCATCCTTCAATTTATGTCACATTTCGAACAGGACCCGGTGTCCACACCTCCCTGCCTTTGGGGCCAGAGGAGCGGGCCAAAGGCGAGGATCTCAATTATGAGGGCCTAAGTGCCGTTAAAACCAAATCAATAATTTTCCCTTTTTCCCCGCGTGCACGGCATGTGGAATGCGGCACGTTGACAATGTCGACTGAATGCCTGCATGGGGCGGAGATCCATTAGATATGCGAGGTCTGATTCTGGTGCTGCCCTGAAGCCCACTCCCCCTCCTCGTCCTGGCATGGTGCTCACATATCCGTAGCCATGAATTTCCAAATGACATTCAATAAGCATTCGAGATGTTCAATTATTTTTCAATTGCATCGACTTGCCGGCAGGCCACAAAAGAAATTTGATTATACCTGAGACCTGCACAGATAAAGATGTACGGAAAGAAATATCTTTAAGATTGTTAATCAAATAATAATAAATATTTGGTATCTAAATTGTTAAAAAGGCAACTTTCATTAGAACACCAAAGAAGCTTGTTGGCACCAGAGCCTTAAAAATATCTAAACACCCAAAAATATACAATAGATATACAGACTAACATATTCTGTGTTTATTATAGCCTTCAAGTAATAAATTCCCAATTTAATTCAGCTACAAAATATGCAAATATGCTTTTAATAACATTTAAATTTATGTCACAGTTTCCCCCTGTGCATGATTTTTCTTTTCTTGTTGATTTTCCTGCCAGCACGTGACCCATTCAAAAAATAAGCCTGGTCGGAAGTCGTTTGGCACCCATTTTTGGCCTGTGTTTTGGCCATTTTCCGTCCCGGTCCCGCCGCACGCCACACACGCCGGGGGCGTGTTTCTAAACCAGTTAGCTACTTTGCATTAAAGCTCGCCCCAGGAGGAGCGTTGAGTGGCCCAACTATATCCGATAGCACTCAGACGTCGCCTGTCCGGTCCACTGTCTCTCAATGGAGCTGCAAATGGAGGTGGGGATGGAGATGCGTTGGCGGAAAACGGACGGGGGAAATCCGGAGAAAAATGGTAATGGGTAGGCTGCGAGGAGGTGGGCTCCAGGATGTGCTGACTTGACAGGGACGGAACCCGAAAAGCTTCCGCTGCCATGGCAGCCCAACCACAGATAGGGATTTCGTTGCGGGCAGCTCTTGGAGACCCCGTAGCGATAATCCTCTCAATCCACATGGAAATGTGGAAAGACGTGGCAACATCAGACAATGTGAGGAAACCTACACTGGGAGGAGAGCAAGGTTAAGATATACTCGTATATAATAATAATATATAATGTAATAACAAATTTGAATAAAAGTATAATTAATGCTATATAATAACATAACTAAATGTATATTTATTCTTGTTCCAAATAAACATTGTTTATATATTTATTTACAAGAGTGTAGAATAATATTTGCAGAAAGGATATGGTTTTACATATGTGCAAGGTTATTAATTGATACATTTAAAGGGGTATGTTTTATAAATTGCATTATTAATTTATCTTAAGTATTACCATTATAACTATAATCTTAAAGGTTTTCAGAAAATATTTATTTATTTACATCAAATACTACAATCATATCCACTTTCTAATCTATAGCTATTAATAAAATTTAAAAAATTTAAAACCGAAGCTTTTCCATAGTCAAAACTATTTCTTTCCGTGCACATTTAAAGAAGATACAACATCACCTAGGGCAACATGAACTATCTGCTGAAAACACTTTAAATTCTCCCTGCGATGGCTCAGCTGCCGGCGGAAGTTGTTGATATTTTGTTAACAGATTTATTTGCGCTTCGTGTTCACGCTTTCATTTGCAATTTTCCACTAGAGCTCGATTTTCTGTCGATTTTCTCGCTCCTCGATCAACCGGAGAAGTGGTGCCTCGGTTGCCTGGCATGTTTTGTCCAATTCAGGGACGGGTGTACAAAAGAAATCAAGGCATTTGAGGGAAGCTGCCATTTTCCCTGTCAAACCCATTTCAAGTGGGCGCCACCCAAGTAGTGTCCTCCCCTTCCTCCGGCTCCCTTTGCGCCCTTTCAGGGAAAGGACTCGGAGGTCCTTTTGTGCTCGAGGTGATGGTGGTGGCGTTTTGACAGTCCTGTTTTCCTAGACACTGCGTTAGTTTTGGGCGGCGCCGAAAAGGAACTCGGCTCTGTCAATCTCCAGCGGATTGAAGTTGATTTATCCCGAAGGCGGAGGCTTTAAAGTGGCTTTGGGCATCACTGAAATGTCCGCAAAGCCCAATGAAAATTTTATTTCGGCGAGCTTAGCTTGTGATGCCCCAATAATTGTTGTGTGCAAATTAAAGGGGGGGCGCCCTTTAAAAGTTACCCAACTTCTGCGGCTTTCCACCTGATTGCAGGCCAAATGAAAACTTTCATAGGGCTTTCCCGGGCATAATTAAATTATAGTTCGGTGCTATTTTTGTGCATCTCCTGGCTGGGAGGTTGGCGAAACCTGTGCAGCGGAAAATCGTTTGTCATGGCTGTCGGGACTGATGCTTTCGTTCCTGACGTTCCTTTGACTTTCTGGCTCTTTGGCAACCTTCGGTTTTTGTTTCTGACACAGAAGGCATCAAAAAACTGTCTGTCTGCGGGCTTCGGTTATCATCTCGTCTTTTTTCTGCAAATATATTTATTACGTTTTTTGTCACTTCAAAGGGCATAATTTGAGTTGGCCCTTGGGTAGGGCTTTCAATTCGTTGAACTTGGGGGTTTTTGGAGTTCTTTAAATTCAAGTTTTAACTGTCATTTCCACATCGCACAATTATTTTTCAGACCTTTTGCGGGGAGTTTGAAGTCGAAAATAATCTTCCACTTCAGACCCAATTAGGGGACTTTTTTCTTCAATACACCAACCCTTTGACTTGTTGTTTTTCATTTTTAATTTTCCTAAATTCATGCTTTTAGGGGAGCACTTAAAAGTTTGTTTTTGTCTGAAAAAAAAAATAAATAATTAATTTGTATTTTAAAAGCTAATTTTTTCATATAATGGAATTAATATTATGCTTACTTTGCACTGGTAATATAATTTTGATTTTTTTTGTTGCAATCCTCATTTTTCATTTATTTGAAAGGGATTTTCTAGTTTTTTGTTAAGGCAATGTATTTCCCAAAGCATTTAAAAGAAGTTTTCATTTTTATTATGATAGGATCAGAAGGGTAATAAATTTAAACTTATTAATTTATGTTTCTAGTGACCTTCATTTCATTATCTTTTATTTATATGCATAATGTGGAACCCCAAGTGATTTTCTTTTTTTGAAGGGAACATTACCCACTCTTGTTTTTCGAACTGCCAAGATTATTTTAGCTTTTGACCAGTTCTGGCTTTTTGCATTGTTTTGTTTATGATATAAACTTTTTCCCGGCTCTTTTGTGGGCTGACCGCCCACGCTTTAGCATTTGTAAATCAAGCCAGAGGAGACAAGTTTATCGTGGCCTTTTTCGGTGGCAGCTGCTCCCACTCCCAGGGATTCCCATCCGGAGTCCGCCAGGGATTGAAGTTTATTCGAGTGACTCGCATTCCGTTTGGTATTTGTTATATGGTATTTTCGGAGCAGAGCTGTGTATGTGTGGCATTGGCATTGGCATTGGCACATTTATTGGGGTTCCATTTCCCTCCAGTGCAGCGTGATCCGCTCCAGACTGCCAGTGGGCGTAATTAACACAAAGCCACGAAGCCATAACGCAGCCCCCGGGGGCAAAGGTCACAGTCGAAGCCCATAGACAAGAGCTGATTAATTGATTTTATATCGCGAACCATTTCCCGCGGCGCCTTTCCTCTGTCTTCCCTCGGATCAACGCGAGTCGCGAACGGGGAATTGCGAATCGCGAATCGGAAGCCACTACCAAGGATGCCGTGTGCAATTTATCAGCCAACTCCCAATTAACACTTCTCCTGGCCTTTTCCACGCCCAACTTCTCCAGGTGGCGAAGTCGGTTTTCACTTCCACTTGGCCGGCAAAAAAGGCGATGGGCCATGGAGATGGCAATGCAATCAGGACGAGTGGGTACTTTAACATGAGAACTTCCAATTAGCTTAATTAATGTCGCTGTTTTTCTCAGCGAACGAAAAATCGGAGGAGAAAAAACATTATTTCCAGAAAAGGGACCGAGTAAGGTAACAAAGGAAGAGAGTGAAAGTTAACGAAATGCTATCATTGATATTACCAATTAAAATAGGACTTATCAATGCTTATTTTTAACTCATTTGTGAAAGAAAGAAATAAAATCTATGCCTGTTTCGAAGCCTGTGAAGTGGTAGCACTATCCCAACTAACTTTATCCAATATATACCCCTCGACAGGCCCCAAATAGTGACTCATCTCGTTCTGTACGAAATGGAAACGTTTATTTGCTTAGCTTAGATAACAACAAGTGCGACCAAAGTCGTTAGTTTATGTACAAAATACCAATACCGAACGCAAACTGCACTCGAGGGCCCGAAAAACTAAAAACCCAGCCATTCTCGGTTGTTGCCAGTCTAACTGGATGACACTTTTAGTTGCCAGTTCGGGGTGCGTTGCCGGGGATTGGTGTAAGGGTTGGGGTTTCAGGGACAAAAAGTGGGTGTTAGCCTGGTCACCAGCAGCCCTGCATCAGACCCAACTGCTGGATGGCCCCGCAGCCAACGCGGTTCTGCATGTAATCGGGGAAATTGCTCTGCAGGACCCGCATCGAGTTCCGCTTGTAGTCGGGCACCGCATGGGTCACCAGCTGGCAGGTCTGGCTGCGGTAAACTGGCTTAAAGTTGGCCTCCGCGAATGTGGAGTTCGTGTCCCAGCGGTAGACCTCCGCGTCGCCCTCGTTCCGGAAGAAGATCGCCGAGCCATTGTCCGTGCCAATGATGACCATGCGGCTGGGCTTCTTGCCGAGGTCTGCGAAATAGATATGAAATTTACATTTTTTTTAGTTATGAGTAACTTTTTTAGGCTGTTTAGATTACAAATAAAAATAGTAAGATAATCCATAGCGATTAAAAATTAAGTAATATGCAATAACGAGTTTCTAAAATTAAAAATAACATATCTAAACATGGAGCCAAATACTTTTTTATGTGAAAAAAAAACCTATCACAATTTTTCTGTAAGCAATCTACACTTTTGTTAGGACTTAAATATATCACTCTTTATCTCTGATTTTTTCCCTAGTAATCAAAAAGCCAAAAAATAATACTCACCCAAAATGCGGCCATCGGCCACTCCACTGCGCAGATACTCGGACTTCAGGGAGAACAGCTTGCTGGTGCTGAGGTAGGTGAAGTAGAGCTCCGTGGTTCCGCAGTCCCGGCGGATGAGGGCTATGTAGAGGACGTCCCTGGACCGGCAGCCGGCGGTCACTGCCTTGGGCAGCACCACCCTGAATCCCCGGTCCGCCTGGAGGTTGTACACGATAATGGCCCGATTGGCGGCATCGCTGACATAGACAAAGCAGCCGCCGTCGGGGGCATAGTCCACCACCAGATACTGGAGGCGGGAACTGCTGGAGGTCAAGCCCTCCAGGGAGACGGTCTTCAGCACCTTGCCCGTTTTCACCGACATGGCCACCACCTTGGGCGGACACTTGCGCACCGGGGTCTCCAGGGTGTTGACAATGCCAGTGTCCAGGACCCAGAGCACCTCGTTCTGGTCCACCACCAGGTCCACCACCGACTGCAGGGCCTTGCAGTTGCCCTCCTCCTGCAGATCCCAGCAGGGGTAGGGCTTGAAGGTCGTGGAACAGGTGCCCGGCTTTACGTTGGTCTTCACCAGAGTGGCTGGCACTCCCTTCCTGTAGCGCGGCAGGGCCAGGTAGATGGTGTCCCCGATGAGCTGGGCCCGCGTGGCAATCACATTCTTGGGTATAAACTTTCCGGAGCTCTTGAAGAGCGACTTGGTGCTGGCGCAGGGGAACTCAAACTGGCCACCGGTCCACTGAATGGGCTGCGAGTCCGAGTAAGCCTTGTCCGGAGTCCACAGTCCGTACTTGGTGCCCTGCGATTGGGCCAACTCCAGGCCAGCCAGCCACAGTCCCAGGATCAGGGCCAAATGCAGTCTCATCGTGGAAGCAATTGTCAATGGTCTAGTCTAGCGACGACGTGCGCGCTGTGCTCCCCGAATTGGCCAAGTGGCGTGCTTATATAACCCGAAAGCCCATCGAATCGAATGACCACAAGCCGGCAACGTGCCTCGCGACCAAATCTCAATTTTCAAACCGATTTTTTGCCAGCAGAACAACCTTGACCAAAGCTTGCCCACGAAAAGGGGGTAAAAAGCAATTAAATTTCAGAAATAATCATTTTATTGGATAGAAGAATTTTGTTTTGAATCATAACAAACACCATATAACATATTATATTGTCAAGTTTTTGTTGATTTACAAACTTTTAAGCAGTACATCCAGTAATCTTATTTATATTATTATAACATTATTTATGAAAAGTGACTAAGTGTATAATGTATTGTTTCAATTTATTATACAATCATTCAGTTAACAGTCCACTCATTTCCCGGACAGAAATTCCAGAAACTTTCCAAGAAAGCCAAAGGAACAAGGATAAGGGATACTTCTCCTCCTTCCTCCCCAATTAACCAATTGACTTGCGAAATGGCATTGCAATTACTGCATTCAATTGAGAACGGAATCCCTACAAAAGTCGCCAGATTGCCAGAGATATTTTTAGCCAACTAATTGCCAGTAATAAAATGACCTCAGACTGTGATTTCACCAGCCATAACTTGGTCGAAAAGGGAGTGGGTGCCAGGAAGATCCCCACATCCTTGGGATTTCCCAGCAGAATTCCTCAGCCAGGGCCATCACCGTAATTGCCCCTAAATAGGTTAAGGCCCTCTCGATATGGGCAGACAACCCGGAATCGCCCCAACCCAGAGACCAACGTGTTTGGCATGCCAAATTGTCAGCCGAAACCCGCATTCCGGGTGGCTTTTCCGCCGCCGAATGATTTATACGAGATACGTACAAAGCCACCCATACATGGGGCGCAGAAAAAATTGATGACAAGCATTTCCGGGCTACTCATCTGACATAATTTATGTAAACACTTACCTCCAGCCAAAACAGGCGAAGAAAAAGCCTGGGGTAGATAAGAGACAGCCGGGCGACTACCCACTGACCCCCATTAGCTGGGAAAACCTCAGCAAGCCCGGAAAAACCGTACCCATCTCTGTCCGCAGGCCATTTTCCACACATTACATTGACAGTTTTTGCCCGTTTTATGGCCCGTTTAACGAGGCGTATGCGTCATGCGGGGCAAAGGCAAGCCACATGTGCGACTTCTTTAAAACGCGCTGAAAAGTTTACCTTTTTATATATGCCAATAAAAATCCAATTGAAAACGCAAATAAGCCAATAATTTGTCCCGCAGCGGCGGAGGGAAAAAATGTGCAACAAGAATTGTCTGTGGTCACGTTTGATTTGGTTTGCTTGGTAAATGGGCCGACTTTTTGCCGAGAAAGCGATTTTCTTTTACCGGGAATTTCACATAAATTAAAAACAAAACTTTTCTCAAACTTCTTTGGGCTTGCGGAAAGGCAGGGGTTCTTAAAACTTAAAAAATGCTCTCTAGTTTGTGATTTAAGATTTATAAAATTGGTCAAACTTTTAGCTAACTCAAAACAAATTTTAGGTAAAATTTATAGTTATAAAAATAATTATAAAACAGTCGTCAATATTTTCAATAGTTCCTAACTATACGCATTGGTAAATTGTACTTATACTATTTTTTGTGTAGAACTACCCTCATTTAAGCCATTTCCTATTTTCCCTAGTCAAACTTACAGCCACTAGCCCAAACTTTCATCAAATTATAGGATTATTGTAGTAGTACAGGGTATTAAAAAGTCCTCAGCCGGGGATTAAAGTTAATCTCCCCATTTCGGCTAATTTATGTGCTTTGCTTTCACTTTGCTGGCTTTCTTTCGTCGGCCAACTTTTGTTTGCGTCTGCTTAAAGTTGTCCACCGTGGTTCTTAACCTTTTGCACAGCGCAAATGGTTCGATGAGTTGCCATAAATTAGTGCCTTTATCCGTTGGCTCATCTTTGTTTAATTGTTTTGCCATAATTGAATTCATTTGGCTGGTTTGGTTGGTTTCATCTCTGATTCGCCGGCAAATTGCTCATGGCCTGCTCATCGAGCGTGCCTACTGAATATTCACTTTTTCGCGCAAACTGCAATCAATGAACATTTTTAAATTCCCCATCCACACGCATCTGTCAAAAACAGGGCCAGAATATTTCCGCTCCAGCGGAGATTTGGTCAAACGGAGGTATTAGTACGCTGTCGCCTATGAAAATGATGTTCAAAGTAATACCTCTTACTTGATTCTTAAGATTCTTCATTTTCTAAGTATAATATATAAATATATTTTATTGAATTCGAGAAAAAAATCCCTCTTTACTTACATGTTTTTCATGTATATTATATTTTATTATACGGACATAAATAATATATTTGGTGTTTCCCATTATAAAAATACCAATTAAGTAATGAGCTCTTTCTGCAGAGTACAAAATTTCTAAATCGTGCGGCTCGTTAAATTTCCATTTTGATATTTTTGTTTCTATTTATGTTGAGGCACATAAATATTTATCCACAGAGATGTTGCCCTGACTGACAACCCCGCCCACATAGTATATCAAGCACACGCATATCAGCCCCCTTTTGGGCATGTGGGTGCTATAAATTCGGGGATTACGATCGGGGGCGGGCAACTTGTGGCAGTTTATTGAAACGGATTTCACAGAAATTCAATCTGCATGTTATTTGGCATTATAGACAGCCTGCTCGGGCTTCATCCCAACCGTCCCGCCATGCGGAAGCCGAAAAGTCTGACCCCCGCAAAAAGGGTTATCAAAATGTGTTGGTTGACCAGCCGCTGGTCATTTTTGTGTGGCTCCTAGGAGATTAAGCATTTTGCCATTTAATGGAGGCCAAGTGCTGGCCATAATTCGCTGCACGTGCTGCTCCAGCTCCACACAGACCAAGGGCAAACAAAGGAGCTGCTGGACACCGAAGCCGAAGCCGAATCCGAATTCTCCTCCTAATCCACCCACTCCGCCCTCTCAAAATATGTCAACGCATTTTTTATTTGTTATTATTCGATGCGTGGGTTCTTTACGAGTTCATTGGCCATGTCTGGCGGACGCACCTTTAATGTAATCCCCCTGAAAATCGCCCAAATCCACCGAGAGCTGCAGGAAGGTAATAAAAAAAAGATGGACAAAAAAGTAGTTCCAGGGGGCACCCGGATTTGAACCGGGGACCTCTCGATCTGCAGTCGAATGCTCTACCCCTGAGCTATACCCCCGACTTGATGGGCCCGAACTCGGAGAGCCTTAAAAAGTTCGATGACTAAGATAAAATTTCGCACTCGCCTTCATCCCAAAATAGAAGCGAAATAAAAATCAATTTAAGACAGAGTGTTTAGCACAACTCTTTGTGTGTGATTCACACGGGGGCGGCTCCACGGACTCTCCGGTGTATTGCAATCTTATCAGCGAATAATATACCCCCTGCCAGCCCCCCAACTTTCTCCTTTCTCCCAGAAAACTCATTCCCAACTGATAGCTGCAGGCGGGTTGACAGATGTTCTTGTCAGCCCCGAAATAGCTGGTAACACAAGCCCGGCCAAGTAACCGAAACTTTCCCAGTCGCCTTCGCATTCGCAGAAAAAGAAATTGAAACAGTAACTGATTCAGATACAGATACAGATACAGATACATTTACAGATACAGATACAGGTCGCAGACGTCAGCATTGGTATTGAACTTTCGGGCCACTTTGGCAACTGACCCCTGAACTTTGCCTGCCAAAGGGTGAAAACTTTCGCTCCCAGCGGATGCCCAAACGATCGATGGGTGACAGAAGCGATTTCTGCATCCTAACCCATTATGTTGAAGGGGGTAACGGCAGTAATAATTTATCTCAGAGCTAAATATGATTTTATCGCACCTTAAGATAAGATATCTTGAAAAATAACTCATACTGGCTATAACTAAAAATATAGTCTATAAAAAAACATTCATCAATTTGTGATAATTTTGTGTCTATACATATGGTGTATATTATAAAATACATATGTAATATTTTGATTTACCTATAATACATTTATTTACCTTCTCTTATATAATAAAACCTAATTCTAAACCCTTTTCTTATAATTTCTTATTAAAATTTTCATTTACATCATTGGTAGATGAATTAAAATCAAGATTATGATCTCTTTGAGGCGGGTTAAATTGGAAACTCTTCCGCATTGCTTAGAAACCGAGTGCGGAATCTGGCTTAGAGGTCTGCCCGGTTTCCGGCGTAGGCCAGACGTGCTGGCTGGGTGGTAACCGACCCATTTCCATCTCCAGACCGCCGCTTGTTTCCACCGTGTTAGCCATCTAACGACCTTGCTGCAACACGCTCTAAAAGCTTGCTGCCAAATCGCCGGGTTTTATATATAAATGCAAGTCTGGCCGCCGTTCAGACAGTTTTATGTTCTGGCCAAACGTGGTTAATCGCGTGTTGGATCTGTGTTTCAAGGAATCCTCCTAAGAAAGCGCCCCGAAAATGTCGCAGCTGCCTTTGCTGCTCCTCGTGGTTTCCGCCTCCGTGGTCCTGGCCGGTTACAGCTCCTCCACCGACGAGGCCGGCTCCACAGATGCCTCCAACTCCATTGGGGGCACCAAGTGCGACAAGAATCCGCTGGGTGAACTGACCTTCCAGCTGAGCGGCAGCAGCCTTCACTGGCCCTGTGAGTCCACCAAGAACATCTACGTCCAGTCCGGTAGATATGTGCCCCGGAACGTGATTGTGACCCGCGCCCAGCTGCAGCGGGACTCCGCGTTTGTGGCCCTGCCCAGGTACAAGCAGGGCGTGCCCTTCACCCTCGGCAAGGTGAACCTGAAGAAGGGCGAGTGCCTCACCAAGATCGCGCCCTATCCCTGCTGGGCCATCCAGGAGGAGGGCAACTGCCAGGCCCTCCAGTCCGTCGTGGACATAGCCGTCGATCAGAACGTGAGTGCAATCAACGCCTATATTGTTTCGGCTTTTTCACTGGGTGCCTCATCCACACTGCAATTTCTGCCTTTAACTACAAATTGCTATTTTTTCGGGGGCAACCTCTTCTTCATGGCACTTTTGACCCGCAACCTCTTTGATGGCTTTTAAATGCTTTTTTCATACTTTTATCGTGGGCGGATGAAGGGGTAGCACGGGTAGCTGGGGCTGGTGGATATATAGTATTGTTATGTTTTTGAAATTATATGGTTACCCCCTTTTTAGAGTGTTTTTTGTTAGTTTTTTATTACGTTGATAAAAAGGTAGTTAATTTACGGATTTAATTGAGGTTTTTATTAGCTGAAATATGAAAAAATATTTTTTTCTTAACACTTATTACTAATATAAACTTTTACCAATTTTAATAAAATATAAAAATATGCTTTTTAAAAAAACTAAAATTAAAAAATATATCTGGGATCCAAACCTATTATTTCATATTCATTAAAATTCTATACAAATTTTTTATTTTTTGTATTAAGTTGAACTATAAACTCAATATGCTTAAATGTTTTACTATGCCATTTTTATCAGTGTTTTTAGCCTTATTAGAAATGTATCAAATTTCCCAAGTAGATTTGTATAAAAAAGTAATAGTAGTAGAAGTATTTCCGACAAGAAAGAACATAGATTATATTCTTTGAAAACCCTAAAAAATATCAAAATCCAGGGTATCCCTTGCCCATTAACCCCGCGCAGCCCACTCTTTTTAACTGCCCTTCCTTGCTGACGACCAAAAATTGCTTTTTTAATCAAATAAACGGGGCGCCAAAAACGAAGAGCTTCAAATGAAATTCATGTCTGGCAATTGGCGACGCCAACTGGAGGGAAAGAATAAACGGATAAACGGGTGAAAAAGTGGTTATGTAAATGGAATATTATAAAAGGCCAAGGGCTGCAGCTGAAAAGTGCCATGAAAATGCAGTGAAATGTTCTCGGAAATAATTTGCACAAAATGACAGGCGATTGCAAAGTGTTTTGTGCATTTGAATTGCAATTTTCCCCTCTGAGGTTGTCAGCTTAAATTCAAACGATAAATATCTGACACTCCAGATGATATTATAAAGTATTTATATGATTATTGATGGAAAACCACACAAATGACCTACTTACAATGGCCAGCACAAATGCAACTTAATAATTTCCTTGGCTTATTGATGCCGTCAATTCGCTCTCATTTAAATGCCCGTCTCGTTTAGCTGCATTTATGCAAATCATTTCTTTATTTTATTTACACAAAAGTCGACATAACAATAACAATACCAAACAGCAAACAGAAAACAGAAAACGCGGCTGTATTTATTTATTTGCGCAATTTTCCATTCAGTGCTTTTCGCTGACATGCATTTTATTGCCTTGTATCTACGAGTGTGGAATTTTTAACGCCAACAACATTTCAATTAACAGCCAGCAAATGAAAACATTAAGAACAATGGATATAAGCCGCAATTGATGGCAATTATTAATTGTTTTGTATCTTTTTTATTTTCAAGGGACTGCTTTGGGTTCTGGACGTCGGCATTGTCAACACCTTGGAGCAGGTGAGTTTTTCGTTGGTTTTCAATAGTGTTAAAAAATAATACGTTTTTGTAACTTAATTTACAGCCCATTCGGAGGTGCAGCCCCAAGATCGTGGCCATAAACACAGCCAACAACAAGGTGGTCAAGAGCATCGACCTGAGTGACCTCGTCACCTCCGAGAGCCGGCTGCAGTTCATCGTGGTGGACTACTCCAAGGACAACAAGCCATTCGTGTGAGTTTTATCACCTATATATATTTTATTTTTTAAATGTTCGGAACAAATTCTTATATTACATATTAATTCGTATAAATTAAAGCTTCATTTGTCAGCAACTTTATTTGTGAAAAGATTCTGATTACTTAATTTGCATAAGCTTTTGCAACTATGAAGGATTAATTAAGAGTAACTTTCAACGACTTTCAAATGACTTTCGAATCACTTATTAAAATATTAAATATTACATATACCAATTTGAAAGTCAATGAGAAACTGAGTTTTAAACAGAAAACTTTGAAGGTTATATAGGTATACAAAAATTGTAAGTGGTAAAATTGTACATAATCATAGATAATTGCCTTAGAATAATACTTTTTTAAAGAATATTGGAAAATGGATTCTACCCATAAACTTGAATATAATAATAATCATCAAATTATTCTTATACTTAAGAGCAAACACAAGTGTGTGCCGAACTAATTTATAATAATTAACCACCACATTGTTTAAAAACCCCAATTAAAAAGGAGTTAACCACTTAGAGACTTTCCATATCTTATCTTTGAGACTTGGTTATCAGAAGTGTGCCCCACTCCATGCCCCTCACTAACCAATTAAAAATGAATTAGCGGCACGATATCTTATCTTCCCTGCCATTATTATTTTTTCCGATCCCTCGCAGCTATGTGGCCGATGCCGGAGCTCGCAGCATCCTGGTGTACGACATCACCGGCAACAAGTCCTACCGCATTGTCCTGCCCAGGGCCACCGCCCCCACCAGCGACGTGCTCTACGTGGCGCTCACCTCCAAGCCGGATGGCACCTCCACCCTGTTCTTCAGCTACCTGAGCTCCCCGCGCCTGTACTCCATTAAGGGCGAGTACCTGCGGGTGGGTCAGGGGGCGGGCTCCATCATCGACGTGGGCCCCAAGCCCTACGGCAAGCAGGCCGTCCTCCTGGGCGCCGATGGGGGCACCTCCCTGTTCTTCCGCTACAAGGGCGAGAACGACATTTACCTGTGGGACTCGGAGACCTGCTTCAAGGCGGCCAATCTGCAGGAGGTGCAGCGGGGCGGCGACTGCCGCCTCTCCACCCAGGTCCTGCCGGGGCACAAGCGCTTCATGTGGGCGCTGGAGAGCAACTTCCACGACTTCATCTCGGATCGCACCGGCTGCAACGGAGCCTCCATCGTCCTGCACCCCGTGGTGAGGGAGTGCGACGATTGAACCAGGAGCCCTCCACTGGGTTAGCTATAAGATTCCTTTTGTTGTCGTTATTGAGTCTCATTAAAATTTGGTGAATTTTTAAAATAAGTAACTGTGTGGTTAATTATTTAAATGGAAACTTAAATCGCTCAATACCAAAAATATAAGGAACTCCTTTGGACAGCAATAAATACAATCATCAAAGATTATGGGAATCAATTTCAATATATATCTTACTATTATAATTGAATACAAATCACCAACTCGCAATGAAATCATTTTGAATATCCCTTTATTTTATACGATTTATTATAGACATTTATTTTTCATTTTAAACCTCTTGACACTTGGAGATCTCAGCATTGTAGTAGTGCCCCACTGGACAGCTATAGATCTGCAGTTGGTTTTCGATGCACAGACAGTACTCATCGCCAGAGGTGGTGTTGGGACAGCTGAGGACCTCGAAGTCCCTGCACTGATGGACCCTCTCACTCACGCAGGTCAAGATCCTGGCATCGAAGTGGAAGCCAGCTGGACAGGTGATGACCTCCAGTTCCCCGGCGACGCATTTGCAATACTCGATCTCGGAAGTGCGGAAGGGACATTCGTACCGGGCGTTATCCACACACTTCTTGGCCTCCCTGACTTGCACTCCCCCACCTATGGAGCGAGTTTCCGGAACACAGCTGTAGCCGTTGAAGACGAAACCCTCGCGGCACTTCATCATCAGTGGATACAGGGAACTGGGGGTGTCGTTGGCGCAGACATAGAAGTACCGATTGTCCGCCTGCCAGCCACCCACTTGGCCAGATCGATCGCAGGTGTACTGCTGCTTGGTGCACTGCTCACTCGCCCGGGAGAGGACACAGGATTCCTCGAGAGAGGAGTAGCCAGCCCCGTTCGAGCACAGACGAGGGGTTTCCACACCCTGGTCGCTGCACTCGTGGTACTTCCGGCAGTCATAGGGATCGGGGAAGACCCCCGCCTGCTGGCAGTTGAAGGGGCCCCTCTTGGGCACCCGGCACTGGGCCTGCCAGGTGCAGCCGAAGGTTCCCTCGTCGCTGCAGTAGAAGCTCTGAGTTGACTGGCAGCCCAGCATCGATACGGTTTCCCAGCCGCCGGTGGCATTGCGAAGACAGTATCCCAAAGTGGTGCAGTTCAGGCACACGAAGCCCGGCAGACGCACATCCTGGCAGGGATTATCATCGGCGCTAGCCGATCCCACCAGCAGAACACTTAGGAGCGGAAAAACCAGGAGCCAAGACCTCATCGCAAAGACTGTTGGTCGGGTCAACTGGCTGTCTATCTTTTATAGCACCCCTAATCAGACAGACAAATGTCTTTGGCTTAATTAAATAGATAAGCTCCGCGAAGGTCTAATAAATACAATCAGGTTTGTGAAGTGCCGAATACTACGACTTTCGTATAATTCCGGGAAGATTACTAACAAATAACAAGAAATGAGAGGTGGCTCCAACAATAGGGCATGAAGTAATCATTTTTATTTAAAGTTATGCTGGCTAATTGCTTTTAAAAAACCCTCTTATCGGACAGACAAATGTCCTTATCAAGTTTATTGCTAGTTATTGCCTATCAAAACCAAGAACTACAACTAGTAGGGTGTCAAATCAG
Organism: Drosophila biarmipes; assembly: GCF_025231255.1. Taxonomy (NCBI): domain Eukaryota; kingdom Metazoa; phylum Arthropoda; class Insecta; order Diptera; family Drosophilidae; genus Drosophila; species Drosophila biarmipes. The sequence goes on along the minus strand of NC_066613.1, from coordinate 24,274,983 downwards.
TTTTTATGATTTAAGTAAATAATATTTTTACTAGCGTATATCATAATAATTAATAACGTAACATAAACAACATAATCATTGTTGACTTTTTATTGATTATTTATTTATTTTATGTATAAGTTAAAACCTTTCTCCTTCGAAGAACATATAAAAAACAAGGTGGCTTTCCGCCCTAGCAAGTTCCCAGGACGCAGGAGGACAACTCGGGGCGGTAGTAGGTGCCCGCGGGGCAGTCCATGTGCCGCAGGGTGCCGTTCAGGGCCGAGCAGTAGTAGTACTTCCGGCAATCGCTGCCGTCGGCCATCAAGCCCACGTGCTGGCAGGTGCTGGGCAGCACGGAGAAGTCGTCGTCGTTGGGCTCCTCGATGATCACCGAGGGATCGTCGGTGTTCGGCGGCAGGACATTCGACCCGCTGCGGCAGACATAGTCCACGAAGGTCTCTCCGTCATTGCACCGGTGCAGAGACGGGTAGATGACAATGGTGTCGTTTAGGTTCTGGTTAACCGTCGACTTGCACACGTAGAAGATGTTGGGGTTGGTGGGCCAGGCGGCCACGTGGCCGGCTTGGGGGCAGTAGTACTGGCGCTGCAGGCAGACGGTGTCACTCAGGGTCAGGGTGCACTGACCCGTCCTCGCGTCGAAGGCCCTGTCATTGCCACAATCCACGGCAGCGGCCACCAGAGTGGCGCCCACGAAGTAGCACATGTGATACTTCTGGCAGTCGTAGGGATCGGGGAAGATGCCCTGCGAGGTGCACTGGAAGTTGCCCTCGATCCCGAAGGGATGACAGGGGCCCGTCTCGTTGGTGCAGCTGCCCAGTCGGGCGTTGCAGTAGTAGCCGTTGGCCACGTCGCAGGACTCCACCGGGATGTTGACCCACCCGTTCGAGTGGCGCACACAGGTGGCCAGCAGCTCGCAGGACTCGCAGATGGGCCCAGGACTCTGGCGGCCCTCGCAGGAGTTCGTCTCCCGCGGCTGAATGCGCCGGGTGGTCACAGTGGCTCCCATCAAAAGGGACACCAGGCTGAGCAGTAGCTAGGAGAGGGAATAAAAACACATCAGTAAACTCCCTTTTTTAAAAATACAGAAGTATCTATGTTACTAGTTTTGGTGGTTTTATGGCTTATTTCCATAATCCTAATGTATATCATCTAGATTTATCCCAAACTAATATTTTTTGGTGGTTTTAATTGATTATAGATAGAAATTTATGTCGATATTATATAGAACTGCTATATAGACAGATATATATATTTATTAAGAAAAAAAATATATAGTAATTCATTTAAACTTTTGAGTCTTACATAGAGACTTCTTTATCTATCTTATAAAAATATCCATTTAAAATGCTAAAATTGGCTTATTGTATTCCAAGAACCAACGCTACATACCAGGCTCACTAATAGTTTCTTCAAGACCATGATGACGTATTCCCTTTCCTTTAGTTTCTTGAATAGTTTCGGTCCAACTCCCACGAGAATCTTCGATTGTCTGGCTGCAAGCTCCTCTGGTGACAGCAATAAAAGCCCCGAAATAGTAGACTTTAGATAGCGTTTTATATCTTTCGTTGTTTGCCTATCAACTTTCAAAAGTCCATGGGAGTTGGGCAAAGTGGCAATCGCTGCGACGGTTCTGTTTTCTAATTACAACAACTAGATCGGAATGCCGCAATGATGAGTGAGTAAACCATAGTTACTAGAAAATGGCACATCTAGATCTGAGTGGAGTGGGTGTTTAACGAGTAAACACAGCGGGATTTGGTTGGGTCGAGATATTTGGAGCACTTTTAAGTGTTTTCGGATAAATATTGGACTTTTCTTTCAATAAGCGGGGAAAAAAAACTTTGGACTGTAAACAAAACCATTAAATATTTAATGTATACTATCTGGTTTATCTAGTGAAAGGATATTAATTTATTTACATAAATGTATGATTTTTAGAAACGTTTAATTCCGTTTTATATACATTATACATACATTATAAATATAAAATACATCCTAACGATTGCTTATAAATAGCAAAATAATAATTTTCAACAATTTAAATGTAAGATTTAATTACTTTAGGTATTTGAAATAGCGGGCAATTTTGAATTTGGCGGGAAGGCACAACCTGTGCAGCGCAAATTCAGGGCTGGTCGAAGGCCCTTGGCATTACACCCTTCTCGCCGCCTGGTCACACCACCGCAACCCCCGCAAATAAAAAGGAGGAGCAGGAGCAAAAGGACAAAGGATGACCAAGATTCCGGGCAGCAATCTGGAGTTCGTCCGCGAGGAGGACTTCGTGGAGTACTACATATTCCCCAAGATCCCCGACAACCTGCAGGATGAGGGCATTCTGCGCAAACTGATGCTCCAGATCCGCAACGAGATCTCGGCCATAGTTAAGGAAAAGTCCTTGGAGCGCAGCTATCTGTGGCACAAGGACGAGTTCCAGCTGCAGATCCGACTGGGCGGTGCCGAGGAGCGGCTGCTGAACGAGGAGACCAACCCGGAAGAGGAGGCGGAACTGGGTATGCACACTACTCTATAAATAGCATCGCATTCTGCCTACTAAACTGGGTGCATTCCATGTCCCCGCCCAGGTGACCTCCCGCCGCACTTCCACGGCGTAACCCACTACGGCGACAACATCAGCGACGAGTGGTTCATCGTGTATCTGCTCACCGAGATCACACGTGCTCGCGGGGACTGCATTGCTAGGGTCAGCGACTCGGATGGCGAGTTCCTGCTCATCGAGGCGGCGGATGCCCTGCCCGACTGGGCCTCGCCGGAGACCTGCGAGCGGCGTGTCTACCTGGTCGGCGGCTGCCTGCAGCTGCTTCAGAACTCGGCCGCCAGCAGCCAGGACAAGCCTCTGACCATGGCCACTGCTGTGCAACGTATACGAATGAATCCCACCCTGTATCGCTGCTCGCGGGAGATTCAGGCCTGCATTGATGCGCGCCTCAAGGAGTACCAGATCGCCCAGCCGCACTTCTCCATCCACCGGCAGGTCCTGGAGCTCCCGCACAGTGCTGCACAGCTTCTGAAGCAGCAGCCCAGACTGCTCTCGTCGGCGGTGCGGGCTTTCTGCGAACGGGACTCCCTGGACGTCAAGGCACTGCGCACCATGCGCTACTTCCCACCGGAGGCCGCACGCCTGCGCACCAACGTGCGGTTCACCCGCTGTCTGTACGCCATGCTGTCGCACCAGCAGTATCTCCCCGAGAAGCGCCTCGGCTGGAACCTCACAGATCCCGTGGCCGAGCCGGAGCGGTACAAGGAACAGCTGCTGGGCGTGAAGCTGGCCAGCGGACTGGAGATCTTGGCCAGCCAGGCCAAGCGGCTGGAGGGCCAACAGCTGGAGGAAATGCCGGCCTGGCGTTCGTATCTGCGCAGCTTGCAGGGCAAGGGATACTTCCGCAACAACATCGAGGGCAGTGCCGAGTACCAGGAGCTGCTGAGCAAGGCCAAGGACTACTTCCGCGGCAATCAGGCGCGATTCCGCACTGCTTCGCGAGCGGGAGCAGAGATCCTGGACCTGCTGCTGCACCCAGCGGAGGCCGCATCCGAGGAACTGCGCGATGAGGAGAACAACCTTCAGCCCAGCGACTCGGATGAGTGGCTGAACATCAGCGCCGAGGACCTGGACTCCATGCTGCAGGATCGCTACGGGCCCAAGAAGCTCTACAAGCCGAATGGCCAAATGAATGCCGAGGAGTTCACCAAGCAGCTGGCCGAGTTCCTCGATCGACAGTCCAACTACGAGGGCATCGAGCACCGCGGTCTCGAGGAGCCGGAACTGGATTCCGACGATGATGAGCCACCGCCGCCGCCGCCGCAGGCCAAGACTTCCTCGGGACTGGGGGCAAGGGTGAAGAAGAATCCCTCCATGCGGAAGGCATGCCAGCGCAACTCGCTCATCCAGCCGGAGGAGCCGGACAGCACACATGTGCGGAACTTCCTGGACTTTGTCATTCCCGAGGACAACTGGGACTCCACATCGGAGATGAGCGACTATGCGGACGAGGACGACATGGAGAGGAACATGAATGCCCTCTCTGGCGGCGGCAGTGTTTTCCCCCTTGACCGACAGATCCAGTCGTACATGGAGCAGATGGACCGGGAGCTGGCCCAGACCAGCATGGGCAAGTCCTTCCACGGCAAGCAGAAGAAGGCTCCTCCCCAGGCGGAAGAGGACGACTTCGACGACATTGAGGACTTTGAGCCCATCAATATCAACGTGAACACGCTGCGCAACATGATGGACAGCTACCAGTCGCAGGTGGGCGGCGCCGGGCCCGTATCCAATCTGTTTAGCGCCATGGGCGTGGGCATGTCCGCTGGCGAGGACCAGGAGCCCAAAGATATCTCCGAGTCGGCCGTGTAGACGGGTTTACAGGGATTAGTCTAGTCTTAAGTCCATCAAATAAACGTAAATGTGAATATTTGAGTGTAATATGAAGAGTATTCTTAACTGCTACTTTCGATAACTAATCCTTGGAAGCAGGCACGAAGTTTCCATAGTCGCGTCTGACCTTCATGGGCGGCTCGTTGTGGGGTGGCTCACTGCGCTGGCTATGGTCATGGGAGCGCTTGTAGCCGCCAGATCCGGACCCTCCGTCGTAGCGATCCCGATCCCGGCGATCTCTGGGCTCGTATCTGTTGTTGCGCCGGTTGTCTGCGTGGACAAACGGGTTGGTTATCTATAAATAGGCACTGAGCTAGCCGCGGACCTACCCCTGAATCCTCTGTCCTGGTTGTTGTGGTAACCGGCTCCTCCCCGCCGCTGCCAGCCCCTGTCGCCGCCTCCCCTGCGATGTCCGTTGTAGCGATTGTTGTGGTGATGTCCGTATCCACCTCCACCTCCTCCGCCACCACCTTGGAAACCGCCTCCTCCTCCGCCACCCATCCAGTTCTCCACAATTGGCGGCTCCGGCAGCGGCTTGCTGCAGTGGGCCATAAACTCCGGGTCCTCGTCTGTGAAGCGGCCGGCAAACTCCAGCTCACAGGACTCCAGGAAGTTGACGTCCTTCTCCACCAGGCGGTTTATCTTTCGGTTTGGATCGACCATTATTCTGGGATATATCTAAATTAATTCCGTTCGATTCTGCTTCCCATATGTTTCAATGGCCACGAAACACAGCTGTTTGAGCGTTCACCAACGCTGCTTCAGTCGCTGTGATTTTCGTCAAGTCACGACATTGGTGCGGGGAGCAACTATCGGTTGGGAATCCCTTTTTCTATTAGATATGTTATAAAAAACTCTTTAATCTAAACAAATGTTAAGTTTAATAATAAGTAATTAATAATTAATTAATAAAGTAATCAATTTAATCATTGAATTAAGTTAAAGAGCAAATCACTAAATCGAGAGCACCTGCTGAACGCGCCCACTTCCACAATGTGTGTGCGGTAATTTCCACCCCTCCGCAGTGCGGTCACACTGCTCGAAACACTATTTTGCGGGGGCGAGTTTTCCGCGGAAAAATGTTATTAATTAGCCCAACGGACAAGTCCCGATGCTTCGCCCGCCAGCAGTAGCCAGCAGAACATGTCCCCGCCTCGTCGCCACAGCGAATCACGGATCACAGCCCACACGCACGCCCAGCAGCCGGAGGAGCAACAGGGTAGCAGGAGCAGGAGCCCCCGGAGATTCAGACTCCAGCACTAGCCATGGAGCAATCTGTGTCCGCCCGCTGGCTGCGACGCTATCGCGCCTTCTTCCTCATCCTGCTGCTCATCGTGGCCATCCAGCTGTTCCTGGCCTACAAATCCCTGGACATCGTGGGCGGCGGTTCGGGCTCCGGATTCGATGCGGCTGAGGCGCCCGCCAGTGCGCCCCCGCCACTGTCCCAGGAGCGAGTGCAGCCACCACCCAGGACCAAACTAACTGCCCAGCAACTGGGCTTCCAGCCGGAGTGCGACATCATCGCCCGCGAGGCCATCTCCGCCCTGCAGCGCGCCAAAACGAAAGACTGCCGGGAACATATCGCGCACATCGCGTGCGCCATCCAAGCCGGGCGCTTCTATGCTCCGCAACTGCGCAGCAGCTGCCCGGCGGGCAATCACACGGCCAACGTCTCCCTGGGCTGCTACAAGGACGAGAAGGATCGCCGCCTGCTGGCCGGCTACTACAGCAGCTCCAAGACCTCCAATTCGCCCGCCAAGTGCGTGGAGCTGTGCCTGCAGAGCGGCTACCCCTATGCGGGTGTCCAGTACGGACGCGAGTGCTTCTGCGGCTTCGATACGCCGCCGAGGGCAGCGAAGATACCCGACTCCAGCTGCAACACAAAGTGCCTGGGCAACGCCAAGGAGATCTGCGGGGGATTCTACGCCATGAACATCTACGAGACAGGCATAGCCAGTAAGTAGTGTAGGGGAACTGGCAAATAACCATAACCTACAACTTTAGTTATCTTTAGATAGATAATCTTTAGAAAAGTAATTCAAAAGATTAAACAGAGAAAACCTATATATATATATATATATATATATATATATATATATATATATATATATATATATATATATATATATATATATATATATATATATATATATATATATATATATATAATCATGGAAACCCCTTAACCCATCTCTTCCCTTGCAGAGTTCACCGCCCAGCTGGCGGCCACCACTCCTCCGCCGGGCACGAAGCGCGTGCGGATCGCATTTCTGCTGACGCTCAATGGCAGAGCGCTGCGTCAGGTGCATCGACTGCTGAAGGCGCTCTACGCGCCGGAGCACGTCTACTACATTCATGTGGACGAGGTGGGTCAACGGCCGGAACTCGGCAATTAAAGCGCGCTCAATTAATTGCGCTAATTTGCACAATTTAACACACTGGCGGCCGAAATAGTTGGCTGGATTTATTTATGGTGTCGATTACGACTAACCAGTCGACTTGCTACATCAGCAATGCCTTGATCTACGTAGTATAGTTTATATAACTAACTGCATAGTCAGCACTGCATTTAATTCTCATTGTATACTAATTGCTTGGCCCACAAGCAGAGTATTAAGATTGATTACAAAAGTGTCCACGTAGCCTTGATACTTTTTTATACTTACTTACATTTCATTTAAATATGCTAATTGATTGCGCGTTGTTTGTCCCCTTAGCGCCAGGATTACCTGTACCGGAAGCTGCTGGAGCTGGAGGCAAAGTTCCCGAACATCCGCCTGGCGCGAAAGCGCTTCTCCACCATCTGGGGAGGAGCCTCGCTGCTGACCATGTTGCTGCAGTGCATGGAGGACCTGCTGCAGTCCAACTGGCACTGGGACTTTGTGATCAATCTGAGCGAAAGCGATTTCCCGGTAAAGACGCTCGACAAGTTGGTGGACTTCCTGAGTGCCAATCCGGGGAGGAACTTTGTCAAGGGCCACGGCCGGGAGACGCAGAAGTTCATCCAGAAGCAGGGTCTGGACAAGACCTTTGTGGAGTGCGACACGCACATGTGGAGGATAGGCGATCGCAAGCTGCCGGCGGGCATCCAAGTGGACGGAGGCAGTGACTGGGTGGCGCTATCGCGACCCTTCGTGGCCTATGTCACCCACCCCAAGGAGGAGGATGAGCTGTTGCAGGCTCTGCTCAAGCTCTTTCGGCACACCCTGCTCCCGGCGGAGTCCTTCTTCCACACGGTTCTCAGGAACACGCAGCACTGCACCAGCTATGTGGACAACAACCTGCATGTGACGAACTGGAAGCGGAAACAGGGGTGCAAGTGCCAGTACAAGCACGTGGTGGATTGGTGCGGATGCAGTCCGAATGATTTTAAGCCGGAGGATTGGCCCAGGCTGCAGTCCACGGAGCAGAAATCCCTCTTCTTCGCCCGAAAGTTTGAGCCTGTGATTAACCAGGCTGTGCTGCTGCAACTGGAGGAGTGGCTCTACGGGCCGTACACCAGCGAGTACGCCAATCTGCACGGCTACTGGCAGTCGCTGTACCACCACGAGGACGTCCACGGATCGGGGGATGATTTGGCCAGGAGCATAGGGGACAGCGTGATGCGTCTATCTGCTCGGCAGGCCAAATTGGATGCCCTGGAGTTGATCGAACTCACGCACTACCTCCACCGGGATCAGTACAAGGGTTTCCTGGTGCGCTACCGAGCCAGAGGATCGTCGGGGAAACCACTGCATGTGGAGACGCGAGTGCGGCCGATGCAGCAAGGCAAGCTGGCGAGGAATGCCCGCTTCAGCAAGAGATTGCGCAACTTTGAGGTCTCCACGGACTTCGATCAAAAGGAGCAGGTGGCCCGCAACTTCGGCAAGCTCTTGGGTCCCCACAGTGACCTGCTACTGAGCTACACCCTGCAGGCCAACGCGGATTCGGGGGCAGCCTCCCACTCGTACAACCTCACCCTGCTGTGGATAGATCCGCTGGGTCGCTTGCAGGATTTCAATGAACTGCATGTCGAGGACTCCACCAGCGATGTGATAAGCCACTCGAAAACCCTGCTCAAACATCCAATCACGCCTGGGATCTGGACAGCAAAGTTGATAGGCCGCAACTCCATCTATGCGCAGCTCAAGTTCCTAATAGTCCCAATGGCCTACTACCGAGGATTTGCCTTGGAAAAATCCTCAGAAGCTGAGAAGCTAAACGCCGGCTTGTCCATGGCGCTGCCCGAGGAGTTCGAGATGCCCGTCGAGTGGCAGCAGCATCTGCAAACCGACGATGAGCAGTTTACCATGCGCGAAGAGTCCCTGGCCAAGGGGCGGATGCTGGGACAGGAGCTGCACGGTTGGATTGACGGACTGGTCGCGCAGTTCTTTCAGCTCCGCGAGAGCTGCGTGGTGGAGGCGGACACCGAGGTTTCTCTGCCGCTCTGCGGCGACGTGGCCTGGAGCTCACTGGCTCCCGATCCCAAGAGCGACGTGGACGCCCTGCTCAAATGAGCCGTTGCCATTCATCAGTTTTGTTATTAATTCTCTAGTGTAAATACTCGCCAAGATCTAGCAACCGATATGCAATTAACCATTTTTGATAGCTCATTTCCCTTCGTAATCTTTAGATTGTTGTGATAAATGTGAACTTGTAAGCGCCATCTTGACCGGATGCGGAACTCCGCCGCTCCACTTGTAATATTTTTGATTTTTTCAATAGTAGAGCATAGAGCGTTTTGAAGTATGTGTTAAGTTAGTTAGATTTGAACGAACGCCTTGTAAATACGCAACGCACTGGACACCAAAAGATCGCATTATGTACTGCGTACTGTACATAAGGTTAGCTAGACGCAATTCCTTAACTAAGTCATAAGCTAGGGCAGCAGCAGCACCACCAGATAGCAATTGAATCAGTTGTATTCACAATGTTTCTTCGATTTTTTGATTCACATATCAAGTTATCCAAAATAAATGAGCAATTCTACATGTACTAAGTGGTCGTTCAAAGATTCATTCTCGTGCTCCTCTCCGAGGTTGAACACACCCCTGTGGCGGAACGCGGACACGGAACTTTGGGGCCGGAATTCCAGGTATTTGATGTATTTAGTAGGTTAGACTTATGTAGACTTAAAGCCAAGGCTATTTGTACTGCCGTTCGCTGCTGGCGGGCAGCCTAGATGCACAGATCCTCGTCCGGATCCTCCTCGTCGAAGTCGTCGTCGGCATCGGGTGTGTATATAATGTTGCCCTCGGTCGGCTCGCTGGTGCTGGAACACAAAAAATCATACGGTCAGGTAGGGTCCTGTCTTATTTTCAGATAGTCAACCCACCGTTCGTATGGCAGGGTGAGTGCATTGCGGGCCACCACCTCGTCCTCGTCGAGCTCGATTTTGAAGGTGCTGCTGGCCGGCTCTGGGGTTTGCTCCGCCTCCGGGGAAGACTGTTTGGGTGAGGCTCCTGCGGGCTGTCCTTCGTCCAGCGGCGTCACCTGGAACTCGGTCTTGCTGATCTGGCAGGCGAAGCGCCTGTTGGTCACTCCGCCACCGGGTTTACGCGATATCAGCGATAGTTGCTTGTCCGTCTCCAGGCGAAGGACCAACTCCGCCAGGTACTCGCAGCCAGCCAGGATGTACTCCGCATGCGGATGCTGCAGGTGCTGCGGGGAGGCCCAGAGGAACACACGACGCACGTGCTCCGAACGACGCAGGCGGTTGAGGAAGCCAAAGATGAAGGCGGGCGACTGGTAGCACAGCAGGTCGGCCAGTGTGGGCAGGATGACGTTGAAACCGGCGGGCTTTCCTGCTCCTGAGCCCGGAGTGCCCGCATCCAGGTCGCCGGCCTCTCCCGCCGGCGTGTTGTTGTTGTTGTTTTGGTTGGCGCACTCCGAGAGCAGCGCCTCGAAGGTGGCCACGAGCTTGAGGCTGACGCCGGTGGGCAGGGCCTTGATGGTCTCCGTCCCCTGGCCCTGCTCGTGCAGCAGGCTGCCGATGAACTTGGGGGCAATGCGCTCCCGATTTAGCTTATCTGCGGGCAAGGCGGGCAGAACAGAGGTGAGGAGGAGCACACAAGTTGGCAGGCGCTGCTGGCGGCTTCCCCGCCGCGGACTCACCTATTACGAGGACCAGCTTTTGTTTGGTCACCAGCAGGTTGGAGAGCATTTTGCCAGCATTTATTGGGCGATTGACTTATTATTTTAAATTGTTTTAAATTGTGCTTTTTGCTGAAGCTGCCAGTGCTGTGGGGCGTTAGGGTATTTTTTGGCGCGTCAAGAGGGTCACACTGTCGCTGTGGATAAGGCCAGGGCTGGGCAACAAAAGTTTGATTGCCAAAGTTAAAATGAAATATTTTTATTTTAGGTTCAAATTAGAGACAGTCTTATATTTAAGTGTTAATTATTATTATACAAAATGATGTACAATTTGATTTTCCATTATCTGGCTTATATGCTTCGCAGTATCCAGCCCTGGTTGTCCCGCTTTTTCCAAGTGAGTAAACAGACCAAAACAAAGCGAATAAGCGGCTAAGCAGATCGAGTTACAGTTTAAAACCCTTTGAGAGTGAAAGTCTGACCTTGTCCTTGTCCTGTTAACCACAAATTAAAGATCAATGAGCCCGCCGCTTGTTAGTTAAATAACTTAACAACATGCTGACGTAGTAGAATTCGCACAGCATTCGGTTCTTTCTCTTTGTTGCCAAAATATCTCTGTGTGTCTGTGGCTCTTTTGTTCTTGTCTCTCCCACGCAGACTATTTGGAATTATTATTATATTCCAAATTAAATAGATTGGACTAGCGACTAAAATACAAACTGTAAGTTGCCCTCTTTGCTTAGCCACGTTTTAGAACTCTTAAAAATAAGTAGAACTTGGTGGCGGCTTTTCTCTAATATCCAACAAGTGGTTAGAGTGTAGTGGTGTGTGTTTGGAAGTTTGTCTGCATGTGTGTTTTTGTTTTTACCGTTCTGAGCTTCCCATGGAAAAGCTCGTGGAAATGGCATTGGAAGGGCGGAAAAGCGGGCGTGTGGGCGGGGCTTGAGGGCTTTTGGCCGCCCACGCAGCCTTTGCAGAATTTCCACGGCTTTTCCTCCATATGGAAGGCCCAGCTTCCTACATTTAAAGCAGTTAGTTCAACAAGTAAAGTAAAGTGCGTGGCAGCTGGCAGAAAATAAGGAAAATTCGTGAAAACCCCAGCGTCATCGCTTTAAAGTCAGCAATTGAGTGCCGCAGATAAGAGCAATAAGACGAGCATTATCTGAGCGGGTGAAGCATCAATAAAGTATACGCCATGCTGTTCTCGCTGGGTGAGTCGAAATGCACATACAGTCAAACTTATTGTTTAAAGAACTTTGGGTCTTTAAGGTTCTCTGAGTATAGAACTGTTCTTAAAGTAGGGAAGTTTTCGTAGATACAAACCACATAATATATAGAAAATATTACAGTTCAACTCCCCATGTATAGAAGTTTAGCTCTGTAAGAGTCTTTAAGTATGAAAGTTATGAAGTTCTTATTGAAACCAACTATAGATTCATATAATATAATACAGTCAAACTCCCTATTTAGAAAACTTTACGATTTTAAGGTTCTTAAGGTAAAATGCTGGTCTTAAAGATAGGAAGATTTCATCGATACCAACCATAAAATCAATGTACCTATATAACTTTAGCTGCTAAACGTTTATAAGTCGGAAGGTGTTCTTTAAGTCAGAGGGTTCTTATAGATAAAAATCATTTAAACGTATAATATAATATAGTTAAAATCCTCATGCCTAAAATTTAAGCTCTATAAAGTTAGTTAAGAAGGAAGCTGTTCGTAAAGTAAGTATACTATACCATTTATATAAAGGTTCTCTTATGGGTTTTCTTTTTATTATTAATACGTAGTTGTTTCTTAATGTAAATGTATTTAAAAAAATTAATTTGATATGTTATTAATAATGTTGATAAATGTATCTATTAGATATTAATATATATATAGAAAACTTTAACAGTATTGGGGATACCAGGAAACCAACAAGCAAGTTTACTTCTAAAGTTCACTATTAATGTGAAATATATACTTTTGGCACTTAAAAATCCTTAGGGGCTTATAAAATCACCTCCCCTCTGGCGAAAAAACAGTTCTTCCCAGAGAATTTGAACTGCACCACCGCATTACTATGCCGAGAACATTAAAGTCAAAGTCGCAATTGAAATGCCGCTCAGTGGCCATAGTTTGAATAGACAGAGGAATGCAAAGTGCACCCCCTTCCCGGCCAGAAACGAGCCACCTGGTGCGGCATACTAACCAGCATTCGCTGGCACCCAACCGAAATCGAATCCGCATCAGAAAACCAAGCAAATTATCCCCACCGAAGTGAGCAGCAGTCGCCGGAGAAATCGCATGCGAGAGACTCCGCCGAGAGGTGCGAGAAAAGCTCTTTTCCTATGAGCCGTCGCCGGGCGGCGGCTGGAAAACTTTAAATTCAGTTGCGCATTGCACGCCAAAGTGTTCGGTTGCCCTGGCCCCAGAGTGTGTGTGTCGTGTTAACCAGTGTAGTTAGTAGCTAGTAGCTAGTGTACCTGAAGTGTGTTGTGTTTGGGGGCAATTAACGCTGGCCACTGTTGCATGTGAACCCTTGGTGACCTATTGATTAATCAGTGCCCAGGACGCCATGTCGAAGGACGCGGACGTGGAGCAGGCTGTCAAGCCGGAGGCGGGTGCCGTCCAGGTGGAGCCGGCGATCCCCGAGGAGCCGCCACAGGCGACCGCCCCCACGACGGTGTCCACGACAACCACTGTGATCGCGGTGACGAATGGGGACAAGCCCCTGGAAGTGACGCCTCCGCCAGGAGCAACTGCAGCGAGCGCCGCACCTGCAGCAGCAGAGCAACCGGCCACCACCATTGCTGGCATTGAATTGGCCACTCCAACGATGGCGGCAATGCCATCGCCATCGTCAACAGGTAGACAGCGAACGCGAGTGCGAACGGCATTGGTTTTTGGCTGGCAGTTTGATTAGTGCCAAGTGAAGCCCACTAGTCGAGTGTTTAATATTAGTAAAAGTTAAAGCCTAATGGCAAAACGCATCGAAAGAGAGACTGCACTCCGTGCACTCGCCGCATTTCCCCGCCCGCCTTTCACCCATACCCATCACGAACTGGCTGAATTTCACTTTGCTTTTCCAGACTCTTGTTTATTTCACTTTTGCCGAGTCGCGTCGAGTCGAATTTGTACGCTTTTCCAAAGTCGTCATCTTTCTGGCCGGGTTTTTCACTTTCGTTGCCTCTATGTAGATTGCTCAAATTTCAAATTTTGCGCACGATCTGCTGCCACGCTTTGATGATTTTAGCGTCTTCGGCACGCCCACTTAACCCTAATAATTAACAATCATAAACACAATTAATGTGCCAATTAATATCCAGCCAGTACCCCGAAATGGGGCACTTCGCAGCGAACGCGTGGTCGATTTGCCACCCTTTACAATTGCGATTGCCAGCTACAAGTGTCTCCGGCCCACTTATCAGCCCATTTACAAGCTCGCTCTTGGCCTGGCTGAAACGAAAACATCATTTGCATACCAAACTTCGATTAGGCCCCAGGCGAGGGCATCTGCACTGAAGGGTTTACGAGCAAAAGTGCAGTGGAATAAGTCGGTTCCTATGAATATTCAGGTATTGGGGATGTTTTTCTCACTCTTGGTGAATTAAGCTATATTATGAAGATATTAGACTGGAATTTAAAACCTACTTTTAGTTTATCATAAGGTTTGTTGCTTAAGGTAGCAGTTATCATGATACTTTATCAGGGTTCTTTTATTTCTGAAACAAAAATAGGGAGAAAACGGACCTTATATCATAGGGTATAAGACTTAAGGTATCAGTTATCATGATACTATGTAAGGGTTCTTTATTTAATGGACCACATTGAAGGAAAAAACATGTTCTCTTTAGTATTTTTTAAAAGTATTCATACAATATGATCCATATATTAACACTGACCATCTGGAACTGCTAAATATTGAATTCTAGCACCTCCTCTATCATATTCAAATATTCCATACAATAGATGATGCTTCGCTTGGAAACATTCTTGCTAAGATATTACTATAATTATTAGCCACTTTCACTTCCCGAACTTGTAGCAGAATGAAACGAATTTCAATCTATTTAATGTGCCATGCTGCAGCACCGAGCGAGAGGTACATGTGCGATGCTATTTAAAGCGATTTAATATCAGATGGCCAGACTATCTCGCGAACAGACTGATAACATATTTGCGCCTGCCCCAGAGATAAAGTGGGGAAATTCTGCGCCCAAATGCTGGCCGAACAAACTCAAATGTTTACCCATAAATTAGCCAAATTAGGCCTAATGAGTGGCCGATGAAGGGGTGTGTGGGTGTGTCCGAATCCGAAGGCTTGGGAGCAGAGCTCTACCATAAATTTCCACCCAGGCGATATGATGAGATCTTGTTTATGCCTGGGTATCAAGTTCAGATGGCTGGCGACAAAGGCACTGTTTGTTTTCCCAACGAGTGCAGCTGCCATTAATCCGGATCAGATGTACGGGAGGCTATAGAAATGGGTTCAGGAAAGCTTACATAGTCCGTAAACTTCTGGTCGCATGTTATCAGCAGTGGTTTGGCGGCTATTTTAATCTCTGACCGCAGACGACAGGTGGAAAACTGTAATTGAATGAGGTTTACGTTGCCATAAACCATGGGTACCGGTATGGGATATATATATAAGAGTGCTTGAGATGCCCCACCCCAAAATCATAACCCTTGAATGAGTTCCGCGATTAGATCGCCACAAAATGCGTGCTATGCGTAATGGGTTCTATTTATACCTCATCTTAACCCACAAAATTTAATGGGATCTTTCAGGCAGTGGCAAGGCCAACATGGATCCGGCGCTGATCAACTTTAAGGTGCTCTATGTGCTGACCCAGCTGTGCGGCCTGACGATGATCGTCCTGGTGGGCACCTGGATTGGCCAGCACTTTGGCGGTCTCGGGGGAACCGCCAATCCCGGCCTGGAGTTCAACTGGCATCCGCTGTTCATGACCATAGGTTTCATCTACCTATACGGCAATTGTGAGTATATTTTCGCAGCGGAAGAGGTGCAACTCCACTGCACTCCACTCCCAGTATTTTAATCTTGAAATGCTAATTCCAACCCACAGCCATTCTGATCTACCGTGGCTTCCGCACCACTCGCAAGAAGACTCTGAAGCTCACCCACGCCGGCATCCACATGGCCGCCTTTATTCTGACGGTGATTGCGCTGAAGACAGTCTTCGATTCCCACAACTTGCCCACTCCACCGATACCCAACATGTACTCCCTGCACTCGTGGCTGGGTCTTTCGGCGGTGATCATCTTCTCGCTGCAGTATGTGGCCGGATTTGTGGCCTTCCTGGCACCCGGTCTAAGGGAGAACTACAGGATCGCCATGATGCCGCTGCACATCTACTTCGGTCTCTTTGGCTTTGTGCTGGCCATTGCGAGTGCCCTGATGGGCATCACCGAGAAGGCCATCTTCGCCATGTGAGTATGGATTGGGCATACAAATATCATTTGACTTAACCATACCTCCTTTTCCCAGCAAAAGTCCGGCGTATTCCACTCTGCCACCGGCTGGTGTGCTGGCCAACGTGATCGGAGTGCTGTATGTGGTGTTTGGAGCCCTCGTTGTCTACCTGGCCACTGAGCCCGCCTACAAGCGAAAGCCCATTCCCGAGGACACGGCCCTGCTTAACTCCAGTTCTGCCAACGAATAAGGACTCTATCAATGCCCCCAAACACCAGCTGCAACGCTTAAGATCGAAACTGTGCACAAAACCAAACGAAACCGTAACCTGATCTTAAAGAGGGTGCTTTGTTGATGATGGAAGAGGTGAAGATGGATACGGAGAAGCGTGTATTATCTGTAGCAAGTACATAACTTAACGACTATGTGCAATTCGGAGTTATCCACATACGTATACTTGGATCACCAGTTGTGCTAGGAGATTTCAGCGAGTGCTCAAATCGTAACGTATTTAACCTCATGCAGAACATTTGCTTTGATCTGTACGAAACATCTATCTATGTGTGTTATATATGCTTAAATAAATATGTATATTAATACAAGTCTCCGTTGACGAGGATACTGCCAGCCTTCTGGCGCTCCTCCAGCTCATCCTCGTCCTCGTCCTCCACCTGCTGATCCTCATCTTCCTGCTCGCCACCAGCTTCCTCCTCCCCTGAGGTGGAGGACTTGGTAGGATCGTAGCTCGGTTCGAACGGCAGATGATCGATGATCATGCTCTTCGAACTCTTCATGCTCATGCTGGCTTGGTCGTGATCCTGGAAAGTGAGATTCGGTTCTATGACCACCAGGTAGGTGGGCACTTTGCCCACTCCCTTTACCTCCGTATGAGCCCGGTAATTGCAGCGGATGTTGAACTGCCGCAGCACCTTGGCCGTGTGCCGGGTCACCTGGATGTTGTCCAGCAGACCGGTGGAGGTCATCCGAGAGGCCATATTGACGGTGTGGCCCCAGATGTCGTAGTGGGGCTTTGCGAGACCCACAACGCCGGCCATTACGGGGCCATGGGAGATGCCTTACCAAGGATGGGTTTTGGTTAGGAATGGAGTGATAATGAGACAGAGGGACTGGAGGACACTCACCGATCTTGAGGCTGCCCGACTGAAAGGAGTCGTACTCTGAAAACACATAGTTGTACCGCAGATCGTACATGATGCGCAGCAAATCCAAGGCGAATTCGGTCATCACCAGGACGGCGGCATCTTGAACTAAAGTTATCGGCTGGCTGGCCGTCTCGCCACTCATCTCATCGTCCTCGGTACTACCAAAATGCACAGTCAGCACTGCGGATAGGGGATCATTAATGCTATATCTAAGATAAAATATGTTTAAGTAAGATAGCCACCACTAGACCTGCGCCTCGCCTCCGAGTCTGCTTCGGGTCGCTTGACTGGGATGTCAATCGAGAAGTCGGCGTAGTGGTCCGCCTCGAGACCGCAGGCTGCCATGTATGTCCAACCCATGACCTTGATCTTCTCGATCTTGTACCTCATCTGGTAGTTGACCAGAAGGTCATCGAAGCAGCAGATGATCTCGTGCAGAATACGCAGACCCGCCGTGTCCGCATTGAAGTTCTCGATGGAGGCGAACATCACGGCCACCTTGGAGAAGGTCTCGGAGTAGAGCTGATCATTGGGTCGGCGCACCTTGTACACCTCGGCCACGTGGGAAGGCAGGATGTTGGCCATAATGATCTTGATGGAGCGCAACTTGTCATCGGTCTGTTTGTGGGTCTCCTCGTAACACACTCGCATGCTGAAAGGGATGCCTTAGAAGGGATTCCACTAGATCTCCTCTCACCCACAAATAGGAAGCCTTCTTGAGATAGTTGATGTGACGCTCTCGCAATACTAGAATAATGAAGAAGGCCACCAGGTACCAGGTGTGGGCGTAGTCCGCTTTCAGGTTCAGATCAGTAGTCTCCGAGCGCTCGAAGGCGAATCCATAGTACAGGTGGATGGTGCCCAGATGGAGCCCCAGGATGAGAAGACCGACGGTCATCTTGATTAAAAGCGGGCAACCCAGGATGATAAATAACAGACTAAGCACAATGACCACTGAATAAGTCACCGTCTAAAGGAATAAGAGTTCAGTAAAATAGAGTACAATATGTGTATCCAATCCTACCCAGGGTCCAAAGCATTCGGCATAGGACTTTTCGTTGTGCAGGTGGGCATCAATAATACCCAGCTCTAACTTGGCCACATCACAGGAAAACTAAATCATATCATATAAATATATATCAAACTATATAATATCATATCATATTTAGGATATATAGGAAATACCCACCACTGCCAGCGAGGACATGACGTAGAGAAGCAGCAGTACTAGAACGGTCAATGGAACCCTTACGAACAGGGAATCCTCTATGCGCTCCGAGATCCTGAGGAGCCAGCGGCTTAAGAAAAATGAGGGCTGCGACATGGGCGTAAGTCTTTTGCATTGCCGCCTCAGTTTCTTAAAAACAGCAAGGAAACATAGGATCAGCAGTAGGAGAAGTATTCCAAGCATGACATAGAGGTCGAAATAGTTCGCACTAAGGCTCAAAAGAAAGTCATTTCTTTTAAACCCATTTTGGGGAACTACTTACTTTTCGATCCAGTTGATGGTTAGTATAGCCAGTCCGGCGCAGAACATTACAAGCAGGGTGTACTTCATCATCAGATCGGGCTGGTTGTGGAAAGCCCACTCGGTCTTCCAGCGACGGAATACGCCCGGGATGAGGTGGATCCTCTTATTGAACATGTACTCCTCGCTGGCGGCCTTCTGCTTGCTGGACCTGTTCCGCTTGCAGTAGAGGAAACAGTTGCCCACCGTCATTTGCTCCACCTCCTTCATCATCTCGCGCTGCGCCTTGATCTGGATCTCCTCGTAGGATCCGGTGTAGCTGAAGCGATATGATGATACGGAGGCGTTGCTGTAGTCATTGTCCAGCTCGCCAGGTTCCACTGTATCGGGCAGTCGGCTGCTGACCAGATAGGTGCGGATTCCAGCTTTCTGCAGGATGGGATCATTCCTAGCCTTCTCGGTTCCATCCATGTAAACATAGTGCTCGTCCAGCATGCTTAGTGTCCGTTGGGAGACGTGCACCAGTCCCGGCATACCGGTAGTCTCCAGGTGATTGGTGATGTCCACGTCCTTGGACCAGGTATCGAACTGCCACTTGGTGTGCCCAATGATGCCCGCGAATACCTCTCCCGAGTGCACCCCGATCCGCAGATTGATGGCCAGGCTACGCCTGCCGCTAATGTCCTGGGTGATTTGGATCATCTCCAAGGCCTGATCCACGCAGCAGGAGGCGTGGGCGGGAAAGTAGTTGGGGATGCCCGCCACACAGTTGTAGGCATCTCCCAGGAACTTAATCCGCATCGCCCTGTTGCGGTTCGCAGCCAAGTCAAAGTTAACAAAAAGGTCGTGCAGGATCTCCACGAGCTGCGGTGCCTCCAGGGTAGTAGTCAAATGCGTGTAGTTGACCATGTCAGCCACTAAAATGGTAACCTCTGGGTAGGGCTCCAAGAAGAGTTTTCTATATGATAGGGGTTTTTCATAACTCAGTTTATAGTAATATTTATAAATCACATAAACGAACCTTGAAGTAGACATGAGGGGAGCGATACTCTTATCCTGATCTTCGATACGGTTGCAGATTTCCTCCTGCAGAGTACGAACCATTCTGCGAGGAAGGATCGACTCCAACAGAGCCTTTTCCTTTTTCATTACAGTCTAGGAAATTATTTTTTGCTCCGTAAATTTCTTTTTGTGTCTTCGAATAAATATACTTTCTGAACTCACCTTATAGACAATGTTTTGGTAAACCAACTGGTAGCGACTCAGTATCGAACGTCTAAGACCGTAGTCCCGAAGAACAGTAAAAAACGAAAATATTAAGTTAAGAATAAACAGGTATATAGCATAGGAGACGAGCAGGGCAAACGAAACTTGATCGTTGCGGTACTGCATGTAGAAAACGAAGCAGAAGTAAGCCAAGGAAACCAAAAAACCCAGGACGTATGCCGAGTAGACCTTAAAGAAGGCAATGGGTAGAGCCATGTAGATACAGAGCAGCACCACGTGATCATAGTTGGGCACTATGGGATAGGCTGCCCCGCGGTGGAGGGCTCCCAGGAGGTCCGAAAAAATGTCTGCGAAGGAATAACTTTAAGGATTAGCTAGAAGCTGGGTTAAGTGAGGTGCCCACCCATAAATGTTAGAAAAGAAGCCATTAACCAAGAGATGACCTTATGCATCGTGGAGGAAACGTCATCCTGCATGCTGCCTATCATAATAAAGGGAGTGAATACCATTACCACAAAGTAGGGAAGCAATGACACCAGTACAACGTCCTGAAGTAAAGAAAAAAAGTTTGTTTTTTTAAGGCGAAGAGCTATAAAGAGAGGTACACCAACCCTGGCTAACGAGAGTATCAGAATAATGTGGATGATCATCAGCAGTTCAATGTGCCACATTATTCGCCCCACATTCGATATCATTGCCATCTCCCGAAGACGAGAACACGCCGTCTCCAAGCGGAGAACTCGACACTTCTTCTGGACTTGCAGAAATGTTAGGATGTGAGAGGTGAGCTCAAGCAGGGATTATTTACTTTCAAGTGCCGCCATTCCAATCCCTTAATGGTGCTTAGAGAGCGGTAGGCCACCACGTCCTCTTGGTAATACGGGGAACTCATTTTGAGGCAGGTTATAGAATTCACAGATATATCAGTAGCTAGTTACTATTTTATTTGATTAAGCTGACACTCTGACTTATGAAGCAGGGCAAATTAATACTCAAAACGTGTTGCCTCTCAGATCAATAAAATGATTACTTATTATTTCTTTCATCCATCCATTCCAGGGATATTAGGCTTGACTTGCTCTTCGAATCATCGCTTTTGCGGTGGTTCTGGAACTGTAGATTCTGGTCCAGGTCCACAAGGTATGTGGGAACTTCGCCCACGCCCTTCACAAACGTCTGCCCCCGATAATTGCACCGGATGTTGAAGTCCTTCAGGATGTTGGAGGTGCTCTGGGTCACGTGGATGCCATCCAGCACTCCCGTGGAGCACATTCGGGAGGCCATGTTGACGGTGTGACCCCAGATGTCGTAGTGCGGTTTCGAGAGTCCCACAACGCCGGCCATCACGGGACCATGGGCAATGCCTGAAGTGCAGAAGATATCGGAAAGTCAATTTGGAATATACAAATGCGTGAAACCCATACCTATCTTCAGGCGGCCGGTCAATATGGAGTCCTTCTCGAAGAGCACACCCTTGGACCGAATCTCCTGCATGACCCTCAGCAGATTCAAAGCGAATTCAGTCATGACCAGGACTGTTTTATCGGCCTGGTTCACGGATGCCAGGGAAGTGTTCCAGGGGGTGCTACTCTCATCATCATCCTCTTCCATAGGGGCAAAGCGAACGGAAGCTAAGGATGACACAAGGAAATTCTCAAATTAAAAGTCCTACAAATAAAGAGATTACTCTTACCGGATTTTTGCGCATCCCAATCGGTTGAGACTGGAACGTTTATCGAGAAGTCATCGTAATGATCTACGTCCAGGCCACAGGCAACAAAGTAGGTCCAGCCCATCACCTTGATCTTCTCGATCTTGTACCTGGCCTGGTAGTTCATCAGAAGGTCATCGAAGTAGCAGATAATCTCGTGAAGAGCCCGAAGTCCGAACCTATCCGCCTGGTGGTTCTCGATGGTGGCGAACATCACCGCCACCTGGGGGAAGTTCTCGTAATACAGCTGATCGCTTCGCCGTCGAGTCTTGAACACCTCAGCCACATGGGAGGGCAGGATGTTGGCCATGATGATCTTAATGGAGCGTGTTTTTACCTTGGTCTCCTGGTGCCTCTTCTCGAAACATATGCCCATGCTGGGAGTGGTGTTACACTTCATATTTTAACTAGTATTCACCTACTTACAAGTAGGACGCCTTCTGGATGTAGTTCATGTAGCCTTCGCGCACCAACACCACGATGTAGAAGGCCACCAGGTACCAGGTGTGGGCCAAGCTCGCTCCCACGCCCACATTGGTGGTCTCCGCCCTCTCAAAAGCGAATCCGTAGTAGGCGTTGACTGTGACCACGTGGCAGGCGAGAATGGCGAGACCCACTAGCAACTTGATGACCACGGGAAAGCCAACGATGACAAACAACAGACTGAGCACAATGATCACTGCATAAGTCACTGCCTACGGGGATGGGGTGAACGTTATTACAAAAATTTAATTTCCTGAATGATTCGCTGTTTTTTATGTTAGGTGAATGAGTTTAGTTATACGGATTATGGGTACATTAAAGTAGTCTAATGGCGTCAAAAAGAGACTCCGCTTTTCTAAAGATACCTACCCAGGGCAGGAAGCAAAACAGCTTGGGCGTAAAGTTGTGCAGCTCCGAGTCTATAATCTCCAGCTCCAGTCTGGCCACATCACAAGAAAACTAACTTCATTAAATCAGTAACTAAAGAAAGTTAAGGTGTACAATGACTACCCACCACTGCCTCCGAGGACATGGAATACAGGATGGATAGCACGGCGATGGCCAGAGGAACCCGGACGAATATGGATTGCTCGATGAGATCGGAGAGCTTAAACAGCCAGCGACTCAGGAAGAAGGAGGGCCTTGTCAAGGGAGTGAGTCGGCGACCTCTTAGCCAGAGCTTCTTATAGACCGCCACCACAAGGGCCAACAGTATGAGGAGAAACATACAAAACAGTATGGTGTAGTTATAGTCATCAATCCTGGGGAGCGAATCCAGAAATATTAACCTCAATATCCAGTCGTTTAGACTGGAATACAGACTCACTGTTCGATTAGATCCATGGATATGATCGTGAACCCAGCGAGGACCACCATCACCAGGCTGTACTTCATCAAAAGATCCGGTTGCTTGTTGAAGGCCCACTCCGTCCTCCAGTTGCGAAACGTGGTGAAGGGGTAGAAGGACTCCAGATTGAACCGGTACTCCTCGTTAATGTTCTGCTTGCTTTTGGCATCCTTAGTTCTAAACCTGCACGACTGCACTCGATTCACTGGCATGTGCTCCACCTCGAGGATCATCTCCCGCTGGGCCCTGATCTGCATGTCCTCGTAATCCTCCCTGAAATTGAGATTATAGTCATCGCTCAGCGAGAAGTTGTCGTCCTCGAAATCATCGGACTCTTGGTAGTCAGGCAGACGACTTCTGATCAGGTAGGTACTCAGGTTGGCGTGTTGCAGGAGAGGATCGTTTTTGGCCGAATCCGTGCCCTCCTCGTAAACATAGTGGTTGTCCAGCAAGGTCAGTGTCCGGCTGGAAATGTGCACCATTCCCGGCAGCCCAAACATCTCCAGCCGAACGGCAATGTTCACATCCTCCGACCAGATGTCGAACTGCCACTTGGTGTGCCCAATGATACCCGCCAGTATCTCCCCAGAGTGCACCCCGATCCTAAGTTCAATCTTCCGACTGCGACGCTTACTCACCTCCCGGCTTATGTCAATCATGTCCAGAGCCTGGTTCACACAGGCGTTGGCATGGGCGGGGAAGTAGTTGGGAATCCCAGTGACGCAGGTGTAGGAATCCCCCAGGAACTTGATGCGTGTCGCCCTGTTCCGATTAGCAGCCAGGTCAAAGCTGACGAACAGCTCGTGCAGGATGGACACCAGTTCGGGCACTTCCATTGTGGTGGTCAGGAGCGTAAAGTTGACCATGTCCGCCTCCAGAATAGACACCTCCGAGTGCGGTTCCGCGAACAAATGGCTATGGAAAATAGGCTACTGTCTATTATCCCATTTGGAGACGGCGCTTTCCAATCCCTGCCGCCACACGCACAGTACTCACCGAGTTCTTGAGAAGGGGATTACACCATTTGGATCATCCTCGATGTGGCTGGCGATGGCATCTTGCAAGGCGAGGGCCAGCATGAGAGGCATAATGGAGTCCAGCAAGGCTTTTTCCTTTTTCATGGCCATCTGAAGAAACGTTTAGGATAACCATTCAAAGCAAAGTGTGCTGAACCCACCTGGTATATAATGTTCTGTTGAACCAACTGATAGCGGCTAAGTACCCCATGCCTCATGTAGTACTCCCTGAAGCCCGCGTAGAACATGCCGATCAGGTTGAGGAAGAGGATATACGCCGCATAAATGGTCAGCTCATAAATTTTGTAATCTTGAGCATTTGCCTTCGTCTCCATCCACACCACATAGGCAAAGTTCGCCAGCGAAACGGCCAGGCCCAGAAGGTAAACTCTCCCGTTTTCCACAAAGGCAATGGGAAACATCAGGTAAATCATAACAATCACCACATGATCGTAGCTTGGAACCAGCGAATGTGAGGTGAAATAGCAAAGGGGCAGTATCAAGTCTGGGGGATAAGGTGTGAGGTATATACATATAGAGACACCCTATATTGGATCACAAACCCATTAAAGTTAGCAGGAGGGCCAGCAGACAGCTGGTCAAAACGGCTATACGATCGTGGTGCTCGGCATTGGGCTCGCTGCTGGCCATCAAAATGGGAGGGGTGAGCAGCATCACCGCGAAATAGGGGAGAACGGTGATCAGATCGATGTCCTGCAAGGAATCTCTTAGGAAAGTCACTTTTTCTGGGGAGTGCAGCCCACCTGGACCACGCTGAACAGCAGAATCACGTGAATAAGCATCAGTACTTCAATGATAATTAAAACCTGGCTCGCAAGGGCCACTGAAATCAAGAGGCGGTGACGGTGGTAAATGCCCTCCAGTCGTAGTTCGCGACACTTGTACTGAAAATATTATTAAGAGATAAAAGCATCCTGAATAAAATAATTAATATACGCGCAGTAGTTTCCACTCCAAGCCCGGCATGTTGCCCAGCGAAAGATAGTCCACGTCATTTTCACTGTAACCTGGATCCATTTCAAAAGTGTTTATCAAAGAAGTTCAATTTTATTGACTTCAGCACAAATTTTAGACATAAAAGTAAAAGATTTTCTTAAAACCATAGATCACCTTAAAGTATTCTCCTTTTTTTTGTATATTCTTCAAAAAGATTTGAGCTTGGAAATCAATCAAATGTAGCTTACTTTTGGGCTTGCTTTGCTTTCAACTTGTAGGTTGAATATTTAAATCTGGTCACACTAACAGTATAAAGTGCTTACTGCCAAAAAATATGCCACAAAAATTTGAAATTTGAAAATTAAACTATAAGTTTAATAATATTAATTGTGCAATATTGATTTAAATTATAAGCTGGCACGGGTACAACTACAAAATACAGATAAGTGAAAATCTTAAGCCTATGGTAGTTATATACACGGGGTTGCCTTAGAACTAATCTCTGGTAAATTCAGCTAGTCTTCTTTGTTTGCCGCGGGCGATGGGCGGTGCGGCAGGAACTGGTATTCGCTGTCGGTGCCGATGATGTAGGTGGGTATGTTGCCGCGCCCCTTGACGAAGGTCATGCCCCTGTAGTTGCACTGGATGTTGAACTCGCGCAGCTTGAGGGCCGTGTTCTCGGTGACCTGGATCTGGCCGGGCACGCCGGTGGAGTCCATGCGCGAGGCCATGTTCACGGGATTGCCCCAGATGTCGTAGTGTGGCTTCGAGTTGCCCACCACCCCGGCCATGGCCCTGCCGTGCGAGATGCCGATCCTCAGCATGCCGTAGTCCGTGCTGCCCTCGTACTCCGTTTGCATGTTCTCCGTATTGAAGCGCCTCATGGTCCTCATCAGATCCAGGGCGAACTCGGCCATCACCCGCACCACCTCGTTGCTGCTGCTCCCATTTTGGGTGGTGCTGATCCGGGGTCCACTACTCGTGATCACATTGCCCTCGTACTGACCCCGCTCCAGGTCGAGGTCCAGGGCTATGTTGCTGCCATTCCCATAGGGAACCCGCTGAACCCCGTCCGTATTGGAGGCGCGCGCTCCATCGTAGCGACTCCTCCTTCCATTGGGCATCAGCGACACGTTGCGGAACTTCATCTGGGGGGCGTTCACCTGCTCCGAGCGAGACACGTCCAGGCCGCAGGCCGCCATGTACGTCCAGTTGGCCACCTTGATCTTCTCCACGCGCAGGCATTGCGAGTACTTGTTTAGCTGAGGAAGAAAAATATACTTATTAGTTCAAACTTAAGACAATCCTAAGGGTTATTATATAGAATCCATTTTCTATCATGTTATAAGTTCAAAGAGGTACGGTTTTCAAGGAAATAACTCTGCTTTTAAATATCAATCTTATGTATTTTATCTTTAATTTAATAAAAATAATTTATTCATTGATAGTACTATACAAAAGTACCATTATTTCAGTTATATTTAAAAGTAGTCTTCGCACCCTTTGATGGAAAATAAGCACCATTTATCTTGAGAGACTCCAGATAAAGGGTAACTACTATCTAATAGAACTCGCGTGGATATAGAGCACTTCCTTCTACTACGTTTCGATAAGATTGCCATGCTGTAGTAGCTCAGTGACTAAAGTTAGGCATTCAATATCTGAAGGGGATTCACTGGGCATTTTGGCAGACTACTCACCACATCGTCAAAGTCGCAGATAATCTCGTTGAGCACTCGCAGGCCTATCTTGTCGGTGTCGAAGTTCTTAATGGAGGCAAACATTACAGCCACATTGTCGTACTCCTCGTAGTAGAGCTCGTTTTGGAGTTGGTTGGACAGATAAAAGTCGGCTGAAGAGGTATTCAAGTTTAGATTACTATGGTAAAGTATTTTAGGTACTTTGAGCAGTGGATTGGAGGGCAACCTACCGACGTGCGTGGGCAAAATATTGGTCAGCAGCACTTTAATGGTATCATTGGTGATCAGGGCGTCCTCCTGCTTCTTAAGTAGTTGCCTTTTCCAGCTGTTAAATAATAGTTATGAGAACACTTCTTCGCAAAACCCAAGATTTGCCATACTTACTTGTAGTCCACCTTGGCAATGAACTCCGTCTGCCGCTCCATCAGATGGAATATGCCAAAGGTGATGATCATCAGGAGAATGTGCGAATACTTGGCATTGAAGTTGACATTGGTAGAGGGACTGCTGGCGTAGATAAAGTTGAATTCGAAGACCACCAGCACCGCATAGACAATCATAATCAAGGCGGAGAAGCAGGACTTGATGATGAAGGGTATCCTTGTGAACAGAAAGGACATGCCAATCACCAGGGTCATGCAGTTGGTGAGGATCTGCAGAGAAATCGGACAATGTAATGGAGGTGTACGTCACCAACTTATGGGGCTCTGCCCACCCAGGGATGGAAGCACTGCACCCGCTCGTCGTAGCTGGGCTCCAGATCCCCGTAATCCTCATCGCGGCTGCAGCCTACCACCTGCATGATGGCCACCGCGCAGTAGGAGAAAATGATCAGGAAGTACATGACTATGCGGATGACCACATTGCGCTGCATCTCATCCGAAAGCCGGAAGAGGAATCCACTTAGCCTGCCATTCGGGGAGGTCACATCCGCATCGGACATGTACATGATCCAGAGTTTCTTGTACCAGGATATGATCAGCAGCATGGTGAGCAGGACGATCGTGGTGCCATCTATGTACCAGTAGTGATAGCGGGCACTGGGGGGATTTCTTTCGCTAAGATTATCTCTCTTATTGGGCTTCAGACTGACTTACTCCTTGCTCAGCAGCTGTATGGTCAGCAGACCCATGTATATGGCCCAGGAGAGGGCGATGCTGTACTTGAGCATCACATCCGGCTCCTGCATGTACTGGAACTCCCAGTTGCGGATGCGGAAGAACAGGCAGCAGGAGCTGATGTTGCGCCGGAAGGTCTCCTCCTCGATCTCGTCCTGGGTGAGGCGAGTGCTGCGCCGGAATACCTTGGTGAGTCTGGAAAGGGAGTATCCATAAGTCTTGCTATTTGCAGCAGTGGTCACTGGCATGGAAAGCCTAAACTCACTGTATCCTGCCGATGGGCATCTTGTCCAGCTCCCGGCACATCTCCAGCTTGGCCTGGTTGCGCACCTGGTTGTACTGGTGGAGCGTCGAGTTGTGCATGAAGTTGGCCTTGCTGGCCTCGCTGAGCTTCTTGGCCTGCCGCTCCCTCATCCTGCGACGCGGGTCGTGCATGGGGGCCTACAACTTTCGGTTCGATGAAATGGTGCTGGCGAGGACCGCAGGATCGTGCGGGATCTCCGGCGAATACTCACGCGCAGTGACTTGATCAGGAAGGTGCGGATGCCGTGCTTCTGCAGCACCGGATCCTCTCGAGCCTTTTCGGTGCCGTCCTCGTAGAAGTACTCGCCGTCCAGCAGGGAGAGGGTCTTCTGGCTGACGTGCACCCTTCCGGTGGCTCCTGTGGCCTCCAATCTGTTGGCGATATCCACGTCCTTCGACCAGATGTCGAACTGCCACTTCGCGGCTCCAATTACGCCGGAGAGGACATCCCCGGAGTGCACTCCAATGCGCATGTCGATGTTCAGATGTCGCTTCTCCCTGGAAGTTTAATGAATATGGAACTATTAATATCAAACTATTTTATGGGATCCCTAGAATTTTCAAATATAGCTCTAGAAATTCCGTTTTTACCACTCTACTCTTTAGGATTCCCCAAGAAGGTTGAACAAGGCACTAGAGTTTATTGGGCCATTTTATGGATTTACCTTACCATAAAATATTAATTTGAATTTCTATGCCTTATCGAATTCGCTAAGGTACTGGGAATAATTGTGACCTCATGTTTATCATGACACCTAATTGCTTTTAAAGCAAAACAAGAAACAATATCCTCTAAAATACACAGCTAAAAGTTTAATTTCATTATGCTAGATTTGATTAATCTACGCGCAAATCGCTATCAATAATCACAGCGTTCATCCGGCCAAATAAAAAACGATTAATCAGCAGTGACTAATCACATTAATCCACTAGCCAGGCTTTTATAATTGATTAAACCTGCAGTAAACTGCACCTACCTGACATCGCGAATGTCCTTGATCATCCTCAAGCCCAGGTCCACGCAGCACTTGGCGTGGTCCGCATTGGGACTGGCCAATCCTGCCACACAGTAGTAGCAGTCGCCCAGGAACTTGATCCTCAGCACGTTGTAATCCTCGCTGGCGCTGTCGAAGCGCACGAAGAGATCATGCAGAGCCTCCACTAACTTTTTCACATCCAAAGTGGTGGTCAGGTGGGTGTAGTTGACCACATCTGCGTAGAGAACAGTGACGTCCTCGTGGGGCTCTATAAAGAGGGTGCTGCAATAGACGAGAAATAAAAAATCTATTAAATTTGTATATCAATTATTGTGGTGCTTAAAAGTATGCAGTGAAAAACCTTATCCGAAAGAAATTGCTGCATACTTCTAGACAGGTTTTTAAATGATTTTAAAACCCTGTACATTAAAGAACTAAAAGAGATTTAGGGAAATGAATATGAAAATACTTATAATTGTGTCTAAAAACTGACTTATTGTCGCCTACTTGTTGATACCCAAGTTAGTGATTTGAAAACCCTAATGTTTTTTCCGGACCCCTCCACTCACCCGTGATCTGGTTGCCTCCACCTCTTCAGAGTCTGACTGTCCGCACTCCTTCGCAGATCCACTTGGGATCTCTGCTGGTGCTGTTGCTTGGATCTCTCGATGCGGTTCTTCACATCCTCCTGCAATCGGTCCGCAATCTGGGCGGGCAGAATGCTCAGTAAGAGACTCCTCTCCTGGTCCCTGGCATAACGCAACAGGAGGTTCTCCTCCACATATTGTCGCCGATCCAGGAAGGTCGTCCTTAGCGCTATATCCCGCATCAGGCGAAAGAAAATCCCCAGTAGATTGACGCAACTCAGGTAGATGGCCTCGTTCAGGATGCTGTGCATCTGGTTGTTCTCCTTGGCGGTGATCACAAAGCTATAGTTGATGATGTAGCACATGGTGACTGCCGCTCCCAGGACGAAGGGTTGCAGCAGATAGGGAACCGGCATGAACATGTATATGGCATACAGGGTGTACGCATCGTAGATCGGATTCAGGATGTCATTGTGGCTGGTGGCATGGTACACATTCAGCCCGATGTCCATCAGGACCATCACGCAGACCGCCAGCCAGGAGGTGGCATAGACCACCCAGCTGTGCTTGCTCACCAGATCGCTGCGGAAGTTGACGGACAGGACCAGCCAGATGACCAGGCCGGAGCAGATGTAGGCCACCATGTCCACGTACACGTACCTGATCTCCGGCGTGGTAAGCAGGAGCAGTGTGTGGATCACCGTCACCGCCACATGGATGAAGATGAACAGGGATAGGTAGCCCACGCGCAGGCGCCGCATGTACATGTCGTACGAGTCCTCCAGCTCCAGGTTGCGACATTTTCTCTGGGGGATTGGATTGGGTAGGGGAGGATTAGTAGGGCATCGAAAAGCTGAAGTTAAAGAGATACAGCTTAAAATTAGCAAGAATTTCCCCCTATGAAACATCTCCAGAAGACTTGGAAAAAGAAAAATGCTAGGATCAAATATTTTCACTTATTCAAGAAAACATCTTAAAACAAGACTAAAGAGCTCTTAAATTTGTTTTTCAAAATTAAACGATTTTAAAATAAGCCCTAAGAAGTATCTATTTCGTTTTTCAAGAAGAAACAAGTCTCAAAAACAGAGAAGACATTTTCATGGTTTTGGAATTTGGGATTTAAGCAATTTTTCCCTACGGCCGTAACAACCTTTTTTTTTCTGAGTGAAGTGCCCTCTAGTGCCCTCTCTCGAACTTAGATTAAGTTTTTTGTTAACAGCGCAGCTAGAAGTGCAGGTACTTTACTAATATAGTTGTCATCATTAACCTTAATAGGAATACAAACGAATGGGTCTTTGGGATTTTCTTATCGCTCGAAAAAGTCCATTTAAGTGTTTGGGAATACATAATAATATATTCCTAAACCCATAGGTTTTGCAATAGATAAATTCGTTTGATTTCATCAGGGAGTTATAAGCCTAATTATTTCTTATATTGGTGCTCATTAGTGATGTAAAGATAAGGGTGATAAAGAGACATGATTCGCCATTACAGCAATATATGGTCTTTGGTGTTCGGGAACTTTGCATTCGGTTGCAATCTGGTTAATTGAGATTTGAGTGCTGGCTTATAAAGATTGGCGCTGCACATAAAGATAAAGCCCGGCCCGAATAAAACTTTCCACCCCCGCTAGAGGTTTTGTTGTCACAGCCATGGATGGGCATGGATCCATTCAGAAACAGCAACCACTCACCACCAGGTACGACCATTCCCAGTTCTTCTCGTTCTGCACCGATTGCGACTGCTCGCTGCTCCTGGCCAGGCTGATGGGGTTGGTGCGGTTGTACTCGATGGCCGAGTCGAAGTACGAGTCCATGGTGGCTCCAGATCGGATGGGCGGGGTTGGGCTTGGGGATCAGAGGCACTGCAGCGGGATCATTTTCGGAGGCAATTGGAGGAATCTCAGGTATCACCTATTATCGGATCAAACAATTAGCCACAAGGCTATTTATCAGCCGCAAAATAAGCCACTAGTCGCTTATCGGCAACCGAAAAAAAATGGGGAGAGGAGGAGTAGGTGGATTTCAGATTTGTGGCTTCGCTGGGCTGCAGGAACAGCAGCAATTTAGCAATTTGTCTGATGTTCGCTTGATAGCGAGTGGTAATAGCTAATGGCTAATGGTCTGTAAATCACACTCACCCGCACTCGCACTCCCAGGCGAAATCGAAATATAATCAGACGAAGTCCGTTTGCATTATCAGCTGCAGTAGAGTGCCGGAATGGAAGGGCGGAAAAGAGGCAAGGATCAGGGCTATATGGCTGGGTAATTTATTTACGGGCTTTGCACGTATGGCCGGGCACTTGAGGCGGCCGATTTGGCACTTCACTTTCGTTGAGTAATAAATACGATAATAATTAATAAAAAATTAACACCACTTAAGCGCGTAGCTCGGCGAACAAGCCAATACACGGCGGACAGGTATCACAAATTACTCTTTTTTTTCACCCGCGATAAGGCGCTCGCCCCGATTTCGATTTCAGGCGACTTAATTGCCTGCCGGAGCTGATGTCTACGTGCACGACCGATGCCAACCAACTGCTGCGACCAACTGAGGCGGCACACCTGTCGAATCGTCGAATTGCCGATGGTCGAGTGCGGAGTGGAGCGCTCGCGGCTTATCAGTGTGAAGAGCGTTTGGCGCTGGTGGCGCTTGATGGATGACACAGCTGTGGTGTGGTTTGTTGTTGGGCAAGTCAATTGAGTTATTCATTTCTAAGGAATTTTGATTTATTATTGCTGCTTTTTGGATTTACATATTTATCTTTTTCTTTATTTGAATTTCAAATTTGGGCGCCCAAGTGGCTCCCTCTGTTGGTTAGCGTTTGCAACTAGGCTCTCCAGCCCTGGTTGTTAAACGCTGTCGGCATTTGCAAACGGTTACACTATTCGCGGGTTCTGAACAATTTATTAATCCTGATCAAAAAAATTGTCGTGTAATTACAATAATGATGTGGTGTCTTGCGTACTAGCCAGGGTGTGTTATTTTTTAATTATTTAAACAGTGCCAGTGCAAATAAGAATGCCTATTTTAAGTAGAAACTTCAAAACATTAATCTAAATTGGATTTCCCGCCAAGCGGGAAAATACCAACCCTTCATCATCCGTTTTGGTATTCTGGTCGGCAACGGTCACACCGCCAGTCCAAGCTGTTTATTTTCTCACAGGTCGAAAAAGTTTAATTGCAATTACTCGGCAAGATATAAGATAAAGTCCGTGCTAGCAGTGGAAACTGACAGGCAGCCATGTCGGCCTTCACGGAGACGGCGCTCCTCAAGAAGCTGGCGGAGCTGAACAGCAGCCAGCAGAGCATCCAGACGCTATCCTTGTGGCTGATTCACCACCGCAAGCACAGTGCGGCGATTGTGAAGACCTGGCAGCGGGAGCTGGAGAACGGTGGGTAGTCCTGGCCAGGATCAGCATCTCATACCGTGCTAATTACCATCCCCCACAGTGCCGGAGCCCAAGAAGCTGACCTTCATGTACCTGGCCAACGATGTCATACAGAACAGCAAGAAGAAGGGCCCCGAGTACGGCAAGGAGTTCAACCACGTGCTGGGCAAGGTGTTCGCCCACATTGGCGAGAAGTGCGCCTCGGACAAGCTGCTGGGCAGTCTGGGGCGCATCCTCAACATCTGGCTGGAGCGGGGCGTCTACGATCCCAAGGTGATTGCCGATTGGCGGTCACGATTGCACCGGGAAACGGCCGCCGCTGGCAGTGCCTCCTCCAGCAGCAATGGCAAGTCCAATGGCAGCAGCGAAAAGCCGGAAAAGGAGCGGGAGAAGGAGAAGGATCATGCCAGCAGCAAGTCGGAGAAATCCGAGCGGCGGGAGAAGCGCAAGCACGAGGATCGCCACTCCAAGTCGAAGCGTTCGCGGCAACATGCCCAGCCCAGCAGCGGCAGCAGTTCCACTTACGCCCCTCCGGCCGAGGAGGTAGTAGCTGTGGAGCCGGAGAACGGCCACACACCACCATACTTGCCTTTGGGCGAGCCCCCAGAGCCCGAGGAGCTTATCAAGGCTCTGACCAGCATCGAGAACTCTGCTTCCAGTGATGCGGTGGTGCGCGAGAGGATCGCCAAGCTGCCGCAGGAAATATCCGAGATCAGCTGCATCAGCAAGCTGGAGGATAAGGACAAGGCCAAGGCTCTGGCCGTGCAGGTGGGTTTTACGACATAACTTAACGCTGTGTTCAAAAAAGGACACCACAGCTGCTCATTTAAGAATCGTATTTATTTATCTACCTTTATTACAGGTCAACGAAGCTGTGGATCTGCTGAACGATTACAACGCTCGACTGGCGGCGGAGATGGAGGAGCGCGCCAAGCTGGCCACCATGCTGCGAGATTTTCAAGTGGAGCAGAAGGAACTTCTCTCCCAGGCGGAGCAGCGTCTCGATGTACGTTCCGCGCCCTGTTTTAAGCACTGCATGCCTCTTGGGGTTGCTATATAAAATTCCCTGTACAAATTGGGTGGTTGTCCATCACAGAACTGATTAAACATAGTTTACCTACTGTAAATTGAAAACCCTACGAAACCTTCTCAATTTCCTTTGTCGTTTTGGCTCGCTAACATAATAATAATTCAATTTGCATTAACCGTGTTTAAACATCGCCGCCTAATTGCCTGTGTCTCTTTGCAGGAACACAAGAAGAAGCTGGCCAAGATGTTGGGCCTGCAGAAGGAGATCCACGACCACCTCTCCAACCTGCCCGACCTGACCCAATTGCCGGATGTGACCGGCGGACTGGCGCCCCTGCCCTCCGCTGGCGATCTCTTCAACGCCCTGCATTGAACCAGATCGAGACATAGGTCCAGGCCCTGATCCGTAAGGAGCCACTTTAAGTCAAGCCTAAAGTTTATACATTTATTTGCAATTGTCCCCATTACTCGCATCCTAAAAACACACAAGTCCCCGAATTCCGTGACTGTAATCCAAATACACCCCTAATGACGTTTAATTATAGCATCTATTTGCAAGCAACTTACATTCTCGGACTTCTCAATCTGCCTGGTTAGTGCATCACGTAGTTGGCTGCTCCCTGCCACTTTTCGGTGAAGGAAATAATGTCGGCAATACCACTGCCCGGGGACATCTTCAAGGCCACGGAGAACTTGCTCCAGACATCGCGATTCACTTGGTTGCTGGAGCCCTGAAAGGTCACCGGCTGACGACCCCTCACGGGAAAGCCACTCAGCATGCAGGGCAGATCATTGGGCCCCAAGCTGGATTCGTACAGCCCACGATCATCGGTGGGCAGCTGCTGGTCCACCTGTTGATCCATGCTCACGGCGAGCACCCATTCGCGCACCTCCTCGTGCAGATTGGGATCGTTCTTCAGGTGGATATCCTCCGGCAAGGGAACGGAGCTGGGAAAATCGGTGCAGGCCAGGTCGGAGTGGTCCACCAACTGGCCGGAACCCTCTTCAATGGCCTCGCACACGTCCAGGTAGTGATTGAGCATCACAAAGGCCTCGGACTCGCGACCTGCCTGCCGGAGATCCATCCCAGCCTCGTAGAAGCCCTTGTCCACCGGCAGCAGATCCGTGTGACGCAGCAGGGCCAAGGATAAGCGCAGGGCCACCGGCTGCAGTGCCTGCACCTCCTTACAAGCTGCTCGGGTGGCATAGTAGTGGGCTATCAACAGGAACTGCTCCATGCTCACTGTGAATTGCGATTGTGCCTGCTCTGGGCTTGCCTTGAGCGATTGCAGCAGGCGGGAGAGGAAGTCCCTCAACTGACGCCACAGCAAGCCACCCTCCGCTTGCTCCTCCCGCAGGGCCAGGCAGTCCAAGGCGATCCTGGTGTAGATATTGAAGTGGGCCTCGATCGGAGGAGCTCCGTAGCTCAAGTAGAGCCCGAGGGCAGTGGTGCAATTGCCCTCCCTAATCAGCTGGGCAGCATAGACGGCCACGTACTTCTGCAGCAGGGCGGGATTCAACTGCTTGGCCTTCTCCAGACAACGCTGCCACTGACCCTGTTCCGCGAGAAGATCCAGGGCGGACACCACGTCGATGTCCGCCAGCTGCTCGATGTTGCCCTCGTGCTTCAGGCTGGCCTTCTGCTGCTGCTCCACATAGGCGAGGAGCTGCAGATCCGCGTCGATCTCCTTGGCCAGCCGACGAGCCTTGCTCCACTGCTCCGTTTTGATGAACACATCCACCGCCTGCTTGGGCAGATCAGCGGCCAAATAGAGCTGAGCAGCGGGCCCAATCTGCTTAATGGCCAGCAATCTCGGTCCCAGTGACTGAGCCAGCTCCTGGGCATCCGTGCCCTCCAGGAACTGATTGCAGATCTCAGCAGCTCTGAGGAGAGCCCTCTCCAAAGTGGCTGCATCCTCGGCATTGGAGGAGTCTATCTGCATCAGGCACTCGGCCGCCTTGCGGAACTGCTCCTTCTTGGCGAACTCGGCGGCCTTCTGCAGATAGGCACGCGAAATGGAGGCGGCGTCCTCGCCAGCTTGTGCCTGGGCCTGGCCACGTTGCAGTTGGGCCTGGAGACGCCTCAGATCATTCAAGGCCGCCGGATAGTGCTCCTCGGCGATGCGCAGGGCATCTTCGTAGAGGGATTCCTGTTTGTAGTGCTCCACAATGAGGTCTGCACGATGGGCTCTCAGAAGAAGAGCTTCGTAGTCCTTGTAGTTGCTGGTTTCCAAGGCGGCCGAAGCCTGCCCAATGAGAACCTCTCCCACAGCATCGGGTAGATGGGACTCGGCCACGTTCAAGGCCGCCTGCCAATCTCCCGCATGCTGGTACATCAGGATGGCCTCCTTGGGTTTGTTGGCCTTCAGGAATTCCGCCTCCGCGGCCTCGAACTTGCCCTCATCCTCCAGGGACATGGCTATCTTCAGGTGAACCTCATCGGTGGGCCTCCCAGCGAATCTGCACAGCTCCATGGCGAACTCAAACTGTCCGGAGTCGCAGGCAAATCCCACTGCGGTGTCCAGAAGACCCAGTTTGCTCAGCAGCCGCACAGCACTCTCCGTGGGCATGGACTTGGCCCACATGTAGGCCACCTGCTGGCTGGCTCCCTCGGTGCCCTTCTGCTTGGCCACCCGGTAGCCATCCTCCCAGCGACCCGAGGAGCAGTACATGTGCACAGCGGACTTCCAGTCCCCGGAGGCCACGAAGTGCATCTCGGCATTCTTGAGTTTCCCGCGGGACTCCAGTTGGCGTGCCAGGTGCAAGTGGGTGCTGTCCAGCAGGTCCTTGTGATGACGCTCCACCAGGCGAATCATGGAGTCGTAGAGTTCCCTTCGCTTGTACATAGCTATGGCCAGATCGGGTTCATTAACCGCCACAAGGACCTTTTCGGCATCTCTGTACTTTCCCTGATCCTCCAGAGTTCCAGCGAGTTGGACAAAGAGCTCCCGCAGTTCATCCGCCTTTAGATACTTTTCGCCAATCACATAGGCCCGCTCCCATTTGCCATGGCGGTTCAGGAGTTCGATGGCCTCCTTGTGCAGATTGGCCCTCACCAGCATATCCTCGGCTCCGTCCAGATCTCCGGCGAAGGCCAGATGCTTGGCCAGATCCACGGCATATCGCTGGATGAGCTCGGGCTCATCCAGAACCTTGGCTATTTGGACAGCCTTGCGCCACTGCTTGGCGCCCACAGCTGCCTCCAGGGCTTTTTGGGTGGCTCCCGCCTCTATGTAGTGGTTGATGGAGGCATCCAGCTGCTTGCGGCCCACCAACCAGTCGCCCCATTCCTCCTCCAGCGATGTGACCTCCTGTGGAGCCACCACTCGTCCCAGTTCCAGGGCTCTGGCATATGCTCCTCCTTTCCGGTAGAGAGCCAAGGCCGCTTCTGGTCGGGATAACCGATGGGCAATGTCCCCGGCCAGCTCATAGAGCTCCGAGCGCACCAATCCCTCGGTTACTTGCAGCATCACCTGCTCATCCTGCAGGATGTGCGGGGTCTTCAGCGCCAACCGAGCAGCCCTCGCCGGTTTGTTGGCCTTCAGGTACAGGGACATGGCCTGCTGCAGATCACCCTGCTCCTCGAGCACCTGGCCAGCCTTCTCCAGCTGCTCGCTGCTGAGCAAGTAATCCATGTGCTGTTGCTTCAGCTCGGAGATTCTATTGTACCCCCGTCTCTCCGCCAGGGAAACTGCCTCATCCCACATGCCCAGCTGCTGGTACATCTTCAGAGCTGCCTCAATGTCCCCTTGCTCCAGATAAATCCTCTCCGCAGTGCGCAAATCCGATCCGAGCAGGGCCATCTTGGCACGAACTTCGGGGCAAAGAATGCCTGGAGAGCCGGTGGTCTCCTCGAACTCATCCGCCTGCTGGATCATCTCGGCGAGGTAGTAGGCCTTGGACACGTTACCCAGGGCAGCATAGCATCGCTGGGCCACTCGCAGGTTGCCGTCCTCCAGGGAGATCAGGGCCAGGTTGTGCCACATGGCCTTGGCGGCGGGCTTGTCGCCCAGGGACTCCAGAAAGTGGACGGCTCTGCCGAAGTCGCTGTCGTTCACCGCAGTGCCAAACTCCACCAGGCCCTCGTCCAACTGGTAATTGTGCTCACTGGGTCCATCCTGCGATCGAACCACAGTGCGTCCCTAAAGAGGTTATATCCAGGATATATTTAAGGATTGGGCTTAGGATCATCTTAGGTGTAACTTACATTTTCCCGGAGCACCTCGATGGCTTCTCCGCGAACGCTCTGCATGGTCACATGCTCGGGCAAGTCGATGTTGTACCAGATGGCCAGGTTGGAGTTGCTCTGGGCCACCACCACATCGCTCTGGGGCACCCACTGGACAAAGGATATGTTGCTTAGCAAGGTCTGCTTCTTGCCCGTGTAGTTATCCACCAGGATCAAACGCAGCTTCTTGTCCCGAAAGAGCAGCTTGTGGGCCGTCTCACTGAGTTCCAGCCAGTCGATCTTGGTCTCATGATTGATCTGACCACTGGTCATCCTGCTAACCAGATCCACCACGCAAATGGTTTTGGCATCCAGGAGGAAGGCCAGCTTTTTGTTATCCCTGCCGTTTCCTCGCTCATTCAGACGCACGGAGATCACGTGGGGATTCACGAACTCCGTTCGAACCGAGCCCAGGATAGAGTTCTCACCGTATTCCACCAAACTCAGTTCGCCCACATTGAAAACCAGGCAAACGGTGGGGTTCTCGAAGTAGAATCGCTCGTGGTGACCAGAGGCTGTCCAGGGCACCTCGCTGCATAGGTTTCTGGTCAAGTCGCAAAGGATCAGCGACTCCTCGGTGCGGGCCACCAGATAGTTGTCTCTGCCCATGATCCTAACATCGTCGATCTCCAGACCCAACTGCGACTCGATGGTGAGCTGTTGCGAGGGCTCAGTGAGGGATCTCACCAGAAGTTGACTGGGCGCCACGAAGATCAGCTCGAACTTGTCCTGCCACACGGTGCGTCGAAGGACGGACTCGAAGAGGAGCACGGCTCCACTCACGGAGCCCAGGGCGAGGCGAGCTCCATCCCGCCGCCAGAGCAGGCTGCTCAGGGTGTACAGACAGGCCACCTCCTTGCTGGCACTCTCGCTCCAAGCTCCCTGTCGAGGACTCCAGGCGAAGATCCGTATCCTGTCGAAGCTGCCGAAGGCCACCGCCTGTCCATTGGGACTGCAGGCGGCCACGGTGAACTCCCTTTCGCCCTCCGTCCGGGAGTGATCGAAGGTGCGTAGCTGGCGACCCTGGAAGAAGGGAGGTTTCATCCATTTACTACTGTATAATAATAGGATTGGAAATTTGGATTCAATCGGGAGGGGATTACTTTAAACGGGATGAAATTGATTTCATAGTTGGAGTTAAAGTCTTCCCCTTACCATGCTGTCGTAGAACACAATCCTCTGGTCGCAGCCACCCACGCAGAAGCCGCCCTGTGGCCAGGCCAAGGCAAAGGGTGGCACCGAGTGCTGCACCACCCTGCCCAGTGGTTCCGTGGCCTCATCCGTCATGAAGTAGCGTATAATGGTGCCATCGTTGTGGCCACTCAGGAACCCAGTGCCCTTGGTATTGGCAGCCAAGGAAATGCAGATGCTGTCGCCGCCATAGAGACTCTGGGATTTATTGCTCTTGCTGTGCAAAGCGCGCACCTTGCCATCCTCAAGTCCTGGTAAAAAAAATATATATTCAGTAATATATATAGTATCTTAATATAATTATTAGATTCACCTGCGATTATGGAACCCGAAGTGAGCCAAATCAGGGCGGTGACAGCACTGGCCTGGGGAAACTTGTTGCAAATCACCTTCTTGTCGTTCCAGGACTCCCCCAGCTTGTATACATAGACGATGCTGTCGCTCTGGCCCACTGCCAGCTTGGTCGAGTCCGGACTGAAGGCCAGTCCCCGAATGACATAGGAGTTCTTTCCGTTCGAAGGATTCGCTGGCTTGGTGCTGAACTTATCGCGGCGTTCTCCTGCATCATCGTATAGTAGTATATGGCGATCCGCGGTGGCGATGGCCAGTTTTTGCTGGTTGGGGGACCAGGCTAGTCCAGCTATCCTTTGAATTTGCTCCTGGAAAAATATATTATGCGAGTAATATGTTGAAAATAGTGGAAGAATTATGAAAATAACAATATCACATAACTATTTTCACCACTTTGCTACGATAAGAACCCTATTTTATATAAAATAAAGCTCTTTTAATGTTTTTTTTTTTCGGGCAATGATGAAATAGGTCTTAAGTAAGTAAAAGAACTGAATAGTAATTTCATAGGTATTCTTGAGATTTCCATTACAATTTTTGCATTCTAATATTTACCTGACCCTCCAGCAATGTTCGCAGATATTTCAACTGCATTTTTTCAAGGATATCCTTAAGATTTCAGTATTTCTCTTGAATTAATTTTCGGCTTATAAATTTGTTAATTTTCCTGGGCTGGTTCTGCCCTTGTTGTGGTCCGTGTCAGTTGTTGTGGCAACCGGGAGCACGGCAACCACCCCCTGCCACCCACTTCCACCCCTTTGTGGTGGCGCTGTGTTGTCTATTTTCTTGGCGCTTCCGCTTTGCGCTGCCATTCTAAATAAATGGCCTTTGTTTTGAGATGCAGCAGGTGCCGGGCCTGCCACAGGATGGGCCAGGATGTGGCTTGGAGGGTGGGTGGCTGTTCGGTTGGCAGCTTGCTCCTCGGGGGTGGGTGGGCGTCCCACTCACGGCCACAAAGCTGTTGCTTTCTCTGCAGACAGCGCTGTCCGCTGCGAGTTGTCCTAGTCCTAGAGCGCAGCGAGTCCTGGCCAATGCGCATGTCCTGCATAGAGAGAGAGAGAAAGAGCGAGTGGCAGGTGAGAGGTCAACTCATACAGGTGTGCTGCGGCGAGAGCGCATGACCTTGGGGTGGGTTTGGTGGGTGGTTTCCCAAACATTGATCTAAATCAGCCCTCTATCGGGGATTTTCCCGCCTCTGTTAGGTCTGCACATGAAATAAAACTTTATGGCAAACCTTGTTCAGTAGTCTAATAAAAACCTTATCAATACAAGCCTTTAAAGCAGCACATTTCATTCAGTATAAGGACATAAACACAACCCGATTTTATGATATAAAATAATTCTTATACAATCCTTTCAAGCACATAAAGCAGTATATATGTAAACAAAAATAACAAACATGTTCAGATTAAAAGAAAACAAAATAATTTAGAAAATGTACTTTAACTGACTGTACTGCCATTCAAACTCTCTTGAATGGTAAATTTTTTAATATTAAAAAAACTAATAGCTAATGCCAAGAGAATAAAATGTTTTTTAAAATGTAAATAATTTTTAAAAGGCTCTTACATCCTTACAAGTAGTTTCTATATCACGCGCTCTTATTTTCATTCTTTTTTTCCCTTTTTAATATTCTAAAACGTGTCCTCCCTTTAATATCCTTTCTCAGTTAACTGCTTCTTTCTTTAGGCGCACTGATTTTCGACCCTATGGACTTCTTTGTTATACTGCTTGAGTGTTCTTCCATATGTTCTTGCTTCCACATCCTGTCTGAGCTAACTGCTTGTTGGCTTCGATATCCTGTGTGAGTTTACTGCTTGTTGGCTTCCATATCCTGTCTAAGTTAACTGCTTGTTCTCAGATGCACTGCCTTTCACCCCCTTTTGGGCAGGATTTTCGGAGTGCCAGCGAAACTTTCACCACCATTTCCCCAGCAGGATGCTCAGCAAAGCTGCCGCGCTCTGCGCTCTCTCGGCGCTTTCCAACTCTCTCCTCGGTTTTTCTCGGCCCTCGCCAGCTCGGGCGTCTCTCGTTGTTGGCCAACATCGTTTGCCTTGGCCAAGTCAAAAGGACTTGCGGAGGCAGCTGGATAAGGCGGCTGCTGATTATTTCATTCAATGGCGGAGGCCAAGTCGCAGCGCCGACGTGGCTAATGTATGGCCCAACGCATTGTGGCAGGTCAAAGCGGGCAATTCGGTCTGGTTTTCGCTTCTGCCTGGTCCTTTGGCGCTTCGTCCTTTTTCGGCCAAGCCTTTGGCCTCCGCCTGGGCCACCCGCAGCCACTCTGCTCTTGGCTCAGTGCCTTGGCAGGCATCCCTTTAATGAGTTTCATTAATTAAAGCTACTTTGTTGGCACTGCTTGTTCCTTCCGCCCCGTGATCTGTGTGTGGCTGGGGGTGGGGGTGATGGGTGTGTGTGTGTGTGCGAGTGTGAGTGTGCATGAGTAAACATGCAACATGAATTTCGTCCTTGACTTTTAATGGGTTTATGACAAAAGCGCTGCCGCCGCCCCTCACAAAAAGGGAATAAAACCCCCTGGAAACGTTGCTAATGTGCAGGGCGTTCTCAGATCTGTTCCTATCCCGGGATGTGTGTGTGTAAGGACACATGTGCGTGTGTGCGAGTGCGGCCAAAAGAGTTGTTAAAGCGGACGTCTGCCGGAAGCTCTTGTGGGTGCCATTTTGGTTCATGTTCCATGCGACGCACGCCATTTTTATCTCGCTTCCTTTTGCCCTGCCCTAAACCATTCGCCAGACTTCTGTCTCTGGAACTTGGCTGCTTCCCCGTAGCCTTCCTCCCCCGATCTGTCACTGTCTCCTCGGCCAGCCCTTTCCCTTTGATATTGCTCCCTTGGTCCTGTGGCGCTTCGGCTGTCGCTGCATTTTTAGCCGTCTTAGCCAGCGCTGCCATCGCAGCCATCTTGGCCACATCCACATCCGTTTGGCGGCGGCGTCTCTCGCTCTGGGCCCGGCTTAATTTGTCGTCTTACAATTTTTATCTCCTCGAGCAGGCGAAAATGCGCTCAAGATGCTATCAATTAGGAAGATGCCGCTCAAAAGGCAGCTCCTGGCTTCTTTGTTTTAACCCGTTTGAAATCCTTGTCTTAAATTGAAAATAAGAAAACAATACGGCAATCCCTTTAAAAGGACAATTTTCCTAGCTTCAAAATAGGGAAAGTTGAAAATGTAAAGTTGAGGTAACAAAGAAGTCATAAAAATATATATAAAAAATTTCTTTATCATTTTAAATATTTTAATAGGTTTACACATAAAAAACTATTTAAAAGATTTAACATTCTTATAAGATACCTTAAGACTTTTGACATAAAAGTTGACCTACTTAATTTGCAACCCCAAAAATATTATAAATCGTTATTAATACCATTTATAAATTTAAAAAAAAATGTTGCTTAAGCTTTTATACTGTTTATTAATTTTTTCGGCTTTTTTCCCTCCTTAGTTGTAATTAAAACTGCCTCCGCCCACCTTTAAAGAACCCGTCAACATTTCGCTCCAGTTTAGTTTGGCCTTAAGCACTCCTGACCGAAATGGGTTAAGCCAACTTTGGCAGCCGCAAGAGCTGCGCTAATTCAGCTTTAAGGCAACAATCTGGTTAAAACTCTCGTAGCCGCAACTCAAATCTGGGCATTAGTGGCTCGCGCACTTTTTCGCAGCGCCAGGCGAAAGCGAAAACGCAAACTTTTCCCCAACTTTGGGCTGGGGTACCCTCGCAATGGCCCCGTCTCCCAGGCATTTCCCAGACCGTGCGTGGAGAGGAAAGTGCAACTGCAACAAACTTGAAAAGTGCGGCAGGAAGTGCGCGAAATAACAGTAGGACAGCAGGACAGCAGGACAGCAGGACAGCGTCAGCCGAGTGCAACTTCGAGTGGCGAAAGGGGCGAGTGCCATGCATAATGAATAACATTTTCAAATTAGTTTCCGGTCAGCGGAGATTTTTACGCAGTTTGTCGAGCGCATGAAGCAAAGTCCGCGGGGTGCACTCACTGAAAACAAAAGAAAGCCACTGCTCGGCAAAGAAAATCCGGAAAAGCGCAATTCGGGGGAGTTTAATGATGAATTTGTGACTCGAAATAGTAGCAGTGTGCCTGAGGGTAGTTCTTAATTTACCCAATTTAATTTCATTCATTTTGATGAATTCTAAAAATACTTCAAGGTAAGTGCATAATTTCATTTAAGTGCTTTAAAAGTAAGGGAGTA
This sequence comes from Drosophila biarmipes, assembly GCF_025231255.1. Classification (NCBI taxonomy): domain Eukaryota; kingdom Metazoa; phylum Arthropoda; class Insecta; order Diptera; family Drosophilidae; genus Drosophila; species Drosophila biarmipes. The sequence continues at coordinate 24,231,134 of NC_066613.1, read as the reverse complement.
CATTGAGATTTCTGTGGTAATTTTCAGACATTTTGAAGACCTTTAAAAATACTTCAAGATACGTAAATAATTTTATTTAAATGCTTTTAAAGTGAGAAGGTAATAAAGTTTTTTTGGTACTGCCTAAAAGGCTTCCCCTATTTTTTTTTAATATTTTTTGTTTATAAATTGGTTATAAAAGTGGTGAATTTTAAGTACTTTAAGGTGAGTAAACGTCATAATAAAATGCTTATGAAATAAGGAGGTACATAGAGCTTGCATGGCTATACATTTTATAGAACTTTAGAATCAATGGTAAACTATCCTATAAGTAAGGCCTATATTTAAATGTTATATGCTTCATTAATACCTATGTACAACTAGTTCATATTGCTCCGTGTGATATTTACAATAAATTACCATATTCCCAGAATATGTTCTTTTCCAAATGGCAATGTCCTCAGATACCACATAGCCATTCTGCTGAATAACAGGGAATACTGAGACTGCCATCTGTTTCCATCAAATGCCATTTAAACTACGAGACCCCTCGCCCAGGCTGTGAAATTATAGTCCCCCGTCAGGATATATAATTATATGCTGCTAACGTGCAATCAAAGCGATTGCCATAACAATAATAGCAGCGACAGGAGCGACAGGAGGAGGCGAGTGAGGAGCCCAGGTCAATCATTTAACAAGCCCCCATGGAGAGGGGCGAATGGAGTGGGCTTGGGACTGGCACTGGGACTGGGATTGGGAGTGTAAGGTGGCTCGGTGTAAGCAAGCAGAACGTAAAAATACAAAAAGCAGAGGCATAATAATGTACATAAATGTCTACATCTGGCCATTATAATGGGGGATAGCAACGGGCCCTGTACGGGAAACATTCTGCCCTTCTGCCGGCATAATGAAATCAAAATATGCCCCCTGCCTCCGCTTTTTCGGCCTTCGCAGCACACTATATAGTACACAGCGAATGTGTATGGCAACAATTTGCGTTAAAAATTGGCACAACAATTGCGAAATAATCACCTTGGAGAGCTGGTGGATTGTGCGGCCCACTAGTTTGCCCAGTTCCACTTGGCTAGCTGCTAGTTCGGACTCTGCAAGTTGGACTCCCCGCTGACCAGGGCGGCCAGTTAAAAGTATTAAAACTGGGGGCCAACCGAGCAAGTGCATCTATTGAATCGAAAAATTGAAGCCTTCGCTGGGATGGCTCACGGGCATCATTTGCGGGGCGCACCACAAGCACTTTTAGCCAAATGAAATGTGGCTCAATGAACTTTGCCGGCCAAGTCCTTTGGCCTTTTTGGCTCCCGGCTCAAGTCATAATTTCCGAGATTCCCAGATGCGGAAGATAGATGGCTGGCCAAACAGCAGAAGCGCTGTTTGTATTCGTATTTTGCCTTATCTCGGGATGAGCTGAAAATTTTCACGAGTCCAGAGTCCGAGAGCAAAGTTTCCGAAAGCCAAAAGGCGAAAAGTTTTGCCAATTAGGCGATTAGCAATGGCCCCGGGGGTGTTATTTTTTGGCCAGGCAATTAAAGCCGAAATTAAAACACTCCGAATCGTTTAGCCCACTGACACTTGCAGTCCATTCGATTGGGCCAATAACATTTGTCGATATTCATGACCGCAGATTGTGGTCCAAGAGTTTTGTTGGACACAAGCACGAGCCGAGCAATGGGCCCAGAAGAAACATAAAACCGAACCAATGTCAGGATACAAACGGAGTCCTTTTAGATTGCTACTGGCAAGAAAACTCTTTTTTTGGGGGGAAGGGTTGGATTGCACAGCGAAAAAGTTTGAATTTTACTGAATTTAAAGTCAGCTCGTGAAAGGTTTCAAGTTAAATCAAATATTGTTGGATTGAAGTGGTTATTATATATCCAGTTTATTTTTTAAATACTAGTGTAATTTTTTCGGGCTAGGATAAACACAGAATCGGTCCCAAAACGTATCTAGAAAATGTGTCCTGTGCACATACACGCCATGCATGACTAGTGTTTGTGCGCCTTATTGTCGAACTGGCGTTTCTGCTCTGCTGCTTTTGGCCAAACAGTGGGCCAGTGTGAGCGCTATTAGCCGAAAGGCCTGCCAAATATGGGCGAAACATTTGTACCGACACATGTGTGTTTGTGTTTTATGTCGCGATGTCAGCATGAACACTTTACGTTTCATATTTGCCAGGCCACTGAGCATACAGATGGGGATTGTGCCCACATACACACCCACATTGGATGCCTGGGCGTTACATTCGAGTTGAGTCGAGTTTCGTTCCGCTGCCGTTTTCTTTATGCAAATTAGCCTTCAGTCGGTTGGATTTTTTCCACGTCTTCCACTGTTGCTTTTTGCATAAATTTTAAATTTCCTCCTTTGTGCCTGACTTGGCTGCGCCTGGCTTCGTATTTATTTGGCAGCATGCTTTTATGGGCGCTGGCTGTGACAAGTCCTGATACGTCTGCCGGCCCTGTCTCGGGCTTATTTATGCACTAACATTAGGAATTATTAACTTTGATAACTTATTGCACTACGACCCCGCCGGCCGCCGGCCGCCGGCCGCCGACCCGGTTTCCTTTCATTTCGATTCCGTACATGTGCGGAAATTTTATGTGACACTTGAGAGATTTATGTTTCGGGGCCCACGAAACTGAAATGCGGGACACTTTTGTGGGCGTGGCGCATTGTTGAGTTTGAAAAGTGCCGCCGGAAAAATGCCAAACACGTGCGACCCGCCGCCTGCCCTCTAAAAAGCATCCTTGAGGGCGCCGGGGCGCCACTGGCCCATATTAATCATACGCACCGTTGGCCCAAGCACTGCACGAAGGCGTTAATTAATTCCCGCGCCATATCTGCAATGTCCGACATTAAACTCGAGTGGCAGCTCAGCAAACAGACAAAAACTTGGCAATGAAATGAAATGAAATTAATTTATAGATTTGTTTGTCTCGTCAACTGTCCGTCTGTTCGGGGTCCTTTGACATTTATTCGAAGTAAAAAACACCTCGACGACAGGCCAGCAATTATACAGGGCCTCCAATTAAAGCCAATTTGCAGGCAGAAATTAGTTTTGCGTGCTGGTTATTAATTAATCCCCGGGAACAATCAATCTAAATCGCTTGTCAGCGCATGCCATAAATTAAATGTCCGACCATACTCCGGATTTGCTACTATTTCATTCACATTTCCGCGGAAACATCCAAGAGGGATGTCCGCTCCGCTTTTCAATTAAATTCCAATTGACACTGACTGACGGCGGGGGGGCGTCTCAAATTGTATGGCGTTTCGGGTTAATTAATAAATAATTGTGTTTATGAAAATGTAGCGCACCTAGGTGATAATTATCATGGCAGCCGGCAGTCTTCTATTTTTGGTTTTGTGATGTGGCCACATCACGCATACGCCGCGTGGCTGCCGGTGGGGCAAAACCATTTCTGTCGCAGTCGGAGGCGAGCAATTTGGGCACGCCCATTGTCAGTGGAGCAGTGCATGGTCGGCGTTTTGATTGATGGTTGGCTATGCCGGTTTGTCCAGCTAACCCTCCAATTTCCCCCAGAAGCTCGGGCAGGAGGCGGCTAGCTCCCAGCGGCTGCTGCATATTGTTTTTCCCCTTTTTTCCAGCAGATCCCTCCGGCTGGTGGTTTTGTTTTCTGGTTATTCGGCCGAAGGGTCATGAATTCGTGATGCGGTCGCCGGGCCAACAAATTGAAGTGCTCTGGTCGCAGCTGATGGCCTTGATGCAGTTGCGGTTTCCGGGGGCGAAACAAATGGCCGCCCCCCCGTGGAACTTCATTTGGCAGCTCAATAGTTGGCCACTCTGATTTGACGGATTCTATTAGGCTTTGAGGTGATTACGGCGCCTTTGTGCTGGCCCGGCTGATTGATAAGGTCGCCGGTGTCAAAGGCCAGGGCTGCAGACACAAAAAGTACCCGCCTCGTTGTGCACATCAACAATAACACGAATCCCATTAATCATACGTATGCATAATGGCTCGTGTCCTACAAGGAGCATCAGGGGATGGACATGGGCATGGGCATGGGCATGGGCATGGTCGGATTTGAGCCACCGGCCAAGACTAATGTAATGTGCCACAATATGTTACCAACAAAGCTGGGCGGGGTGGTTGGATTTTGGCCAGGTCAAAGGTAGCTGCGCTGACCCCCTCTCCAAGCTGTCCACTGCTGTCCCACCTGCTGGCTAAACATAATCATGTGTCATTGTCGCTGTCGCTGTCCCGGCCGACTCCCTCCCTCTTTGCACTCGGAAATAAATCGGACTGGCTGGAATCTGTCATTTTAAGTCACTACAGTGATTAATTTATATTTAAAAATCAATTTTTATTACACATTTTAGCTGGCTTTTAAAAAATTATTATTGATGGGATTATACATTATTATATTACTAAAATTTTACGATATAATTGTTAAAGGTAACTTTTATGTTGTCATTCAAAAGACAAAGGTTTCTAGCCTCTTAAGGCAAAGTAAAAAAAGAAAAAAAATAATTCTGATTTTACATCTTATTAAATCTGTTTTAAGTGACAAAAAATCTACAAAAAAACAAACAAAAAAAATTTAAATTAAATTAAAAATTAGTTATAGACTTGTAGATTCAAAAGTGGTATCCAAATGCGTTCAAAAAAGCACACTCTACCTGATTTCTTAAATAAATAAAATTTCAATGAGATGTCTGCAAAGATTTCTCCCAGTGCTGCGCTCACCTTGGCTTGGTTTTTGTACAAGCTCTGGCTCTGCTTACATTCAATTTATCCCCGCCCTTTGCTGTTGCCTAACAACCATATCGTGTTCCCATTCCACGCGTGTGGCGGGATAATTAAAGGGGATGTCAGCTGCGACCTCTCCGTCCACTTCGTCAGGATCATCCCGGAGCCAGAGTATCCTGCAGCCACCCTTCAGAGCATTTTGCAGAGGACAGCTCCAGCTACAGCCACGGCCACCAATTAGTTTTGGGTTAGCAAATTTAATTATACTCGTGGCGCACACCTTTTTCGCTTTTCGTTCTCGTTTTTCGGGGGGCCATCAGTCCGGATTCATTGGGGCATGAATTATGCGTTTTTAATTGCTGACCCCCATGGAGGAGCCTGCCGGCTTGACCCGACAATTCATCTTGCCAGGAAGGGCCTGGGATCGGGACATGACTTCATTAAAAGCCGCTCAGCTCGAGTGGCAGGGGGCACTTTAAAGTGCCCCGCCTTCAGCCATAAATTCGCACTGCAATTGCAGCTCGACATTCTAGTTTTGAGCATTTCGTTGGCATTTTTGGTGCATTTTTGGTGCATTTCTGGGCACTGAGCGAAATCTGCATCTATCATTCAGACACTTCCGCCTGGCTGGGAAAATGGGAAATATAAAAAGCCAAAAAAAAAAAAAGAAACGGGGTCAGAAAGAGAGGCAAGGCAAACATTGACATTCTCGCTGTCGATTTTTGTTTGCCACCTCGCAATGTCAATTTATTCGGACTGCAGTCGGCGATAGAAATTTAAATGTTCAAATGGCAGGTTTAGCCACTATTTTCCTTTTTCGTCGATTTCGTTTGTTTGCGGTCTTCGGGGGGTTTGCAGCCGGGGAATCGAATGCAAAACCCCGAGTAAAACAGAGCAAAACCCAGCGAGTTAATCGTGCAGGAATCCAAATAGAGATGCTGAAATATATCGCTGGCCCTGGCATTATGTGGATTAGCTTCTGTGTTCGCTGGCCAATTTAAATATTAAATGACTGCGATTCAAAGATTAAAGCCATGGCCCAGCATCAATTTAACTTTAATTGAATTCAACTTTGGTATTCAATTTTCTGCACTTGCAGTTTATCTTTTCTTCCGGACCACTGCACATTGCTCATACGCCGTGTGTGCGGTCAGGATGAAAACTATCAGGAGCCGAAAAAGATCTAATAAAGCGGGATAAAACCACTCCTTGAGTACACATAAATAACCAAAGTGCTTAGGCATTTTTGAGCAGCAAGCTTAATAACTTCGAGATGGGGGTAAGTAGGTGTTTAGTGGCTATTATCGTCGGGCATGGCATGTGTGTGTGTTTTGAACTCTTTAGCATCAATATTTTATGTATTATGCCAGCAGATTATGATTTATGGCCTGGTGCTGAAACGGCGATGGCTCTGCTGCCCCGGGGGGGCACTGTGTGGGCGAAATCATTGTCTTGGCCCGCTTAGAATTCCATATTTTACGCCCTGAGCTGCAAACTCGCATTGGCGCTTCCTCTCGGCGGTGCTGGAATTACGTTTAAAAGTGTTTAAGTGGCGCTCGCGCTAAGTAACAAGTTGAAAAATTGCGATGCTCGCTCATAAATTGGCTCGCCAAAGTGAAAAGTAATAATATACAGGCATTATAAATGGCTGTGCGTCCTTGAAGCACTGCGAAAGTCGAGGGGCAGTCAGGTGGGCAGGGGATGTATTATATATACATTTGGGTGGCACTATGGAGCTATGGAGCGTGCACAGTCAATGGCCGTCGCCACCGCAACTCCTTGCTCCTCCTTTCTTTCTTTTTGAGGCTCTGCAGCAGAACATCAAAGGAGCACACGAAGAAAATATCACTGAGCCGATCGACTATCCTGACTTGTCATCTTTTTCTTCGATTTGTTCTTATTTTGTGTTTATTTTATTCGATCAGTGTGACCAGTGTCTAAAATAAAGCACTTACCCTAAAGCTACTTTGGTCACAATAAAAATATACAAATAAATATATGCTTTAAACTTCCTTCTTTCATATATATTTATTTTTTCAATAACAAAAGTATCTTTGTTAAACAAATTATTATTTATGTTAGTTTTGTTATATATAAATATTAAAATTTCGTACATTTTTTTCCTGTGCATATCTATGCGAGAATCAGTGGGGCAAATAAAACAACTACAAGCACGACGACAGGACACGGATACATTTACCCACACATATGCATATGTCCTGCCTCAATATGTAGTGGTGTATTTTGTGTGTGTGTGAGCAGAGCATTTCAAAAGTAATTCAAGCAAGAAAAAAGTTGGGTAATTGAAAGTTTGCCCATAAAAATTTGTCGCTCTGCGTTTTGCCCGTCGGAGTGAAGGGCAGACCGCCCCCACTGCCCCGACTTTCCCTCCAGTCCGATAACTGGTAACTTTTCATTATGCATCCCCGCCCATTTGCCACCGCCCACTCAGAGCCTTCAGTCTCATGCCATTATCTGGAGCACTATAGAGGCGCCCAAAACTAGTTGAAGTGCTTGAATTGTTTACGTTGATAACTTTCCTTTTTTTATTGGGCCTACCCTAAGTTGTGGAGGGTATTTGAGCTTGCAACTTCACTAGACAGAAACACTATTGAGATAATAAAACACTTTTTAATAGATTATAAATAAAACGGAGTGTTGTAAAACTATTTTTTAGACAAAACTTATATTTTAAATTATGAGTTAGTTAACTGATTAAGATATATTTCTCTACAGGGTATCCACCTGGCCTATTGGTATCGCAATTATTGGCTAGACAAAACAAAGTTTGCCTTCGACATCAGCCGCTACTTTACTTTGTTCGAAGGATTGCCATTTTTATGGGGCCGCATAATGAAAACGGAAACGCGATTGCAGTTTAACTGCACTTTCAATGACAACCCGCCTGCTGCCACGCCCCTGCTTAACCCCATCCGCCTCTGCTTAACCCCCTTCATTAGACAGGCACTTGAAGTAACAGCAACGAACGACTGGCTCTGATAAATGGCAAGCGTGTGCTCATCTGAGATGTATCTGTATCTTTGGCTTAGTATCTGAGTATCTGCAGCTAGGCTTTTGGCTTCAAGGCCAGGAACAGGCCACAAAATAAGCGTTAATTTTATAAAGACGTAAATGTTGCGAATTGGAAACAGAAATAAAAATTGCAATAAACTGTTTGCACTCAAAAAATAAAGCAGAGTTTATTATATATATACTTTCAAGTATACCTTTTTTATTGGTTTTTAGTTAATATTAGAAAAAGATTTCTCCATCTATTCTATTTTCTAAGTGTACATCTCTCACATGAGAATCTGTTTTGTGTTGGGGATTTACAACAAAACCACATCTACCCACTCGAACTGAGCTGCTGATGGTTTTAAACCGGACCGCACAAAGTAATAAATTAGATTTACCAAACTTGATGCGAGAATGCCGCCAAATATTTAACACCAATCAACATGAGCACGAAAAAAAGTTTCGGCCCACAACAAGAGGCCAAAAGGAGAGGGCCTGGGAAAATGAAGTGAGAGAAAGGAAAAACTTTGCCCTTTCTGGTGGATTTCGCTGGGCTCATTGTCTCGAGTTTTCCAAGTCGCGTTGGCTGGCAAGACGAAAGGTGTCAACAATGACAAACACTTTTAACTAACCAACTTTTGCCTGCTTGTTTCGTTGGCTCTTCGGCTGTCTGGATGTCTGGATGTCTGGCTGATTGTGTTGCCCCGATAGCGGACGACAGTTTAACCCATGCAAACAAACTTCAGGGACATTTGACACAGGCCAGCAAATACAGTCCCAGATTTCAGACGGGGATAAGAGTCCTGAATAAGGATGCCATTAGAGAGGAGAAGGTCTAAATGAACTCTTCCAATTATAATTTCAAAAAAATTATATGGTTTTAATTACCAAAATGAAAATATGTATCATATATTTACATAATCTATTCATAAATGGTATGTATCATTTAAAGTATTTTATTTTCATATGTTTATTGTGTTTTTCTAAGAAAGAGGAATATTAATCATTGAGAATCAGACAGTTTACTATTTTTTGGAAATCATTTTATGAGGTGTCCAAAAGTATGCAACAATGTAGCTAAAAGTTATTACGGGAGACGATGTATTTTGTTGCATACTTTTAGACACTTTTAGAACATATTTTAATATTGGTAAGCATTTTGTAAGACCATTAAGTGGTTTTGTTTGAGAAAGTGATTTTATATTTCTAAGTACAGATTTCTTAACATATTGAGTAATAAAATAACTAATATTGATCGAAATACAATATCGAAACTTGGATCAGAAAGCGCGTGGTTTTGCGCCTTCCCAAATCCTGGCCATCGGCGAACTCGCCCACCTAATCATCTCAATGGCAATGACTCCAATCTCTTTGCCCGCTGCCAAATGGGAGCCATCAATTTTACAGCAGCTGGGTCGAGAGGTGGAAACAGGTAAATCAATCACACGCATTATGCGCTGGCTTTGCGCCGTGAAATATGCCCAAGAATCTGGTACTTAGAGAGAGGGCTTGGGTTTGGTTTTGGGTTTTGGCCCGGGGGTTTATTTGGGGTTTGGCTTGCCATATACTTTTTATGGCTCACATGGTGCTGGGCTCCAGCTCCGTTGATTTTTATGCCGCGGGCTCTTATTACTTGTAAGTGGGCGAATGGAACGACGTTGCTCATACGCCCCGTATACCAGCGGAATTGCAGCCATTTTACGGCCAACTCTTCCTCTTTATGTACATTTCACGTCATTTGCCTTGGCTTTGTCATTGCCGCGGAATGGGGCAGGAGAAAAAAGAACCAGCCAGTGCTTAGGCATATTTATTAGAAGGACTCTTCAAGAGCTGCTTGTTAGCCCGGATGAGATGAAGGTAATTGATAGTAACTTCTTGTCAGCCGGAGCATCTTTATAAACGTAAAGGAGTGGCGTTTGGCGTATAAATTATTGTGCCTTAATGACATTCTTTATATGGATTTTGTTTTATTGCAAACTCTTTATTTGCTTGGTAACAATGTTATCGTTGCGAGACTTGTGTGCGAGTAATTGCTTCAAACAAGAAATCTGCCAGAAAATATTACTTTTAGTTTGCTTTTTATGCATTTAAATTCCATTGTTATTGCGACAAATTGGGGCAGCGAACAAATGCTGAAAATTAAAGCAGGTTTGTGGAGCGCGAATGTTCGCTTTGGTGATACCCTAAGATTTTAAATGTTTTGTATAAAGTGTGAGATATTTTCTCAATAATTTATTATATTATAAACGATTTTTTAACATAAATATATACATACCTAAAAGTTTAGCATGCTTATTCATATTTTCGTAAGTAAGTTTTGTAACTTGTAAATAAAATATTATTTAATTTATAAAATATTTATTTTAGTTCTTCAGCAAAAAAGCTGTGCTAATCAAACATTACAGGGTATTTGCCACCTTTCAACGGGTGACAGCTTCTGCTGTTCTCTCCTGTGGCCTCCCAACTTTCACCCAACGCCCCTTAACCCCCGCCAGCCTTAACCCACCGCTGGAGGCACGCAGCCATGGCTCGTAGATTTGAATAATTGTGCAGCAGCGTGTAACCGTCCCAGGGGCGGAGTGGAAATGAAAGGAGAGGGGGCTTGGAAAAGTTGCAGAGTGTGTTGCATTTTCCCCTGCCTCACCCCCGACCCCCGTTGTTTTTGCTGCTATTGTTTTTGGGCCGCGGAAAACTCTGCTCTCGTACAATAACATTCTTTTTCTCACTTTTCGCTCCGCATCCGCCCTCAAATGTATGCTACATTTTGTTATTGTTAAATATGTTACATTTTGAGCTCTGCATTTTGTTGGCGAAATAAAACGCTTTTGTTGCGCTGTTTGTTGTTGCTCAAATTAAAAATGATTTAGATGCCAGCAAATTGAGTTCACTTTGGATATAGTTCTGTGTGCAAGTTTTCGTTTTCGTTGTGGCGTGTAATTTAATTGTTTGATATTTGCCCGCACATCCACAGAAATGCGAAATCGTATACATTTGTCCTCGTATCGCTGTGTTTCAATCAAGCTTTGCCATTGTTTGATGTCGGCGGGGAGCCCCCTGAAGAGGAAATACAATTTTATTCCAACTGCAACCGTTTTTGTCCCTTAATTTCCACAATTTTTAGCCACAAAGTCAGACACAGACGAGGTAAAATTAAAACCAAGAACTACAAATAAAAATAGTATTTTTGATCTAGTTTATTTTTTGTTTAAACTACTACTTTTGAAGATTTCTCTAACATTAAATTTATTTATTCCAAAAGGATAATTTTTAGTTGATTGAATATTTTTAAATTTCAAGGAAAACGTTCTTATTGTTATTAGCTATGAATAAATGTGCGAGTATTTAACGAATTCAACTTAAAATGCCGGTATATTTTTCTATGCATATTTATTTTATTTATTTTTCTAACATTCCGCTCTTAAATGTATAAGAACAATTGTACAGCAGCTCTTTGTTATCTAGCTCTGTTTATTTTTCAAATGCCAATTGCTGTTGGCGTTGCAATTAAACATGCGAAACATGAGCAGCCAACACCGAGCCAAGAAAAATGCAACCGAATAGTTGTGGCACACAAAAATAAATATCTCGAGTATTTTCTTCCAGAGAGGCTTTAAATGAGAGGAGGCGAAAAAGGAAATTTGCGGAATGTTTGCCCTGAATGCCCCACCACCCATACAGAGACACAAAGAAGTGCACTTAAGGACCGGAAGTGACAGTTTGGAATGCCGCAGGAGATGGGAAAATGTAGAGAAAGCGGGAAATGAGAAAGGGAGGGAGGAAAAGGGTCGCTCTACTGGCAACAAAAGAAACACATACGCCTTAAGTGTTACCAAAATCTCATTCGATCCAGGTGAAAAGGGTTAAAGTCAATATGGTTTTGGTCATTTCCAAAGATTTCAAGTGTGGCTAAGCCTAAGAAAGAAATAAAATATCCCCCGATTCGACAGGCCTTTCACCAAACACTGGACACTTCACTGGACACTTTCATTTAAAGCCAAGTTCGGGTCATAAAATGCTTTCTTCGGCCGCCTTTGTGTGCCTTCACTTTCTTTTTTATGATTTGTCTGTCCTGGCCATAAAAGATTGCCAAGCAATTGAATCCATTGGCCACGAGTCTGTTTCATAATCAAATACATAACTTTATTTATGCTGTCCCATCCTATCCCTTACTCCTTTTGGCCCACAAAAAGTTTCCACCAAATTTGCTTACATTGGCGAAACAATAAAATTCCATTGTCAGAAAAGGGATGCTCTCGGCTCTAGCCGGATGCTATTTTGTTAAGTGCGCGAATGTTGGCGCATAAATAAAAATATAATTGAGCTGCCACCCGCCTCCGCCGATTTCCCAGGACTCCCAACACGCAGATCAGAGCCCTGGCCACAAGGCTCGGGTCTATGATGAAGGGGAATTCAATGCACTGACACAAAATAGTTCTACCTTATATTTTTACAGATAAATCTATTATTAAACAAACGTATATTAGAAATTTTGTTTCTTACCAATTGTTATTTTTTAACATTTAAGGAATTGCTTATTAGTATTTTAAATCGTCGAATATTATTTTTAACTTTCTGTAAGCCAAATAAAATATAATTACGAGCAAGAAAGAATTTTTCAAAATTCCTAAAAAGGTTCCAAAAGTATGCAACGATTTGTTCTGAACACAATATTTAGGGCATACTTTTAGACATCTGTATTACAAATATAAGATATTTCCGCTTTCTTTATTTGCAAACTGTTTTTCTTAGTGCTTGTTCCCCTGCTGACCCACTGTATTGATTTTCGGCCAGTTCAAATAAATTAGCTGCCATTAATTGGAAATGCGGGCGGCCGATTCACTCAAGCAATGCACAATTTGGACCAAGATTCGATTCGTTGCCAAGGCTTAATTGATTAGCCTTGGCTAAGAGTTTCTTTCCCAATTGCCTCTCCGGCCATCGCCGCCCAAGTTGTCATTGCATTTAATTGCATTGCCAAAATAAGGCAACAACAATTAAATTTTATCATCGCACCTGGACCAACTTTTCTGCCAGCCAAGGCAATCGAGAGCCGAACTTGTGCTGCTGTTGATGCCGCGTATAATTGAATTAATTTAGAATTGCCTAGAACCATTTTACCTGCTGGCCTGGCATTAATTTTGTAAAAGTTCCCTTCTGCATGCCAGCTATTTACAATTTTAATTGAATTTATTGCAAACTATTCAGCAATTTGATATCGCAGCAATTGCGTGTGCTGCGGTGGATTTGGTTCATAATTAGGATAAACAGGATGATCCAATCAAAATATGTTAGGTAAATTATTGGGTTTCGCATGGGGATTTGAATTTCACAATGGAATTGTACTTTAGAATGGCAATCTAAAGCTAGAGAGTTATATTCAGTGATTAAAAACAGTGTACATAAGCGATATTAGTTTAAAGTGGTATAAAGTGCAATTACCTAACAAATATCTAAAGTAAAACATTAAACATTTTCAGGTAATATAATGCCTTAAGCTAACTTTTAAATGTAAATATCTCCTACCTCTGACTATCCAATTAAAGCCGTATTGGTTTTCCATCATTAGGGTGCAGAAATTTCCATTTTTCTGGCGAAAAACAAAGGTAACGAGTCTACTCACGACATCAATCACATGGCCACACACACGACACACAAAAATGTCCTGGCACACAGATCGCAATTAATTTACCCAAGGCAGCCAGCCTCAATTTGGTCTGGAGTCATCCAGTCAGCCTGGGTAGTGTTTGTCTTCCTCATGTTGCAGCTGCCAGATGCAGATGCATCTGCATCCGAGACTGTAGCCAGTGCATCTGTATCTTCTCCCGCCAGCAGATACTTTCCACAGGCACAGCACTGCCATTGGATGCCATGGACTGGCAGCCATCGTCAGCCGTGTTTGCCTGCATGTCAAATTCTCATTTCATTGAAATCGGCAAATATTGACTAAGAACTTCGATGCAATCAACGCTGCCGGAGACTGCGACAAATGGGCGTGGCATGTCGACATCTCGGAGTCAAATCGAGGATACCACTGGCAGCGGCCCATTTGCATGGCAACGAAAGTGAAACTGGGGAGCTGAAAAAGTGAAAGCCCGAGGCGAAGCTTAAACTAATAAAGCACAGTGTCAACGTTGAGCAAAGGTCACTTGACCTAAAAGGAAAATATAATTTTCTAACCATTTGTAGGTCAGGTATAAAAGATAATATTATCTTTACAACTGACGGGAAAACATATTAAAGCTTTGCTACGTATTACTTATATTGCTAGAGAAATTATATTATATAGGTTTTTAAATATTTAATTTGTCAGTTTAGTTAAGTATCCTAAACTCATAAGTTTTAAATACAAATTTGCTACTCACCAAACTATTTTTGCAGTTAGTACCCAGTGAATTTTAAAACAAATAACCCAACTTCTTAACAAAAATGAAACCCTATCCTATTAGCTGAAGCAAATGGAGCCACTTGGTTATTAAAACATTGCTGCAAATTGCTACGCAACTTTTGCGTCAATAAACTAAATGGCCAAAACGGTCGAGGCCACTCGAGCGAATCCTGGCGGATAAGGATAATCATCCTTTGAAGCCAGGTGAATGGAGGCAGAAGCAGAAGCTGGAACAGAAACACCTGGGGAGCGAGTCAAAAAACAATTTCGCCTCATTATCATTTCAACATATTGTATGCCCAAGTGTTTCAAATTGTTCAAAGAGAGCAGGGAAGCTCGAAGGACGAGCTTGGCTCCTGATGAAGAAGTTTTCCCCTCACGTCCTTGTCGAGGCTGCTGGATGCTGGCTGCTGGATGTTGGATGTCGGATGTGGCCGGGTGGGCTTCTGGGGGTGGCAAGAGTAGGTGCTGGCTGAAATCACTATGCTCATAAATGCGCCATGAATAAATTAAGTCGCTGAAAAGCAAAAGCCAAGCCAAACTAAAGCCGAGCAAAAACAAAGGCGCGCCAAATGGGGGACGAAGAGAGCCTTAGATTTCAAACCAATGATAATAATAATTGAGGCAGCGACCCAAGTACTTGTACATTGGTTGGATAATAACACTGTACACGTACCAGCCAAGGTGTCTTTTGTATGGGCTGGCACTGAGAAAAATGCTTAAAGATATGTAATTAAATCTTTGTATTTTATTTAAGGAATTTTTTGGCAAGTCGTGATTTGTAAAAACCAAAGATAGGGGTCACCAATTATAATTTTTGCCTAATCAACTGAACAAAGTTCAACAAGTTTTTAAAAAATAATGAAAGTTGGAGTTAATTATAAAACCCTAGTAAAACAGTTTATTATTCATATATCTAAAGCTTTGTTATAAGACAAGAATCGGGGTGACCATATCATAACTGTGCCCTATTCAAGACTACCTGAAGTCAATTGCTCGACAAATATTTTATTATTTTAGACAATTTTATTAGCCTTGTTTATTGATTCTTCCTATTGACTTCGAAGCAACGACAATCTAAGCAACCGCTTAGTTGCTAGACAACATCAAAATTCCCCGAAACAAGGGGGCTCGCAACAGCTTTATCGATACTCCTGGCAAACCCAGGTGACCCTGGGAGTTAGGTCCCGACCCCCGAGCGGAGTAGTCAATCAAGTCCTTGCCAGAATGTCCGTTCACCGAATCAATCCCCGGCAGGCCTCCTTGGCTGCCCGCCAGAGGCAATCGCGGGCAACTCGGATGACCAGGCACACCATCTTCAATTTGAAGAGACCTATCACTTTCCAGGTGCGCAAGTCCTTGGTGGAGTACGTGGACATGGAGCTGGCGGACATGGACACCTCGGTGTTCTATCAGCGCATTTTCATCCTGGCCAAGAACTGCCACCTGACGCCCGTGGAATCCGAGGAGGAGGTGCCCGCCGAGGTTCAGGTTCCGGTGGAGCAGGCGGAGCCCGAACCAGTTGAGGGGGATGCCTTACACATCGCAGAGGAAGCAGTCGTGAACAACGAGGAGGATGACTCGCCCACTACTACGGCGACGGATGCAACGCGCAACCCTGCGCCGGAGGAAGCTGCTCAGGAGGCAGCGGCACACGACCACGAAGTGATCACCCACACGTTCCGTTTCAGCGAGGACGATCACGGGGAGGATGAGTCACTCGAGGAGGAGGAGCTGGAACCAGACTCCCAGGAGCCTGGCCAGCCCAAGGACTTCTATGCCATCTTCAGCGAGCAGCTGCAGGAGCTGCACAAGCAGTGCAAGGCGGTGGCCATCACCCCGGATCCCATATGCGGATTGTACCTCCACATGGGCGAGTACAGCATGCTCATGCTGGAGGCCTCCGAGGACATGATAGGGTGCTTCACGAGGGGTCTGGCCAGCTGCTCCGAGACCTTCTGGCAGACGAACCGCGTCTTCCACATCGAGGATCACATCCAGGAGCTGTACACCAAGGATCTCATCTTCCGCCGGATTCCCTCGGTCTTTCTGAACGATAAGTTTCCCACCTCCACGCCCACGGATGAGTATCTCATGGGAAAGCAGCACCTGATCATCAAGGACAAGTTGCTGACCATCTGCCGAATGATCTCCGAGGGCCAGCAAGTAGAGCCGGATGTGGTGTCCTTCCGGGAGAGCGATTTCGAGGAAGATCTGCAGAGGTCCAAGTCCAAGGGCTCCATCCTAAGCGAGCATTTGCCAGTGGACTTGTACCGCAAGCACCTACCTGAGATCCAGCGCATCGAGCTTGTCTTGGCCTCCACGCGATTCTACTACGAGTTGGATGAGTTCGTCAAGATCTACGGCCAGGTGCCCTTCGCCCCCGACGAGGATGGACTCTTCTGGCCCATCCAGAACAACTACACCCCGCCGCACATCTTCCGGCGCACTCCCTACGACATCAATCTCACTTTCGGGGACTATGCGGCAGTGGCTACCAAGAGGAAAACCCACGAGAGCCTGGTCGGCAGTTTCGAAGCCGAGGAGGAGCCTCCGGCCAAGACAAATGCTGAGGAGACTCCTCCGAAAACTGAATGAGCCCTGCTGAGATTTTGTTTCATATTGGTTGTAGAGTTCTTTCCTTTAAGCATTAAAATTAACTGACATAAATCATGTTAGGATCTAAACAATTCGCGGAAGTATATTTCTTTTTTTCTAGCTTTTTGGATTGTTCTATATAGATTCGACTGAATTCATTTCCTTTTCTTGGGAGATACAAAATTAAGGTAATAATCGCATGGATCTGAAGAATTCGGGTTTTTCAATAAGGAGTTGCTTAGGAAGGCAAAGCTAAGAGGCGTCTTTGGAAGTACTTTAGCATTATTAAAGATACCGCCATGTTTTAGGAACCTCATTCTCTGAGTGTTCCGCCATCATCGTCATCAAGAAGGAGCGCCAGTTGTCGCTGTTATCTCTGAAACTCGCGCTCGGTTACAATGTTTTCGGCATTGTGCACATGACTGCATCTCATCCGGGGGCAGGTGGCTACTGGTTACCGAGCGCAGAGGTGTGGGGCTTTTGGTGTGGTTTTAGCCTTGTTTTGGCTTGCCACTTGAATGGCTCGACTTTGTTAACATAAACATAAATTCACGGTGTGAGTGCGCACATGTGTGGGCTGGCTGGTTGTTTGGCTGAATGGTGAGCCTTTTAACATAAACCGCATCAGACGCCAGCTGTCAGCTGTAATACCGCTCTGGAGCTCTGAGGCTTGCAGCTGTCAAAAGGCGCTGCTGCCATTTAAAGTCGCTTGACAGTGGGCCAGGGGAAACACGACAGCTTAGTGGGGATTGTTTGGGTTAAGGGTTGCCCAAATGTGATGGGGTTAAGCTGGGGTTAGCTCGAGAAAGTTGCCTAATAAAGTTGAATATTTACTCACGATTAATCATTCCCTGAGGGGGAGAAAAGGCGTTAAAACGTGAGTTTGTTATACAAATCGAATACAAGTGGTATTGGGTATTGTGTTTGTGGGATTTTATTTACTTTGGTTTGTGGGGAAGAAAATATATAATCAATGTGCTTGGGAAGGGGTAAAAAAAAGTGGAAGATTACAAGTTTTCTTTTGTATAAGATCACTCTTTAGATATAAAATTACCTACTAGTTTAAATATAAATTGTATATCTAAACGAATGCGTTAAAGAGTGGTATGGAAAAGGCTACTGAGTATGTGTCTTCGTTTCCATGCTTGATAGGAACCCTTTCTATATAAAATATTCCCTAATTAAATTTAATATTTCTTTTACACTTATCATTATGCCAACCCTTATAGGAACCCCCTCGTTTAGGCCCAAACAATTAAATTAAATTACCCCTTGCGGCTTAAAAATAAGGCTTGCCGCGAGAACATGTTTAGAAATTGAGCTTAAAAAGTTAATTAAACTTTGGACCACTACCTTTGTCGAGCTCCAGCTGCTGGATCCCGCTGTTTAGGAAGGATGGGGATGAGGACGGTAGACGTGCCACGACAAGGACACAATTCAATCAAGCGCCACAGGAGCTGCAGATGCACAGGCAGCGAGTGTCAGCGCATAAACAAGGACATTGCACTCCTGGGTGCCTGCTCCTCCTGCAGGTGGGCTCTGCTCTTCCCCGGTTTTTCCCACCGAGGGGGGCGGGACGGGAAAAAGCCAAACATTTGCCGCTGCACTTTTCATAAACTGCCAGACGGCAGAGCTGCTGAAAAAGGAAAACAACCTCACCAAGGTTGGCCGAGACAATGGCGATAAGCCGCTGCTGCAGTGGCTGCTGGTCTCCATGTTTTCGATTCCGGCAACGGACTATGGACTACGGACTACTGACTGGGGATCCCGGCTCTGCAGACTACGTACTCCGGTACCAAAAAGAATGTTTCGGTTACGTGTGGCCCACAACTTGAGGCGCAAACTCATAAATTACAGAGGCGAGCGAGAGGACCAAAGAAGGCGGCTAAAATGACTTTTGGCTGCTGTTGCTGCTGTTCTCCTCTGGCTGCTGCTGCTGCTTTTGGCCCATCAAAAGTGAAACTGTTGGCTGCAGTCGCCAAGAGGGGCGTATGGGCGTGGCCTTAGCCTCCGCTTTACTCGGTCTGGGGCGGCAAAGACCAGGCATAATTTAAGCCAAACTCAATTTTCCTATACTCTCGCTGAGAGGTGCCATAAAAGTAAAGGTATTCCGAAATCATTGAAGTACGAGAGGTGATTTGTTCGAGTCAGGGTTTTAAAGTTTTACATAATTTTAACAAAAGATTAATTTATAAGTTTAAGAGGCCTATATAATTTTCAAAGACCTTTAAAAACCTACTTCTTATTTAAATATTACTTTAAATAAAATCATAATTTTTACCCAAAGTGAAAAACAATTTATTATTTCCTTATAAAATTTAGAAACAAAATATTCGTTTTACAATACCAAGAACATTTTCCCAAATTTCCAATCAATAGCTCCCAAGCAAATTGAAAAACTCATTCAATCAACAATAAATTAAGTTTAAATATGTTTGGAAAATGACAGGGCAAAAAAAAATCGGTTTTCCAAACTCCTATGCTCCTTTGCCTACAACACTTTAAGGCAGGCAAAAAACGAGGCTGGGAAATAGAGAGTGCAAACTAACTAAAATATATATTATGTGCTGTGTATACTAAAACGAAAACAATTTTGCGGCGCGATAAACGAATTTCCCGACTTTTGTTTTTGCCAGCCAGCCAGCTGCTGCTGCTGCTGCTGCCTCCGACGCCCTTTTTGGCACGAAAAGGATTTTTGGCAGCAAAAGGCGAGTCAAGGATAACATGGCAACGTTTCGCAGATTTGCAGGCAACAGCAGAGGGGGCTGGCCTAAAACGACGAGGCAGTTTCCCTGACACGGCTCCAGATTGCATTTCCCGGACAGCGATTGCCAACTAAGTGCCACCGAAAAGTAGGGAACGTTTCAAAGCAGTAGGACTTCAGTCGGGATATCTGAGATCTGAGATCCTGGGGGAAAACTGCAATTAGTCAAATGAGCAGGACGTGAGCCATATTTCATCGGGATAAGACAACTTTTGACTTACGACTGGGCAAGTCAGGAAACTTTTCCACAATTTATGCCGGCCAAGTTATTGACTTTTTCGCATGGAGAAATTACGTGGGCCTTTGTGGGCTACATTCATCATACGCCTAGTTGTGCAGGCTTTAAATCAAATTAAATGCCTAGAGTTTAATTCCCAAAACAATCACAAACTTTTGCCATAAAAAGGACATACCCTCCCCACGCGTGTCCTTAAACCACAAAAACCAATGCGGAAAATATGAAAGAAATTAAAAATAATAGCGCACATAAAACCACAATCTGCCTGGGGATTCGGGGAAATTAAGCGTGAAAAAATCAGTGAAAATGCCTGGAAAATAGAGCGAAACCCAAACTGACGGACTGGATGTCTGGCTGACTGGTTGACAGGCGCGTCTGGCCTTGGAAATCCTACCATTCGGGCGCGTATAATTTCGAGCATTAAGTATATCTCAGTCCGAGGTTGTTTACACGCGTGCTTGCCTTTCCTAATATGCACTGAGAAAATCAAGGAGCAAAGTCATTTAACAATGTGCCCAAAAGTATGCAGTGAAATAAATATGTATATCAAAAACAAAATCTGTAGCCCACTACTAGGCACCTTTTTATTTAATTGTTTTTTTTTTAATTAACATCTTTATTTAATATAATCCAGGAACAGATCTAATTAATTATTTAATTGTTGACTACAACTTAAACGGTTATCTAAAACCATTTTAAAATGTGTCTAAAAGTATGCAGTACGAAAAAAGAAATATACTTTTAGGCATATTTTAGGGTAATTTCAAACTGTTGCAAAAGGATTGGATAAATTACATAGGGGAGAATTGAATTAATTCAGATTAAAATTTGATCCTCAATTATTTTGCCAGTGCACATATGCATATTTGTCTGTTCGCGCTTTTGTTTATCTTGAATTTGCCTGTCGCCTTTTTTTTACACTTCTCCCCACATATTTATTATCATGTCGGTTTCGGTTTGCGTTTCCGTTTCCGCTGTTTTCCCGCTCTAATGAAAACCTCCAGCTGTCCCTTTTTTTGGGCAGGCATGGCAAATGTTTATTATGTGATTATGCTCAAGTTTAGCGCCCGTAGCGCCGAGGTCTATCCCAGGAATTCCTGTCCTGTCCCGGGCTTTCCTTTCCCCATTTTCCATTTCCCATCGCCTGCTCCCAGCTCCCAGCTGCCTGCTGACTGCGACTGTTGACCGGCGGCAGGATTTGGCCTTTTGCCTGAATTTGTTTGTTGTTCTTGTTAAGACCTCCTTTCTTCCTTTCTTTTTTTATGTTTGATGCTTTAAAGCTTTTGTCATCCCTTATGGCTGGATGTCTTTGGATCGGGACCCTGCTTTGTCGTTTTAAATTACATTGTTACAAGTGTTTCGCTACTCTGTCTGCCATCTCTTGCAGTCCGTGTCTTCCCAGAAAGCCTGAAAACGATGATTTATCGGGGGCTGAGACTAAGCCTGGTCTTAAGGTTAAGGTTCAGGCAGTAGATCAGTTTCTGGCCATTATAATTGCATAGCCAGCACACCCCAGGGGCCACTCATTAAGCTAGAGTTTCTCGGAATTCTTTGCAAAAAAGGCTTCTTAAAATTCTGTAAACAACCCTCGTCAGGATAAATACTTGGCCGGCACTTAAGTTAAGTAAAGTTCATTCCATAAATATTTTTAGCCCACTTCAAGTGCTCGATTTAATTATATCCGAATGTATCTCGGTACAGGAAAGAGCTGGGCAAACACATCACACTGTGAAACATTTGCCAAAGTAAACATCCACAGCGATGCCATTAAAAAGCATTTCCAAGTTCGGGCGCTCAGCGGGTGCGGAAAGTGGAAAATGTAAGCGGAAAATTAGGGGGAAATTCAGTGGCATTGTGCGAGCAGTTGAGCAGTCGAGCAGTGTGTTGTTCGCTACGCAGTAATTAACTGGTCTGTCACATAAGTCGCATTAACACAATGTTATAAATGTTCTTGCAGCTGCTCCTTCGGCTTCCCGGGCTTCTTCTAGTGCCAAACATTGCATGTCGGGCACATTAAGTATACGCCACATGCGGCGCATTTACATAGATTTGCAGTGTTCGTGGCATACGAAATGGCAGCCAGCTTATTAATTCCCCTGCCACATGACTCTTGTGCGTGAGGGGAAAAGTTTGCTCCGCCTTCTTTCTTTTTTGTTTCCCCAAACTTTTGTCTTGAACTTGAGCCACAATCTTTGCCATGCAAAGTAATTAAAGCCTGATCCTGTTAAAGGTTCATTCGGTTTTTGTTCAGTTAATTAAATTGCCATGCGAGCGGCCATGAATTGAGTTAATTTGCGCAAATCCAATGCACAATCAAAAGCCGCAAATTATCTTCAATATTTTTGCTGCCGGCCGTGTGCAATTTTCCTCGTTTTTTTTGTGCATCGTAAATTGAGCGGGTAAAATTGCAAAAAATAAAAGGAGAAAACATGATTCCGGTTGCCTTTTGATTTAATTTTGCAGCTGACAAACTATATGGAAGCCGGAATGCCACAGCCGGAGCAGAAAAAACATAAATTTGAAATTAATGATGGCCGTTTGAGTTGGAAATGGCAGTGTCATGTGTCCTGATTCACTTGTTAAATTGATAAATCTTGTACAGTGTTTAATGTCTAGGTCTCCACATAAGATTCCGGCAAACACATGGAAATTCAACCTCAGCTGATTATCAATTTTCTGATTGCCACAACGTGTTCTGCCTGAAACCGAAACACGCACACAATTATCACCCCAAAATATTGATTATTAAGCGCATTTCAAATGCCATATAAGTGCCACGCCCACTCACACCGCCTCCACTTCCTAGTTTTTTTTCGCATTGTTTTGCTTTTGTATTGTGTGACCTCTGTTTGGCGAATTTTTTGCCCTGCTGCTTTGCATAAAAAGTGACAATCCTCGCGTCTGTGTGGCTTTTCCCCCTTTATTTTGCGCTTTCCTAGTTTTCCCCGCTTTTTGCACACTTGTTTAGAATGCAGAGCGCCATTTGCGGCTGCTAATGAAGTAATTTCCAGGCATATCACGCATAATCCAGGGCACGTGAGCTACTTACAATGTAATTCGTTGTCTATTTGTCTGATATTGAAAAACGTTCCTCACGACACAGCCCACGGCGAAAGGGGCTAAGCCACGCCCTCTTAAAGGCCCCCACCCACTTCTTATCAGTGGTGTTAGCAATAGCTCATTGAAAATAGCTAGAAATAAAAGATAAGATAGCTGGTTTTAAAGTTAATCATATGAAATTTAAATACTTCTTAAGAACTATTTATATTATTATTTATATTTTTTTTTAAATTTTGAAAGAACGCAGAGTAGCATGAAGCTATGTAAAATCTACCCAAAAATATACAAACAATCATCCTCTGTTTCTAATGCTAAGGAAAATCTAAAATGTTCTATCAAAATATCTATAGCCATTTGCCCAACTCTATTCCTAATGCCGTGGAATGCTGCATACTTTCAGGCGCACACCCAGGGTCGCCTGTTTGGTCTGTTCAAGTGCAATTCATTGTGATTATTACGTGCCATGGCATTGAAAACGCTTACTTGCACACATCGATGGCATGGATGGGAATGTGGATGCCATCGATTCGGTCTCTGGCCCACAGAACGCTGGCCAAAATGGGCGGGAGTGGTGTTATTAATTGCTTACAGCACATTTCAATACGCCGATGTAAGTCGGGGCCACACAGAGCTTGACCATCAACGGCCAAACAGCTTAATAACTTAATGCCCGGAAAAGTTTCACACCCAGCATAATGGAAGGGGAAGGCAGCTTACCAATACGCACAATAAGTAACGATTACAATCTCAATTACTTCGACCTTCTGCGGCTGCCACGCCCCCCTCCTTATCGAGGGGGAAAATTAACCAGAATGGATCCACATCCCATGGCCCGGATCAATAAGCAAGCCCCAACTAATCTCTGGGGTCGAACTTACTCTAATTATACGCAACATAAAACTCACTTCCAAACACAACTTGTTTCCTCTTTGGTTACAATATTTATTGACTCGACTTGTCTGGGGATTCAACGATTGCTTTAGTTTCCTATCGCTTTAGTAATTAAAACTTGGTTTTACGTTTTCCTCTATTCTGTAAAATATCTGTTTCAATTATATTTATTTTAGGGAGTAACTTGCGGAATAAATACTTCCCAATTGTGTTATGTTCAATTCTGTTTATCCTTTCTTGGCAGAATGAACTTTTGTAAAAACAAAATGAATTGTGACAGCATAATTGACAAATATATAACTGAACTGAATTTACGGATGGAAAGCATTTTAAGTGAGTCAGTTAGAGGCAATTGAATAAGTGTGGAGCTAACTACAGAAACCAAAGAAATTTGAAACACTTTTTGCCCATTTGAGCCGGTATAATTGATGTGGCGAAGGAGAAAGGCAAATAATAAAATATGAAATGCAATTAGAATACTTCCAGCAATCCGCTAGATATTCTTGTGGTCGGTTTTTACAAATTAAAATATTTAAAAATACATAAAAATCATCCCCTAAGTTCCTTGACAAAATGACCATAAATCACTGCCTACTTAGCAGGGCCAATCGTATTACGTATACGCCGCGAGTGCCACACTAGTTTTTTATACCGCTCAAACTCTCACTTTGCCCCCTATTTATTTCAGGGTACTTTTCGCAAGCTGCACTACTTGCAGCGTAAAAAATGCAGAGGGTTAAGGCTATCTTTCCACTGTCTGCTGAAGCATGCCACATGGCGTATGCGCAATTTATGACGCGGGCAGACCCAGGAACTATGTGTTTATTGGGTCCTGCAGGCGGAAGGGCAGACCGGGGCTGAACATAAAAGTTGTGCGATAATAACTAGAGCTAATGTTGCACTCAAACACTTTCCAAAACTGTTTGCCCCTGCACTTGAAATTTTTTCTAGGCACCCTATATTATTTAAATGTAATTTAGGGTAGACGATTTAGTACTTAAGATATAGAAAAGTGGATTAGAAATTTAGTAAAATTAAGAATGTTATTTAGGGGTGCCATAAAAAATCGCTAGAGCTTTAAAATCTCTTTTAAATGCCACTTTGGGTGTCTTAAAGTATGCAATAAAGGAACAAATTTATTCGTAAAGTTGAAACATATCCTTGCATACCTTTAGTTACAGTAAAATTACACTAAAAAGTAATTTCAAAACCCCTGTGATTTCTGTGACAGAATATTAAAAATTCCCAGTGAAATTTTCCTGCAAAGATTGTCGATTTTTCGAGTGTGGCCTCATAAACTGGCCCTGCATAATCTGTTCCTGCATGTTCCTGGTATTTTCGCAAGCAACTTAATTTCAGTGGCTGTGAAGCTGACTAAAAATGTTCCTCATAAAGCACTGCACTCCTTAAATTTTCCTGGCTTTTTCCCTGGGCCAGAGTCCCTGGCTCTGACAGCAGCAGCCAAGTTGTCAACAATGTACTCGGGGGTATCTCAACTTTGTTGTGCGGGTTAATCATATGCAGAGGAGCAACAGAGATGGGGGCCCCATGCGAGATTGTCCAAGCGTGTGCGGAAAAAGTGCATTCAATCTTCGTCTACGTGGCTTTTGGCGACTCGAATGTGCCACAGATTGTGGGGGGAGGACCGGACTTGGGGCTCCAGAGGAGGATATTGTGCCCGGAAAATATTTGCAATGTGTGCCAGGCATTTGTCGTTCATTTTGATTGCGCATTGTGTGTGCAGCAGCTTTGTTTTGAATTTTTATTCGACATTTAATGCCATTGCTGGCATATTTTGAGCACTGCTTTATGCGATTTATTGCATTCCATTTCTGCGCCCGTCCATCAGAAGTGCAACAGTTGCCTCGGTGATTTTCCATGCTTTCCCGCGGATAGTTAAAGGCAACCTCCGCCTTGAACTTGTGCAGGGAAACGGCGTGAAAGGAAAAGCGCATTAAAATGCATTTTTAATTAAAACGAAGCAAAGTTGAAGGCTTAAGGGAAATGCGTCTGCGGTTTACGTTGCTTCGGAGCGATGAAGATTTAAGCTGGCCGCAGAAAATTAATTAAAATTATATAAACATTCCCGGGGAATGTCGGCCGTAAAGAGGAATAAACAGGGCCAGCCAGCCAGCCGGCTGGTGATGATGATGCGGCTGAGGTTGAGGATAAGGCTGCAGATGCAGATGGATGCCGGTGACGACTGCGGGCAATATCAGCAAATAGTTCGCATGCATTTCGTCCGAAATTCACGCTGTTTGAATTGTGCAAATCGGATTTGTACGTGCCTACATGCCAGAGGGATCAGCGGCTGTGCCGGGGGAATGGCTCGGGTAAACTGGACAAATGTTTGGCCAAGCGGTTCGCCTCGGTGTGTGCCCATATGTGTGGTTCTTTGAGGCAACATTTGATTCCCGCCCCGTGACCCCTGACCCGGCGTCTTCCCATTTGCCTTTGGCTCCACGCAGTCGCACACACACAGCTAGCCCTTATTTACTTGCATTTTTTGTGTTTGATTTCGAATTTAGCGCGCACAATTTCGCTCTCTACCAGCTTTTTGTGTTGCATACTTTGCTGCTGTACACTGGGAACAAAGTTGGTAACATTGGGTGCCACAAATAGGCCTTACGGCTTAAAATCAAATTTTAAAGGGGCATATAAGTATGCTATGTTTCTTAATCAAAATGTATATTTTTACTGCATACATTTCAGCACCTTAAGATGCCAGAACTGTATTGTTCTTTTATTATAAAAAAAATAGAGAAAAAGTTATATCATGTTATTTAGGACACACCAATAAAAATGCAGAAGTGTTTTGAAACCACTAATAAGCGTGCCCAAAAGTATGCTGGATTTTCTATGAAATACACTGCATACATTTAAACAGCTTAATAAAACCTTAAAACTTGAAGTTTCTATTACAAATTAGGAAGTTCAATATATTAAAAATATTTTTATAGTGCACCTTGAGTACATGTGCGAAAGTGTGTGATGGCATTGGGCTTGGCAAACGCTTTGGCCGCCTGGCTGACTGCCACTTTGACCCATTTGGCAACAGGAGCCAGTCAAGTCAGCGCAGTCACAGCGAATCCACGAATATTCCCATATTCCGATTCCTAGCCTTGCCTTCCATTTGCATGCAGCGAAACGAGTCGAGTCGAAACGAATTGAAAGTTGCCAAGCCAAGCGGACGTGACAGTGCCAGCCGAAAGCTGGCAGCCACCGGGCTCACAAGCTACCAGCCTACAAGTGGTGGGTGAATACTTCTGCTGTGCACTGTCCGGCGGTTATATGTGATCACATTATCGGTAGTGAAATTTATAGGCCTTTGATACTTTATTGAGTGGCTTGTAATAAACATTTCTGGTTTGGCCTCCGACTACAAGCAACCAACTACCGACTTTCGACCACACGGCGTATGCGCATTGTCCATGCATGTGTTTATGGCGGCAGGACTTTGGCGCCACTAAGACGACAATTGAGTTGAGTAAGCCAAAGGCCAAAATAAATTTGCTGGAATGTGAAGAAACTTATTTAAAACACTCCCCAGCATTTGCGGAACTTAATTGATTTTTAATTTTTAATTGGGAAGCCAGGCCTTATGTCTTCTCGGCTTTATTGACATACCATGCCGACTGACTGATGCTTTTTTGTGGCTTATTTAATTTAATTACTTTATTTATGAGACCCAACCATTGGGGCTTGGTTTTTGTGTGTGTCTTTTTGTGGCCACACATTTATCGACTTGGAAAGCCGCTTAAAATATAAACAGTTGTGCTCAAAATAATAGGGGATGCTTTTGGCTTTAATAAAATTCAAGGAAGTACGGAAAATGTGGATTTTATTTCCAACACAAAAAAATATGTTGTTTGATTTAATTATTTTAAATACTTTATTGCTCTGATCACCACTGTGTATTACACATTCCAGACCGCTTTAAATATACATATTTTTATTGTATTTACTGGCCCTGGTAATTTGATCGAATTTCGTTTTAATTTACTTTTCGGTGTTGCATATTGTTTTGCTCCATTTTGGTTGATTTAAAATCGAATATTTATTTATTATGCCGTGGCTACCGGTTTTTTTGCTGTTGCCCGCTTGGTTTGGCAGTTTGATTAAAGTTTATTCCGCTTGTTTTTTTCCTGTTGGCATTTGTCCATTTGCAGTTGGCATTTTTTTGTTGTTTCGATATTTGTGCATTTAAAATGCAATGCGAGTTTTGTGGCAGTCGCTTCATTAGCGCCGCTTAATTGCCTCATTCGGAGCTGAATGGTTTCGAAATGGTTTCCTTTGTTTTTCCGCTGGCGCCTCAAGCAATTGTGAAATGGAAATGGAAGGAAAAGGAAGGAAGGAAGGCAATTGCTGTCATTTTGTAAATCATTTACACGACTTCCCCATCCGCTGTTTGGTTTGCTAATTATCCTTGCAATGTGTGTGCAGGAATTCGGTGGAATTTCCACAGCCGTTGTTACTATTGTCTGGCCATGTGCAAATGCGCAATCCCAGTGTGCGATGCATGGCATCAATTAAAGAGCCAATAAAATTCAATCGAACGCGCTGTTTTTCCCTCGATTGAGCCACTAATTGAGCGTCCATAAAAGTCGATGCGGTTTAACCAGCATTGAGCCAGTGACTGTCAAACTGCTGGCAGGCTGCTAAATTGGCAATTTGTTTGGGGAAGTCAGCGGAAAAAATGCCAGTTGAAGAGGACTTTTAAAGGATGGTTGGGCGAAAAGCACATAGGCTGCTTCTACTAAAAAATAATTGTTAGCTTCGGTATACAATTTGATATATAAAAGCCCCCCATTCAAACCATATTAACAATGCGTGGGCTTTACAAAACAGGATATTTTCTGATATTTTCATAACCTATTTAAAGCCAGCATTC
The DNA here is from genome assembly GCF_025231255.1 of Drosophila biarmipes. Classification (NCBI taxonomy): domain Eukaryota; kingdom Metazoa; phylum Arthropoda; class Insecta; order Diptera; family Drosophilidae; genus Drosophila; species Drosophila biarmipes. Next base: position 24,202,589 of record NC_066613.1, on the reverse strand, counting down.
CGTTTTCAATTTATGAACTCTGTAGAGCACATTTCTGAAAACCCAAATAAAAAGCCATGTGGACACATTAAGGAAAGTGGCAAATGAAAACGAAGGAAAATGCGGCAAGCACGACGACAATAGAGTCCCCCATTTTCGGTATCATTGCGCAGAGCAAACTGCTTGGGCAATTAATACAAATGACGCTGATGAGCGCGAGATGATGGGGCTGATGCCGAAGGAGCTCTGCAAGGATGCGGATGCGGATGAATCCCCAGTGGGAGATGGCGACGCCAATGCCGGGGAGCAGCTAAAAGCCAGCCAAAAATGAAATGAGCAAGGCGCGCCGCGGAGAAAGGCGGAGAAAGTGGCAGCAGCTGCAATCTCAACTTCACATGCATGAAAAATGCAGCTCATCTTCTTAATGCGCGCGACGTGCCAGCGGAGCAGTTAGGCGGCAGGAGGGGATGCGGATGTGGATCTCGGATGGAGACGGAGGACAGGGATTCCAGCAATGAAAGCTGCTTACTCACACTCATCCCCCTTTACCCACGCCCCTGACTTGTTTGTTTGGCTGGATTTTGCTATAGCTGTTGCTGAACATGCTCTTTTGGCTGCCTTGGCAAATTACCGTCAATGGATATTGCGCACTCGAAAAAAGCAGGGCCTACTCTGGTAAAGGAAATTATACTTTAATAAATATTTTCTTATGCCTAATGATTTTTTACAGAAATTTATTAAATTATGAGAGCTACCAGAGACTTTAGACTTTGTTTAAATTAGTTAATAAAACTGATTATTAAAAATATCATATGTACATTTTACTGTTTTTAAGAAAATAACTATTAAATGTACAAAATATTTGATTGAGAGGTTCATTAAAATTAATGTCGATATCCCATAGATATGCAACTGTTCAAAAAAGTTATTAATCAAATTATTAATTCCTTTAATTAGAATTGATTTTAAGTTGTACATTTTTATGTGAAAATAATGAAAAGGTAATAGGTAGGAATAATTTTCTCACAGTGCGTACAAGCCAAGCTGGTGTTGGTGAGCCAAACAGAGTTTTGGTGCAAGTGTGTGTGGATTAACGCTTTATAAATTGTTAATTATAATGAGTCCGGCAGCGAACAAAACTGCGAGGGTAACAATAGCGACATGATTTACATGAGAGCTTAGCGTTTTATGCGGGCAGAAGTGGAAAAAACTAGAGCAAGCAGAGGGTTAAGGGGTGGGTGGAGTCCGGCAGCATCCATGTGGGTTATCCTCTTCGGATCCCGGCCACCTCATTATGGCCAGTGCGCCTGTGGGCGCTTATCCGACTGACATTTCATTTTACACATCAACAGCTGCCGACGAGCGGCGGAGCACGTTCCACAGGGCGTATGGGCGGTACCACATGGCGTATGGATAATGCCCAGAGCCGCACAGTTATGGAATTAGAGCTACAGCAATAACAATCACGATTATTATGAAGGGCGGGATGCTTTATTTGGCGGGATAATTTATATGCAGCTCGAGGGCTGATGATGCAGCTTACAGCTAAAAATTTCCCTTCATTTATAATGCAATGCTGAGAATGTTGCACGCTCACGCATTGTCTCTGCTTCTTCAACAGCTTAGCCGGGAGACAGAGACGGGGATAAGCTGTGGAAGGAGACGGCTATAGGAAAGCAGAAAGAGACGGGGATGGGAAAGCAGAAGGAGACAGGCAGACACACACACGCATTACAGACACGTGCTTAACCAGATGATGATGATAGATTTGCTAACAATTGCTGCGCTCAAGCCGAGTCCTTCTCCTGCCAACTCCTCGGCGTCCTTCTTATCTTGGCCAATGCCGAACAATGGAAGTGGGTGGCCCACTGAACGACGACCTGGAAATGCCCTGGCAAAGAAATCGGATTAGAATCTGGGGACTCTGGTAAAACCGTAGAAATAATAATAATACCATTGTACTAACAGTGGAATGCAAATAGTAAACTAAAATAAGATACAAATTCAATTAACGAATGCACGTTTTAAATGTGAGCACCTGTAAAATCATAATGTAAAGTCTACAATTCTTATTAGACGAAGAAAAAATCTAAAATTAAATGTTTAATAACCCATAAATGGGGCTTGATTTAATTTTTTTTACTAAAACGGTTTTTTTTTATAAATTAATGTATACGTTGGTCATAATTTAACAATAACCAATTACTGCAATTATTGATTATTAGCATTGCTATTTGCATTTCAAATGAAAGTAGGCCATTTACCCCATTTTCGTTATTCGTCAAGAGTATTTGCAAATGACTTCAGCATATTGCCAGACATTGTTTGTGCCACCGCCTTGGCACCCGGACCCATCTTCCTGCTGATGCCAGCCCAATCCTTCCCAGATTTCCGTTGCCCCATGTGCCTGCTGCTACTTTGTGATAAATTTGCGCCATTTAATGTTGCTGCAACACCCACGCGATCAGAGAAGCCGCCCCCTCCGCAGGATATATCATTTTTCAAGGGCTGCCCTCGAGTAAGTGGAGTTCTTATACCGCAGGAAAATTGCAGATCACCCAAAATAGTCATGACCAACAAAAAAGGAACAATCTATCAAAACAGCCTACATGAAAAAGGTATTAATTTGAAAGCCTTCTAATTCTTTAACTAATCGAAGTATTCTTTCTAGATGGACTATAACTTTCCCTTTCCTTTTTTGCTATAATCACCTAAAGACATTCAACTACTAACACCTATTTTTTTATATTTTTTATTAATGGCCAATACTGCGCTTCGATGTTTATAAAAAATACATGGTTTTGCGTAGATTTAAGTATTATTTAAAGACTATTGAAGAAGACTTGGATGTATGGGGATATTCCTGGGGGCTCAGGGATTAAGCTTTTTTGCTGGCTCAATTGGCACATTGTCTTTGACATCCTAGGATGTCAATGTTTTCTTGGAATCCCGAAAGACCAACTAATTGGGATTCAGCTTGACTTCGGCTGTGGCCGCGTTGAGGCGCGATTTGGTGGGCAGGTTGCGCTCCTTCTTCTCCACGAAGATCTGGTAGTGACCCTCTCCATAGCCAAAGCCGTGCATGCTCTGGTGCATGGCATCCGGGATGATCTTGAAGCCGCCGCGGCGCCTCTGGAGGATCTCCCTCTCCGGCAGGTGGACCTGCTCCTCCTCCTGGCCGGTGCGCTTCTCGATGATGCAGAAGAGCTGGAGGCACTTTCGCATCACGTAGATCATCAGCAGGATGATCAGGTTGGTGGCAAACAGATGTTTGCGCGGCGCTAGGAATAACATCCTGAGCACTTGGCACTGGGTCGAACTATCACAGACACAAAGAACTCACGCTCTCAACGGACGACGATTCGGGGCTGACTATCGCTGTGGAAGGACATCGACGGAATGAAGGATCCTCGGCCAGATGAGACTATATATACTGTCTTTAGGCGACCTCTACCTAAGTACCTTTCCAAGGATGGATAGGTAGGCAGACCTCGAAGCCTAGGTACCGCTGGTTTTTCTTGGGTTCGGACTGTACCTTTGGGAACTACCAGGTAATGGTACTCAGTACGGCAGAGCTAGTCCTTCAGATTAGGTAATCAGCCAGAACGACAGCAGCGGCCAAATGTGTTTATGATTTTGCAGAAGTGTACCCACTCGGAATCGACCTTATCGACAGGCAGCAGGAGTACAGACGGACCATCAGCAGTGGTAAATGCATCAGTGACCCTAAATACAGCATGAAGTTCCTTCCACAGAACGGCAAGTCTGAGCAAGTTGTTAAGGTCCTCCTGGGCCCTGGGAGAAAATGGAGTCCTCAAATCCGCAAGAGCTACTCTTTCAAATCATAATGTTATCTGTAAAAACGGTGTACAGGAATTCTCCCAGGAAGATCTACGATAAACTAAAAAATATATAATTAATAACTGTTTTTATCCTTAATAATGTTTTAATAATTTTTTATATCAGCATTCTTATTGCTTTTCAATAGGTTTATTAAATTAAATTTAATTAATTTCAATGTACCAACACTCAGTTTTGAAATGTTTATAAGTGTCTAAAAATCGGATATTAGTTTATGGATTGATGTTATATACTGCTTCAAAATTATCTGAAAACATCGATCTTATGGGGTTACAATAAGTTTTTGTTTGAAAATACAAACAAAATATTATTTTATTAGGACATCTTGTTTAATTTAATTTTTAATACTTTTTTGCACGAGTTGTTAAGCAGTTCAGACATCAGTCTCATAATATATATAAATCTTATTTATGTCATTCTTCAACAATCCTCTTCTCAAGATCTCTTGGCAGTCCTCTTAAGAATATATCCACTCACTTATCCTGCCGTAAGCCCATCAGTTTTTTCCCTCAAACCCAATCCCTGATACCGAGTCCCCGTCACATTTTCGCCTGGTGCATATCCTCCATGTGCATCTGCTGCAAAGTGAATTTCCCCCGGCATTGTCGCTGCCTTTCCCGGCAAAAAAAGTGGCATAAATTCGCAAATTGAATATAAATAAATTTCCTGCCAGGCAATCGCACCCAAAAAGGGGAATAAATGTGCTCCAAGGAGGCGGCCACACATTCACCCGTAGACATAGATAGAGATATATGCACTGTGCAGCACGTGCCACGCCCAGTCAATTGAATTTGAATGTGGGCTGGGGCGTAAAAACGGCAAAAATATGTTGGCCGGCGGGAAAGGGCGGTGGGCGAAAAAGCCGACAGCAGCCTCGATTTAATCAATAGCCAAAAGTACGACTCTCATTAGGAAAACCGAAAGTTTTTTGTGCTATTTCACCTGTTTAAAATGCCCCCCGATGTTGTCACAAAAAAGGCGAGGAAAAACGGATCCCCGGGGGAAAAGTTGACCAAAGTTTTGAGGAAGACCTCGGTGGAAACAAGCTCATTGGCCGCCACGGCGACTTTTTACTTCTCCGAGCTTCAGCTTCGATTTTCCGCACACAGTGCATCCCAAAAGTCCGGCACCGGCCAGCTGCGGCCCCAGCAATTTGCCTTCATTTGTTGACTTAATCATTTGATTGCGTTTTTCTGCACGCGCTGATTGAATTTTCCCTCGCAACCGCAGACCGAAAAAAGAAAGTCGAGGGCCAAGGCGAAAGTTTTGGGCGTGTCCCTCGGTTGCGCAACTCGGCTGGGAAATCAAGCTAATTAGTTTAATTGATAGTTGTGACTCGGATCGGGCGATTTGGCTTTGCAATTCACCCAGCTCCGGCGAAGCACGCAAACAAATCTGAAAAGTTTTGGCAGCAGGGAGAGCCAAATGGCTGGACAGTTGCAGACAGATGGCGAAATAAATTGCTTAACAAAACTATCTCTAGTTGTGGCGATTAAATCGTTGAAGGTTTCAAACTAGTTGTGCTAGCATTTAAAAATTCAAGTAATAATATAGAGTATATATAAAATATAAAGTGTTGTTTTATCTTTCTTGGCCTTTAGCATAAATTACTGCTTTGTTTTGTAAAAAGTTCTATAAAAATATGGTATTTTATAATCAAATATACTAGGAACGCAAGCTTGTTTTTATTAAGGAAAAAAATTAAGGAACATAAATTTACGAATACCTGATTTTATCCGCATTTGGGCGTATATTTCATTTTCTTGCCCCCTAAAATATACCAGCAATCAATTGAAAATAAATATTCCGGCTCAATATTTATATGAGCCGCATGTGCTGGCATTAAAGATGAGTTTTGGCCAAGGAGCCCAATAAATTTGTGGACCATTCGCCGGTGTTTCCTATACAATATGAGGTGCTTTCGGTGGTACGTGCCCGGCCAGACCTTTCATAAATATTTATGATGCGCCACAGATCTGCATCCCAGGCAACCAACCATTGTTCTAACTGATTTTTCGCGCTGCGCATAAAAATACAAAATACACAGTAAAATCAACAAAAAGTGTGGCTGGCTTTAACCTGCGCCCTTTCGGCTGTTTCTCAGTTAACCGGGGCCAAGTCAGTCGACAATAAATTATGCATTAAAAAGTTCAACTTGCTTTTGATTGTGTTGGGGCTTCACGGCGAGGTCCATGCTCCTTCAACCTAATGATGCTATTCGCGGAGTTTTTGCACTCTAAAAAATATTTAAATAATTTAAAATTAGAATAACTTATTCTTATAATTATTAAAGCGATTAAAAAAGTAAATAACTATTAATAAAATTATATAATCATATATTTTTATTACAAATAAAAGTGTAAAGACTTTAGTGGTGGTATGATGGGGTTTTTTAAATATGAAACTTTTTACTACAACTTTCTAACAGCTTAGCAAATTCAAACCTTTAGTAAGTCACAACGGTTATTTTTAAAGGATTTTTTCGCAAAGTGTTTGTGTATATTTCTGCTTCCCTATCTGGGCTACCTGTCGCCAAAGTTTGCCGCCCAAGGAGCCTCGCCTGGCTGGCCATTTTAAGGACATTATTCTGCAGTTGCAGTCACGCTGCCAGAAAGTAAGCAGCCAGCCAAAATGTATTCTAATGCGATTTGCATTTATTTCGCTTGGCGTAATCCTCGCTTCCTTTTTGACAGCCAGAATCGGGTTTAAATTCTATTGAAATTGCCATTTTCATTCGGTTAGACAACACTCAGCTGAACAGGCCAGTTTATGGCCCTTCAACTGACCATAATGCTAAAAACTGTCTGCTTACTTAGCTGAAGGATTGACACAGTCGGAAAAGGAGAAGGGGAGGAGTAGCTGGCCAGGAATGAGGCCATTAGCCCAAGGTACCCAGCAACAACCCTGGCATAAGCATCAGGATCGGGAGTCGGAGGACGGGGATGAGGACGAGGTGCATCTGCATCCATCAGACCAAACAATTTCCGTCAAATTTCCATGCGCCGACAAAAGCTTTTCACTTGAGTGCCAGACAAAAGGCCAGACCAGAAAACAGAAAACAGGAGCTGTGAAAACTGGATGGCAGATGGGCAGCCAGTGAACGACCTTTATATTCCCTATTTACAGCCAATTAGTAGGATTACACATTGGCACTAATTGTGTATGAAGTGCAGGTTTAACAGGTTACTAAAATTAGCTTTTCATGGCTTGTAAATTTGTAAGCCAATTAAAGGGTATCCCAAACTTCGGCAGGAATCTGCTGCCCTTCTGCTGGCCCGCCTTGGCAGGCATATTCAAAGCCCATTACTTTGCATTTTGCACCTAGCAGGAATACTGGGGCGTGGCAGGCCGCGCGTCAAAGCCTTTACTTTGGCATAAATCCAGAAAATACCAAGTGTAAATCTGCGGCCAAGCGAGGCGTGCAAATGATTTTGTAACGAATGCTGCTGCTGTCATTCCGCTCGGTCAATTTCGACCTTATTTTGGCTTAAATAGCTAAGGTTCATTATGAACAAATCATAAATATTTAGGAACATTTATCAGAAAAATAAGTTTGGTTAAATTTAGTACCTAAAATTATGCAACAAAATATTAGGAGTCAAATAGAAAATTAATCTTTTCACTGCATACTTCTACACCCCAATAGATGAATTCAAAACTCAATGAATTTTTTTTTAATTTTTGGGGGTTTTGCACAAATTACTTAATTCACATTACTATAAATATGTCTAAAAGCATGCTGTGATAAGCGATAGCCAGGTTTTTAAATGAATTCACTGCACTTCAAAATACCGAATTATAATATTGCATACTTTTAGACACCTTAAGTGACCTTTAAAAGTGTTCTACGCTCTTTTTAAACCTTTCAAGTACACTATAGTACTTTTTAATTTGAATACCACATGTAGATGTGGTCATATTGAAGGCAATGCCGCCGGAGGGGAACTGGACTCATTAGCCAAGTTCGGTTGACTGGGCGGCTGCATCCGGCCATGTCATTCGAATGTCATTAGTGGCACAAGGGGGCGGAATGGCAGGTGAACTCTGACCCGGGCTGCAAAGCAGCGTAATTTGATTTCGCTGCGAGCACCGAAATGGCGACCGGGTCGGTAAGGTGCTAACAGGATTCGAGGTTCCACCACCTGGTCAGCACCAGATGCATTTGATTAAATGCCACCCAAAGCCGGGCGTTTCCTGTCTTGGCCTCTCTAATCCCGAATCCTACATTCTGAATCCTGGCCTTTGCCGTTTTAATTGCATTGGAAATAAAAAAGCTTTGCATACTTTTCGACACCAGATTTATGATTTCAATTCGTTATTTATAGCTGTTGGGCCAGCGAAACCGTCGCTGGCCACTCGCAGAAATACATTCAATTTGCACTCCATGAAGATTTATGATTTGAGCCACAGCCCCAGGCGACAGCAATAGGATTTTTCAAATGGTTTTCATTTAGCAAAAACTAAACACATTTATTGTGTAAACTGTTGGCCAATGGTTTTTTGAATATGTTCCGACTGTTAACCCCACCAAAACACGGGCTGACCCACGCGTTTTTATCTTTTTCCCACGAGAGCTAAATAAATATTTATTGATTTGGCCGTTTATTAATTTTTGAACCGATTGCAGGCTGCATAAAAAGACTGCTATAAAGAGCACACAAAACGAATTCGCGTTCATTTTATTGCAAAATACGAGTGCTCTTTTTTTGCGAGTCTCATAAAAATTAATAATAAAATATGTGAAATTTAAAATTTTTTCTACCTTTCCTTGGATTTTGATCAGAAAGCAATATTCTGAAGTGTATTTTATTTTCTGGTTTGGCATCATGAGGTTTGCCATGTTCGCATCAATTATTTGATGGTCACTTTTGGAAAATGAAATATTTATGTTTATCTGGGTAAATATGCGATTTTGTATGCGTGAATACATTATGTCGTGTTGTCGCCGTGATATGTGCATTGTAATTTTAATCTTTTTTTCGTGCTTGTTTGGAACGCAATAATTTGATTTAATTGGGGTGTCACTTAGAAAGGTTGTTTTTTTATACAGAGGTGGTACATATGCGAAAATTGATGACTTAATAGGTATTTATTATTTTTATTTTTGAATATAAAAGACTTAACTTCCGTTCGCAGACTAGTATATTTCCTATATTTTCTGTCTTGTTTAACATTTTAACCTTTGAACCTTACGTTTTTATTAACAGATGGTATCGTTACATAGGAAAGCTTTTTCGCTCTCACCTACTCTTGCTCTGTTTATCAACCAAAAATGACTAATCATAACCCTAAAAAGCTCCCGCTCGATCGGTTTAGTTCAGCTCTCTCTATAAGGTCTCTGTATCAGCTACCCGACAACTCTCTTACCCCAGAACCATCTCCCGATTTTGGTTTGGAAACCCCGCCGATTAAAGTTCAGTCGCGGTTAGGATTTAATCGACTTCTTGGCGAGACAACATTCAGTTTTGTTTACGCCCCGCTGGCGGACACTTCTCTTCGGCGCGACCTCTGTAGTATTCCACTAATTTAGTTAATATAATATAAAAATAGAAAAGAAAAGTTTCCCCAAACACACGTTGTGTATATACTTTCCGGCACGGCGTGTGTCGGATTTAGTTGGGAGATTGTGTCATTTACGACGGTCAGATAGCCCAGCAAAATGACATCGAAATCTGAAGGTGGAAATGGGCACATTGAGCCCCATGAACAGGTAATTATTTGGAGTCGATGGATTGGAACTGTGTGGGGTGTCGTAAACAGTAATTGGAGCCCGTTATCGGGTTAAATACATGGATTTCCATGAGAATCCACCGATCAAACACGTTTCAGTTAGTCAATTGCTTTCATTTATTCTACCTTTGAACGGAATTGCATTCTTATCGCCTTGGACTCTCCGAACTGATAAGATTCCCGTAAATGCGGAATCAAAGTCAATGTCTACTCGGAGCCATCAGCTACCGGTGGAATGTTGTCTCGGTCAAGTGCTCACGGTAGCAAAAAAATAGCACTTAAAGTGACCGACAAAAGTGCTGATAATTGCTTAATATCATAAAGATATTGATCTTGGCTGGTAAATATTAAGTACTGATATAACCTATAGAACCTTTGTTCACTTTGGAACTGTATTTTATAAAAATATACTTCGATGTACTGTGTTTTTATATAATTTTTTTTTATTTTGATCTTGCACATATAAATATTTTTGAAAATGTGTGGAAGTGCATGGTCTGTAGTTTTTTTCTCTGTACCCTAATGGGCTGAAATTAGGTATTCTCCGATTATCTAGCTCATTAGGAGTTCATCAAACTGTCGGCAGGGTGTTGTAAAAGTTCTCCATTGTGTATCATCCCCTTCCCGCTCCCCTAAAAAAATATCGTCACACTTGAAAGTGCCTGGCGCTAATTTTCAAGTTGATCAACCGAGCTAAACTGAGCGCAGAAAAAGTTTCTCCTGCGGTGGCAAACTACGAAAATCCATTTGTTCGAACTTTGCGGAGTTTGCATGTGCAGCATCAGTCAATTGCAGTGGATACACAATCGCTTATCGATTGGAGCCGAAACAAGGGAAAAACTAGATGATAAATTGTCGCCCAGGCAGCTCGTGGCACTGCGGGGCCTCCTGTCCATCAATTGACACCTGGTCCCGGTCCGCAAAACTCGCCCGGTTGTCGACCGCTTCAACTTTTTCGACCAAACCAATTGATCAAATCGCCCGAGGATGGGCCAGTACGCACCAGTACGCATCGGCGGAGATAAATGATATGGCCATATGACACGGGTCTCCAATGAGGAATAGAAGATGCACTCCCCTGGTGATAATGGGCTGTACTTCGGTGAAAAATGTGTGATTAAAAAACCTTCTTTTGTATTCACAATTTTAAAAAATGTAATATTTACGTTAGCAGAGTATGTACTCTTTAGTATACTCTATATCCTAAACGGACTTTCGGAAAAGCCATTTGCCATGGGCGAATCCTCATCCACCGCTAACCCTAAAACCCAGCTAAGCCAACTGGTCGACAGCAGGCCGAAAGCAACTACCAAGTTGCCCACTGGCAATTAACAGCTAACAAGCAGGACAAACCCTCGCTCTTTGGCATCCCCCTTTATAGCCAGCGTTTTTCTTTCTGGTTTTTCTACACAGGAAGAAATAACCTTCCAATGCGAGTTTAAAATTTAGTGATAAATTAATGAGAACAAAACATATTTAAGGGGATTTTTAATAAGGGAGTTATTGACCTAAAATCCCATTAATACTTAATTATGATGTTCTTATTTCTAAAATAATTTTTTAAAAGTATACACTTTTAATAAATGTAGCTTAATCAAATATGTTTATTTTTTAAAAGAAATGGCTTTACAAAGTATTTTGAATTTGTTCCTCGAACTTATATTTTTTCTTCGTGCATTCCAGGAGCCCATGGACGTGCGCATCGACATGCCGTGGGGCTACGTGGTGGGCAGGTGGTACGGCAACCGGCAGGTACGACCCATCCTGGCGCTGCACGGCTGGCTGGACAACCTGGGCACGTGGGACAAGCTGCTGCCCCTGCTGCCCAAGCACCTGGGAGTGCTGTGCATCGACCTGCCCGGCCACGGGTTCTCCTCGAAGCTGCCCGAGGGGATTGCCTATCACTTCGTGGACTACCTGTGCGTGATCCTGCGCGTGATGGAGGAGTACGGCTGGCAGAAGGTGTCACTGATGGCCCACTCGATGAGCGCCATGCTGTGCTTTATCTTCGCCTCCCTGTATCCTCACCGCACCGACCTGCTGGTCAGCATAGACATAGTGAAGACCCGCTATAGGAAGCCCGCCTCGCAGATCGACTACCTGCGCACCAACATCGAGGGCTATATGGTGGAGGACGAGCGGTTCGCCAATGCCAAGAGGCAGGAGCCACCGGCCTACACCTACCCGGAGCTGGAGCAGGTCCTGCACAAGGGCTCCGATTACTCGGTGGAGCTGGAGAACTGCCGCCACATCCTGGAGCGCAACATCAGTCGATCCACCAAGTTCCCGGCCAAGTACTTCTTCTCTCGCGATGGCCGCTGCAAATACTACACCGAGTTCCATACGAGTCCGCCCTTTGCCGCCGAGCTGGCCAGGACCATCAAGAATGTGCCGTACTGCGTGATCAAGGGCTCCGAGTCCAACTTCATAGATGAGCAGAGCGACGAGGTCATTGGCATACTCAGGGAGAACAACCCGCACTTCGAACTGCACGAGGTGCAGGGCACCCATCACGTGCACCTCAACAACGCCGCCGGAGTGGCGGCCATCATCAATCCCTTCATCCTGTGCCACAGGCCGCCGCCTCTGGAGAAATGGACCGTCGACCAGGCGGACGGGGACGGGGATCTGCCCGAGGTGGTCAAGGAGTTCAAGCTGGCCGTGGAGGACTCAGAGAATGTCAAGCGGAGGAAGAGAAAAAGTAACCTCTAGCTGCTGCCAGCATCTCTGAGTCAGCAGCGCGATGAGAACTTTCAGATACTGATTTCATTAGCCCATGTGATGCTTAAATAGTTAGACAACTACACGATTTTATAGGGGTTTAAACCAGCTGTTGTTTGTATCAAATACTTTTTGTTGCTTGATAAAATATTTCTTATAAATTAATTGAGTGAGTTGTAGGATACCTTCTTTGAAATGTTTATAAATCTCATTATAAAGATAGTGTTTCCACGTTGACAGGAAAGTTTGTGTCATTACCAGAGAGTTTGCCCCATATTATAAACCAATTTAAAGGGTAATTCCTGCCGAGTGTGTGGTGAAATACGGGCAGCTTTTCATCTCTCTTAACCCCTGACCGCACAACATATTGGGCTGCTCTGAGAACCACAAAGACCCCAATCGGTTTAAATAATTTTTCTCATTCATTTTCCCTCTTTGGGTTTTGTGCACCCGTCTGGGTGGCGCACCTTTTTCGATCAATCAATTTTCGGTTAGCCATTTAATTTCGCTTTAATCTTTGGGGGCTCCAGTTCATTGGCCACTTCATTAGTGATAAGGGGATCGGAACTGGCTGCCATTTTGACCAGCCCGATATCCCAAATGCAATGAAAACAAAGGAGGTGCCGGCATCCACTTAAAACAATGGCAAGGCCAGCACAAAGGAGCGTGGTGGAGCGTCCGGAACGGAGGCTATATACGCCGTATATGTGTGTGGATACCCCACGGTCGGGGGATTTCCAGCGGGGCCGGAAGGCGGGCGGCCCTCTAAACAGGAGAGCGGATGGAAAAACAGTGAAATCGAACCGAAAACCCAGTGGCTGGTTGGGTTCGGAGAACAGGCAAGTCCTGCGGGCTCGGGAGGGGGCGGCATCGGCTTGAAAAAATAAACAAATTTAACGCTTTTATTGCCATTGCACGTTGCGGCGGCGGCGGATGCTCCGGTCTTTTGGGCTCTCCGGTTCCTCGCTTCTCTACGTAAATTAAATTAGGTAGAACCGGAAAATTTCACCCACACAGCCGAGATGCGATTACGCTCTTTCCGCCGTTACGAAATTGATAGCGGATATAAATGTTTAATGTTTCGGCAATAAAAATGCAGACTAAAGAAGCCCGGGCGGAAGAAGTCGACTGATAAGGCGACTTTATGATAAATTCTGTTTGCGGTTTACGCACAATTTAATTTGCTTGAAAATCAATAAAAATCATTAACGTTGCCGGGCCGCTCAACTGTGTGTTTCCAAGCCTTTTTCGGGGGGATTTTATTTCTTGGAGTTGTGGTAATCATAATGCTGGCTCATAAATAATTAATAATCTCTGGGAAAGGCTTGTAGCAAGGCAACGGATTTATCAGCACCTGCAGCTTATAAAGGTTTTATGGAAAAAAGCCAAGAGTTTTGTTGAGTACAATTTTTTACAGGAGTTAGCTGTATTTATTTGGTCTTTAATTTTTGAATGGTAAGGAATTTGTTTAATGGAAAAGCAGTTAAGTGTTTGAGTGGTTTTCTTTTGCCACTTAAGCAATATACAGAAAGAAATAAAATATTATTGAGATTATTTCAAGAGGAAACGGTTATTTTCTTCATAAAGATTAGCCATGAAACTTTTATGTTTGTAAACTAAGTATTTGTTATGTTAATTATTCCTGTTCTGTGTAAGTCCATGCTGCCATTTTCATATTAACCTAATTTTCTCTGTGTTTTTAACGAAGATGAATGGCAGGGCAAGCCCTATGACAACGCCCCTGGGATTGAGTAATGATTGGGGCAAAAAAACACAAGCAAGTGGCGAGCTTAAAGTGCAGCACTTTATTTTCAGAACCTATCGCCCTTGTGGTTCTCCGTGATGTCACTCCCGCTGATCGGATACTGCTTGAAGACCCGGCTCCTGCCCAGCTGGACGGACTCCAGCTGGTTGGCGGGCTTGTTGTGGGCCAGGAAGTGGTTGGTGTGCCAGAACTGGGTCTGTTCCGGGGGCAGGGATGCTCGCCGGATGCCCAGCAGGCGGTTGCGCACGTCCACCAAACTGGCGGAGTGGGGCTGGAGCCACTGCACCACCGGAATGGCCAGGGCAGTCAGCACCAGTGTGATGATACTAACAATGAGCAAGGCCAGCCAAGGATCCCCCGCAAAGGTCTCGTATTTGGAGCCCTCGAGCACGGCCAGTTGCAGGATGAAGCCCGTGGCCAGGGCCAACTCTGTGTAGAGGAAGGGTGAGCACTCCAGCAGCCAGTGGATGCCCTGACTCGAAAGGACTCCCAGGGTGATGTATATCAAACAAAGGAACAGGAAACAGTGCTCCGACTGCTCATCGCTGTAAATGCACAGCAGAGCCACTATCAGGGTCATCTGAATGAGGCCAAAGAGCAGATAGACCAGCTTGGGGGTGTATCTCATCAGGAGCAGGGCGCCGAGACTGGTGCCCGCCGAGTACAAGACGAAGGGTATATAGAGCTGGGTCCTCTGCAGGTAGCCAACAGTGCTGCTCCACATCAGCTGCATGTAGGTGGGCGAGAACAGGAGACAGCTCTTCTGCAGATACACCAGGGATCCTCCCAGGATCAGCACCAACCACTGCCTGCTCTCCTCCGTGTGGTAGTCCCTTCTGTCCACAAACTGCGCCAGAACCGCCTGGCGCGGCAGGAAGACCATCTTCTCCTCGTTGAGTAGATTAAACACCAAGTCCCTGGACTCCTTGTAGTTAAGGCAGCCCGTGTGGTGCAGCAGCTCGTTTAGACAAACCAGGCAGAGTAAAAGCAGGTTGATTCCCAGAGCAATTAATCCGCAGCGTTGTGGTTCCATCTCGTTGAACACCACAAATCCGGTGGCCATTCCTCCGGCATATAGCGAGTTGGCCAGGGCAACTTTGGATGGCCTTGATCCCGAGGCATCGCAGCGCAGGCTCACGTAACTGAAGCCGGCCAGATACTGCACACTCAGGCCCACGAAGAGGAAGTAATAGCTAACAGCTGGTAAATAAAAACATAAATAAAATTTAAAAGAACTAACAATTAAAAAATACACTGAAATATGGCGGCTTGAGGTTTCTTTCAAGTAGATGTCTCTCTCTTTTTTTATAAACAATCTCCTCCGCATTCATATCATTTCTGTTATCAGGCTTGGAATTCCTTTGATTACTCACCCAACTGTTTAGTCAGCATGAAGCAGCTTCCCATCAGCGAGCAGAGCAGCCCATAGAACATGATATAGTAGTGATCGTAGCTGTACTGCTGTCTCTTGTGCTTCCTGAGGGTCCAGCCCAGGGTCAGGGCCAAGGCCACGACCCCGCCCACCAGGGCGTACCAGTGGGGCCAGAGGTTGTCGTACACATAAGCCGACTTGGCATAGTAACCCAAGGAGAAGCCACTGGCCCACAAACAGCCGAGCACTAGAAGGTGGAGAAATCAAAGGGAAAATAAGAGCTGAAGTAAATGGGGCTCAGACCTGACTCACCCAGCAAATCTGGCAGCGACAACATGGCCAAGAAACGCTTCCACACGTTGTCCACCTTCGAGGGCAGCTTCATTCAGCTGGAAGTTTACGCCACATCTACTCCAAACGGGAATCGAAGTCGAAATGGAGATGCATTCGAGGCTTGGCACCACCTCCACTGGTGGTTATCACCGCTCGATACCCGATAGCACATCTTGTTGCGAGTGTCTCCAAGGGAATGGATAAGATAAGAGCCCGTGGTACAAGCGACAGCCTAATTAAACGCAGATGATGATGATTGGCCACAAAAGCCCGAGAAGTGGGACTCAGAATCTCTGAGATAACAAAGTGTCTCTCCAAAGTTTCGGAAGATAGTTAGCAGGGGAAATATACTTATTTTTAGTTGTAACTAAGAAAGAAAAGCTATTTATAGTTGTCAAAGATATATGTTAGGGGTCCAACACTAGTTTAGCGCACGCACAAAACACTTTACTCAGCATCGGTGATAACAACTTTGATAGCATTATAATAAATCATGATAGCTACAAATTAGTATCATATGTTTTCCGATTATTTGAAGCACTGCACACATGTTGTCCAATAATTTCCTTATCACCTTGACACTATTTCTCATCTCTATTGACGTAATTTATAACATCAAGGGTTTCAAGAGGTGAACAATAGATTTCGACAGCAAAGTGATATTTGGAAGGTGGGGTATAAAATCATTCGCATGATTTATGATAATTTCAATAGCTCCATAATTAATTGCGGTTAATTGCCTTTTTTAGTTACATTTTATCAGAGTATAAATTATGAATAAATAATATTATTTTGTAAGAGCTGAAATGATTAGGGATACATTTTTTTATAAGTGGTTGGTCATTCCTCATCCATCCTTTTTGTCACCCATCCCCTTAAATAGTATTCTCTGTTGGCCACAACCAACCCAAATTAACCTGTCCCAGCCTGACATACTTTCCACTTTTCCACCTCGGAAAAGTCAGGAGTTCCCGCCCCCAGAGAAGACCCATCCAGCCCTGTATTTACCACACTCTCTATGCATCCTCATCTCAAAACCCGACGTTAAGTGCATTCTTATTTACCACAAGCCCAAAAACGTGCTACACATTTTTGTGTGTTTTGTTGGGGCCCCGGGGGCTTTGTACAGATGGTATCCGAACATCCTTACCCCCACTCATCCTCATTCTCATCCTAAGCCCCAACCTCTTCACCTGGGGCAGCATCACGCTAATTAGTTGAAGTTGTGTTGCAAGTGTTGCAGTTAATTGACTTTTGACGACCCGCTGTCCTCTTTGGAGGTTGGGAAACTCAGCGAGGATGGGGATGGTGGAGGTTGAGAAGGAGCTCGGAAAAATCCTCGGTTTACCCCATAGCTTTTTATGCGAGGGATTTTTTCTAGCTTGCTGCATTTTTTTGCACTATCTGGGCAAAGGATTTTCACTAAAGTTCACTGGGATTTACTTTTCGAGACGCTTATGAATTCAATGAAGCAAACACTAAGCTGCCTCTCAGCACTGCTCCTTTGGCCCTCGGAAAAGTGTTGCCTTTTCGAGAACGCCCGGGGCCAACTATCTCGCTTTTCCGCTTTTCCATCCATCCTTTCACAGTCTTAGCTTCTGATTCTGCTTCTGCTTGTGCTGCTTCGACTGCTTAACAAGATTTGCGCTGTAATTACGCATTAAATAAGTCCGGGGAATGCAGTCCGCTCGCTGCTCCTTATAAACACTTCACGTCTTGGGCCATAAAACTAAACACATTGTGCGGCCATAATAATAAATTCTGTTCAGCGGCAGCTGCAAGCTGCAGCCAGCGTAAATAATAGCAAATTAAATTATTTTCTAATGGCCGAGAATCGACCGTTTGATGGCTAGTAATATAATTTAAGCACCGCCAAGGGAGATAGTGATGGGAAGGCACTGACTTCAGCCGTTAAATACTGTGGAATTGGTTTAAACTACCTATTAAACAGGGAAGCTCAATTCATTGGGACTAGTGATTACCGATTTCGCAGTTCATTTAGTTTATGTGCAGCTGCACTTAGAGAGTGTAGAGTGAAAGCAAAACCATCAGTTTCTGCAATCGCTCCATTGCTTCCTAAATAAATTTATTGAATGTATTGTTCTCTTAAATCTCTTAACATTTAACTTAAAATCTTTACTAAAAGTTTTGAATAGTCACTGGAGTTTTTAAATCACCTTAAAGGATGCCGAAAAGTAGGCAATGGACTCTTTAAATGGATCCTTTTAAAAATATTGTTGCATAATTTAAGGGAAGATACACTTTGAATAAGTATTTCTAGACCTGTCATACCCTGAGATACCTCGTGGACATCGCTTGCAACAACTGCGATGACGACGACAACAACCGGGAAAGTGCATTTAATTTCGCTGAAGCGGCCACTTAGTGGCCCTCGACAAGGCGCGGAGCCGGAGGCGGAGGAAGTGCCTCCTTCCGTTGCATAAATTAAATTAAAGCTGCGCCAGTGAGCCACGGAACCGCCGCACAACAATTACTCAGCGGGCAAACGCCTAAATCATGTTGCACAGCCCGCTGGCTCGCCCCCCTCGCCCTCACCCCTGACCTTCAGACATTTGCAAATGTGTAAACATTTTTCAGAGGCGCCACTCCCCCCACAAAGCCACCCGCCTTCACCCACTTTCACCCATTTGACCAGGCCAAAAGCTACCACCTACGAGGCGTGCTCTCCATGTGTCACAGATACTTTGCACTGATTTATGCAAATTGCCTGCGGGCAGAGCGGTCGGTGGAGGGAAATCATGAAAAATCGTTAATTGTGCAAAGTGCTGGACGTTTTTCATTAAAGTTTTCCACCCCCTTTCCGCCCATTGCACACATGCGGATGAAGGGGGTCGGAAAAGGCGCCTCTCGCCTGACTCTCAGCAATTATGTAAATTTTTAAGAGCGCAGCAAAAGTTAATGCTGCTTGCTGCAAATTTGCATTAAAATTAATGCACTTTAAAGCATTCGGCTGCAAGTCAAGGAAAAGGCATTATCCGGATACCCTTTTCCTAGAAGAAGTATTACGCTTTGCAAAAAAAAGAATTTTCAATGGAAAATTTTAGGTGAAACCTATGTTTTTCTATAACCTTTTTTGGTGTAACTTGGTCAAAAATGGTCACAAACCTAAAAGACGCACTGTTTTGGGCAGCTATAAAGGTAAATAATTATGCGCTATAGTTTTCTAGGCGATTCCAAAAACTAAAAATTTTCTCAAATTTTTGACTTTTTTACAAGGGGTAGCATCGTCTTTTTTTGCAAAAAATGGTCAAAAATTAAATTTCTTAGGTGTGAATGCCAATTAATTGCAAATTTTATTACGATTTCAACAAGATATGACATTCTGTTTTTGGATAAGAACTTTTATTGTTTCGCCCAAATTACTGATTATTTTGGTATAAAAAATTTAACCTTTGTTTTTTGGTTAAAAGTCGATATTTCTCTTGACCTTTTTTGGTGTAACTTGGTCAAAAATGATCACAAATCTAAAAGGCGCACTGTTTTGGGCAGCTATTAAGGTAAATAATTAAGCGAAGTAGTTTTCTAGGGGATTCTAAAAACTAAAAATTTTCGCAAATTTTTTACTTTTTTATAAGGGGTAGCATCGTCTTTTTTTGCGAAAAAATGGTCAAAAAAAATTTTTTTAGGAGTGAATGCCAATTGATTGGAAATTTTATTACGAGTTCAACAAGGTATGACAAACTAGTTTTGGTCCATTACTTCTTTTGTTTCGCCCAAAATACTGATTTTTTTAGGGAAGCCCCGATCTTTTTTCTTGACCTTTTTTTGTGTAACTTGGTCAAAAATGACCCGAGTCCTAATAGATTCGCTGGATAATTGAACCTACATTTAATTTTTTTTCTTTTTAAGAATTTATGCCAAAAAATGTATCTTTATATTTAAAACGAATCCGATTACCCTGTAAAGCATCCACCAAGTCGTTGATTTTCCAGAATTTCCAATTTCATTTCCCAGTCGTTGTTGGTTTTGCTGGTCTTATCGCAGACCATTTTTGTTTCAGCAATAATTTTATGCAATGCAGCTGCAACAAAGTGCATTTTAAATGTCTGCCTCATGCGATTTGTGTGTTAATTTTTCATGAGTCAGCAGCTGAAGTTGATGGCTAACTAGGGGGCCAAAATTAAAGGGAACATGAAGCTGATTGAGCTAACCCTTTGTTCCCGCTGACGATTGGAAAACTGATCCAAATTCGCCTTTCGCTATTAGCTTTCAATTAAAACGTAGCTTCAGTAAAGAAAAGCAAGCAGGAAAGTAAAGTTCCGCGACATAGCCTTATCTATTATTATCCAGGAAAGTATATTTTTTTGTCGCTCCTCCTTTGTTATCCTGGCTTTATTTTCGTCACTTTCCGCTGCTGGCTAGCCTTTAATCAAACAACAGGCTATGAATAATTTCATGACTGAAGATGATTTTTATCTAAACAATGTCAGTCTAAGAGGAGCGTGGAAAGCCAGTGCAATTACTCAAGTTCAACGAGTTTCATGAAAGTTATTAGCCAATTCGAGGCAATCATAAAGCAGCAGGCAGCAAGAGGAAGATAGACAGACGAATAGATAGAAAGGGAGGGGTATACACAAGCAGAGAGAGACAGACATAGGGCATGAGATAGGGACAGAGATAACGACTGGCTGCAGCTTTTATTTGCCAACAGATAAGATTTATGCAGCTATCAACAGCGATAGGTAGTTTTTGTAGTCCCATGTATTCTTCTATGTACACCTAAAGAAAATTCTTTGGAAATTTCAAGACTATTATTTTGTACACCTTTGATTACTTTAATAAAAATAAAAATCGATAAAATGAAACAAAAAAATGTATTTCAGAAAAATCTTTAATTTTAATAAATATAAAAAACTACCTATGGCAAGGATAGATATTCGTAGACATCAATATTTATTTGAAACCTTGTTTTTTACTTAGGTACTCTAAGGTTGTAAGGGAACTTCTTTGATGTGGAGTGTTTTAAAAATATTTGTTACTCAAACTTAAACCCGCTCTTCTCAGTGTGTGACAGTCGAAGTTTAGCAAACAGGAGCGACTGTAAAAGAGTGACAGGAGGTGTTCATATGATGGAACAAAAAACGGAACTACCGGCCATCCACGGGGACATAAAAAGAGGTTATGAAGCTGGGGCGCGAGGAAAAACCTATGTCAGAAATATACCCCATCCTAGCTTCAAATTCTCCACTTCTGCTGGACTTTTTTTTGCAGCTCTATAAATAAAGCAATAACATCATTTTGAAGTATCTCATTACGGTCTACGGCAGTCGTGAGTGCGCCAATGCCATTTTTAACGACTCGCCCACATTCTCACTGGCGTACTTTCGGCCAAGAGGAAAGTTTGAGATGACAGCCAAGACGAGCTGCCATTTATGCAAAACTTTCTCCTCCACTCACTTTCCGGCAATTAGTTTTTTTCTCCTCCCAGAGACCGCACACATTAGAGATATATCCGCAGAGCCCGTTTCCCACACTTCGTCCTGCCTTTTGGGCCATCAAAATGATGGTCAACTATCAAATGGCCAGGCACACATTTGCACAGCTGCCGCAATTAGCACGTTTCACACATTGATTTCTGGCCCATGGAAACCCTCGGACGGTCGGGGAAAACCCTGGAAACCACCACCCTCTTGCCATGTGCCAAATGAGGAAGCCGAGTGGAAACTTGAGTGGGCCAAGTGATGTGATGGGTTATTAAAATACTTTGCCCCCTTCCCTCGGCACATCCCTTATAATTATTAATTATGTAATAAGTCGAATGGATGGACATTTGCTGAGCCCGGATTCTATTTGGCTTTGGGATTGGGATTCCACTCGACCACTCCAGTTGTGGCCAAGAAAATCGGTTAGGAGATGGGACTTGAGATGGCCCAACGGAAGCTCATTTGGCATTTAAAGTAACGCTGGCAGGATGAGGATGGCCAAGGAAATTCGAGTGCCAAAGAAGAAGATTGTCTCGGCCCGGAAATGAACATTTAAAGTTGTGTATTATTCAGGATTAAATTAAAAGCAAATTGAGAGGAAACTAGGATGATTAAGGTTTGATTTCAGGGTTTAAGATTTAATATATTTATAGGTTTTCGTATCAGTGATAAATTTTATTTTAAAAGTTAATTTAATTTGCCATAAATAACCCATGTTATTATATGGTGTGATTTGCCAAAAATATTGTCAAAAAATTTAGCAACATTTTTATAAAAATCTGTTCAACAAAATGGCATCACTTTCTGCGCTTCCTAATGTCCTATCTCTCTTTTGCCATTTGCCATACCGCCCAAAGGACTTTTTACCACTCCCTAAATGAACTTCTTGTCTCAATTCTGACATATTCCTTTCGCTTCCGCCTCATCCTCGTTGCTCCTTCCTGACATTATTATTGTCATTCGGCTTTGCCACTCCACATAGTCGTACTACGGTTCAGTAATTTGCATAAAATTTCAATTTTATTTATTTTATAGCCCCCGGAACAATAATGTCCAAAGAGATGTGCGATAGGAGCAATGCCCATTTAAGTTTTCGTCAGCAGAAATTTTTCATTTTTCTGTACTTTTTAAATTTTAAGTTAAAGTACGGCTAGCATTGGAAGAGAGTTTAATTTCCCTAGAAATGGATGATTTTTAGAGGGAGCTTAGAAGGGCTTCCTCGCTGTGGGATGCTGTCTAGACTGGGCAAGGAAATCCTTGGACAGGACCTCAGTCCTGCTCAGTTACACACACATGAAGTGCGAATCCACGTGCCTGACAGCAGCAGCCAGGAACCCGATGATGACGACGACCTCCTGCCTGTCATCGTCACTTTTGCAACTGTCGCCAAGGAGAAGTCGTCCAACTGACACAATAGCACTGGCAGAAATTCGGTAGTGCAAGGACATCCAATATTTCATATTTACATTTCTATAAATAAACTAGATAGCTTTATTTTAGTTTCGAAAACTTGCATTTTGTATTTCTAGATACAACTTGAGTTTTAAAGTTTATTGAAGTTATGATATTTGCAGAACTTTCGACTTAGAGAAAAATGAGTAAAGAGGTTTAAATATTTTAAGAGTTTTAATGGAAATGTGGTGGCATGACTGTCTCAAATAAATTCTGCGATTTCAGAGTACAAAATGGGTAAGCTGGATTTCATAAACTTTATTTTCCCCCAGTGAGCTTAGACCCTCTGTTAAATTTAAAAAAATGTTTAAAAGAGCCTCGCTGTCAGGACCTTTCGAGGCGAAAACGCTTGAGGAGTGACAGGACATCAGCGATGAGGGGGGTTGTTAGGACTGGTTGTGGCATGCGTGCAAATGCCTTGCCACTTACTTAGTTGCGATCAAGTTGGGCCGAAAACTTTACATTCTGCACTTAAATGTGCGCCGACAATCAAAAGTGAACCAAGTTTTTGGGGGAGAGTGTAAGTTCATGAATTTGTTGCATGTTCACATGTTCCTATATGTAGGAAGGAAGTCCTTCCCTTCTGCCTTTTGGTTTAGTTCAGTTTAAAAACTTTCACGCGAGCAATAAAAAAGCTGACTTAAAAGTTTAACTTTGATCGAAAATTGAATATCCTTAAATAAAGTGATTGAAAATGTATCTGGAAGGCCTATGAAGAAGATTTAATTAGAGTTTAGATTTATTTAGAGCTTAAAAGGATTTTATATATTAAATATTTTTAAATAGACTAAAATATGGGCATCCCCATTAGTCTCTCAGCTGTCTAAGGTATTCTTTACACTTCAGTTGGCAAATTCAGTTAGCTTTCTCTTCTTTTTTCCCCAGAATTTCCCCCGCAGCAATTTGCCACATGTTTTGCAGGCAAATTAGCGAGAAGCATCTTTTTTTTGGCATTTTTCGGCACATTCAGTGTTTTACAAGGCTCCACACGGCCCTTGAGAAACAAAATATTTGCGAAACAAATTAAAATTTACATTGATACCAAAATAAACCAACCGGCGAGTGAACAGTCGAAATAAAAAGCTGAGGAAAAATGGGGAAAACAAAGTTCTTGTTGCCGCTGCACTTGATGTTGATGTTTTTGAGTGAAATTACACGGCCATCGCCATTGGCAAACAGAGTGCAACGAGCCAAGAATCGGGGAAGAAGTTGCCAGAGATCCGGGGAGCTATATAGCCAGAAAGTGGAATAAAAATAAATGCAAATGCAAACACAAATAAACAATCCGAAGGATGCAGCGAACGTGCAGTAACTTTTGCCCGCCACTGTGGCACGTTTCGCAGGGCAATACTGGCGGCATCGTTCATTTCGCTCATTTATTCATTCCAGTTTACTTTCTTCTCCCCACGTTTCCGGTTCACTTTTTGTTTTTGACCAAACAGGATGCTTAGATATCATCTTGATTGCAATCTCGCACACACACACACAGTACGGGACAACGGTGCGTATGCTTAATTCTAGCCTGCTCAGAAAGAACCACTTCTGTAAAGATGGGTCTAGAGATAAAAAGTTTAATTGAATTTCATGCAAATTGCATTCATGAATTTGTTTTTAATTAGAAAACTTGCCAGATCTTCAGGCTGCTTTGCCAGACTATGAATATGAAAAGGGCACAGACAAAATATTTGCACATCAAAGTGACTTGATGCAATTTTACAGATGAAATGCTAAAGATTTATGGCTTCCCCAGTTTGTCACACACAAATTTGACCCCAATTAAAACGGAAATAGACCCCCGAACATTTTGGGCAGTATTCAGCAGAGACAATGAACCGATGGGAGATTGTAATTAGAAGGAAAGTTGAGCTGTGCCTGTGACATTTTGTCGAGTTCAATTACTGGTCAAAATGTTAAAAGTTGCCCAGAGACACGACGGAGCTCACAACAAACATAGCCCACACAACCGAGAGTTTATATATAAACGCAGACGGATAAATTGGCAAATGCCAGGCTCTGAAAACTGCATCAAAAAGTAAACTTCGAATGGCCAACTTTTTCAACTCCAATCTCCAATTACAAACGGGGGATCAGCAAAATGCACAGAGGCCAGTATAATTTCTGAGTGTCGCCCCCAGCCTCGAAGGCCCAACGGAGAATCGAATTCTCAGGGGCCCTTCTCCGCCGGAATTTTCCTCCGGAATTCCTCTCTACCGGTAAAGAGCGGTAGTAAAGCTACCTACGGAAGTTGGTAGCACTGGCAGCAGTTGCAGGAGTTAACCAAAAACGGAAATTTATGACCGGACAGGATCCGATATACGGTAACAACACAGTTTTGAGGGGCCAGTCGCTGTGGAAGGTGGGAATAATGGGTGGCTACTGCATTTTGGATAGCACAAGCACTTGGAAAAAATACCCGAGAGATAGAAGTCTTAAAAATAATACTTTAGCCAAAGAAATAAAGCAATATTTGATGATAAATGAAATATAACTGCATTAAAAGCGTCTAAAAGTATGCAATATTTGGATGAAAAGTATCTTGTTTTCGAGTATAAAATTAATTGTAGCATACTTTTAGACACCTGTTAAAGGGGTTTTAAAGAACTATTTCTAATTCGTAGCCGTATTTGGTACTTTGATAAAAGTTTGCTCTTCAGTTTGAAACTTTATTATTTCGGCATTCAAAAATATTTTCTTTAAGTATTCCTGCAGTTTGTGCACACAATTGTCTTGGTATTACGCACAAGTGAAGTGCGTTTTTGGGGTGGGCCCTCGTAAATTACGATGGCCTGGGGGCTGGCTCAAGTGCGAAATGCTTGCCGAGTTTCGACTCGTAGCCCCCGAGACTTCGATAAAACCCGGAGGACACTACACCAGCTGGCCATAAATCGAAGAATTTGAATTATGAATTCTTCCTTTCTGCCGCCCTTGCAAATTGAGTGCCAGGCAATTGAGTTTTCGAACCGAGCGGAATGTAAACAATGGGTTTATTCCGCCTGTCAAGTGCCACGCCCCCACCGCCATTAGTCAGTGTATGACAATGCATAAATTATGGGAATTACTTATGAAACGCCAGTGGAAACATTTGGCCACAAATATAAATAAATACGGCCGAAAGTAAACCAAAGCCAAAAGCCATAAGGAAAGGCGCCAGAAAAAGCGAACTCATTGCGGCAATAATCATAAATCGTGTGGTTAATTAATTTATTGGGGATTGAGTGTGGAAACGTGCCGTTTGACTCTTGATTGTGACTCTTGTGGACACTTGATTAACTAAATATCAACATAAACAATTGCATACTTAGGTGAGCAGCCGGGAAAAGCTGGGCGGGGAAAGTGGGTGAAGTTCATAAATCATGGCAGCCTTTGAGGCGCGACCTTGGCAATCAACTGGATTAATAGCTCTTGAACTAATAATACGAGAATGCGTAACCTTTTCTGCTTGACTTGGTTTTAATTAGTGGTTCTTTCTGGCATTTGTATGTCCCTTGAGTTGATAAAGGTAATTAAGTGTGACTTTCAATTTGTTATAAATACAATTAAGTGGAGATTACAAACCAAGCTTATGCAGCACTAGAAACTAATATGTATTTGGCATATTATTTTCTGGCAAATTGTGCAATACGTTCTAATCAAATTTACACAACCTGACAACTGCAAACTCTACCTCTCAATTAATAGACCCAAGCCTTGGGATTCCAAAATGCAGCATCAAATTTCATGCCACAGAGCTCTGGCTTACATTCGTAATTCTCCGGAATTTTTAATTGTAACGTGAACGTGTATGCCCGTGTGGGCTTACCCTGGAAAACTGCATATAAATGTATTCAAATGCAAATTTCAAGCTCTGCTGTATAATTAGGGGAAATACAATTATTTATACACACATGCAAATGCGAACACATTCGCTCGCACATGCTGATATAATAGTCAAATTCATTAGCCAAAGAAATGTTGTTAAAACCGCACACCCAGAAAAATGCAGCGGGTGAAACTTTCTGGCTCAAATAATTCATTTGAATTAGACTCGCAGAGCCGTGAAAAAGCTGGGGGAAAACCAGGAAAATTCGGGGAAAACCTCCATGGAAACCGCCACAAAACGAAAATGATTTCTTAATGCAATTTCTTACACACTCCGGAATTTTTTCCATCCATTGTTCGGGCTTAAATCTCACTCGCACTTTGGGTCTAAAGAAATTCCGTCTAAAAAAAGCAAAATAGCAACACATAAAGCATAATAGCATCGGGTGGTCGACATCCCCCCACCGCCTTTCCTGCCTTTTCCCTGGGTTTTCCTCTTTTTTTGGGAGTTGCATGCGTATCAGCTCGAGACTTCCGGCGGTGTCTTTGTGAAGCTGATCCCCGGCTCAAGGATTTTTTCAGGAGCTGTGCTGACAGGTTGAAAGCATCATATATAGTGCTTTACGAACACTTTGCAAAAAGTAAAAAGATTTTCTTGAAAAAAACATTTTTAGTATTGCTTGAAAACTACAATTTAGCATATGGATGGAAATACTTTAAATAACATTTTTTAGTCTCTAAAAGTATGCAACAATATAATTAAAACTCGTAGTACAATAGATAACACTTTTAGACATTACCTAAAGAAGGGATTTTATAACCCTAACGACTTCTGTTGCTAATTATTAATTAATTAATCAATTAATTTTAAATGTTCCTTTATTTAGTGAAATCACATTCGGTTCTCCGTCATCTCTAAGTGCATATTTTATTTATTTGCTTTTTTGTGAACAAGAAAAGTAAAGGTAAAACCGGCAATCCGTTTTCCTTGTTCAGCACAACTATCATTGGGTATCATAAATATTTATCAAGCCGAAGGTGAGCTGTTTGCCCACTTAAGGTGACCCAAAAACCGAAAGAGATCCGGTTGAAAGAAAAGAATAAAATTTAATTTGCATACGTTAAGTGGCAGAGGCAATTAAAGCCACGGAGAAGAAGGTTGAAAGGACAAAGGCCGTGGCGGGGCCCTTTTGATTGAGATGCGAAAGGAGCCGCGGCAAGGGACAAAAGAAAATTGGGTGAAAAGTGGGAAATCATAATTGGCTTCCAAATGCTTGAACTCAATTATGTGCGCACAACATTTTTGGGGCCACGACGGCAACGACAACGACATTGCTTTGCTGCCGTTGACAGGCAAATTATGGATTCAAGGCCAATACATACGCACAAATTTCGCCAGCGAAATGGCACTTTCACTTTGGGGAAAGCTCAAGACAATTTGCATAGCGCCCTGCCTGGGGAAAATTACACAGTGGAAGGCGGAGGTGACGTCATGGCCCTTTAGCCCTGCTCTGCTTTCTACCGCCACACACAAAGTATCTTCAAACCAGTCTTACACATTTCATATTGCTACCGCTTTTACCCCTACGCCTATGCATTTTTGCAGGTAAACCTCACCGAACGCTTTACGAAAAAAGGCAAAACGTGTCTCTAGGCAGTTTAAAAAAGTCAGTTCAGAAAAAGCAGCACTTCGACCAGAAACATGACCACTCCAGTTCAGCACAGCGGAACCGAGTGCATCGGTGTGGACACGGATGTGGAAAACTCGGTTCCCCGAGAGGGTCACGTAGTAATCGAAGCATTCCCAAAGTCCCACGGCAGTTTATTAAGACCCGACGTCCATGAGTTGGTCTAACCATCAAGATGTGTGGATGCCTGATACTAACTTGCAACTGATAACAAAATGGGGCAGTCTTAAGAAAGTGAACCTTGAAGCTTTGTTTGTTTAGATACATTGCTATTCTTAAACTATTCTTAAAAGCTTATAATTAGGTTATCAAGTGCGTTAAGTGCGTCGTTCACCTTTCGCAAGCTTCAGCATCCGCTTTTAAAGCTTAACCCATTGTCACTAGTGTGCCATAAACTTAAAAACCTGTAAGTCAAATTAAATTTGTAATGTATTTTAATAGTTGTTTAACCTTTATCTTAGTACAATCTTCACAGATAATATTAATAAAACCAATAGTTTCATAATATATTTTATTCAATTAAATATAAAATTCTCCTGCTTAGAATGAAAGAAGTTTGATTTTCTATAAGTTATTTAAACATTTATTTTAAATATTTTTAATTATTTAATAATTGTCTTAGTATATTCTTTACATAAAAAACATTAATAAAATCAATAGCTCCACAACATAAATTATTCAATTGAATTAAAAATTACCCTACTTAGTATGGAAGACTTTTGACCTGCAATGTATATTATTAAATATTTTTTTTTACAATAACATAACCTATGTGTTCTGGGCGATCATGGGTTAATTAATTTTTTGCTATAATGTCATCCCTCCAACTGCTGCCTTCTATCTCATTTTTGGCCATTATTCATTTCCCTGATTTCGCATTATTGTCGCGATGATCGTCGGAACACCGTTTAGTTGATGCAGTGCGGTCTGCGGCTCCAGTTCAAGATTTTCGGCAATTTGTATATTATTTTGTTTTGCGACTCGGTTGGGACAGTAAAGATAATAGACGAGCGAAGAAAATCTTCAGGTTCAAGGCTGTCTGAGACGTCAGAAACACATGTTTGCATAAGAAAGTTTAAAAAATATCCAATTTCGCTTAGTACCCCAATTAAGAAAAGTCTACAAGAGCAATGGAAGCTGTATCACAAAACCATGTGAGTATTGCTTTAAGGCTGGTCGAAGACTTTATACTCTTGCGCTCGGACAACAGGATTTTATTACATCCGACGTATAATCTTGATGTGATGAAAGTGAAATAGATTGTACAAGTTTAGCACCACTCACTAACTAAGCAAACATAAACATAAAGAAACATACATTAAATGGACTTTATGAACTGTTATCAGGATGTGTTCTATAAGTGGGTTTTTATTTTTAGAGGTTGAGGTATATGATGACATTGAAATATTCTTTTTTTGGGTCACAATTGCGAAGTTCTAATCACGAGATTTTATTTTGAAAAGACAACACTCGTTATCTGCATTTTTGGTTTTGCGTTTTTTCCATGACAAAGTTGCTATTGTTGTACTGCTGCTATCACACCTAATTATGTTTGGTTTTAGAATTTTAAATTAAATGTTTTATATTTTTAGATTCGTCTGCAGAGCGAAGAGGTCACAATACCAGCGCCTTGGGGTTTCATATCAGGTCGCTGGTATGGCAGTCGAGCTGACAGGCCTATTCTGGCCATCCACGGATGGCTGGACAACCTGGGCACCTTCGATCGACTGGTTCCCCTGCTCCCCGATCACGTAGGAGTGCTCTGCATTGACCTTCCCGGACATGGAAGGTCCTCGCGCCTTCCGCCTGGCGTTCACTACAACGTCTACGACTATGTGCTCATCATTCCCAGGGTGATGAAGCAGTTCGGCTGGTCGAAGGTCTCCCTGATGGGTCACTCCCTCGGCGGGGTGATGAGCTTCATGTACGCGGCAATGGCTCCACACACCGTTGATATGATCATATCCCTGGATGTGCTGCTGCCGCGCAGGGTCGAGGATCCCAGCAAGCTGACCAAGGACATAGAGGGCTATTTGGTGGAGGAGAGGCGGCAGGCAGATGGAACGGAGCACGAGCCGCCCTCGTTTACGCTCAGTAAAATGCGAAAGGTCCTGGCCAGGAACAGTGACAACTCAGTGCCGCACCACCTGGCCGATCACATGCTCCACCGCCAGGTGGCCAAGTCACAGATGTACCCGGAAAAGGTCTTCTTTTCGAGGGACGGGCGCGTTAAGTTCTACCATATATTCGACATTGAGGAGGGACTGGCTGCGGAGATGGCGAGGCGAATTCAGAAGAAGCCCTATCTGGTGATCAAGGGAGGCCTATCTCCGTTTGTGGGGCCCCGATGCGACGAAACGATGTCCATTCTGTCGCAGGATAACCCTCACTTCGAGTTCTACGAGGTGAAGGGCGCCAAACATCATGTCCATCTCCACGCCGCCGAGGAGTGTGCCCGCTACATCGTACCGTTCATCCAAAATCACAGACCTCCAAAAATCAGCAAGCTATAAGATGGATTAAGAAATTGTGATCTTAAAATATAGTATTTTTTTATCTCTCTAGGTTTTTTAAAAAAAAACTGTTCATATTTCTAGCATAAATAAAAGTCTAAGACTAAACATAGTACTATTTTAACATCGTATGTCCGAATATCGAATATTAGATTTTGGTTTTGTTTTCTATTTCTGAAAACAAACTCCTATTCATTTGAACTTAGGTGTACATAGACTCTCTGAGAACTCTACCCAAGAATTAGAATGTTTACAAACCGTAAAAGCTAACAAAGGAGACAATACAAACGGAGAAAGCTCTTTTACAAATCAGTTGGCAAGCAATGTTTGAAGAGAAAATACCTAAAAATCATGGGCACCTTAACATTAGAACAGGTAAGTGAATCATGAAATTTATTTTAAAGGTAAAAAGATATTCCACCTCAGAATTGTTGCAGTACGAGGATGTGAAGATAGACGTTCCCTGGGGCTATATCTCCGGTCGTTGGTATGGGAATAGAGCAGAGAGACCGATCCTAGCTATTCACGGCTGGGTGGACAACTTGGGCACCTTCGATCCCCTGATTCCGCTGCTCCCCGACTACCTAGGGATACTCTGCATCGATCTTCCCGGCCATGGGAGATCATCGCACTATCCATCGGGAGTGCGTTATAGCTCCGAGGAATACATTCACGTGATTCCACGGATTATGAGGAGGTACGGCTGGCAGAAAGTCTCCCTGATGGGCCACTCATTGGGCGGATTCCTCGGCTTTTGTTACACCTCTCTCGCTCCGGAAACGGTGGACATGGTGATCTGCCTGGACTTGTTGCTGCCGCCTTTCCTGAAACCCAATGATACCATCAAGTGGATCAGGCTCAGCCAGGAGAAGCACCTCGAGCTGGATGAGCAAATTGGTCAAGAGAAACCAGTGCGTTCCAAGAAAGACCTTGTTAAGTTGATTGAAAAGGAGTCCTTTAAATCTATATCGCCATCTGTGGCCCATCACCTGCTGCATCGCGTTGCTCAACATTCGGAAACTCATCCAGATAAGTTTATATCCACCAGAGATGATCGGGTCAAGTACTTCACCAAACTCTACCTTTCGAGCAAAGAGCTGGCGGCAAAAATGGCAGAAAGGCTTAATCCAAAGCCATTTCTCATTTTAAAGGGCAGCAAGTCAGAATCTATAGGTCCGCACATGTCCGAGGTTATTTCCCTTATGGGACGCAACAATCCGGATTTTCAGTTTCACGAAGTTGAGGGCACACACCACTTCCACCTACTAGCAGCCAAGGAGTGTGCGAGGTATGTGGTACCCTTTATAAGGCGATATCATACTCCTGGTAAAGACCCCGTGAGTGTGAGATCTACTGAAAGGAGCAAACTGTGAAGCACCTTAAAAGGTATTCAACGCTCAATAATGTGCTGTAGACAACAAAGGAACGTTATAATATAACCGTGCGAACCTCAAAAATATTAGATAAGGGGTCAATGCCTTTTTAATCACGTATTCTTTAACTAGCAAAAATGTACAGTGAATAGGAAAGGGAAATATTTAAGTAATATTTGAACTAAAAGATACAGATTAGTTGGAAGCATGTCTATAAACGTATATTATAATAATTTATACTGAAGAAAGTAAGTAAACATGTTTTTCTAATTGAACTATATTTTTAAATAATTTTTGAATTAAACGGAATTAATAATGCCATTCGCCCCGAGAATACAGAAAGCTTTGCCCCATCAGAAGCTTTATTATTGTTTTGGTTTTGCGAGCTGAGCCCCAATTGTCGTAGCTGTCAAGCTAAACGCACGTGAATTCATAAAGGTTTTTATAAAAAATTATATATCTAGTAGATAAAAGTAAAAAAATATAATAAGAACCTGTTGTAACAAATGAATATCAATCGAGAATATGTGCAAAACAACAGTGAACATAATTAAACAAATTCGACGGCGAGGCGATCTAATATCGCATATATAGTTTATCTCTGAGTAGAAAGCTTTGTAGAACAGATCTGCCTCTCTTAAGGAACACTCTTTAAAACACTGCTATAACAATCTCTTTGCGGTTCCTGTTTGTTACTGAACCGAAGACAATAAAATAGTTTGTGCATAGATGTCAACGCGGAAAGTTGGATCAGCAGTTAATGACAATTTAACCAATTTTCACACAATACGAAAATTTGGAAGATATGGAAAGATTATCTTTGAGTGATGTAAGTAAAACTACGGAATTCTTAGGAAATGCCTAGTTACTGATTTGTGAGCGACCTTTGCTCACCAGTTATAAGTTCGTTATCTTAACTAACAAGATTGAAATAAATAATTGGTTCAGAGAAAAGACTCAAACGCAGAATTACCTTGCCAAATATTTTCAGTACGAGGCGGTGAAGATACCAGTACCTTGGGGTCACATCTCGGGTCGTTGGTACGGCAATCGAAAGGAGCGACCCATCCTTGCGATTCACGGGTGGCTGGACAACCTGGGCACCTTCGATCGGCTGATTCCCCTTCTGCCCGATTATATAGGGGTTCTCTGTATCGATCTGCCGGGACATGGAAGGTCCTCGCACCTGCAACCGGGAATGTGCTACAGCGTCTACGACTACGTCTTTGTAATACCACTCGTGATGAAGGAGTACGGATGGTCGAAGGTCTCTCTAATGGGTCACTCATTAGGCGGAGTTCTGAGCTTCATTTACGCCTCCCTAGCCCCTCACACCGTGGATATGATTGTCTCCCTGGACATTTTGCTGCCGTTGCGAAACGATATAGACTACATGGCCTTGAGTATTGAGAAGCAGCTCCTGGATGTTGAGCGGCAGAAGCTGGGAAATTATAGTGAACCGCCCTCTTACACTCACTCGGAGCTGGGAAAGGTCCTGGCGAAGGGCAGCTTTAATTCCGTATCCCCAGAACTTGCTAAGCACCTGCTTCACCGCCAGTTAGCCAAGTCGAAGCTATACCCCGAAAGGTTCTACTTCTCCAGGGATATAAGAGTCAAATACTACCACTATATAGACATCGACCAGGCTCTTGGGGCAGAGATGGCAAGACGGATTCGCAAGAAACCATACTTGATCATCAAGGGCTCCTTGTCGCCATATCTCGCGTCCCACAGCTATGAAGCTATCTCCATTCTGGCCGAGGATAACCCACACTTTGAGTTTCACGAGGTGGAGAACGGCACCCACCACCTCCACCTCCATGCCGCCGAGGAGTGCGCCGGTTATATTGTGCCCTTCATCCAGCACCATCGCCCTCCTGCCTTGACCTCCTGGACTCTCTCTGCAAAAGAGGACAAACCCATCCTAAGGAACCGAAAAGGATTCTTCGTTTGGAACAAGAAAAAAAGGAGCAAGTTGTAAGACATGGACGGTGCAAAGTTCAGTTTCGTTTAGAAGTATAACTACAAGTATAGCTCTTCCCTATCTTGAAAATTATCATTGATAATAACTCTGTTTTAACCATTAAGCCCTTACATTATTTGATATGTTTTGATAGGCTCTGTATTCAAACCATTTAAAGTATTACTTTCCATTTCGTTTTGACAATAATGTACCTTTACATAAGCCACTTCAATAAAGCATAAACTATTTTGTAATGCCATTTGTTGTAAAATTCTCTTGATTAAAAGAGGTAATTCGACTTTCCAATCTTCTTAACTATGCATTTTTAAGAGACCCACTTATATTTCTCTTGACATTGGATTGGCTTGTTGCCGCACTCTTTGAAGCTTTTTCTACAATCTCTCTTTTAATGCCCTTGATGATAATCTGAATTAGTCGTCGAACAACTGTTGCAGCTGTAGGAAGAAATTTTCTTAGATAGCTATTCCGGAACGTTGGCTGAAAGGCCAGGTACCAGATACTCCAGATAATACTGGACATGTACAATTTCTGGATTACTGGAACGAGTCTAGAGGTCAAGGTTCAAAGGGTTTCCTTTCATGATGGGAACTTTGTCACTCAGTGATGTGAGTAAGCAACTAAATATAATCATAAGCCTCAAAAAGTGATAAGCGCAATTCTCATGCATTTACTTTCACAGTGAAATTCGGCTAATTGGCATATCATGATTCATTGACTGATTGGAATAAGCAATGGAGATGATTTCTACTGCACTAAATCGCTTCTAATCCACAGAAAAACGAAATGAATTCGAAAAAAACATTATAGTAGGATAGCTGTGCAAGATCAAAGTAAAAATCAGGCGGTACCCATCTCACGCACCTCAAACTCCCCGAAGAGTGCACCTGTTATATAATGTCCTTTATTCGGGGTCATCGACCTCCGACACAAAAATCTGAAGAAAAACGCGATTCTTCAAGAAGTCAAGAAAAAAGCAAACTTTAAACAATTTATAAGGGATGTTACCATAGAAAAGCACTCTTAGAACTCGGCACTAAAGAGGCAACTTTTCAATACGAGTTTATAAAGCGTGACTAAAATAATATTGTTTTGCTTATTAATATTTTTGAATGATTGTTTTTATCACCCTCTCTTTAAAAAGTTGCCGCTCTTTTATCGGTGGTTTATTATTACTCAAAGCTTATTTTCTCTTTGTTACCTTCCTAAGCCGAAAAAATCAATTTCGGAAGTTAGTCGTCGAACAGCTGTTGTACCCTAAAGAGGTTCGGTTTCTGGTACTTAAGATAACACTGAACGTGGTGCCACCAATTCTGGAACTTGGCTATAATTTACCGACGTACAAAGTTCAGCAGACCGTTGGTTGGGATGGGAACTTTGTCTTTGAGTGACGTGAGTTAGCAAAAAATGAGATCGTAAACAAAAGTGCGAGATACGTTGAGTTTGCCGGTACCGCCAACATTTTTTTAGTATGATTGTGAAGAAAAAACAGCTGATATAATCCTTTCTAGTTTAAAGAGGTGAGAATACCGGCACCTTGGGGCCACATCTCTGGACGTTGGTATGGAAATCGAACGGAACGGCCGATCCTCGCCATCCACGGATGGTTGGATAATCTGGGAACCTTCGATCGGTTGATTCCCCTGCTTCCCGATTACATAGGAGTGCTCTGTATTGATCTTCCCGGACATGGAAGATCCTCTCGCCTTCAGCCGGGGATCCACTACGGCGTCGACGAATATGTGCTGATCATTCCTCGAGTAATGAAGGAGTACGGCTGGTCAAAAGTTTCCTTGATGGGTCACTCCCTGGGTGGCATTTTAAGCTTCATGTACACCGCCCTGGCGCCACATACAGTGGATATGGTCATCTCCTTGGACATTTTGCTCCCCACAAATATAGCACCCAATGTAGCAATAGCCCAATTATCCCAAGGCATAGAAAAGCACCTGGTGGAAGAGGATCGTCAGGTGCAGAGCAATCTTCACGAGCCGCCCTCCTACACCCTCTCTCAGTTGACCAAAGTCCTTGCCAAAGGGAGCTTCAACTCTGTCGCTCCCGAGTTTGCTAAGCACTTGCTCCACCGCCAGGTGCAAAAGTCGCAACTTTATCCGGATAAATTCTATTTTTCAAGGGATGGTCGTGTTAAGTATTATAATACATCGCGAATGGATCCTGGACTCGCGGAGGAGATGACGAAACGGATCGGAAAAAAGCCGTACCTAATCATTAAAGGGTCAGAATCTTCATTCGTTGGACCTAAAGTGGAAAAGCCGCTGGCCATCTTACGCCAAAATAATCCGCACTTTGAGTTCTACGAGGTGGAGGGTGGTACTCATCACGTTCACCTCCATGCTGCCGAAGAGTGTGCCCGTTACATAGTGCCCTTTATAAGGCATCATCGGCCGCCGGCCCTGACTTCTTGGTCTTTAAGTGGAAGGGAACAGCAACTAAGTGCTGAGGAAAAGCGAAGGCAACAAGAAATATTTTTTAAAAGAATCAAAAACAAACGCAGCAAACTGTAAATTTGAAATAAAAATTACGAATAACTTTTATTACCTCAATTATCGGTCCCTGAATATGCATAATACAATCTCCGTTTTAAGGATATATTTTATAGAAGAGCGTTAGCAAATTTAGCCTCGAACTTATAAAGATATCCAACGTCTAAATCGGGATCCAAGAACTCAAGTTTTGGAGTGTTGAAGTGGAGCTTCGGGTTACCCCACTGAACTCCACAATCGTGACTCTGGGGTCAAGAATATATTTTAACGTAGATCGTTAGATAATTCAATTACAAACTCATAGAGGTATCCCACGTCTAAATCGGAATGCAAGAACTCAAGTTATGGAATGTAGAAACGCAGTTTTGGGTTCCCCCACTGGACGCCCTTGGAAATATGGAAAAATCGAACATGAAAATGGGTCAAAATTGTGACCCTCGAGTCAAGAATATATTTTGATGTAGATCGTTAGATAATTCAATTACAAACTCATAGAGGTATCCCACGTCTAAATCGGAATGCAAGAACTCAAGTTATGGAATGTAGAAACGCAGTTTTGGGTTCCCCCACTGGACGCCCTTGGAAATATGGAAAAATCGAACATGAAAATGGGTCAAAATTGTGACCCTCGGGTCAAGAATATATTTTAATGTAGATCTTAAGACAATTCATCCACGAGCTCATAGAGGTATCCCACAACTAAATCGGGATACAAGAACGCGAGATATGGAATGCAGAAGTTCAGTTTTGGGTTCCCCCACTGGACGCCCTTGGAAATATGGAAAAATCGAACATGAAAATGGGTCAAAATTGTGACCCTCGAGTCAAGAATATATTTTAATGTAGATCGTTAGATAATTCAACCACGAGCTCATAGAGGTATCCCACATCTAAATCGGGATACAAGAACGCGAGATATGGAATGCAGAAGTTCAGTTTTGGGTTCCCCCACTGGACGCCCTTGGAAATAGTGAAAAATCGAACATGAAAATGGGTCAAAATTGTGACCCTCGAGTCAAGAATATATTTTGATGTAGATCGTTAGATAATTCAATTACAAACTCAAAGAGGTATCCCACGTCTAAATCGGGATCGAAAAACTAGAGTTATGGAATATAGAAGTGCAGTTTTGGTTCCCCCACTGGAAGCCCTTGGAAATACTGAAAAATCGAACATGAAAATGGGTCAAAATTGTGACCCTCTTGTCAAGAGTATATTTTATTGTAGATCGTTAGATAATTCAATTACAAACTCATAGAGGTATCCCACGTCCAAATCTGGATACAAGAAGGCGAGTTATGGAATGTAGAAGCGCGGTTTTGGGTTCCCCCACTGGACGCCCTTGGAAATACTGAAAAATCGAACATGAAAATGGGTCAAAATTGTGACCATCGGGTCAAGAATATATTTTGATGTAGATCGTTAGATAATTCAATTCTAAACTCATAGAGGTATCCCACGTCTAAATCGGGATCGAAAAACTCATGTTATGGAATGTAAGTGCAGTTTTGGTTCCCCCACTGGAAGCCCTTGGAAAGACTGAAAAATTGAGCATAAAAATAGGTCGAAATTTTGACACTCGGTTCAAGGATTTTTTTTAATGTAGAAAGTTAGCAAATTCAAACACAAACTCCAATAATCAATTTTAAAAGGGTTACAAAAAGCTATAACGTAAAATATGGTTTAGT
This sequence comes from Drosophila biarmipes, assembly GCF_025231255.1. Classification (NCBI taxonomy): domain Eukaryota; kingdom Metazoa; phylum Arthropoda; class Insecta; order Diptera; family Drosophilidae; genus Drosophila; species Drosophila biarmipes. The sequence goes on along the minus strand of NC_066613.1, from coordinate 24,164,387 downwards.
TGTTCCTATGAGTAACATATTTTGGGTACCTTGTATTCTATATTATTATTTTCTCTCTTCTCTTAATAAGCTTTTGTAGTACTTTATCTGCTACGGGAAACGCTTTCTCACCCTAGTAACTTCAAAATCCGACATGTAATTATAGATTATTGCCTTAGTGATGTCAATGCCTCAGCAGGTAGTCCGATGCCGATGGTTGAATTGCTTCCCTGTCCTTCAGGTCCTTGTGCGAGAATTTCCTGCTGTACGTGCAATTTAATGGATTTTAAGCAGCTTACAGCTTGAGCGCATTAGAACAATTAGCGCAGTCGATGGCATAGATTTCGATCCGCTAGAGCGCAAAAAGTTAAGCAGCCTTGAAGGGAAGCTCGTATTTTCCTCACAACGAATGTGGGGAATGCGAGTAGTTCCAAAACCGAAATTTAGAGAGTAATCAGCTAACCAAATGAATGCAAATTAAATAACTTAAATTCCAGAGCAAGTTTTCTGTCCTCGCAAAAGAAGACTGCTTCATTGAAAATGTATTTTCCCGCAAGCGTGGCAGATTTCCGTTGCCTACCTTTGGGCGAAAAGCAGGAAAATACGATTGAAGTGTGGGTGTGGAAGTGGGAGTGGCTCTTATTAGTTTAAACACACTTTGTTGTTATTCCAGGAATTGCTGAATTTTAAAGATTTGTATCGCATAATTTTCTTGTCATTCCTTTTGATTGGCCAACATTAATATTTATGGCGGGAGCTTCCTCTTCTCGCCACTTGGCTCGGCTGGTTAATTCAATAAATTAACGTTGGAGTGGAAAGGCAAGAAAATTCCATTTTTCCACTATCGATTTTGCCATTTTAGAGAGCTAAACCCCTGTACACACTCTTATATGTGTGTAGCTACCAAATACACGTGGCATTATTCGGTTGTAATCAGAGACGCCCCAGGGCTTCCCTCCATTCATTTTTTGGCATTTTGAAGGTGGAAACCATAAAGCCTTGCCGGCATATGCCTAGATTTGCAAATTAAACTGGGTTGGGCGGCGATTCTCGGCTCGTGTGCACTTAAATTGCCTTTGAATGGCTGGGAAACTTGAACGCCTTCCGCCTCTGATTTCGACAACAATTTCGCTTGGTGTGATTTTGGGTTAAGCAGCCTTAAAGAGGTTAAGGAAATCGCTCAGAGAACGCATGTATCTCCTTGGTTTTGGGTTTCCCTGGCTAATGGCCGGGAAAGCTGATGAATTCGCGGGACGGGCACTTAGTGAAAGTGAAGGCACATCATCATTTTCACTAGATGAACACTTCCGCGGAATAAAGATTTATGGGTATTTAGTCAAGAAACTTGAGCGATCCTTAAATCAACTCGGTTCTAATCGGAAAAAGTTCAAAGAATTATGTTCAGGGGAATTTAAAACTCACTTACGTTTTACATAAAATGCCACACAGAAATATTTACTAACGACTGTGATGAATAAAAGCGTTGGGAAAATTAAAATATCTTATGATTTATGTGGACTTTCCAACTTATACAGTATTAGTTTTGGTTGCCATAAACCTCTACCACAAATGAGAAAAAGTTCAAGGGTAAGTCCGTAAATTTTCCGGGGCACACTCTAGAGCGATTCTGGAGCGCTTTCGATGCGGCATGCATACGTCCAATAAACATCACCTGGCACTCCTTTAGTCGGGCCCATAAAACGGCCGAAACTACCGCATTAAATGATTTAAAACGAGCCACACGATTCTCTTGGCCTGATTGAAATGAATTGGTGGAAAAAGGGAAGCCCTAAAGCGCATGAATTATGCAGAGGCAAGCGGCAGCGGCATCGGCAGAGGCCCAGCTTAATAAACCAAACTTAACGAAAACTGTTTAAAATGCGAGCCGGCCATCTCGAATATTCCCAGCTCGGTGCAATAAATCTGAGGCCACAAACTGCACTCGATTGCCCTGCCGCATGCAACGCCACTCGCTTTTCCCTGCGAAAACGTGTGCGCAATTTTCGCAATTTTCTAATAGCCGTTAAAGCTGCCCGGGGGCTGAGGGGATCCCCCCTTTCTCGCACTGCTCCAGTAATATTAGCAAAAAAAAAAAAAAAGGGAAAAAGGAAAACAACTTTCCACGTCCGATGATGCTCCGTTGCATGACTTTTTGTTTTTAGCCCGAGCGGAAGTGCTTTCGACGCCATTTTGCGGCCGGCCATTGCAATTGAGTGCAGCCCTGACTTCATCAGCTTCCAGTTCCGCCCTGCGCAGCCCTCAAGGAGCCCTCGAGGGGCTCAAGGATACGTGCCCGAGCGCACTGGCACGCACTTTAAGTTTCATTAAACAAAACCATCGCGCCTAGGCCTCCGAAGATTGCCTATAAACTCATGGCAGCCAGTGAAATGGAAAGCGAAATCTATGACAGGACTCCGGGCTCCAAATACTTGGTACAGTGAACTGTCGGCTGAACAACCTTACCATTTAAAATTATATTACAACAAATCAAATGTCGCCTGATTAAAGTAATTACATACAATTCACTCTTTTAAATATTATTGAAAATATCTAATGTCAGTTAATAAATAGGAATGGGTATATTTTTTAAGAAGATACAAATATATTTTAATGTTAGTATATTTAAAAGCCATACTTTCCAGGGTTTACTCTACCCCTCGGCGTTCTTCGACACTGCTGACGCAGCAGTGAAAATCCGTTTGCATTTCAGTGATTCCGGCTGTCGGGCGGAGATTCCCATTGCCAGCCCCACATTCCTTGGACGACCATTAAATCTGCAACAATTTACTTGTGATTGACATGTTTATAAGGGTCGTAACCCACAGAGCCCCTTCTCCAGACCCATTTTTCCGAGGGAGTGACCCTTTTCCGGGTGGAGATATTTGTTTTTGTCCCCTTTCATAACCAAGTGAAGCCTAAAATGGTTCTGGACTGCCCGCTCTCCGTTTTTGTTTCATTTAGCCCGAAAAAATAAATCTTTGATATTTGTGCTGTCGGAGAAGCATACCAAATATCCTTTTGCATTTTCAAGTACTATGCCTTTGCACGGTGGAAGATTGCGAAGTGGCCAACAATTCCTGGTACTGTCTGAAATCTCGGGCACGCACAATTAAAAGTTCCCACGTCAAGCGATACATGAATAAAACAACAAAACCAGTGCGTAGAAGGGAAAATAAGTGAATCGAATGGGTTATGCCCTGGAAAAAATAGAATAAAATAATTAAATATGATTTATTGAATTCAACCTTTAGACCACAACAAATAATATAAAAATTACTTATACATTCCCAACCGCTCGAGCTCGTAGTTTAATTAAATCTTTTAGTGAGTTTCCATTTGAATAAATTCCCACACTTAAAACTTTCTTGTCCGGTTCATCATACCCATAAAAAGCCAATGAAAGAGGTGGAAATAAAGAAAATAAAAGAGTGCTCCCACAGAATCTCCGATATCTCCATCGGCAGACAAAACGCATGTTTTGTTTTAATTTTGCACTCGTCGGAAAAAGGCGCCCAACCGGTTTTTGAGGCGCCCCACAAAAAAAGGGCCTGAAACTGAATAAAAAATACTACAAAGCGCAATCAATTGAAATGCAGCAAAAAACAGCTGACACGCAAGCAGCGGCAACTCGAACGCATTTCGAACCGCAACTCGAACCCAAAACCCGGTGTGAAAGATCACGGTTAGGATCGTTAGCTTTGGAGATCTTTCAGTCGAGCGCGAGAATTCCACGCGGGCGGACGGGGCGGATGAACGACATTCGGTATCATATCATTTCGGTGTCGAAAAAGGCGATAAGAACTGATTTCATTTCGAAATAGCCAAAAGTATGTCCGCGTATCAAGCCCAGTCAAATTAGCCAACCTTTAACAACACGTAAAATGAACTGAAAACCCATTTCGAAAGAACCGAAAACATTTGTCAGCTGTTAAAACAAATTTTGTGTGGAGAAATGCTAATGACTTTTGTTGCTGCTGCTGCTGAACTTTTCAATTAATTTAACAGCCCGACGTCGTCGTTGGTATAGATCTTATCGTCGTATCATAAAACAAAATAAAGGCCCAGGCCCAGTTGAAAATAACACACAAAAAAACACGGAAAAAGTTCTCAAGAAAGTTTAACGAAATTGAAAGAAAACAAAACAGCAGCTCGAACGGCTGTTGTTGTCTATTTTGGCAGTGACTTTTTTAGGCCGAAAGGTGTGCTCGATTCCAACGATTCGAGGCATTACGAGCCCCCGTGGGGCTCTAAATTTTCAGCTACCCTTTTCGTGAGTTTTTTCGCTGAGCTCAGTGGGATATAAAAATATAGACATAACTCCGTTCATATTTTGCACGTAATATTCGTACTGACATTTGAAACCAGAAATCCGAATGCCCCATCGCGAAGTTGTTCCTTACCCGTCCTCTGCCATTAATTGAAATTCAATGCGGAAGGGGTGGTCGGGAGGGAGCAACCGCTAGGCCATGACAATTATTACTGCCTCCCAAAAGCGGCCAAAAGAACAGGTTGCTCCATCAAGCCAAGTAGTGCAAATTGCTTTGCCAGCATAGAACATAAAAAACGCGAAAGGAAGTTAGCGCTGTACAGCAGGTATTGGAATACTCTGATGGGTATACTTCTTATAAAGTATATCTTATCATTCATGAAAACTATGAGAGAAAATAGCTAGCTTATTAGCCCTAATGTTTGAATATGGTAATAGATTATACTTGAGGACATACCAACTTTTATAAGGGATAATATAATTTTGTAAAAAGAAGATTAAGGGTCATTTAAATAGCAGATGGCCATCGCTAAAATCAGTGATTTCCTCAAAATGAAGAACATACTCTTTCTTATCACGATGCCAAACCGTATCTATAAGATACCTGAATACCCCCTTAAAGAGTATGGGAAAAACGGAGCAAGATTGCCAGAGGAGTGGGGGCCAGGAAAGGAGGCATCGACCACTTACGCATAACTGTAAGATAGACTGCCAGCAAACAGGATTTCTTGCACGTACTTCTTGCTCGCAAGTGAAAGAATTACTTGGCTCTTGTTGCCCCTCTATGTGGTACATAGTGTTTGAGCTCGCCGCGCCCCTTATCAACCGACAAATTAAGTTCAAACTGCTGCTGCTGGCTGCCCGGCATGGAAAAGAGCTAAAACTTCAATTTGTGTCAAAATACTCGTGCGCAAAAATGGAATTTTTCCATTAGGCCCCATAGATAGAGACCCCAAACAGAAAAAAAATAAAGAAAAACAACCAACAAAAAACTCCTAAACTAACATGAAAATAGTGAAAATCATGTGGAGAGACTGGCTGGGCACTGGGAAAAACAATGTTTATATGATCAAATATTAACATGTCGAAAAACTATTCAGAGATTTATTAACTTGCTTAGCTTCAGAGTAATATATATGAAGTTGAGTTTATATGAGCTATATAATGGTACATTTTAATAAGGGCTCAAAGGGAATTTAGGATGGTACTTTATAATATGTAGATGGGGCACAATATAACTAGTGCTAATTAAACTTTTAAGAAGGGTAACTGCCATTGAAAAATGGGAAGTTTCTTTCGGTGTACTGGAGTGAAGTAAAGTAAAGGCAACCGAGGTTTCATGCTGCAACTTGTCAAACGTGTTCCCCAACAAAGTCTCTCGGCATTTGGAAATGTGCAGCATTGTGCAGCGGCAAGAAAAACAGCAGCAGCAGCGACGAAAACAACTCGCATAACTGTGACTTGTATTAATTTTCAAGCTTTTCCAAAGCTGCAAGCCAAAAGAAAATCCTAATCCCGCGTTGTCTCAGCAGAAATATAATGTGCGCGGCGACAAAGGCTTCAATTAGCATTTAGAAAAGCCGCCCCATCATCGTGATCCCATCAGCACAGTCCCCCTACAGATGGAGGAGGACGTGCTGAACGCCCTGCAGACGCGGAGTGCCTACCTATCCGGCGGATTCGATCGCCAGAAGCGCATCATCTTCGTTGTCAACGCGTTCAACGATCTGCAGCTGTGGAACCGCCGCTATCTGCAGGTGACTCTGGACTATCTGAAGCGGTCGCTCAGGTGAGAATCGGGAATTAAGTGGTCTTAGGCAGGGGCATTAGAAACAGAAAGGCCGACGACTCATTAGCATATGGCCGAAATATGCAAATGGCCCGCAGATGATGAAGGTTTTTTCTTTATGCCGTCTGTTAATGCATCACTTTTCATTAGACACGGCTTTCGGCTGAGGGGAGGGATCTGGGGAACCGGGTCTCGAAATGGGGGTCTTGGGTGCGGAGTAGGCCTCACCAAAGCTAGTTATTTATATGCGAAGTGTCAGAGTTCTCAGGCAAATTAAATGTTTAAACATGCGGTTGAAGCAGAAAAAGTGTTAATATGCAAATATTATTATTAGAAAATATGTCTTACGAAATTATAGCAATCCAAAACTTTATATTCTAAAAAAATAAGTAGAGGAAAGTTGGTCATTTTACACCTGTATGTAAAAGTAAATATGACCCAATGTTCCGAATGAAAAAAACACTATAAAACTAATTTATGAAAATGATATACACCTCGCAGAGGTCGAACAACAGCCTATGGGCTCTACGGAAACGCCCTTCTTTTGTTATTTCCCCACTTGAGTTTCGTTTCTTTATTGGCACAACAGGCAAATTGTTTAATTTTACGAGGTAGCCATCAAACACACATTTAAAGACGGAGAAAAGGCCGCATGAATTATGGATTTATCGATTGTGATCAATCAACTGGCAATGGGTCACATGAGTGTTGCCCCCGTCAAGAAACTAAAGAGTGGCTAATTAAAGCCAAATCCTAACTGGCAAGCTAATGAAGCGTTTAAAAGCGCTTTTCCCTCGAAACCCAACCGATTAACCATCTTGGCATTAATCTCTTCCAGCGCTTCGGTTCTGCAGAATGGAGTGAGTGTGGTGGTCAATGCCCAGGAGAGCAGTTCGCGGATCTCGCGGCAGCAGGTGCGCCAGATATACTCCCTCTTCGGGGGCGACATCAATGTGGATCTGTATCTAGTCAGGGCGGAGGGCTTCTGGGAGAAGCATGTGGAGCCGTGCACCAAGTCCCAGGTCAAGGGAGAGGTAAGCGAATGACCTAGATTTGGACAAAGTAAATAATACACTGGAAAAAGGAATTGATATTCTGCCAGAGAGCTCAAAAAAATTAAAAATAATTGTGGAACTAGACAATTTTATACATTTCGGGATAAAGATAGAGAAATACGCTACTGACGTTTTTATATGAGTTCAAAAATGAAATGAATATAAAAATAAGCGCCATTTTATAAGTTCAAAAAGTTCTCAATTTACTGGAAATAAATGTAATTCATTCTTAAAATTTTGTCAAGTTAAAAATGTTCTCAAAACGCGTATGAAAATTTATACATTTACCAAATGTTTCTCAATTTAAACAAATTAAATGCTTTCCTAAAATTTAGTTAAGTAAAAAATGTTCTTAAAATAAGAATCAAAATTTCACTCGAAACTTTTTCTCTGTGTAACTTAGCCCCTGGTGCTGTCCAAGGCGAGGCTGTTCAAGTTCATAGAGCCGCAGAACCTGCCCGAGGAGCTGGGCGGCACCTTGCAGTTCAACTACGATCTGTGGCTGCAGCAGCGCAAGGTAAGTGCCCCAGTTTCTGTCCCGTTCGAACGGCAGCTAATGCCCACATATTCGCAGTCCATCGACGAGTTCACCAGATTGCATGTGCAGACTCTGGCTTCGATGGAGAAACTGTTGGCTCTGCTGCGGGAGCACAGGTCCCTGCGGCCGGCGGAAGCGGATGTGGAGCTGAAGAAGTGCGCCCAGCTGCACGCCGGTGTCCAGGGCGACATAGAAGCCGCCATCGACATGGGTGAGTCGCGTTCGTGGCTCGAGTCTTTCGTTTTTAGAGTGTGGCTTTTTCTCGTTTGCTGCCCCCCAAGCAATTAACATAATTCGTTGTGCCCTCGAAGCAAACGAGTTGTTCAGAGAGACGGACAGGGACGGGGCGAAAGACACACATGTGACAAGTAAATCATTGAATTTTGTGTTTTTCAATTAGAAATGCGCCACGTTTGGCAAACTCGTTTTTCGCGCGCCGTTTTTGTTGTGGGTTGACTTTAACGGCACCGAATAACATTGAAAATGCGGCCTACGGAAGGTTATTTTTGACAGAAATTCCGTTTTCAATGGAAATGGGCATTGTTTATGATTGACAATTGCTCGCAAAGTTATAAAGACTGATTGATTGGTTAAGGAAAGTTAAAGGATTTGCATAAAACATATTATAATAACGGGTTTTCTTTTAAAAAAAAGTTTAAAATGTTTATGAAAACCAGTTTTTGAGCAGTAAGAATCAAATACTTTTCTGGCTTCATTAAGTTATTTTCGAGAACCGTTTGCGGTTTGAGATCATTGAGCCCTGAGCCAGCCGTGTTTACCAGTGTTCACACTTCAATTTCTGAACAACGACTTCAAATTCGGCCGAATTCTCTTTCGAGTGCGTGGGTTTGCAAACAACGACAAACGTGACCTTTCACTTAAAGCCACAAAAGTCTGTGATGCGCAACGAAATGGTGGCACATGCCACAGTCCACAGAGCCAGTCTCGGATTTAAAGCGTCTCCGGGAATGAGGTTTCACTTTTGTGGATGTGTGAATGGCCTTAGATCCCATTCCCCAGCAACGAAAACCCTAAATACAGAGCAAAAAAAAAGCAGGAGTTTAAAAATTAGCAGAAGATCAAGCATATTCTAAATAATGCTAGAATAAACCCTCTTTATAATATCAATATTCGATTTTCTTAAGTCAGCTAAAATGAGTAGTACACATGTAGGGGAAAGATTGTATGTGTATGAGAGTGAATACAACAAAACTGAAATAAAGGAATCACTGATAATAAGAATTTATTTATTATTTTTCAATAATTTATGAGGTTTTTTATTATTTATTTTTATAAAGAATTTTGTACCAAATTTTCTAGGAGCAGAACATTTGTAAATTGCCGAACGAATTTAGTATTTCTTTGGGAGCCGTGTTTTGGGTATATTGAATATTTTTCACCAACACATTTTTCGCAGTGCACATTTCTCAACCCCTTTCCCTTTTCTCTTCGACTCTATTGCATGCTGGCCATTGTGCAGGTAACGCGATCTTGGCCCGCTTCAACGAGGTCTACGAGACGCATTCACCGCCGCCACAAGCGGTCGCACCTGCCTCGGAGTCCGCCGCGAGCCCCCCGCCAACTACTGCCCACTCCGCCACTGCTGTTCCCGCGCAGCAGCAGAAGCCCCTGCTGCCCCCCGATCTCGTGTGTGAACGGGCCCGCATCGAGCTGCGATTGAACGAGATCGAGAAGAAACAGACGGCCATTCGGACGGCCTGGCTGGAGTTGCTGCGATCCCTGCGGGAGGCACGAGAGCTGAGCACTCTGGAGGAGGGCGTGTCCTTCGTCACCAACTGGATCCTGCAGGAGGCGGAGCAGCTCCTTAGCCGCCAAAGGAGCATTGCAGGGGATGTCCGGGGCTGTGAGGCCCTGCGCTCCGCCCACGATCAGCTCGAGTTGGAGTGCCGGGACACCTACGGTTGCTACGCCGAGCTGCTCTACAAGATCGAGAGATTCGCCGGGGACAGGCAGGCGTCTCCCAAGGACTTGGTTCTGTGCCAGGATCTCCTCTCGCAACGGGATTTCATGCAGTTTGTGTGTCGCTCCTTTGCCAAGAGGTTGGAGCGCCGAAGGAATGTCCTCATGACCGCCCTGAGGTTCCACCGACTCCTCGACCAATTCGAGGAGCTCCTGACCACGGGTAACCATGTGCTGGAGGTGGACAGCCGATCGCTCGACTGGCCCGAGGCGGAGCAGCTGCTCATGCAGCTAAAGAACAACCAGGAAACGATGGGTGAGTTTGGAAATTATCATGTTCAATATCTGTTTTGCTCACTCAAAATGGCCATCGAACCCTGACAAAAATATGTTAAAATTGGTATGATAATTATCATAGGCATGACAGAAAATATTTTGAGCGGAAAACTCATAACAAATACTTTACACAATTGTCACGCTTTCAAACTTCAGTGATGTTAAATATAAACAAATTAAAAGAACTTTCTCTAATCGAACCGAAAATATCTAACTATAAACTTTTTCTTACTGATTATATGTTAAAATCTTACATTAGTAAATACAACCGATCTCTAAGCCATACTTATCCAACATATCTAACATCACCAGGCCACGTCGAGCGCGATCTTGTGCGTGAAGGTGAGAAGCTGAGCGACATGCTGGCGATGCCGGTGAAAGACGCTCTGGGTCGCGACCTCCAGCTGGACTACAGCCCCGAGATCGCCCAGCTGCGGCGGCAGATCGACGAGAGCAGGCGGCGGCGTCAGGTGTGCGGCCATCGGTTGGCGCTGCAGCGGCTCACCTTGGAGCAGGTGACCCACATCCACGCCTACGAGGAGGACGCGCGGAGGGCGCGGGACTGGCTGCAGGAGCTGTACGCCGTCTTGCTGCGGTGCCACTCCCATGTCGGCTGCAACATCCACGAGATCCAGCTGCAGAAGGACGAGCTGCAGGGGTTCGAGGAAACCGGCCGGGTGAGTTTTCCCCTCTTTGCTGGGTTTATTTCGGGGGGAAATGAGATGGAGGCAGTGCATCCGCGTGGCAGACAGAGAAAGGGAGAGCCAGTTTGGCTAACGGCAGAGTGACCGATAAATTGCCCAGTTCGAGGCGAACTTTCTGGCGGAAAATCAAGGCCTCTTTGCGTTGATACAAGGTTGCCCAACTAGTGTTCCAGCCCATCAACATAAAATGATTCTATAAAAGTATTGAAAATACAATTGCATTTGATGTTGTTCTTAAAAAGAAACATATTCTCATAGGATTTAATGATCTTAGAAAGTGACTCAGGTAGATTGGTATATATTTAATCCTTATAATTATTTAAAATTCCCTTACTTATTGACACATTTTAAACCAATTTCTTTGCACCTCCCTTACATAGAGCATCTACCACTACGGCTGCCAGTTGCTGGAGGCTTCCCAGACACTGCGCCTCTGCTGCAAGCTGGATCCGTCGGGGTCTGGGTCGCAATCCAATCCCGGCCAGAGCTTGATCAGTGATGAGCTGGAGCACACGTGGCACAGCCTGCAGTCCGTGGCCCAGGAGCAGATGACCAGACTGCGGGTCTCGGCCGTATTCCATCGCTCTGTGGAGGCCTACTATCGCCAGCTGAGGGAACTGCGTCCGCTCTTGACCCAGGAGCTCTCCGCCCAACTGCAGCAGCAACAACGACAGCAGCACAACCGCAGCAGCAGTGGCATAAGTAGCGATGCTGAGGGAGAAATCGAAGCGGAGCTCTCTCCACTGGGAGAAATGCCCCCTCGCTTGCAGCGTCATCTGGTGGCCAGGGAGCAGCTCCTGGTCGAGGTGGGCAGAATGGTCAGGTTGGGAAGACTGCTGAAGAAGCGGCTCAAGGAGCCCTTCGTCCTGGATGCCCTGACGGGCAAGAGGTGAGTTCAAGTGAATTGTAATCTATGATACACCTGCAGTAGCGTGAGTGCCTGGACTTCAACCTTATGTCGGCGGCTACTTCATTATGCTCAACGCATAGAACTCAGACGGGAAAAACAGCAAAACGTTTTGCATATCAACTTAAGCATGAGAAAGATTTTCACTCAACTCACTCGAACTCGCGGCAAATTAACTAAGGAAAAACAACAACGAAAGAGCAAAGAACTAACAAGTTGCTAGAAATAAAACTAAAAGAAATGATAAATGGGAATTGAAAATGGAAAAAGAAAGGCAACTTGCCAATACGCTTTAAAAATGTGGGATGAGAATCCTTATGTATAAAAAGAAAATATTCTTTTGGGATTTATTTAATTTTCTTACCGTACCTTATGATAAATGACGTGTTTAACACCTATTAAATGTCACAATAAAATTGAACATTATGATTCAAATTATAAGGAATTATATAAAAACATAAAGTCATTTTAAGACCCATCAAACCGCTCAATTCTTCCCAAGTAACCGCAGACAACCAAAAATAATTTTTGACAGAATGAAACAAATGTCAAGCGGCCGCGACGCACTCGAAAAGATCCACCGCCCAACAGCCGAAAAAGAGCCAAAAAAATATTGAATTAAAATAAAAGAACTATGCCATATAGAAGATCTTTCCGCCCAAGAGCCGGCGTCCAAATCCAAGTAGTCTATTTCAGTGCGTGGTCCAGTGCGGTCGTCGTTCGGTCCTCAGTCGAATTGGTTTCTCGGTTCGGAGCGCGAGATTTCAAGACAACTGTCAGTTTGTGAAATTAATGGAACACTCGGAAAGAATATATATTTAGTGTGTGCGAGATAAAGAGTGAATTTCCTGGAGAACGTGCGTGACAAGTGGGTCAAAGTGGGGAGCATTGTGATAGGAAGGTGTTATATATAGAAGTGTCCTCATGGTTACCACTCTCGAGCATTTGCTAATCCCGGCACAGTGAATAATTGAATCCACAATTATCGGAGAGCCACAGCTCCCTTCAACTGGCCACTAGCCAAAAGCGTGTTATAGCGTCTTACGTCAAACTAATTGTTCCCCAGTTCCCCGAAAGACAGAAAAAGGGAGGCGCCGGCTAGACAACTTACTTGAAAAAGCTCAAAATGTTTGCCAGATTTCGTAATTTGTTTGCCAAATCAAAGGGAGACGAGGAAGTGGAGCAGGAGGTAGCACCCAGGCCGGAAGTGCCCAGCATTGTGGTGGACGAACCGCCCAACGAGCTAGAGCCTCCGGTGGAGGAAAGTGAAAATAAATCCCCAAATGGAGAGCAAACTGAGGCTAATACCACTGCTCCCTTGGCAAGCGAAGAGGAGGATTTGGCGGGAAGTCCCCATGAAGTCCTAAGTGATTCCTCAAGCGATCTCAGCCGACTTTTGGAGGCCATAAACGAGGCCAGTAAACTGCCGGAAGTGAGTAGTGAGGATACCCAGGGTGAAGATGAGGATTACGAGGACGACGACGATGATGAGACGGCCAGCACTTCGAGTGTCAAGACCAAAATAGCCAAGGCCTCCATAGAAAGGGATATCATTCTGGAGGAAACCGAAGAAGAGGAGGAGGATGAGGTGGACTCTGGGCCACCTCTCAAAAGCCTGGACAAGATCAAGGCCCTCATTCGCAACGATAGTGAGACGTATCCGCAGAGCGAATATACCGATAATGAAACGCCCTCGCACTCACGCACTGCCTCTGTGGATTCCGGAGCCCCCGATAACCCGCGTCTTTCTGGTGATTTCAGTGTGGTGGCCGACGAACTGCCTCTGGACAGCAGCCCCAGTCCACCCCATGACAGCGGAAGAAACAGCAGTGCTGGCAGCGAGGTGCCCGCAGAGTCCGCGCCAGCCACTGTGCAGGTGGTGCCCACGGGAAGCAACGAACTGGCCTGCGCCGCCATCTCCCACAAGCTGGGAGCCATTGCCGAGGTCGCCGAGTCCCTGGACGCAGTCATCCGGGATGTCCAGCAGCAGGAGGGAGCAGCCAGCAGTGGGATCACCAACGGCACCGCACCCCACGGCATCAAGAAGCTGGGGAGCATCGAGGTAAGCTTAGATAAGGCATGCTGATAAAGAACCATCATCCTTGAACGGATATTGCTTTTTGTCATTCCCCTAGGACTGGCACTCCCGCTCCACCGAGGACGAGTCCTTCGCCACCGCCTCCGAGGGCAACTTCACGCCCAACTCGCACTCATCCTCCTTCCAAACGGCCTCGGGACGCACTAGCTCCTACATAGGCTCGGCTAAGAACTCCTTCGACGAGGCGGATGACTCCACCTTGAGCACCTTCGAGATACCCGAGCTGCCGCACTCCCCGGTGAACATGTCCTTCGATAGCTCCGAGCTGAGTTACTTCTCCGCCCATCAACAGAGGATGAAGAGTGAGGATCAGGACAGTGTGGTGGGCGTGGCCGAGCTGCACAGTCAGAGTGTGACGCCCACGCCGGACGAGGAGCAGCAGCACCTGCTCCTGCCACTCCCCCTGCCCCAGGCCATCGAATCGGACAGTGAGGTGGAGGGCTTCAGCTTGGCCACGGGAATCACCACGGAAACGGCCCCCAGGATGTCCAATGCCCACACGCCGGAGGTGAGCTACCGATCCGCTGATAATACCGCTCCGCCTTCAACTAACCCCAACGAATCCAAACCGCCGACGTCCTGGCGACGCAGTAAATACTACGAGAACATAACGAAGCAGACGATCAAGGGATTTCTCTAGGAGATGTGGCCCACCTGTGCCACCAGAAAGATGAGCCCAATGCTTTCCCGCCCAATTAACCCGCGCCATTTGCTTCTCCGCCGATGCTCGACATTCTTGCCATTAATTAGTTGGCATATTATTTTTGATGTTTTCCTCAAAACCTATTTTAGCCCATGAGCTAAAAGTTTTTCATCCGTTTTGTTTTGTTTGCTATCTTATTTAGCATGATTTTTTTAGTTACTAAATTGCTTGCATAAAATTGATTGAAATATTTCTTGGTTCAAACTTGTTCTGTTTTATTTATCCCAGCTTTATAACTAGTAATTATTTTCTTAGTTCAAATTTAGTTTAAGCCCTGCAAAATTAGAGAATTCCAGAATATCTATAAATTATTTATAATAATACATTTCATTCAGTCACAGCCAGTCGAAATTTTTTGCCATTAATTGTATGTTTAATATTTATTTATAACTATTTCTCCCCACACAGTCACAAACTATAGTGCAATTAATATTGGAAATGTTTTACCCCAAAAATAAAGCTAATCATATACACTTTTGTCAATAACTTTTCAGATAATTTTCTAATATTAAGTTAACAAGTAAGTAGAGGGAAATTTAAAATTAAATTTTCAAATCCCTGAAAAACATTGCATAACTTTAGGCGGGAATCGGGAAAAGTCATTGCCATCATCCGTACTTAACTCTGAGTGCTCTTTTGGACTTATTCCACCCTTCATATTTTTTTGGAATCTGCCTGCGTGGGTGGCCCTTTCCCTAAACATTTAACAAGTGGTCCTCAAGTGATTTCAATTATCTGAAATGTGAACTGTCAGCGGGCGAAGCGGGGAAATGGGGTTAAGAGGGGTGGCTTTCATTCCGTGAGCTCCTCACTCAAGTGGCTCATTAATCTCAATTAAAAACATATAAATAAAATGTTCAGAGTGTGGCGAGTGAGTGAAAAGAACTCATACTTAGCAAGCTGATCATCCAGAAAGGCGGGCCAAATATCTACGAGATTCTTTTCATGCCGTTCGACCAGATTCCGTGACGTGATGGCGCTGGAAGAATAATTTGATAAGTTCGAGCGATGATAGCGAAAAATATAACTTGCAACTGGGGGCATTGATTGCATGCGATGGATATTGCACGAAGTCGCAGTCCGGAGCCAAAGTCAAGCTTCAAGACACGCATTTTGGGCGAAAAACACTTCGTAAATTGAGGTATAGAGTGTGGTGAGGGGTTGCAAATGCGGGCGGTCAGTTGGCCCCCTATTAAGACACGATACGTCTGCTTTCCTCAGCCGTTCTGGTGTTGTTATTCTGCTCTTCCTGTCTTCACTCTGTTATTAAAGTACCAAGGCTGCACTTGAATATGTTGCGGCTTGGGATACCCTTTCTTAAATGGGGTGTATGGGATCAAGGTATACTTGTTTTAAGAAGATAAAAAACAAAATTTATAATAACTATATAGTTGGATAATATATATTTATCTCAAGGAACTCCATTTTAACTTTCTGAAGAAAGAGGTATACCACTTTTTATCTGATGAATTAAATAACCTTTTTGATTTACCTCACTGTACTTGAACTTTTGTGGTTTTCTTATTCTTTAAACTTTCTCTTGCCTTCTTCATCGAACCTATAATAATGGAGTGTACAGGGTACAAGCTCTTCGTTTCTCTTTCTCCCAAAATCTCCCCATACCTTTCGTTGGTATTGTAATTGCTGAAAAGCCGGGCGCAGGGCATTAAAAATTGAAATCATGAATTAACGACGCCGCGAATGCCAAGAGCACTTGTTTATTTATGTCGTCCCCCGTGAAGCCCCTCGTCTTGCCTCTCTTTCTGCCGCATATTCCCCTCTCTCTCCAACAATCTCTTCTCAAAATTGAAGCCGGCTTTTTGAAAACCGAGCTTAACGAGAGTCAAGAGATCAACAAAAGAGGGAATTTTCCTATACCAACTGAGCGAATCGGGTAAAATTCACTCTGCTCTTTCCCATCTGCCGCTGCCCGTAGAATCTGCTCAGTCTTCGGTCTCCGGTCTTCAGTCTTCGGATCTTTGGTCAGTCTTGTTCGAAGTTCGCGGCGTTCGGTTGTTCCGCTGTTTGCAAGGCGGCGCGCGCGTTTTAGTTTTCCGCTTCTCCTGCGCTCGAATAATGTGCGAATAAAAACATATCTATGTAAATTAAGTTGGGCAAAAAACGAGGAGGAAAACAATAAATTTGGCACTTCAAAAAGCGAAAAAAACGAAAATAATCAGCCATAATTTAGCCAGAACATTTTTGACATTCAAAAACGCTTGGCGCTAGTTTTTCTGTGCTAAATTTATTGTTGTTGTCAAATGTTCGGTTCTGTGACGACCCTCAAATACAAAACAAAATGCTTAGCAAATAGAAATCGACACAAAATGCGGGCAAGAAATATTTTTCAAAAATATTCGGCGATTTGATGCATTGAAAGGCGTTTTTCTTCTGAGTCATGTGCACTTTTCCTTGCCTTTTCAGCGTACTATAACGGTCCACGCCCCAGAAAATTTCAATCAACGAATTTTCTTTCTCGTTTCTAATTTTTTTTTTGGACAACAACATGTGGATGGCCAGCATTTCCTCAATTGTGCTACTGTAAACTTTTATAAAAGGGAACCTGCTCTTCCCAATGTTGTTGTGCGCTGTTTTATTTTTAGCCAGCGCAAAGTACAATTAAAATAGTTTACATTACGCCAGCAACGGCGGCGACTATTAAAAATTGGGAGATACACCAAAAATTACCTAATAGAGGCAGCTGGGCGCACACGACGTATGCGTAATGTATTCAAAAATATATATGGAAGAATCCATGAAAGATGACGGACTGACTGACGACTCCTGCCAATGCAATTGGCACATGTTACAGATCTGACGCACATCCGAGCGCTTTACCGCTGGTACATAGTATCTGTATCTGTAGCTTCCGAGTATCTGGGCTAGAACAACAGTTTAGCTTTGCGAAAATTACTCAATAGCTTGTTGTTTTAAAAATAAACGCGAATCGAGCATTGTCTTTGGGTTTTCTTCTGGGGGGGCAGCGGGGTCTTCAACGAGACTAGCACACGCATCAAAGGCAATTTTCTCAGGCTCAATATGCAAAAAGTACACACGGTTCTCTCGCCTGTATAGCTCTATATATATAGCCACTATGCCATAACAAACAGGCGTTGGAGCGACAGGGAGAGCGCGAGTATGAAGTCATAGTGATCGCGGCGGGCAAAAAGAATTCTCCTATTCGAAAATCTACCGATTCGCAGCGGTTCTCAGACGATCGCCGGCGTTGATAGCGTTCGCAACGAAATCGAAACGAATCCCCTGGCTGCCCTAACTAACCCGACAAATTTTGTACTTACAAAGACGCAACGCGAGTGACTCGTTCTAATAGTTCCACTTTCGAGCAGAGTTCAAAATGCCAAGCACGCGAAACAAGCAGGGGAAATAAGCCAAACAAAAATACGAGAAAAACTAAACGACAGAGATTACAAACGCCCACGCAAAACACACAAAACTACAAGCACTCAATTCTCGAAAGTTAGTAGAAAATAGCAAAGAAAAAAGGAAAGCAACCATGGAACGCCGCCAAGCCCTAGACTCATCGATGTCTTCGCTCTACTCGGTCGCCTCCTCCTCGAACCCCAATCCCCGCCAGCCGCCGAGCAGCCAACTCCAGACGCAGCAGTCGCAGCAATCTCAGCAGTCCCAGCTAGACGCCTTCAATTATTCAGCAACAATGTCATCATCGTCGCCGACTCCGAGCCAGGCCATGTCCACAGCCATGTCCACGTGCACGGGCACGGGAACGGGCCTGGGATCGGGCACCACCCACACCACACCGTCCACCTCCCTCAGAGCCACCACCATCGGCACCGTGGTCGTCCGCTGCGGACCCATCCAGCTGGTGATAGCGCTCCTACAAGTGAGTTGTACTCTTGTATTCAGCAAAAAACCAAAAAGTAAAGCCAGACTGAAAACGACACCAAACAAAACACACGGCGGGACAAAAAGGCCAAGAAATGGGAAACAAACATGCAGAAACATTTATCTAGATACGGGAGAAGTGTTCGGAGAAAGCTCTTGAAGTGCGCGAAATTTATGCGGAAGGCGATCTGGGAGGACTTGGAAAGAGATTTGGGACATGGCACTGGGAGATCTTGAATAAATCATAAATCTTAGAAACCGGGAATCACTTCGTTAGAGGGTAGTTTGGCTGTAAACATGGTGCAGGCTGACATTTATATTGCTCGGGGAATAAGTTCTGTGAATTTCAGTAAACATTTTTAGCAATATAAAGCCTGAAATATACTTAAAATCTCTGGCAGAAAGATAAACCTATCCTCGACCTATATTTAATATAGGTTTGGCATAAATATTGACGTCAAGCTGCACATCAATTAAGTCTGTCAAACACAAATTGACCTTTCTCCAAGGCAAATGAGGTAATCATCTGAATGACGGCATAATTGTACCTGTGCTAATAATGATGAAACATTAAGGGGAATTATTCATTTATTATTTTGAATTTCGAGTAATATATTTTGTGACATAACACAACATTTTCAAACTTCTATCAATCAAATAACTTCAAAACAACAGCCTTTGCAGCCTCTGTCATTCGTTAAAAAAATATAGAGACTTCCAATCTTAATTGATAAATGCCTATAATTATCCAATAGTCGTTACCTCCATCGCACTATGTGGTCGAGCGCCACCCCCTCCAGATCTATGCCACTTTGGCACTGAAAAATTCATGGGCTTCTAATGCCCAAAACTGGTTTACGCTTTTCGATTGTTTAAACTTTAAACCGGCTTCCAACAATTTCCGCGCCAATTAGCACGCCGAACAACGAAAGCAAAAGTTGCTGATAGCGGTTATAAATATTTGAAAAGCGGCAGCAGTAGGAAAACAAACGCCACAAAAAGGTTCAAGGTTGTCTGACATCAGAACGAGATACAAGGCGCAAAGAGCCAACTAAACGTGACAAAAAGAAATGTATCTGCCAGATACTTTCGACAATTAGGCGCAGCTGCTACCTGTCTGGGCTTCATTTGGGGCTGCCCGAATCGGTTTCTCAAGAGAGAAACTTTATTTGGGTCTTCTCTGCGGAATAGACCCCCTTTCTGGCCCCCTGACCAACTGATTCGAACTTGGAGCTGCGACTTGAACTTGAGATTGAGCAGCCTTGCCGATGAAGCGCTACAAGTTTCTTGCCCCGCCGAAGCGAAAAAAACACAGCGAACATTCAATAATTATAGCCAGAGCATCGGTCTATATGGTTTTTGGGGTGCGGGGAATTTACCCCCTGCTTTTTGCCCCAACTTTTCTGCTCATTCAACCTGCGGTCCATTGAAATTTCGGTGTGCCACTTTGTGCCAATTTTTTCTCTCCCCACCGGAATAATAATTTTTGCTTCACTTGCCAGCCGAGACTCAGGGGGCTCCATGTGTTAAACATTTAATTTGATTTGCCACTTTTTTCACCCCCACTTCTTGATTCCGAAAATTATGCAAAAACATTCTACTTGCGAGCCTTTCAACACGTTTCGGTTCTAATACACGCTCGTGTTTCCATGAATCGAAAACTCAGCGACCCCAAAAATACACAGATTTCTTTAAATTTCCGCTGGCAGGCTGGAAACAAAATTGATTTTTCTGGATCGAAAAACTAAAATGTTGCTTACCTGTCCTTGTTTTTGTTGCTACACTCGAACTGGTCCCAAAAAATGCTGTTGAAAATAAACAAGAGCGTCGATTCGATTTCTCTCACGGCTTCGGTTCTCTCAGGTAAACAAATTAGCAACCGAACGGAGCCAAAAAAAAGCTGAAATAAGAACAACAAAAGAGTACAAATAAATACAATATTCCACAATAAAACCTGGCAGATGTACAACAAAAGCCCGAGAAAATAACGAAACAAATGTATGAGCTAAAAAGTGTTCGATGAGCTCAGCACTGTATGGTATTATTGTTATAAATTCCACGTGGGCGGTGGGCGATATTTTTTCGAGGGGGGAAACGGACGTCGGAAGTTCCTTAAACTTTATGGTTTAGCATAAGATTAAAGAAACAATAAGTTGGCAGCAGAACCCTCTTCGTCCCCCGGCTGTATGCATAAAACTATGCAAATATGTCAAAAGTTTCCTTCCTTTCTGGGTGTATTTTTCGAAACAGCAGCAGAAAATTCTTTCAGTTAGTTTTTCTCGGCACTGAGAAAAATCGGATTTATTCTTTATCAAATGTGATGATATAATATGCTTTTAAAATTATAGCTTTGTCTCATAAAATATTTTTCAGTATATATATATTTATTTTTAAATTAAAGTAATTATTTATGTTATAATTATATCCATTTTTCCCAGTGCCCCAACTCCAACTGCCAAACAAAGTTGAGTTATTAAGATTTCGAATGTTAAGTGCTGGCAGGGAGTATGAGTATCTGCAAAGTTTCTCGTGGCACAATGCGATTTAGTGGTGACTATCTGAATGACATTTATTTGCCTGTGAAAAATAGTTGTAAAGATGTTCCGTTGAAAGCAGTGCTCAAGACATGTGGTAGGTTCCACAAAGACTAAGGGAGTGCCCATCACACATTGTCTGTTAGCAAAGCGTTTAATTGGAACTTTATCTCCCTGGGCAACCCAGCTCATCTTATAGTAAAATCGCCCTGACATGATTTACATAGCCGCCCCTCACTTTGGCATGGGGCCCCACCCAGAGATAATTATCCCGGACCAGACCATCGAACTTCTTGGCCATCCGGGCATCAATCTCAATGGATGATTCGGCTGTGGCTCTGACGCAAATTTCGATTACAATGTTTGTTGGTTGATGCAACTCGAAAATATTTACAAGTGTTTGAAAAGAGGGGGAAAATGTTTTGGGCCTGGTTACAAAATGTATCGTTTTATGTGTCTGTTCTGCTGGCTCTGAAAATGAAAAATTAACTTCAAGGCAATTAAAAGGCCGCAATAAACTGGCAGGAGGAACTTCAAAGGCAGAAGATTTACATATTTGTTTAGCTAGACTCACTCTCTAAATAAATAGATTTTCCGTGTAAATGCCAAGCAAGCCGCGAATGCTGAAGATCTCTTTTAATTGAATCTAATGCGCGAGACTAATTTGGGTCTCTGGTTTGGCCATAATGAAGCAATTGGGGCGCGACGGACGACCTGGATTTCGGATGTTGGATTTCAGTTTGCAGATCTTGGTCCGAGATTTGCTCTGATTTGCACACGAAAAGGCCCCAGCCGCGGAAAACTCTAATTGAATTTATGGCAGTTTCATTTGTAAAATCGCGGCTTTTCACTCATAAATTGGCCAGACATATGAGCATGTAATTATGCCCGGCACTGTGCGAGTTGTGTGCCATTGCCTTGGGCCTTTTGGCGTGGGTGAAACGCTGCAGCTGCGCACCGTCTAATGGGGGAGGGAGATGGCACTCGGTGCGGCGAAAGAGACGGGCGATAGAAAGCCGCGCCGAGGCTCAAGAGAAAGAAATGTTTACGACGCTTGGCAGGCACATAAATTTACGCATGAAAAGCTTGCGCATTCCGCCCGCTCTCCAAAGACTCGCCAAGATCCGCGGGATCGCGTTTTGCCAGAAACTGTGACTTCAGCCCGGATCTGCCATCAGGTCACGTGGTGGTGATTTGTCACTGGTATTTATGGTTTTTCGGTTCGAGGCAAGCAGCAAGGGCGTGGATGTCACTTTCTAGGCTGTTCACGTCAGATCTAAAAAATGCTCTTAGATTAATCACAGTTGGGGATGAGTCACCGTCATTAGTAAAATGTCGTGACTTAAAAGAATTATTAAAAAATTTTATATTTGCTCTTATGTTTTCCCCAAAATTCAATGTTTTTGTTTTGGAAACCATTTTCTTTTATTCTATATATGATTGAAAATGTACCAAATATTATATAGATTTGATTTTACTATTTTAATCTTTTCCAAAATTTTAATCTTTTCAAGATTTTTTATAATGGTTACATCAGACACATCCTATTCCTCAAAGATTATATTTACTCCCACTTTTATGCATTTATTATTATTATTGGCCACTAAATTATATAAAATGTTTTGATCCAAGTAAAGACAACCATAAAGGATGTCCTAAGACCACTGCCAAGGCTGGCATACGCAAATAATTTCAGGCAGTGATTTCGACGCGGCCACTTCTTCATCCATCCGATGGCGTGTCACGGGGAATAGGCCGTAAATCTTATCAGTAATTGAAAAATTCCAGCCCTAACTGACAGTATCCAACACCAAGAGCTGGCGGTGAGTGTCGTCGGCGTTTTCGAGCGCTAAAAATAATGTATTCTATGCGCAGACGCATCGCCTGTCTCCTTGCCTTTTGAGTTTGTCTCTGGCCTCGGGACTCTGATGTGGCTCTGAGGATCGCATGGGGGCAAAGGGGTCCGAGATCCACTCGAAAGCCGGCTGGGGATATGCTGTCTATCGGTGGATTTAGTGCAGCTGCTACTTAGCGCAACTGACAAAACAGTTTGGCACGCACTGATTGATAAGCGAGGAAAGCGGTCTTGGAAAATGTAATATAAGAAAATGCAAGGAAAAGGAGGAGGAGCTCACCAGTCGGGCGTAATTTGCCACGCCAAATTATACAGTGGCCTCTCCCTAAAAGTTTTTAATCAGTTGAACCAAAAATGTTACATTCAGACGCCTTTTTGAAACTTTACCATAACAGCTTTATACAATGAATTAAATAGTGAGCATATTTTACATAAGTTGTTCTAAGAATATAGATGAATCTCTTTATGGATTAAACAAATTATAATTTATTCCCTCAAAACCCCATATAATATGAATGGCTGATTTAACATAATGATCACATAAGCCTTATTTTAATTTGTTTATAAAAGTTGTTAATAATTTTGTCATAGAATGTATAACTTAGCCAGCCAGGATCGATAGGGAATAAATAATTTAAAATTTGCTCAAGAGCTTTTTTACCCATTTATTATCCCATTATCGCTTTTAATCGCCATGTTAAATGGGAAATTCTCAATCTCCACAAACACAACCACCTCTCGGGATAGTTGCTTAACAAATACCCTGTAATTTCCGCTTCCCGGGGGTCCACTGTGGCGCATCCAGCTGCTGTAATTGCCGGAGTGGAAGCGACAGCTCGGCGGTTTTCGAGTTAGAGACGCGAAATATATTGCATGTTTACATGGCAACTGATAGTCGCCGATAAACGTTCAATGAAAGTCGCGCATTGCAGGCGACTCCTGCTGATGTTGCTGCTGCAACTTCACCGGCAACCGATGTTGCCGCTGCGGCGCTGCAGATGCTGCAGATGGGCGATGCGAGCCGAGAGCCCCGAGTCGTGGCCAACAATTTGTAGAAACAATTATAGAAATTATCTTTTTGCTGGCTGCGAATTAAATTGAAATTTAAATTGCATTCGATGGCAGCAACAAGATTGCCCAATACGTGTACTCATAATTTTTTTCGGCCGGCCTGGGAAAGTGCGACCTACAAACAAAAACCTGAAAATTGTTTTATGTGCGATGGGTATTTATAGAACCCAAAAGTCTGACATCACTCGGGCGGCTTGCCGATGATCGAGGCGAGAGGCGAAACCTCTGCTAAATAGCAGAATGCTTTTTGTTATTTTTTGTTTTATGACAAAACCAAGTTAAGTTTAATGGAGGCACAGAGCAAACGCGTCAGAGCGTGCTAGCCACACGGAAAAAAAGGTAAATTCAGTAAATTCATTTGCATATGGGTATATTTGTACAATACCTTAATGCTGTTTGCTCTCTATCAAATGGCTCACACACACGAATGTTGCTGCGGTTCTTTATTGGCCTGTTTATACAAACTTTTTATGGCCCCGGTGGCCTATGTTTGATCAGGAGCAAAACACACAGGCACACGAGCGTTTGATTTATGTCGCTTTAATTAGCCAATTTCAATTTGTATTCAATTAGCTCACCTTTATTGGAGCAATCGCACGGCCACAAAATGAAATTGTCGCAAAAAGACACACATGTGATGCGAAAATGTACCTAAATTGCATATTAATGGGCGGATGAGTGGATTTTGGTTTTGGGTCAAGGCTGGCTGGTGAACTTTTGCCAGAAAAGAGCACAAAATATACATATAAAAATAGGCAAGGCTTTATATTTCCATTTCTCTTGTAAACACTTGTGATTAACTTGTCGTCCTACCATGGAGTTACAAAGTTCCTAGCCAATTTGCTATTTAACTCCAACTATTTTGTGCAATTTATCTTGAAAAGGATGCTATAACAGCACCTTTCATCTGGCAATCTGGTAAATAAATCAGGTAAAACAAGCCAACGCCTCCGCAAATTGCGATTCCCAATTAAATCGGCGATCGTTGTCCGGGATTACGTATACGTAGCCAATGGCCGTAATGAAAGAGCGGTGCGGTCCGGCGCTCTATAAAAATGCGCAATGATTTCACACAAAACGATAACAGAGCAGCAAAAGCAACAGCGTCCACAGCGCCGAGGTAATTTCATATCGAAATCGTGTTCTATTCGCTGCCGCAAAGTATTAATTTAAAAGCCAAAAACGTGTTTCACGCTAAGCGCCTCAAAGTGGACGATTGTAGCCCCTCCTCGTCATCCTCCCTCTGCAGATCATTCTATCCGGCTTTGGTAGAGCTCGGTGTACTCTTTGTCAAGGGTTCTGTAATAATATACTTATAACAGAATCATAAATGCAGAATTAATCATGCGTTTGAAGAATAAAGTTAGAAAATATATTATAAACATCAAACTATCATACTCTATATGATACATCCTTTGGGATCATTAATCATCGGGATATTAGATATGCTATTATGTTGAGGGAAGTGGGTGGAAATGAGGTGAGACAGTTGGTACCTTGAGGTAAAAATCTTACGATGCGATCCTTAAAACATTGTAAAAGTAAGGTCTGCATGGTAATGTTCTATAAATTTCTCAAAGGTGTCTATATGAGTATAACACTCACAGTCGGAAAGAGTATTTCGTTCTTCGGTTCTCCCTCCCTGCATTCCTTTCCTGGGTGTTATTGTTTTGAACCGCCGATGGGGCTTTTGGCATTATATCATCGCCGTCTGTGCCGGGTCTTTGGGCTGGAGAGGGGCACAAAGCGAACCCAAATCCTCCCACTCCCACTTGGCCACGATCTTGGAGCACTTCCGCCATTCGGACCCCTACACTAATGCCAGGCGAAGACGCTTCTAAATGTCCGAATGCATATTACGAGTCTTAACGGCTCGGTGCGTGTTGGTGAGCCTCTTGAAATACGATTCAATTTCGCAATGAGTGACGTATGCTTGGGGGGAGGGGCAGTAGTGAGGCGCCCGTCCATATGCATAATGGTTTATTTTATGCTATATACGTTCGCTTAGTTATGGTCGGCCTGCTTATAGTGATGTCATACCATTTATGGTTCATATTTCAGTTAGGCGGCGTGATTACTCCCCCCTCAGCCAGCCCGTTACACTTTAAAATTTATTCAGATTTTCGAGAATCGCTGGTTTATATGGACACATGTGTATTGAAAACTCACTCACGTCGCATTGAGTCAGTGACTTCGACTGGTTTTTTTATCGCTTTACATCGTCGCCAGTGGGGCACACAATTTAATTTAATAGCCGGGCTATTAATTTGTATTGTAATTGATTAATGGCAGTCGCAGATCAAGCTGGAAACCCTTGGAGCAACTGAATTGGAAATCTACAGGGCAACTTGTGTGGCAAGATTTATTTTAAGGTTTATGGGAAAATAGAAAAAGTTGTATAGAGTTGGAAAGCTTTATATAATTCTCAGTCTAGAAAACCCTTCTTCAGATTTGTGTTCAATAGCTCTCATCGATCTTATTACTCCGGTTACTTTACAGTAAGGGCTTTTCTATTTACCGAGGTTCGACTGTCAACATTTTCGTTGAACAAATTAACGCCCACGCAGCCTTCCCTAAACACAAAACACAACCAGTGGCATGCGTGAAGAAGTCGTTTGTGAGCCATCAGGCCTCAGAGTTCCCCATGGTTCGCCCTGGCATGTGGCACTTTTCCTCGCCTCCGACTCCAGCTGCAGCTCCATCGACACATGCTCATCCCAACAGGAAAAGCTAACGGATGCCATTACCATAAACAGCCGATGCTGACCTTCATTGCAATCAAACAGAGCTGAGGTTGTGGTGCCACTTCTGCAACTTCTGCAGCTTCGGCTTCTGCGGAGGCAGCTTCTGGTGGTGCTACCAAAATTAGAAGCTAGATATTGTGCTTCGGGAGCAGGTTTGCCATTCCCCCGCCGCACGAGATCAGCGCACACGTCTCTCCTGGCCTCCGATGTCAACTGCGAGCCGCATGAATGGGATCGCAGCCAGCCGCTGGGATCCCAGGAACTCGGGAGCCCAGGAGGAACGTGACTGGAACGGATCTGGGGACAGGCCGAAGAATGCCTCCGACCCTTGTGGGAGAAACTCTTTGGATTGCTCGGGTCCTATGCGATATCCCTGGGAAATGCGAAAACAACCAAATGGAATGTGGGTGATCTAAAAGTATTCAATAACTAATCGATCTTGCTGTTAGTTCTTACAAGAAGATGGGTAAGCCATTTGAGTAAAGTTAAAAGGGAGAGTCTTATTGATATTTAACAGAGCTTATGCAAGGTAAAAGCTGATAAATATGATACATCCTATCATCTTTTAAGATCCCAAACCATCAACCATTCTTTAATAACACCCTCGTATCTTCCAGAGTCCTGAGAAGATCTACATCAAAGTGGTAGAGCTAGAGCCAAAGATCACAGCCCTCGGCGAGAACCTGGATGAATCGGTGCGCATGCAGAGGGAGCACGATGAGACCCTGCGAAATCTACAGGTGAGTCCATGAAAATAGTGAAAGAGAAACCCCTTTATTACTGTGTAAAACCCCTTTTTCAGAGCCTGCCTGGACCCATGGATGAGTTCGTCCAGAAGGCGGACAAGCTGCTGGCCAGCAAGCGGATCAGTTCGGAACTGGTCAACGCCATGGCCGACACGCTGAACATTATCTGGCAGGATATCCTGAACCTCCTGCAGGACCGTCAGCACCTTCTGATCCTCTGCACACAGTTCCACGACAAGATGACGCAGTGCTTCCGGAAGATGGACCAACTGGAATTGGCCTGCGAGGAGACTCTGCATCCGCCGGACGTGCCCCGTGTCCAGGAGTTCCTTAACAGATTCAAACAACTGAGGATCGACATGCTCACCGGTGTGATGGCCGCTCTAAAGGATGGAAACGAACTGCTGGCCCAGCTGGAGGAGCTGGAGAAGCTGGAGACCCTGGACACAAGACCGGAGCACATCAAACGCGACGCCACGCGGGCTGTTCATCAGGTTCAGCAGTGGCTGGAGGCCCTGCACGATCGCAGGAACTCCCTGGAGCTGGCCTGGCAGACGAGGAAGACCCAAATGGAGCAGTGCCTGGCATTGGCCTTGCTGGGCAGAGAACTAGTCGATCTGGAGGCAGCCCTGCAACAGGCCAGGATGGAGCTGAACACCATGTACAGTTTGGGTGAATGCGAGCACACGGCCAACGAGATGCTCACCAAGTACAGGGAGTGGAAGCAACAGGCTCTGCTCCTCCGGGATCGAGCGCTCAAGATCACCAGGGCCAAGGAGAAGGTGCAGTCCGCTGGTCACTTCACCGAGGACGAGGCATGTGCTCGTGCCTATGCCGTACTGAGTGGCTGCACGGAGCACCTGGATCTGGTGGATCAGCGAGAACACTGGCTGCACCAATCGCGGGAGTTCTTCGCCAAGGCCGAGCACACATTGAGTGTCCTGGAGAAACTGGAACTGGAGCTCACGAGTGTAAAACTGCCACCGCATTCCCCAGAGAGCTATGCCATGTACTCCAAGGTGGATCGAGATGTTCGCAGCTTCACCGAGGAACCTTTGCGTTTGGGTTACGGCATCCTCGACGAGGTGGGCAGGACTCAACCGGAGACGCAGGGTGTGAAGAGGGTCCTGGATGAGCTGGAGAACCGGAAGGTGTACATCCAGGGCATCTGCGCCAACAGCAGCGAGGATCAGCAGAAGGTGCAGCGGGCCTTGAGTGAATTCCTAACTCATCACAACGAGCTTTTGGCCTGGCTGAGAGCCTCTGGCCAACTGCAATTGCAGCAGAGCGTGGACATGGGCCGAAATCTGCAGCAGGCCAAGCAGTTCCTACTCCAGCACCACGAACTCATGCAGGATCTAGAGGTGCGTGGCTCTAAATTATCCTTGAGAAATATGAAATAATCCAGTTATTGTAGGAATAGTTAGGGCCATTTATTTTTATAAACATTATTGCATAAAGGAATGCTATGAAAATAGAAATGTATTATTTAAACCTTGAATCAAACTACCTATGAAAGGAAAATCTTTATAAAAATATGCTTGCTACACAAATTTTATCACCGAAATGCGTTATAAAGAATTTCTTTACATATGTTCTTCGATTCAGGTGAGTCAACTCTACCAACATTACACATTTATTTTGGGATTGATTCGATTACATAAAAATTGTAATAATTCCTGTATTATGATTAAGTATAGCCAATATAAAAAGTAGTCCCAAATTAATGACACAAAACCCATTGTTTACCCCGTAGATAAAAGGCGAGCTGATCAACCTGCTGCTGGAGTCCATCAAGGTCCATCTGGAGTCCCTGAGTCCCCAGGAGCGCTACGATGTGGACTCCAAGGCGGAGTCCCTGCACAAGCACTGGATCGAACTGAAGGACCTGGTGCTCAAGCGAGTGGATTACGTTTCCCTGCTGATAGATTTCTTTGAGCTGGCCAACGAGTTCTCCAGCCAACTGGACAACATGCAGCGCCAACTGCAGCAAACTCCCGACGAGCACAAGCTGCAATTCCTCCAGGCCACTTGGACGGGCATTGCGGCCACCTTCGGCGAACTGAAGACCCGAGGACAGCGATTCATCAACCTGAAAGTCTGTATCGGGGGAGCGAACTACTACACCATACTTACATACATAAGTTATTTAATCTAAGTTTTGGGGAATTTTCTAATGTCGGGGCGGCGCTGTTTGGTTATGCATGCTGCACTCTGTTTATGCTTCATCTATGCTCGCAAACTTTGCTTTTGGAACAACTAACTGCTGACAGCTGGCGCATTTGCACGCTGTCCATCAGCTCCCAGAAGCATTTTGCTGACGCCGCACAAGCAATCGCGAAAAAGTTGGGCCAGATAGGGCATTCTCAGGGTGGGAGTTGACGAACTGGGATGTACACTTGAGAAAAAGTTTCATTTATTTTTTGTTAATTTTTCACGTTATTTTAGATCATTTAAGTCAACTGGTAACCCTCCCACTTATAAATGTGTCTAAAAGTAGGCAGCAAATTATTTTAAATGCTCAATTACGAGGGTAACATTTTTTTTATATTCAAATACAAAATAAGAAAATGGTTGAGAAATTATAAAAGCTTTGAAAGCAATCCCAAAGGTATAAATACCTTACTACGATGGGACACAACTTTCCCCTGCATACTTTCAAGCGCATTTATATGTGATTTCAAAGCACAAAGTATTTTAAATACTTTTTCAAAACTTTCTTTAAAAAAAAACAATTTAAAACCTCAAGTGTATGCCAGTTTGCCATTCCCAGCGCTCCTCCTTGTATTTTTTGCAAGCCCGCTCAGGGCCTATAAATTATGAACAATATGATTTGGTTAGCCATAAACATGTACTCAAAACGACAACGTCATTTCACCCCATACGTGAACATAAAACCGGGAAGATGCGGCCAAACGGGTGCAAAAGAAATTTTTGAAATTAGAAATTTTGCTCTTCGCGGAGATTCTGCTGCGAGTCTTGTGCGTCGAGAGTTGTTGGCTCGACTCCATAAATAAAGAAAGCAATTTGCGCTGCCGGGCTATAGATAGGTTGTATGTGGCTGGTTGGTCGGCTCGGTCGGATCTGCCTGGCCTGGACTCGAGTAGCAGTGGCAGAAGGCGGCAGACCCTGGCCACAGTCAGTCACAGAAGCGTGCCACGCGCCGCCTTTTCTCGGAAAATCATTCCCTTTCTCGCGCGCGCGACACAGCAGAAAAAACCCGCACTAAAATACAGCAAAAGACGACCAAAAATCAAATGGAAATAAAAATAAAAATCATCTATTTTCCATGCTATTTTTAACGGCGCGCCGCGCAGATTGTGGATCCATATCTCGAGACCAAATCCTCGGCACAGGCGGTGCAAGAGACGCTGAACGACTTCAGTAAGCGGCAGGTCGACGTGACGAGCAGTTTGGAGAATTGGACAACGAGCATTGCGGAGAAGCGAGAAGTCGAATACCTACTCGAGAAAGTCATGAGCGACAATGAGGAGGTGAGTGCGGGGATCGGGAATCTCTGGGTTTAATTGCGTCTAGTCGGGATTTTATAGAGTGCCAAGTATATATATATTTAGACTTTCGCGTTTCCTTGAGGAGGTTTGTTTGAAATGCACTTTGAGCGAATTTCAAGTACAGACATATGCCAATTAGATATGAGAGACTAGATTTATGCATCTGCTTTAAAGATTTTGCATCAAAGAAGTTTTCAACTAATGAGTAGTGTAGTTAAGGCACTTGGAGATTGCAAATTTACAGCCCATTTCTCAGGATGGAACTCAAGTGTAAAATGTAAAATGTTATAGAAATGGCTATATTATTTAGATAAGAAATTAATTTCCAGAAATTTTACCCAATCCCTGAGCTTTTTCTTTAATAATCCTGACACATTTCGACCCCTCTCTAGACCGTGGCCAAGAGCACCCAGGTGGACACCCAGTTGTATCCCGTCTTCACCACCCAGAGCGTGGACTCCAAGCAGCTGCTGATCAGCACCCGCGAGAAGCTGACCCACGTGACCCAGGACATCGAGCGGGCCCAGGATGAGATCCAGCAGCGCATCCAGACGACGCTCAGCATCCAGACGAAGGACCAGCCGTCGCTGGCCAAGATCGAGCAGGTGATCAACAACCTGCGCATGCTGAAGGCCAAGCTGGATGGCATCAAGTACGACTACCGCACCCTGGTCGAGAGTGTGGTGCAGTTTCTGGAGAATATAGTGCAGCTGCGACGCGAGATCGACGACTACTTCGCCCGGCAGCAGAAGGAGCCCGCTTCCGGCGCAGATCGCAGCATTGCGGAGCACGAGAAATTCCGCGATCAGTGCATGGATAAATTTAGATCGCTAATCACACAATCCGAACTGCTGATCGATCGGGTGCGAGTGCTGGAGCCGCCGGGAGCCCGCGAAATCGACACCGATCGCATTCTGAAGCTGCTCGAGAACCTGCGCCTGCACTTCGAGTCGAACAGCAGCGCCCGCATGACGACGCTGGAGCGCCTGGAGAAGATCGAGCAGTTCCGCTCCGACCTGGAGGACATCGATCGCAGCCTGGACAGCGTGAGCCAGCAGCTGCACGAGATCAACAACCAGAGCGTCGACAGTCTGGCGGCGGCCAAGACCACGTCGCTGGCGTTCGAGTACTTTGAACGGACCATAGAGGTGAGTGAACTCCCGGCGATCGGTCTATTGAGGTGGGTTAGGATCGCTCGCACCGGCGATCCACGGCACTATTTATTTGAATTGGGTAAACATTTGGCCGCTAGGCGATGTAGTGCCGGGATTCTGTGGACTGTCGATTGAGAGTGACTGGAATCTTAAGCAGAACTTCAGTAGTTATGTCGATAAAACAAAGATAACCGGAACAAGAATTATTAATCGGAAGTGACATATAGAAATAATGGAGTGTTTGCATACCAGGAAACAGCATATATAGTTACTTCTTGTCTTAAGGAAATATATGATATTATGTCATTGTTATATTTTATATTTTGTATCCTATAGAGTCTGCCAAAACTACTACATTTCCTTGGCAAATATTTTTTTTTTCATATCCGCAATAACTTATTTGAGCGCAAATTTACATATTTTCTTTAATGATGACACCACACGACGCTGAACAGATCTCTCTTGATAGATTTCGCATGGACTTTTGATGGGCTAAAAATTATTGAATGATCTAATCCCATTCTAGTGTTCAATGCCCAGGCAATTGAAATCAACGCGCCATCAGCGACGCTGGGGCCAAACAGCCCACACGATTGAGGTAGCCTCAGGCACGGATATATAGACCATAGACCATAGCCATAGAATAGACACATAAATATAGAACCAATCGATCCCTGCATGGTCTTCGTATTTTTGCATCACTTCCCGCTTACCCTGTTGGGTGGCCACATCCAAAATACTACATCCAACTGGCAGCCCCACAACATTCATCAAATTTCCAAATGGGAAGCGAAACGACGCACTGCCGGGATGACATTTCGAAAATATCGCAACTTTCAAAATGTTGTCGCTGTCAACGGCGGACGATGGGCGATTCAGACAGACAGCGGCAGCTGTCGTTAGTTTGTAATTAAAAACTCTGGGCCAAATACATGAAATACAACTCAGAGATACGGATACAGCGAGCCGAAGCAGAAACAGAAACACATTCAGACCGCTTTTTAATGCACTTCTATTTGCTGTTGGGCATTTGCTGTTATAAATTGCTTCTGGCGTTCCGATTTTTATGACCAGCTAAGCCGAAAGGCGGGTGGAGATGGAAATGCACTAAGAGAAAAACACTTAAGATCAATATTTCACTTTAAAAATGATTATCCTCGGTAGCATCATTAGGAATTTCTATTTCTGCCTAATATTTTCATATCATATATATTTTTTTTGGATATTCAATGAGCTTTTAGCATTTTCTTCTGTGTAAGAGAACATTTTCCCGCTTGGCTGCACTCTGCCTAGACACACTGCGTTTTAGTTGCTGCCTAATGGGTTAATTTGCCGGCGATATATGTATATTTGTTGGCCGTCTCTAAAGATTACCACGTCACTTTTCCGTTCCACCCACATCGTGTAGCTGCTCGAGAAGCGGATCGAGAAGTTTACGGAGTCCACGAGCCAGCAGCTTCTGATAAGCAATCCCGAGAGCGAGCGGTACGTCAAGGACGAACTGCGCAAACTCAACGACAAGTGGCAGGGCTTCAAGGACCAGGTGAAGCAGAAGCGAAAGAGCCTCAACCAGGCTACCGAATTCTTCGAGGTGGTCGAAAAGGTGGGTAATTAAAGGCCCATTAATAATCTTTGATTGGTTCTAAAACTAATCCTTAATCTGACAATTTATCCTTAATTTATAGTCCCGAACATGATCCTTTAATACTTACCACCCATTAATGTTTCCCAGATCGACGCGGAGTACCGTGAGATTAGCTACTTCTACACCAGCGTATCCAACAAGGTTCCCTACCTCCGGGATTCCGTGGAGGCTGGCAACCTGGTCAACGACATCGAGAACTATGTGACCAGCAGGGAGGCAGCCCTGCGCTCCAAGCTGGACAGTGCCTCGCAATGTGCCCACGACATGAACAAGGTCTCGTCCCTGTACAACGATGTGATGAACATCTTCCAGTCCTTCATCAAGCTGAAGATGGACATCAATGTGGTGCAGGAGCGTCTGAAGCAGGAGCAGCGCCAGAAGGAACAGAGGGAGCGGGAGGCGCGGGATCAGGCGGAAAGGGAGAAGGTTCTTCGGGAGACGGAGGCCAAGGAGCGGTTGCTCAGGGAGGAGCATGCGCGCCTGGAGAACCAGCGCCAGCAGGCGGCCATCGAGCAGGCTCAAAGGGAACTGGCGGCCAGGGAGCTGGCTCTCAGGGAGCAGGCCGTCCGGGAGGAGGAGTCCAGATTGCAGGCGATACGGGAGCAAGCCACGCGGGAGCAACTGGCCAGGGAGCAGGCTGCCAGGGAGGAGGAGTTACGCATCCAATCCCTCAGAGATATAGCCCGACGTGAAGAGGAAGTGCGTCTGCAGAACAAGAGGGATGAGGAGATCCGCATCCGCAGGGAGGAGGAGGAGCGATCCCGCAGGGAGAACGAGTCCCGTTCGAAGCGAGAAGAGGAGGCCCGCATCCAGCGGGAGGAGATTACCAGGCTCCAGACCCTTCGCGATCAGGTGGATCAACAGCGCCTGGTGACCGAAAACATCCGCAAGGACATCCAGGTGAACTCCATTTTCACGGAGTTGCGCTACGCCTCTCCGCTCTTCGTTCGTCCCCTAAAAGATGCAGTGGCTCGCGAAGGAGATCGTTTGGTCCTCGAATGCGAGGTCACGGGTACTCCGGAGCCCTCTGTCGAGTGGTTCAAGGATGGCATCAGCATCCAGAACAATTCCGATTACAAGACCACCTTCGACAAGGGAATCTGCCGACTGGTGATCGAGGAGACCTTTGCCGCCGACTCGGCACGTTTCAGTTGCCGTGCCTCGAATCTGGTGGGAACTTGCGATACGAATGCCACACTATCCGTTCGGGAAAATGCCGCAGAGGTCCAGTTGGTGCCCCCAAGAATCCTGATGTTCCTGGAGAGCGGCAAGGCCACCGAGGGCAGTTCCTTCCAGTTCGCTTGTGTGGTGGCCGGAGTTCCTTTGCCCACGGTCCAGTGGTTCAAGAACGACAAGTGCATCGATGATGCGCCCGATTATGTGATCAGCTACAATAATGGTGAGGCCACTTTGAAGTTCGAGGAGGTCTTCTTGGAGGATGATGCGGTGTACACCTGCAGCGCCTCAAATCCCGCGGGAATAGAACACTGTTCCGCTTCTCTCATTGTGGAACGTAAGTGGACTGCATTTTTTATATATGGACATGGTCTATTTAAAACGTTTTTAGTTCCTCTTATAAAATCAAACTAAATTGTAATTTATTATCTTATTTTATGTGTTCCTCTCATTTTAGCTCTGGAACCAACTGAATTGCCCAGCTTCAAGGTTCCCCTCTCGAATGCCATGGCTCGAGTGGGTCAGAAGATCAAACTGGAGGCCATTGTGAGTGGCATTCCCAGGCCAGAAGTCTATTGGCTGCACAACGGCAAGCCCTTCCAGCCGCGGGATTCCAAGGTGAGTTAGATGTTTTTTTTTAAATAGACGGGGAACATTCTAGTAAATGGTACTTTTTACTGGAAATATTTCTCAGTTCATAGAACCATATTGACCATTCCGTACAGATAAAAATTTATTTATAAAATTTTCCGCGAATGATTTGGCTTTTAATGTTTTTTTTGCCAACTTGTTGTCCCCTTTTGGGAGGCGTAAATAATAAAGGAATGACAAAGTGTTGAAATATTAATAAGCGGTTTAACCAGACATCTGAATTACTTTTAACATTAAACAATCTTTAAAATACACTTTTCCAAATATTTTGCAAAAACATTTGTTCCCCTTGTTACCACTTCAAATTATGCATTGAATATTGTAAAAATCTCTTTGTAGTAGAAAAATCAGCATAAACATGTTAGCTTAATTCGGTTTCTGAAAGGAAACCCCCAAAGATTTCCGTCGACTTTCTCCCCGGCGAAGGGTAAACAAATACCACCCAGTACAATTCCCCCAACTGTCTGGCGATTGACCATTTCCATATACACAGCAACTTTGTGTATACCCCATGAAAATCTTTGGCTGGAAGAACCAGCGAGAATTAAACATTTTTTGCGGTGGGCGTTGCATGTGCGGTTCGGACTCGACAATCTTGTAGTTCCAAAATCCGAAAGAAATCATCTGACTGACGTCAGTCACGCATTTTTCCCCCGTTCCCGAAAAAACATGATTATCGTTGATGATCGTTGGTCAAACAGAATTCAAGGCGATCGTTTTGAAAACACGCCAACGCACTTTGCGGACAGATAGTGCGATGCATAAGCTGGGCAGACGGCATATAGACCATACAGACCATATAATATCTAATAGCTGCAATTCTTGGCAGCTCCTCCGTGCAACGAGCCATGCGACCATAGCGAATCCAATTCACCACAGTCAGGCCAGGCAATTTGTTTATTGTGGGCGCCAACATTGTGTACACAAATCTGCCTATATGTATTTGCAGATTTTCATTTTCATTTGGCAAAAAGAGAAATGAGCAGAAAATCTGAAAAAAAATTAAGTTAAAAGAAATGATTTCATTGGCCGCACTTTTAATTGCCGCCGTCGCCGTCGCTTGTTTGATACAACATGATCTCACTTTTATTTGATGAATTAAACCATTTCAATTAGAGGAAAAATATCTCTGATTGTTCTCCATTGGAGCGTTGAACACCTGAACTCAGGTGCTTCCTGCAATTTGGGGCAACACAAAGATCATTTGTTGTGGAAAAATAAACAAAGTGTTTTTCGGTCTGCCCCTCCAGGCCGCCGGATGTGCCTCATCCGCAGACATAGACACTCGCACTCACACTCGTAAATAAGATTTGAATCGCTGTAAAAAAGGAGGAAAATTTAATTGCAAAAAAAAAGCAGAGAGCACACAAAACTAGAACGAGCCGAAAGCGTTCAAAATCCACCATCGTTTTTCGGGGTGTGGTGAATTCCGAAACCCAAACTGACTAGACTTCCCGTGATTTTCTCTCTGCACTTTCAGTACGAATACGGCCGCGTAACGCTGATAATCCCGCAGGCTTATCCCAACGACGCCGGATCCTACGTCCTGAGCGCCAAGAACCTAGCTGGCGAGGCCTATACCAGTTGCAACGTGATAGTGAAGGGTCGCCTGCCCAACGAGACCTCCGATTCCGAGATGGCCAGCGACATAGAGCCCATCAAGCCAGCCGTCCACCTGCCCCTCAAGGACGTCTCCATATTCGAGGGCAAGCCCGTGAGGCTGGACTGCGTGATTGTGGGTCAGCCGGAGCCCGAGGTCATCTGGTACCACAACGAGCGACCCGTCAAGGAGTCCGCCGATGTTCAGTTGCTTTTCCAGGGGGACAGATGTTCCCTGATTATCCAAGAGGTCTACCAAGAGGACGCAGGCCACTACAAGGTGGTGGCCATCAATTCGGCGGGAGAAGCATCCAGTAGTTGTGAACTCAAGGTCACTCCATTGAATCAGGCGGAACCTGCCACTCGGGCCCAGGCGGAGAGGCAATCCCTGCCCAAGGATGCGCTGCCCAAGTTCGAAAGACTTCTCTCTGATGTCCTGGCCGATGAAGGCGAGCAGGTGGTCCTCGAAGTCCAGGCCAGTGGCGATCAACCGCTGACTGCTCAGTGGTTCCTGACCAACAAGGAACTCCAGCTGGACCAGAGGATCACCACCCAATCAGACTCCGAACTGGGTATCTTCAAGCTCATTCTGAACAATGTGAGTGGCGATGACAAGGGCGTTTATACCGTCAAGGTCACCAATCCCGCGGGGGATGCCAAGTGCTTTTCGCATCTCATAGTGAAATCCGTGAACGCTCCCGAGAATCGCAGGAGTAGCCAGTCCTCAGTGGAAATCCTAGACCGTCACCAGTGTCCCGAATTTAAAGAACTGTTCAGCGACAAGCAAGGCGAAATCGACGAGGTGATCAAGTTCGAGTGCATTGTCAAGGGCAAGCCCACGCCAAAGGTGCACTGGTTCTTCAACGATCAACCCGTTCATGGTCACAATTTCCTGGTCTCTACCAGTGGAGAACGTCAGGTGTTGACCATCCAAAAGCTAACCCACGACGCCGTGGGCAAGATCAGTTGTGTGGCGGAGAATGAGGCAGGAAAGGCCACCTGTGTGGCCTTCTTGAATATCCGGGGCAGCGGTCCGCCCGCCTCTAGTGACGTTCAAACAGTGAGCCAGGAGCACAACACGGAATCTTCGAGGGTGACGATCAAGAAGCAGACCTTTACCACCACCTCCACCTCGCAGGTCAACTCCTATGAGGGAAATGCCCCGCAAACCGAGGTGCATCACTCCTCCGCCCACATTGATCAGTCCCTGAAGCAACTTGGCCAGCAGAGGCCCGAGATCGTGGAGAGTCACCACTACCAGGAGCTGCACAAGAGCAAGGAGATGAGCAGCCCCAGTGTGCAGCAGAAGTCCTTCAGCTTCATCCAGTCCAGTGCACCCAATGGTCAGTCCGCCGTGGCCATTCCCGATTCGCCCACTCGCCTCAGGAGAGAGATTGCTCCGAGGTTCACCACTCCCCTCAGCGGAAAGATCGTGGATCAGGGCGCCGATGTCAGCATGGAGGCCATTTACGATGGCTTTCCCTCGCCCGAGATCAAGGTGGAGAAGAACGGAGGTCAGCTGTTCGAGGATGCCCACACCAAGATCTCCAACAAGTGCAATCGCGTGACCATCGAACTCAAACAGGTGGGCGTGGCCGATGCGGGACGATATGCGGTGACCGCCTCCAACACGGTGGGTCAGTCCACCAGCACAGCGGATCTGGTAGTAAAAAGTGAGTATTGGTAAGAGGGTATTCATAGGGGGACATTATATGGCAGGACTGCTTAATTTTAGATTCAATAGAAGTAGGATTGTAAAAGGAATATCTCCAGGTTATTTAATTTTTTAGCCCACTGATATTTATATTTTATTGCTCGAATTAAATTCCTCTTTTAACTTCAAAAACCCTGACCCATTAATTACAAATAAATGTGGAAATTTTTTCTAAGGGAAACATAAAATACAGCACAAACGGAAATGTTAAATGTTAATTATTTAATGGCGCCCAACGTTAGGCTGTCGGCGACCTAATTTAACCTATCCAATTACGACCACCCCCAGACTATTTGGCTTGGGAAATCGATTTCCCAGAATTAAACGAACTAAAAAAGCTGGCGAAAAGTGTTCACAAATCTAAAAAACCGCATACACATGTTCCCCTGGCTATAGACCCTATATCATATGTTGGCGTTTGTTCCGTCCACATCAATCAGCGGAGAGCATTAAAGTGTCATTGTCGAGGGACGGGGGGACAGGAGCGCCAATAGATCTTCAAACGTCAATGCCGTGAACGCTCCCCAGAATATTGATGAGTTTTTAGTGGTCGCCGACGGGGTTGTTGGAGGATGATAAGGATGATGATTCTCGGCTATATTGTTCTTGTTTATATTTCAATCTTTTCTGTTGGCTGGTGGCTGCCCGGGTGAGGGAGATTCTCTTGGCCAATGCAAAAGATTTTCTTACAAAAATTTATAAATATTCTCTGGCAGCCGTGGGGGTGGTGGTTCAACGGGATGTGGATATGGTCGTGGATTGGGGCTGGGGCTGTGGGATAATGTCTGCAATTATTATTATGTAAATCGCGTTGAAGACCGAGATCGTTTATTTACTCGGCCCGTTTGCAGATTTGTCGCTGCCGCCTGCAATCTGTGTTTGAGATTGTTTTTACTGCCTGTCGGCTGTCTGAACGAATTATTCATTATGGCCGATTATTGGGACGGCTGTTCAAGTAAATTATTCAGCAAGAAATCTGTTGCAATGACACACAAAGGCGCACAAATGTTAATGCTCATTGTTTTGGTGTTCTTTTCTTCGAAACACATAGAGACCATATTCCCACCCGTCTTTGGCCGACGTCTGCAGGCTCAGGTAAGCAAGAGGGGCGAGAAGCTGACCATGGAGGTGGAGGTCACCGGGTTGCCCGAACCCACGGTCACCTGGCTGAAGGACGACAAGCCTCTCAAGGAAGCTGGTATCTCTGAATATCGCCTGCTGGCCCAAGGAAACTCTTACAGGCTTATTATCGAAAAGGGTAACTATGCATTTTCTGTACTTCTTCCGTTTAAGAATCTATATATGTTGGCTTTTTCACTTTTTCACTTTCGAATTTTCTTTCAAAATTGGCGAAAGGAAATGACAGCCAAATGGCAAAACAGGCAAATTGTTTACTTAACCCACATTTTTCAAATGTTTAATTTATCGAACAGCATCACTAAAATGTTTTTGCAAACATCTCAAGCAAAGCCTTTGGGTCTCAAAACATGTTTATATAAGATTTAATTGCTTGTTTTATTTTTGTTGCGCAAATCTTTGCTGAACAGTCTTATATATTTTGAAAGACTATATAAAAATAAATGTAATATCGCCATATAGCAACATCCTAACTAACTCACAGCTTAAATTAATAGTTAGCCCTCAAAAAAAAAAAAAATATATATATATATATTTTATTTATTGTTCACCTTTCTGTCTTTTTTTTAGCACAAACCTCGGATTCCGGCAAGTACATGGTGCGAGCCACAAATGCAGGAGGTGAGGCCAAGAGCATCGCCGACTGTGCCATCCTGGAACCCTCTCCGGAACGCATGCAGGAGGTGGTCAAGACGATTGTCTATGAGACGGGCCCCGTGGCAGCTGTGGCCCCATCCAGCGATTTCAAAACCGAAGTAAGTGTGCATGTGCTCAATATCTAACCACCGACTACTATGCATTATCCTCCACGACTCACCTTTACAACTCTTTCAATCTACTCCGATCTATTCTATCTCTTCTTTTTCGACTCTGTTAACTTATAATTTAATATCGATCAATATAATAAACCAAACTTTTGTGAATTTTCTCCTCTCATGATATCAACGTCGTTCGTTCTTTCGTTTCGCTTTGCTCATTCCACGGGTTTGCCACACCACCTACTCCATCATCACACAAAAATACACTGAAAACGATTTAGAACCCGAATCATACTCAGAACGGCGAAAACCAACAGTCGTACCAGAGCAGTCAGACCGAAGTGACCAGTGCCAATGACCTCCACGGTTTGTCCGAGTCGAAAGTGATTACTGAGCATCGTTGCACCACCGAGGCAACCATGCGTCTAGAGCACAAATCGAACTATCTGGATCTGCCGGAGCTGACCCCACGTCCCAAGACACCGACCACAAACGATACTATCACCATCACCTCGAACACTGCCACCGCCAGCATGGATCAGCCAGATCAGACAGAGCCCACCGCCACAACCACCAAAGCCCCACCACCAGTGCCCCCCAAACCGTGTACACCAGTGATGGCCACCACCTTTGGCCAACAGCAGCAACCGCCGCAGACGCTGACCAGCACCAGATACGAGCAGAGCGAGCACAAGTCGAGCACCACCTCCTCCTCGTTCGACTACTTCAAGAAGATCGATGAGGAGACCGTCATCCAGCGACCCAACCCACTGACCTTCAAGCCCCTGGAGACGGTGGTGCGAAAACCACAGGCGCAATCGCTGGCGGAGGAACTGAGGAGTCTCAACCTGATACCAGGAGATGCCCCGGAGTTCTGTTACTCACCGAAAACCGAACGGAGCGAGCCCAAGGTGCCACTGATCACAGAGAAGATAAAAATTCTTTCCGAGGTCCAGCCCAAGGAGCCTCCACCACAGGGAGGAGTACCCGTCTTCCCGCCACCCCTGGGCCTCCAGACGGTGCAGCACGAAACCACCACGACCAAAGAGGTTAAGGTGGAGTATGGACAACCGATTGTGCGACCTGCAGCAGTGCTGGCCACTCCTGCCCAGCAGAATCCTCGCTCGCCCTCACCCAAACCCTCCGCCGAAGGTGTGGCCATGTCGAGGCTCTGGACACCTACTGGAGTGACTGGTTACACCAGCGATGTAGAGCAGAAGTCAGAGAAGACAGTGATCTCCAAGCTGGCCACACCAACGCCGTCGAAAGAGCTGAATGCACCCTTCCTGGTTAATCAGATAGCAAAGAGCATACCTTCGACAACAGCAACTCCTGCAACTCACTTGGTTAATGTGGAGCTGGAACCGGGGACACCACCAGAGATTTGCTTTGCACCAAAGGTGGAAGAGACACGTCGTCGTTCCTTGGTGGAGAGCATGGAACAGAAGCTGGAACAGAACCTGATCCAGGGACCCAGCAAAGTGCTGCCCCACTCGGTGCCCACCTTGACTCCAGCCGCTGTACCACCGGCACAGCCAAAGCCCCTGGGTAGCACCACCTACAGACCACCACCTCCGGTTATACCCACCCGATTGGGTGTCTACGAAAGCGATTACGAGAGTGATCGGTACAAGTACAGTGGCAGTGAATCGGATGTGGAGCCTGGAAATCGCAAGCAGCCCCAACAGACCACCATGGAGACTTCCTTCAAGTCCAGTGGCTACACGGCTGATACAGAGGAGCATTCGAGCTATCGCAAGTCGGAGTCGAGCTATTACGAAACCAAGTCATCATCGTCGGTGGGAAATGCATTCCCCAAACTGCAGCCCGAACCTCCTGCACCTATTTACTTCACCCCCAAGCCACAACCTCAGGTGCAACCCCAGGTGGTGCCGCCACCTCAATCGAATTTTAGCAGCCAGGAGGCGAAGGTTCGCATTAGATCTTTCTCTCTGTGTGTCTATCTGTGTTGTCGTTCATTGTCGTTGTTGCTAGCACTGGGAGCCCGAAAAGAAAGCTCCTCCTTACACCAGCAAAAAGCCTCTGTGTCGTTGTTGTTCGTACTAGCTAACTGGCTAACACCCAAGCCCCGAAAAAATCGCACCAATTAATCACTAAGCTCCTTGATCATCATCCACATTTTGCATTCGATCTTGAAACCTTCGAGGGACAAGATATCCTGTTCGTTCATTTGATTGATGCTTCATTTACCATACCCTCTAACCCTAACTGATTTGCCTGATATCTAAACCCGTTCGTTAACTCACATTACCCTCTGTGTTTTCTCAATATTAAAGATAGATTCTTATTAACGCAATGCACTATCTTTTAGGACTACAAGTACACCTCCTCGAGTATGACCAGCAACTACTCCCACAACATGCAGAGCAGCAGCAGTTCCTCCCGTCAGGAGACCAAGTACTCCTCGACGACAGGAGCACCACCACCGCAAGTGGTCACCTATCCCAGTCCCATTCCTGCCCAGAGGAAGACCCCGGCGGCGGAGTTTAGTGACTACAGCAGCGAGATTGATGAACGCTTCCGTTCCGTGTCCCGCGCCAATGAGTCAGATGCCGAGATCAAAGGCTATCGAGTGGTCTTCCCACCCACACCTACTCCTCGCACAAACCTTGCCACCAATGGGCACAAGTCCCCGGTGGTGGTGATTACTCCCTCGCCCATGGAGTTTGAGCCCACTCCTCAGGAGTATGCCAGGCCCAAGTTTGAACCGATTGGCAAGGAGATACGCCATGAGATCAAGACGGAGAGCAGC
This sequence comes from Drosophila biarmipes, assembly GCF_025231255.1. Taxonomy (NCBI): domain Eukaryota; kingdom Metazoa; phylum Arthropoda; class Insecta; order Diptera; family Drosophilidae; genus Drosophila; species Drosophila biarmipes. Next base: position 24,121,158 of record NC_066613.1, on the reverse strand, counting down.
TCCAAGCAGTCCAAGTTCGTGCAGAACCAGCAGCAAAGTCAGCCTGTTTTCAAGCCCAAGCCAGTGGCGGCCAAGTTCATAGCGGCCACCCAACAGCAGCAGCAGCCACAGGCCACCGCCCGTCCGACCATGTACTACAATGCTGTTGCTGGAGCTCCGATGCACCTGGCCAAGGTGGCCACCGAGACCAAGAACGTGATGCAGATGCACGAGTCCACGGAGAGCTCGCAGCGAGTGGTGAATATGCAGCAGACCAAGAGGATAATCCACTTCGATAGTCCGCAGGAGCAGCGGGATCAGCAGATCGTGCTGGAGCCTTTCCCCTACAGTCCGGCCACAAGTCGTACCCCCTCGAGGCAATCCCATCTGCCACCGCCAGCCACTCCCACCAAGTTTGTGCCCGGGGAGTTCCGGGAGAGTGATTACGAGAGTGAGATTGAGGGAGCACGCATCCAACCTCTGTGGTCCCCCTATGGCGATGGCTTGACCAAGGGCTTCAGGCGAGTGGCCCCACCTCAAGGAGGCAGTCGATCCTGCAGCCTGCCTAGGACCTACGAGAGGGTGCTATCACCCATGGAATTCGATCGGGGTCCCGAGATGCCCAGCAAGATTCACGTGGATATCAATACCCTGAAGAAGGAGCAGCGCGGCGGGAGTACAGTGACCACCCAACATCGCACCCAGTCCCTGAACAGGAACTCCACCATGAGGCAACAGCAGCAACAGCAACAGCAACAGCAGCAGCAGTCCATGGATCAGATTGATAGGGCCGGAACTCTGCCCCGCTATGGTTACAGTTCCCTCCAGCAGCAGGCCGAGAATCAGGGCCGGCGGATGGGCTCCACCTTCCTCCAGAAGTCCCATCAGTTCGTCGATGATGTGAGCAGGGAGGTAAGGAGCTCGGCATCGAATGGCTTGGGCATCCGACCGGGTTTCAAGAGGGCTCCCAGCGAGGGCAGCAGCCAGCAGCCTCAGGCCTTCCGGGATGAGTCGCGCGTCTCTCAATATGGTAAGTCCAATCCAACCAATCTTCTGACTAAACCTGCAGTAGAGATTTGGAGCCAGCTCCCCTCATTTGAATTGGTATTTTGAGATTTAAAATTTGAAAAATGAGAATTCGGTTGAATTGGTTTGAGAAATTTGCATTCGTTTGACACTCCGGACATACCCAGTACTAATCTGTTATCATCTTGAGATCACTCTTAGCAGGTTGAAATTATATATACCATTTTTTACGTTTGTCTTCTTATTTTAATTAAAATTGTCTTATTGAAGAGCTAGTTATTTTATACTAAACCAATTCATTATTATTATTATTTAAACTTTGTTTCCCAAAATGTACTAATCACTACCCATCCAATGAACATTTTAGTTGTTTGTACATATTTATTATTTTAAAACTTATGAGTTGTACATTGAAATGTAGACCCTTATTTTTTACGTTTAGTTATAAGTTCGTCATATTATCATTGCCTTCATATGATCAGGATAAATCCGAGCTTGCTTCAAGGGCTAACAATCCCCAATCAAATCCATTAAGAAAAACCCTTATCGTGTATGTTTGTCTGTGAACCGCAATCAGGAACCAAATGCGTCGACCCCAATACCGGTTTAATATATTTCAAATACGATTTCGGCTATGAGTTCGGCATCCTGTTTCCCGGCGAGGGTCACAAGTTCGTCAGTAGCCAGTGGAACAGCAGTGGCAAGAGCCAGAGTGCCCAGCCCATCCAAAACGGACGCCACTCGCCCTACCCCCTGAAACTTCCGCCCGGAAACGAGCTGGTGATTCCCGTGCAGCACGAGAGATCCGCTCAAGGATACAGTTCCGACAACGAGGTGCAGCGCAGGAGTCAGGCCAGGAACTACTCGACTTCCAGGCCGATGGCCCCACGAACGGTGGTCAACAGCCAGAAGCGATACAGCCTGCCCAGTTGCCACAGCCTCGACATCCACCTGGATCGCCTCCATGCCCAGGCACCCCGACTGCCTCCGGATCATCTGATCCGCTCAGGTATTGAAGCACTCAAGGCCCAGAAGGCTATCCCAGATGAAAGCCATCTATGAGAAGGGCTTAACGCTGCCACAATCGCTATCGATGTTGTCAATTAGTCTAGGACACGTTTATGTTGTGATCACGGTTGTCGCTTGTTGCCTAAAAAGAAAGTCACAAAAGATATAAGCTGAAAATCTCGTATTTAAAGTATTTATTATATTTAAAAGAGGTTATATATTGCTGATTGATGTTTGTATCTTTTGAGCCCAAAAAAGCCAACCATGGTCTTTCGCCCTTGTGATTAACCCCCAAAACCGTCACCGCCAGTACTTTTAAGTGTGTAAATAAGCAGGTCCTGCTATTGTTATAACCCCAAACCGTTGAAAAGCATGCTAACCGAAGAATCCAGCTTGCTGCCTTGTTTTTGCATGACCAGTTTGTTTGTTTGCGTTCTTCGTGTTTAAACCTTAAAGTGAAACGTACTTCTAAGTGTTTGTGTTCCGTGCCTGCCGCGTGCTAATCCCACTAATGGATGCGCTTTGAAAACGCTGAGCCAGAGATTCTAATGGTTTCACCCACACCACTCCAGTGCCGGAACTGCCCAATACGGAACCCGTCAATGCGCATCTGAGTCGCGATGAGCTGGCACAAAGGCAGCCATTATTCATAACGGTAAGCCCGAGTCATTAACCCAAGAACCACGTGGACTGAAACCCCTAAATCTCTCCCCGACCCCATCCGTTTCCACGGACAGCCGCTGAAAGACATCGCAGTCGGAGTGGGCGGCACGGCGCGCTTCGAGTGCATTGTGCAGGCGCATCCGCAGCCGCAGGTCAACTGGACGCACAACGGCGGCCTCTTGGAGCCGGGCAGCCGGCACTGCATCGAGTACCGGAACGGCGTGTGCCGGCTGACACTGCCGCAGGCCTATCCGGGTAAGTACTGCGGACAGCCAGGTCATCCGAGTCTGTGCACTGTGCGAAATCGGGGCTGTTTTGGGGGATCCATCATTATTAAGCTATCTTAAGAAACCTTTTAAATATCCACTTTCCAAAGTAAGGACCTTTTAGTTACCACTTAGATTGGTTTTTAAAAATAGTGTTTGACTTCTTCAGAGAGATATTACAGGACCTATTTTTATAAATCAGTTAATGGGACTCTATACTCTTGTAGTTTGAGAAGATTTAAGAAGCTATGAATTTAAATCATAAAGTTTTTCGGAAGTTAGTCATTTAATTATAATAGTTAGTTAGCCATTACTTAACATGATATAATAAGATCTATTATAATTGGTTTTTACGAAAGTTAAAAATGATTTAAAAATTATTAGGTAATGTAAAATTGAGCTTTACTCAAGCTAACACAGGGCTTATTAGTAATCCCCCCAATTTCGCTCTGTGCACCATCCAATCGGGGCAGCTCATTAATCGTTCTACCTTCTCTCTTCCTCGATTGCTCCTGGAACGCTCGGCATCCTTTGGAATGGCTCGGAATCCGGCAGATGACAACGGCAGCTACGCATGCACCGCCATGAATCCTTTGGGAGCGGCCTCCACCAGCGGAAATTTGACCGTTTCGAGCACAAACCGCGGCTTTAGATACTAAGCTCGTTTAAATGCAACTATTATTATAATTTGCTTTATGATTTGTTCAATGCCAAAGTTTCGCCTTATTGTGTGTGTGTACCCACTGAGCCTGCGACTCTTATTTTGAGCCCCATTGTTTTCTGGGCTGATGGAAATTTAGAAAAACATTCAGCCAAATACCCATTATACATGCATACAACAGAGGAATATAGTATTACTTGTGTTTTTGTCGAAAATGAAATAAACCAATATTGAAACGAAGCAGTAAAGTGTGTTTTATGGGCTACCTTTTGTATTTTCCGTTTTTTCGTTACACTGCTGATCGTGGAAAGCTTTAAGAGTGGCGCTCTCTGGGTGGAAAATCTGGCATATTCTTCGAAAAAGCTATTTTCCTTCATTCGAAAAAGCTTTCGAGAGATTTAGGCGGTAGATGGCGCCTAGCCATAGCTGATCTTGAAATTTTCAAAAATATTGAGTTCTGATTTTATAAATAAAAGCCATATGGCTACGATTTTCCGAGATGAAAATGTGGAAAAAAGACTTATTAATCTCCCTATAGTATATTTACATTATTATCAAACCCTCAGATCTTTGGAAAATATTTTCCATATTGGTTTTGACATTAATTTCGTTTATCTTTGATCTCAAGATTAATGATTCCTTAGCACACATTATCTGGCTTGTTCGGAAAAGTTTTGAATTTAATTTTCTGAATGAATTACAGAATTTTAAAGTCCCATTTCTCATGCTCAGCACTTAGTCCACCAATTAATTTCAGCCATTTGCTTTCCATTACTCATTGCCGCACAAATATTTTAACTAGGCCGAAAAACTACTTTGCAAATCAGGTCAGAAGATGATTCAAAAAACTCGAGGGGCATCGGTAGAACAAATGTTTGGATTTGTGTGGAATGAAATGTGGGTGGGCGGCTGACGGTCCGACTATGTTTCGCTTTGCTGCTCATAAATGATTTATTTGCCTTTCGCCAGTGTTTATTTATCTAATTTTCTTGGCATGTTCCTTTTGTCGCGATCGCTTGCCAAGAATCAACGGCGAGTAAAACGCGCAAAATGCGAACAATTTTCGAGAAACAAAGGGGCAGCGAGGAAACTCGGACAGGCCAGACATAAACACTCTCGGCTGTCAAGGCACTGAGTACACATGCGCCCAGTATGTAGGCCTCAGTGAGTCCTTGACACTGACACCCAACCCGAATCACCGCCAGTGTTGCCAAACTACTAGAATTTTTCACTGAAAGTAGGAAAAGATTTTTGAAAGCACGCGACTATAATTTTGAAACAGTTTTGCTAATTTTAAATGGGTTTTTCTTGGTATTCAAGTAACATTTAGGTGTTTTAATTGTATCTACACCCCCTAAAATCATAGTATCTACAATATCCACGTCAATTTTATCTAAAATTTAAGAAACAAATACACTTGAAACAAATATTAATTTATATATATTATTTTAAATATATTATATTATATTTTTTACCCAAGTCAAATCAAATGTTTCCTTAGTCTTAAAAAGAATTATATTGAAAATTCGTTTGACTAAAAATAATTGCTAGACAAGAAATTGAATGGTCTTTGACTTGAATGGTTAAACATTAAAATTTGTATCTCCCAAGCACAAATTTAAAAGCAAAGGACCTACAATTCCCGCTATTTAAATTTAAATACCACTCTTAAGGGATGCACATTCCTCAGCATAAACCAGACCATGGGCATGTCTCTCGACCTGATTTTCCCACTTACTTTGGGACATATGACACACTTCTGTCGATGATTAGTCGCTGGTGGGTGGGTGGTCGAGTGGGTGGCTGGGGTTTCGGGTGGTTCAAGGTCCTCGCCTGCCAATCTGCCAATTCTAATTGTGTGTGCTTAGTGCCTGGCCAAAGTGTTCTGGTCATTAGGCAGCGGTCCAAGAAACAAATTAGATCCTACTCACAGGCCAAATGCAAGCACTCTGAGTCATTTGCAGCATCATGGCCAGTGCTTGGTGCATCGCTTGCGAAAGTATAATGGCGTGGTAATTTCGTTGAAATCGGATTTGAATGCGAACATATGGCCAGATATTGCACCTTAATGAATCATAAAATTGCTTTCCGCAGCGATAAAACGCCGTGGGATACATATTATGAAACTATGTCAAAATATAAATTCGATGCAAAATATGAAAAACATTTCGCGTGTGGCGTTCTTCAATGCGAAACCGAAATATTCGGGCCGTGTCCGTTTTGTTTAGTATATCTATTTTTTTCTTTTTCGCAGAACATCTTTCTTTTTTTGTTGGCACATTCGCCAAATTTCACTCGCCTTAGAGCAAACACAATATCTGTGTATCGTGTGGCAAATGTTTTGCCAGCGCGAAATGGTAAATGTTATTTCACCAGATCCCAATACCCAAAGCCAAACATTATCGCTGTATTGAAAGCGATTTTAAATCGCCTGGATTTGCGGGCCAGAGTGCCAAAATATGTGCCACATTTTGACCACCGAAGTGTCCCATCTGCATTTTTTTGTGATGAGTCTTTTCCGCCAGCTACACAAACATTCGCATTATGGTTTTTTCCCTGCTCCCAGTGCTTTCCTAAATTAATTGGGTAATTTCCTTAAAATAGCAAATGAACTCAGCGCAACAAGTCACAAACCACACACAACACACAGATTTTCCTTTGCCACTTTAGATATTCGTTCATATTTTCTTAGATTTTCTTTGTTTCGTTCAGAGTTCTGTGGATGAGGAAACAATTCGGCGATCCATTAGATGGATCTTTCTGTGGGATCCAGTTGAGTGGTTTATTGTATTGGATTGGTCAACATGGCAAAGGCGTGGTCGCACCTTTGATAAATGCATAATAACTTGGGATCATTGAGATCATAGGAGACTTAATGAGCTATTTACCGAGTGGATCGCTGAGCTTATTACGCCGTACTGCAGAAATAAAGACACTTGTTTTATATAATTAATATTTTCTGGCAAATAATTCTGAATGGCCGGCGCACTTGCCGCATATAAATTTTAATAAGACTATTTCCGCTTTGGTTTCACTCGAATTCTTGGGCTGCCGCGACAATTTATAGATACCTTAGCCGAATATATACGCTTATAAACTGGATAAGAGCCAAAGGCATCCGAATGCGATACTATAAAGTAGTTGGGAGGCTCGTAAAATTGTTTTGCTCACACCCACGGCCAGCAGAGGAATGTAATAAACCAGCAGCAGTTCGAGAACCAAAGGTATTGGCCCAGAACTGCGCAGATGTTTGGCTAAAAACATTCAGCATTTAGCACTTCAGTTCGCCCAGCGTTTGTGCAAACATCAAAATATTTATAATGTCTATATGCATAGATTTCATTTAATTGGGCGCAACAAACTGAGGGACTGGCGCCTTGAAAGAGCCGCGAAATTCAGTTGCATAATCCCCGATGACAGGCAGCCTCAACTGAGGAATGGGCATGGCTTTGCCTCTGGGGAATGGGATCCCGAAACATCCGTGCTGCCGCCACGCGTTGATGACCCTGCCCGCGTCAGTCACTCTTTTCGGGGCCAAAAGATTCTTGGCAACTTGATTATTTATACGCACGCTGTAAATTAGCAAACGAAACGGCGAACAAACGCAGACAATAGACAATTTGGTGTGTTGAAAATACAGTGCAGGGATCTCTGTTCTATTGCGCTGAAAATCGGGGCCAAGTTTTAGCGTAAACACGAATTCCGCTAATTGCCAGAAAGGCGCTACTCTTTAATTGTTTTCAGCTAATTAAGCAGAAGTATAAAAACGCAGCAGTGCAGCCATAAAAACTGAAGATTCCAATCATTTCCGCATTTCTAATTCGCCGAATCTCGCAGTCCTCGCTGCACAGAAAAGAATTACTGCGTATACGTATAAGATTACTTAGTTAATATTATAGAATACGTACTATCTTAAGGAACTCTGGAAAAACCTAAAGATAGAATACCTAAAATATATCAAATATATACATTAAATTATATATATATTTTTTTTTAAACCTATATTACACAATTAAAATAGGAATAGGAGAGAAAAAGTCACTTATTTAAAAAACTTGAATTAAGGAAGCTAAGATTTTTTGAAGATTTTGAGATAGTTATTAAAACTGTTTTGTAGATTTTGGTGATTCACCTATTCGTACTAATTGCAGCAATGCCATTTTTTTCCGTGTAATCCTCTGCAGATCAAGGCACCCAAACGGACAGCCTGCTAATAACCGAAGAGGAACCGGCGCCGGAGGCCTCGGAACAGCCCCTGGATAATGGCGCCAATAAAAGGCCTTTGCGCAAATCGGCCTCGTTCTCCTCCACGTCGACCAGCTCCCCGGCCAGCTCCTCCATGGGCTCGGCCACATCGACCATGTCGCTGCGCTCCTCGACGCCGCTGAGGAGCCACAACCGAGCTCTCCGGAGCGACACCATCAACACGTTCCAGAAGTGGGAGACCACGATCGAGTCCATCAGCTACGTGAGCACCAAGACCGTGTCCATCTCGGACTTCAGCCAGGAGCCGCAGCTACGTGAGCAAGCAGGTAAACAAATTCCTCAATTTTATTGGAATTTCTTTGTTTGGCTTACATTAAATGCTGTTTCCATAATGCGTGTACAATCCATAATTAATCATCGGCTAAATGCATCAGTTCGATACCCAAGCGATCTGGAAAATTGCTAGCTACAAATGGGCAGTCGCGATCTCTCAATCTCTAGCTCTCGCATCCATTCGCCATGTCACGCAATCCATACACACATATTTCGAATATCTTTGAGGTACCGCATGTAAAGTCACTAAATATAGATTACAGCCACTGCTCTGCACCACATCGCAACTTTCATTTGCCAGAAAGGGAGGTTCGCCAGTGGCGCTGGGAGGTGGAGACCCTGACTGCGACTCGTGTGTCTAATTTTATAAACAATTGATATGAAAAGACTGAAGAAAAGTTAGAAATTCACTAGGCAGAGGCGATTTCGGGATACTCTTGCTGTTACTTAAATGACCAAAAATACAATTTCTTGGTTCAAGATTAATTATCATTCTTTTATAAAAATGTTTACCCATTGTTAATACTTTTAAAGAAAATAGGAACAGGTCTGTGTTTCTTTATATATCTCTAAAAATATGATGCAATGCAAGTGTTGTTAAGGAATAGGCCTTCTTAATAAAGATTTTAGGTTGGCAAACGTTTCTTAATTTGGAAATTTAAAAATGTAAATAGCTAGATAGTGATTATACCCTCTATGTGGGACTAAGTCGACCACATTTGGACATTTTATACCTAAATTGCCGCTTGGCATGCAGTGCTCTTGGGGCGCAGTCGCCGCAAAATCGCAGTTGTCGACGTTTCGTTTCGGTTTTATGGTTTTGCTGAATGAAGGGGCCCAAGACCGGGACTGGGACTTGGGATTGGGATTGAGATTCAGATTGAGGCTGGCTGCAATGGTCGTGAAATTCGATGCCACAGTGAGTCGCTGGCAATGCTCATTACATCTGCGTAAAAAATAAAGAAGAGATGTTGCAGTGTATTTATAACTTCAAGATGGGCTCGGCTCGGCTTGGGGTCGCCAGCTCTGAGGCTTGGGGGGTGGCATTCACACACATAATCCAAAGATTCTATATTTATCCATCATTCTCGCTGCCTGTTGCATGTTGCATGTTCTGCCCGCTTCCAACTCAAGTGTCAACTCATCCAGCATCTGTTCGTTCCATCCTGTCGATCTTGTCTTCTGCACCCGATCGCTAATTGATCTTGGATTCTTTTCTTGTTTGCAGTAAATTGAATGCATCGCCCGAGTTCGAGAGCTGGGAGAAGCCAGACTAATTTTTGAGCAAAACTAAAATGAACTAAACCTACAGAGTTGCCTTATTATATGTACTAAACCATTAATAATACTAATTAAAAGACAAGTGAAGTGTTTTCTTGTATACGTGCTGTGTTTGTTGGCACATTTTCTGGCCGTGACATAATTGGGCGAATATTTTTGCACAAGCATCTGCGAGATAAGATATAGATACAGATACAGCCTCAGCCTGGTCAGATAGATAAGTGCTGTTAATCTTACGGACAGCTGTCAAGCGAGTGGTTGCTTGGAAAAGCTGTGCACTTGGAAAAATTGGGCTTAGGATCAAGCTGACATGATCCGTAGATACCTTTTAGGATCCTATCTATGTTTAATTACATATAATCTATTAGTTTTTTAAGTTATGTTATAAAACTGCAAAAACTATTTTTCAGGCTAATTAATACCGATTATTGTGTTGCAATTTATGAGGTAATATACCACTATTATAAAATTAAATGAAAATTCATGCAACGCTTGAACTGGTTGGGAATTTCAGAACCTCGGTGTGTAAACTTCTTGTAAAAAAGAAAAAAAAAAATGCATTTTTAAAATGTTTTTTTATTTGCTGTGCCCCATCCAATTCCGAATTAATATCACATGGATCATGCATAATGTTTGATTGGGCTTGAAATCAACAAAATTTTCCTCAGTGTACACTTTTCATTTTCGTAGCGCATCGCTAACAACAAACGCAAACTGTCTTTGCAATCTGCCTTGCAGAACCGGCTAACTGTTACTCCTGTTGTTGTTTTAGTGGATATTTCAGCCAGAAGAAAGCTAGCCGCGATGCGTGCCTGTTTCTTGGCTTATCTCTGGCCGAGCCACTCTAATGGCTGTAGATACATTTGTAGCTTGTCGGTGACAGTCGAAACTTTGCCGTCGCTGCGCCTGGCTGCCTAGAATCAACTTCGCCGCGTCTGTAACTTAATGATTCTGTTACTGAGTTGCTGTGCTACCATTACCACTACCACAGTGCCCCTGGCCATGTTAACAATTAATTTGTGCACAATAAAAAACAATATTGCATGACCATTGCAAACCAGGTTGCCGTAAACAGCGATTTAGTGGCTGCCTTGGGGCAACTCCTCGCCATAAAAGGCTAAAACCAACTCGTCGTTTTAGGTGCAATTTGTTTTTGAGATTTTCTGAAATGGCTAAAAAGAAATAGAAAGTTGCGACAGTTTTTCGCCAATTGCTCACTGAAACACACATCTATCTCTATGCTGATGATTAAGAGACAAAATGAATAATCAAGTTATATGTATCAAACGGGCGGACGAGCCAAATTTTATACATATCTCTACATCTATGTGGTTTTAATTTTAGACAAACAAAATAAATTATGTGGAAAATGTGAAAAACCACGAAGGCAGAGCCAACAGGAGCCAAATCTCTCTAAGCTTTAATTATATTATGCAAAAATTAATCCCAAGACTCTATTGCAACTGTGATTACCTATTTATTTGTCCAATTTCAACCGTGATGGACATTTCCTCCAGATTTTTGGAGTAGAATAGAGGGCAACATAAGGAGTGGATCTCTAGCTGGAATCAATAGATACGGATCTGTGCCGTGTGTATGCATTTGTATCCCACAGTATCTAGAATTTCTGTAGGATGTCTTCTAGATGCTCGTTTTCGTGCACACAATGTTGAAAAATACGTGTCAAAAATAAATCGCCATATATTTTTAGCCAACTTACTCAAAACCCGAACACTTTTCGAAATCCCCAACGAGAGCGTCCAAGAGAAGCAGCGGGCGGCTGTAGAGGCTCCCAGGAGATATCTTCCTCTCTTTTTGGCGATCCAAGGCAAATTGTCGAGTCTCCTGGGGCAAATGTTTATCAAACTATCGGTTGGCCGGGCCAAAAGACTCCCAGCAACTTGATTTTGATCGAAAAGCCATTGAAAAGGGCAGCTTGGAGTGGTCGCGATATAAACAACATAAAGATGCTCCTTCATATAGTAAATAATTTTTTTTATTTAAACAAAAAAGTAACTTAAAAGACTATAAACTTAAATAGAATATATTGTAGATGATTCAAGCCATATTTATTTAATGGTTTACTTTACTCCGAAATTTAAAACGCGAATTCTTGAGCATTGAGACGAACCCTACTATACCGAACCCATAACCTATATGCCCCAAAGTGCTGCGCAGTGCATTCAACACTCTCAGAGTGTTTTCCCACAACAAAAACAACCACATGGTGGGTCCCGAGGAAAATGCAAAAATATCTCATGTGGAGCGAGATCTCCACTCGCCAAGATCTCGACGTGAGATCGTTGGGGATCGTGTGGCGTTCGGCGAAGTTCGGCTGGGCAGGCACAGCTACTTGATCGCATTCTCCGCGAGATTTTGTCATTCTTCGCTCGCACCTCACAAACGATCGACGTCTTGGTTTCAGTCTCGGGGATTATGACTTGAAACAGTTTGAAAATAGATATTTTTTAAAAGAACCTACATATATCTATATCTAAACGCACCACACGGTACAGATATATGTATGCGTTCGCAGCCATTTCGTTCGCATAGAGTCCCGCACACACGCAAATATATATAGAACGTCGAAAGGATAACGCAATTTCGAGTAAGGATCAGTGTTAAAGTGTGAAAAATGTGAAAATCCTGAAGGAATGGTGAATGGAAAAAGTGTTCATGAAAATTTTCTCTGGTTACGAAACCACTTCGAGGAAAATGCCGAAAGAATTTTTCAGTGCGCTAAATATCTAAAAATACCACCCGATCGGGTGCTTCGTTTCGGATTCCGATTCGGATCGTATCGGATCGGTTCTTCGTGGGTCCGCACCCAATTCAACGAATGGACTGTGAAATCGTGTGCAAACAGATATCAAGCGATCTATATATATGGTCGAACCTGCATATATCAAAAGATCACGCATATGCGCTCCCTCTGCCATGTGTGTGAGTGTGCACTATCCTGGCTGATCCTGGCCAGGATTACCCGCTGGAACGGCCAAGATAGTGCCAGCAAAAGTGTGAAAATTCTTCGGCAAAGATCATTGGGCCAATGCAAGGTTCTCCTATAGGAGAAACCAGAAAAAGTTTATTAATAGCCCCGTGAAAAATAAGAAGCTACCACCGACTGTGTTTCTCTGGGCGAGTGTGTGTGTGTGTGGTGTGTGTGAGAGGGAGTGTGTGTGAGTGCGTATCTGTGTGTCGCAGTGAAATATTCTCGAGGCTAAAAATAGTTGGAAATGCCTCACAGGCACGGAATATGAAAATGAATATGAAGAAGGATGGCTGATATGAACGTCATGCAAAGATCTCCGATCTCGCCTGATTTATATCTAAGAAAATTCAAAGCCATTAAACAAAGTGTGTGACAGGCAAACATGAAAGTAAATCAAAGATGCAAAAACCACAAAATGAATATATATGTTGGCCAAAATCGCAGTGATACATAACAGAAGTGTCGTGAATTTTCCGCTGCCTAGCCAAAGTGAAAGTCCTTGAAAAGTTATTGTTTCCATTTCAGCAATTTAAAGAAGCGACCAGAGAGAGATAAATATATATAGAAGTATATCAAGTGAAGAAGCAAATCAAAGAAAGAGTGATCGCGAGGTGTTCAATTCTACAGTGCAGTTCATTCTGCAGCGATTTGGTTGTCATTTTAAATGATATATAGTGATATATAACGCAGCAAAATGCAACGACAAAATCCGAACCCGTACCAGCAGCAAAACCAGCAGCAGCAGCAGCAGCAGCAGCAGGTGCAGCAGTTCTCCACCCAGGAGTACTCCCACTCCAGCCAGGAGCAGCACCAGCAGCAAAGGATTAGCCGCACCGAGCAGCACGTCCAGCGCAGCCAATTCACCACCCAGCGGCAAGGTCAGTCCTCCACCTCGTCCTAGTCACCCGTGTCCTTGGATGTCCCTGCTTCCCAAGGGCGGCCGATCTTGGGGGAAGTTTGCGAGGCTCGGTGGGATTCACACCGTGGATTTAGAATCCCCACTGTCCCCGAGCAATTTCCGCTGATTGGCCGAAGGATCCAGGACCTGCTTGCTTCTTCACTAAAATGGCCTTGAAATCATTAAAAGCTTGCTCGCTAAAATCAAAAAAGCTCTAAGATATAAAATTAAATCATCAAAGTCATCGAGGGGATATTCCTATTTAGAAATATTACCTGGAATGTGGTTAAGGAACATCTTAAATTTAGAATAGATGCTACTCTATTCTAGAAAAATAATTTTTCTGTGGTCTTTTAGAAAATGGTTAGTTGAAGTGAATTATTCTCTTAATTCGATTATACTATTTTAGATGGAATATTCTAAGGGTCGAAGAGGACCAAGTTTTTTCTTTGACAATCCTAATGTTTCGTAAAAGCTTTTTACAATAAAAGCTTTTCATCATTATCTTCGAATATTATATTTAGATTGAGAGAATGATTTTTCGAATGATTTCCCGGTTTTCAAACTTCCTTGCCACAATTTATTTTTCAGTTAAAATAATGTTTTATTGTCATAAATTCTCATTAAATTTATTTCCTAGCTCAAAGTCTTAGAAACTTGAAGATTGTTAGATAGCAGATAGTGGTTGAAGTAAGGAAAATTCAAACGTATCTCTAATATTTAATTTTTTAATACCTAACACTCTATTTTAAATTTTCAAAATAAGTATTGAACTCATCGGACTCAACCCATTCAGCCAATGTTATTCTTTCTGATAGTTTCAAAATCAAAGAAAGTTTTCCAAATATCGAAAAAAAAACTTCCTTGAAACTAAAGTCAACATTTGACATTTGAGATTTCTGATGCACCTTTTGAGACCGGCATTTCCTTTTATTCTGAATACATCATTCAATATAGTCTGATGATGGCGTACTTACAAAACTACAAAATAACCACATTTATTTAGATTATTTGAGTCATTCAAACTACCAATTTCTCAGAATTGTAAGAGTGTATAACCTTCAATCCTTTCCTAGAAGGATTGATATATTGATTTCCATTGTGTATAATATCCTCTCTGACACCCAATCAAAATCTATTGAATTCCCCATAAATAATCATTGTTCGAATAAGTATCAAAATCTGTATTGTAAATTTTAACATAAACAGGAAAAGATCTTTGGAAAATGAGTAATTCAAATATACAATATGTATTCCAAAGAAAGAAATATAGCCCACTTTTGCTTATTGCACAGAAAATCTGCTTTATTTCTTCCGATTAATCTACCTTGAGCTGGCAGATATAGATACAAGCAGGAAAATTTAAAATCAAAGGAGACTAAGACCCATAATTAAGCACATTAGTTTTTATTATTTTCTATCTGATATACTCGCATGTGTCACCGTTAAAATTTTCAAAAATCAAAAATAAATTCGAAAAAATTTTCTGATATACATTTCCCGATATATATTCATGTGCCAACTTGTGTTTCATCTTTTAAATCTTAATTGATGAACACAGCCGAAATGTGGGTCTATTTATAAGATCATATATTCATCTCCCACGACTGCACTGACATACATATACCGATACTATATATGAGTCGTATAAGAGTTTGTTTCCCGAAATTTGTTTACATTTCTCCACGATGGCGAGTGCAAGGTGTCGGAGAGAATCGAATATAAGGGTTTGGGTTGCTCTTATACTTAAGACACGAAGAAGATTTCCCGAAGATGAAAACCCGAAGCTTATGAGAGAAAACTCTGAAAGAGAGGTGAAAGTGGATAAAAGAAAGAGAGCCGTCAGCTGATACTCACATTTGTTTACTCACGCAGTTTTCCGATCAGCTGTCTTGAAAGTCGACAACCTATATCTACCTAACGTTAATGACACAGTTCAAGATATTCAATTGATAAAAAAATGCATATATATATAAATGTAAACATACAGGTGCAGAAACGAATATAGATATTTATTTAGAGATGTTTACTTTCGGGTGACTACAACTATAAATAGTTTGCAACGTGTGCCAACTAAATATACGCACCAAAAGTAAATAAACTTTATGGCGTAGTTTAAGAATAGATCACAAAAAGATTGTAAATTAAAGATACAATTTTCAATGGGTTTTAGATATTAGCTTATAATTACCATGCTAAGATTCATTACCTAATAATAAAATGATAACTTAAAGGAGCAGATATTTGTTTTGAGTTTAAAAATTTAAAACGAATTTTTTAATAAGATAATGGAATTTCGTTGCCTTTGGGAATGTTGTCACTTCATACATACTACATAAAGTCTGTTAGGTGCATTAACGGGAAAATTAAATATCCCTATATCCGCATACTAATTTTCTTAACCACATAGTAAACTTCATAGTTTTATATTTTAATACAGAACTAAAAAAAAATTTTGTTCAAAATTAAAAAAGTTCGATATGATAATTAACTTGACTATTAAGAGTCGATTTGGTTCTTTGCTTGCTGATTTTTCTTTTGACTATAATAGAACTAAAGGTGAACCCCTCAAAAGCTAAAGCTGCATTCGCCATCACTTCCAGCGCCTGCCCCATAACTGACTGATCCTAATGAGCATGTTTTCCACCCATTGATCTTGCAGTGCAACAACACCATGGTGGCAGCATCGGAGGCGCCTACGTGCCCCCCTCGCTGACACACGTGTATGCCCAGGGCGACATCTCGCCGCCCGTCTTCGAGCAGATCTTCAAGAACGCTCGCTTCGCCCAGGGCGGCAACGCCCTCTTCGAGGGTCGCCTGCGTGGCAACCCGAAGCCATTCGTGACCTGGACCCGGAAAGGCGCACCCCTTCTCGAGTCGCAGAAGTTCCGGATGAGCTACAACGAGGCCACCGGCGACGTGTCCCTGCTGATCAACCAGATCGGTCCCGGGGACGAGGGCGAGTACACGTGCACGGCCAGGAACCAGTATGGCGAGGCCATCTGCAGCGTCTACATCCAGCCGGAGGGAGCTCCGATGCCGGCCCTGCAGCCCATCCAGAATCTGGAGAAGAACATCTACTCGAACGGCTATTCGTACACCTCCATCGAGGAGGAGTTCCGTGTGGACACCTTCGAGTACCGATTGCTGCGCGAGGTCTCCTTCCGCGAGGCAATCACCCGGCGATCTGGCTACGAGCAGGACTCACAGCTCTCCCAGGAGCTGGACCGCAACCAGGGTCCTGCCCAGGCGCCGCAGATCTCGCAGAAGCCGCGCAGCTCCAAGCTGATCGAGGGATCCGATGCCGTGTTCACCGCACGCGTGGGTTCCAACCCGAAGCCAAGGCTGACCTGGTTCCACAATGGCCAGCGTCTGGTGGCCTCGCAGAAGTACGAGATCTCCTACTCGAGTGGCGTGGCCACGCTTCGTGTGAAGAACGCCACGGCTCGCGATGGCGGTCACTACACCCTGCTCGCCGAGAACCTGCAGGGCTGTGTGGTTTCATCCGCCGTGTTGGCCGTGGAACCCGCCGCCGAGACCGCCTACGAGCCCAAGCCCGTGGACGTGATGGCCGAGCAACTGGAGGCCGGCAAGGCATTGCCCCCGTCCTTTGTGAAGGCCTTCGGAGATCGCGAGGTCACCGAGGGTCGCATGACCAGGTTCGATTGCCGTGTCACCGGCAATCCCTACCCCGAGGTCTTCTGGCTGATCAACGGCCGCCAAGTGCGCGACGATGCCTCGCACAAGATTCTAGTCAACGAATCCGGCAGCCACTCGCTGATGATCACCAACGTGACTCGCCTGGACGCCGGAGCTGTCCAGTGTCTGGCCCGCAACAAGGCCGGTGAGGTGGCCATCGAGGCGCAGTTGAATGTGCTGGAGAAGGAGCAGGTTGTCGCACCACAATTTGTTCAACGCTTCAGCACCATGACAGTGCGCGAGGGCGAGCCGATCACCATGAGTGCTAATGCCATTGGAACTCCGCAGCCGCGGATCACCTGGCAGAAGGACGGCGTCCAGATCTCGTCCACCGCCGAGCGCTTCGTGGGCATCGACGGAGGAGCCACCTGCCTGGAGATTCCGCGCGTCAGTGCCAGCGACGCCGGATGGTACCAGTGCACCGCCCAGAACATCGCTGGATCCACGGCCAACAGGGCCAGGCTGTATGTCGAGGTACCCAGGGAACAACCAAGTTACGAGCAGCGTCGTCTCAATCTCCCGAGACCAACGAAAGTCATCGAGCCAGAGTGAGTTGCTAGATTACATCCATACAAATTCAGAATGGAAAAGAGCCCAGACCAAAGACCAGAAAGATATCAAAATTTAGCGATATTGACTTTTTTTTCATGAAGATATTGGTTCGTTTTGTAAATGGAGAGAATGGTCTTTAGAACGTCTATTGACTATTGAATATTTTGGTACCGTACTCATCATATTATCTTTTAAACAGACCCATTCCTGGCCCCGAAATCATCTACCTGCGCCATGTGGAGCGCGCCAAGCCCCACCTGCGTCCTGGTGAGGAGGATCGCGTCTACCCGCCGCCTCAGTTCATCATCCCGCTGCAGAACGTGCAGCAGACCGAAGGTGGCCGTGTCCACATGGAGGCCCGCATCGAACCGGTGGGTGATCCCACCATGGTCGTCGAGTGGTACCTCAATGGACGTCCGCTGGCAGCCAGTAAGTTGAAGATTATTAAGGAAATTTGGAGAGATAGCTTATGGTTTGCTATTTACAGGTGCCCGCGCCACCTCCGTTTTTAAGTTCGGGTTCATTGCTCTGGATCTTCTGAGCATCATGGGCCACGACTCCGGGGAGTACATGTGCCGCGTGAGTAACGCCAGTGGAGTGGCCGAGTCCCGTGCTATTCTGTCCGTAGTGCAGCGCCCCTCCATCGAGCAGTCATCGCAGAACCCCAACAGTCTGCAGTACATTAACCAGCTGGAGGACTACTCCCGCTACCAGCGCACGGAGAGCATCGACGAGCAGCTCAACCAGGCGCCGCAGTTCATTCGCCCACTCCGCGATCTCGGAGAGTTCGAGGAGGGCAAGAACGTGCACTTCGAGGCCCAGGTAACCCCGGTAAACGATCCCTCCATGCGGGTGGAGTGGTACAAGGACGGACTGCCCATCACGGCCAGCTCCCGCATCACCGCCATCTTCAACTTCGGCTACGTCTCCCTGAACATCTTGCACCTGAGAGCCGAAGACGCAGGCACCTATACTGTGCGGGCGGTGAATCGCATTGGAGAGGCCATCAGCCAGTCCTCAATTCGTGTCCACTCACGTTCCCAGGTCACTGCTGATCTGGGTATTCCGGAGCAGCAGCGTTACATCGAGAAGGTGGAGGAACTGGAGGACTACCGCAAGTCCCAGCAGCGTCGCCATGTCCAGGAGGCCGCCGAGGCTATTGCCCCGCCGCAGTTCAAGACTCCCATCCAGAACCAGCTGGATCTGCGTGAACACGCGCATGCGCACTTTGAAGCTCGTCTCGAACCCATCGGGGATTCGACCATGCGCGTGGAGTGGCTGAAGGATGGCCAGCCCCTGGAGGCCAGCTCCAGGATCACCACGTACCACAACTTCGGCTACGTGGCGCTGACCATCAAGCAGCTGACTATCTACGATGCCGGTACCTACACCTGCCGTGCCTACAACGCCATGGGCCAGGACACCACCGTAGCCCAGCTGACGGTCATCTCCAAGAACGAAATCGTGTCGGACACCCAGCACCCGGGTGGTCTGCAGAAGATTCAGCATCTGGAGGACTCATCGCGCTACGGACGTCGCGAGGAGGAGGAGACCTACGTAACTACGGCTCCCCGTTTCCTCGGTCCCCTTAAGGGCACCACCAAGATCCTTGAGGGCCAGCGGGCTCACTTTGAGGCCCGTGTGGAGCCCCAGAGCGATTTGGGCCTGGTGATCGAGTGGTACCATAACGGCCGCTCCATCACTGCCGCCAATCGCATCCAGACCTACTACGACTTCGGCTACGTCGCCCTGGACATTTCCCAGGTGCGCGCCGAAGATGCTGGCGTCTACCTTGTGGTGGCCAGGAACAAGCTAGGTGAAGCTCAGCAGCAAGCAACGATGATAGTGGAAAGTAAGTATTGAATCCCTAAATGAAAATCATATCGACGCTAATCCAATTTATTCTTAGCTCGTTCCAGTATCGACACATCTAGCATGCACCGCGGTCTGTACGAGAAGACCCAGAACTTGGAGAACAAGCCGTTTGTGGAGCCTCAGTACGACGTCGAGGAGATCTCCAAGTCCAAGCCGGTGTTTGTCACCCCGTTGAGCGATCCCAAACCCATCCACGATGGCAAGAACATCCATCTGGAGTGCCGTTTGGAACCGATGGGTGATCCCACCATGCGCGTAGAATGGTTCCACAATGGTCGCCCTGTTACCGTGGGTTCCCGCTTCCGCACCTACTATGACTTTGGCTTCGTGGCTCTGGATATCATCAAGGCCACGGCCGCCGATTCCGGGGAGTACACCGTGAGGGCCACCAACCACTTGGGAACTGCCCACACCTCAGCCTGCGTGCGTGTTATCGATCACACGGATGTTGTGACCGAGACCCAGAACGAACAGTCGCTGGAGCAGATCCAACTGCTCGAGGACTCTCGCCGTCGCCATCACCAGGAGGAGGATATCACCATCATGCAGGCGCCCCAATTCACCAGGGGTCTGCACAATATCGAAACCATCGAGGGCACCAATGTACATTTGGAGTGCCGTCTGCAGCCTGTGGGAGATCCTAGCATGCGCATCGAGTGGTTCGTCAATGGAAAACCTGTAAAGACAGGCCACCGCTTCCGGCCCGCTTACGAATTCGATTATGTGGCCTTGGATCTGCTTGGCTGCTACGCCATCGATTCAGGTGTGTACACCTGCCAGGCCAGAAACCAACTGGGCGAGGCAGTCACCTCCTGCTCCGTGCGCATTATTGCCAAGAACGATTTGATCTTGGAGACGCAGAACGAGTCGGGTCTGCAGAAGATCCAGTACTTGGAGGACTCGACTCGTCATCGCCGCAGCGAGTTCGTCGACGAGGTGGTCAACATTCGTCCGCGTTTCCTCACCCATCCGAAGAGCTTGACCAACACCCGCGAGGGTGGCCACGCCCACTTCGAGTGCAAGATCGAGCCAGTTACCGATCCCAACCTGAAGGTGGAGTGGTTCAAGAACGGCCGTCCCATCACTGTGGGTCATCGCTTCCGTCCCATTCACGATTTCGGCTACGTGGCCTTGGACATTGTCCACTTGATTGCCGAGGATTCGGGTATCTACACTTGCAGGGCCGTTAACTTGATCGGCTCCGATGAAACCCAGGTGGAGCTGCAGTGCCGCAGCGGTGAGCAGATCGTAACTGTCACGCAGAACGAGGCTGGCTTGGAGCAGATACACTACTTGGAGGATCGTTCGAGGTATAGCCGTCGGGAGGAGATCGACGAGAGCACCAAGCAGGCTCCGGTGTTCACCACTTCACTGAAGAACGTTGAAATCAAGGAGAACCAGAGGGCTCACTTCGAGTGCCGCCTGATTCCCGTATCGGATCCTTCGATGCGCGTCGAGTGGTACCACAACAATCTGCCACTCAAGTCTGGTTCTCGTTTCACTGAGACCAACAACTTTGGCTTTGTGGCTCTGGATATTATGTCCACTCTGCCCGAGGATGCCGGCACCTACACCTGCCGTGCCTTCAATGCCGTGGGTGAAGCCATTACCTCCGCTGTGGCAGTCGTGCACACCAAGAAGTCCATCTACCTGGAGTCGCAGCATGAGACCGCTCTGCCACGTCTGCAGCACTTGGAGGATGGCTCTAAGCGTCAGCGCATTAGCGTTCAGGACGAGTTCGTGTCCCAGGCTCCTGTCTTCACCATGCCGGTAAGGGATGTTCGCGTGGCTGAGAACCAGGCGGTGCACTTCGAGGCTCGCCTAATTCCAGTGGGAGATCCCAACCTGAAGGTGGAGTGGCTGCGCAATGGTCAACCCATTGAGGCTTCGAACCGCACCACCACGATGCACGACTTTGGTTACGTGGCTCTCAACATGAAGTATGTGAATCCCGAGGACTCCGGCACTTACACTTGTCGAGCTGTCAACGAGCTGGGTCAGGCAGTAACCTCCGCTTCGCTTATTGTGCAATCGAAGACGTCCATTCAGCTGGAGACCCAGCACGAGGCTGCCATGCACAAGATCCACCAGCTGGAGGATCACAGCAGGTACCAGCGCAGGGAGGAGGAGGAGTACACGGTGACCACTGCCCCCGTGTTCGTTACCAAGTTGATCGGGCCCAGCAATCTGGTGGAGGGTCAGAGCGCCCACTACGAGTGCCGCATTGAGCCCTACCCGGATCCCAATCTCAAGGTGGAGTGGTTCCACAATGGAAAACCTCTTAGCACTGGTCATCGATTCCGTACCACGTACGACTTTGGATTCGCCGCCTTGGACATCCTGACTGTGTACGCAGAGGATAGCGGCGAATACACTTGCCGAGTGACCAACAACCTTGGTGAGGCCATCAACTCGATTGTTCTGAACGTGACCTCGCGTTCGTCTATCATCCATGAGACGCAGCACGAGGAGGCTTTGACCAAGATCCAGCATCTGGAAGATACTTCTCGCTTCCAGAGGAAGACCGACGAGGAGCAGTTCCATGCCGAGCGTCCTCAGTTCGGACGCCCACTGCGTAATGCCAAGGTCAACGAGGGAACTCCCGTCCATCTGGAGGCCACTTTGATCCCTGTGAATGATCCCACTATGAAGGTGGAGTGGTACTGCAACGGTACCCCCATACAGACAGGTCACCGCTTCAAGACCACCTACGATTTTGGCTTCGTTGCGCTGGACATTCTTTATGCCCATGCCGAGGACACCGGCACCTACATGTGCAAAGCCAAGAACGCCATTGGAGAAGCTGTCACGACTTGTGCTGTAAACGTAACAGGTAAACAATGAGTCCTTAATCTCCATTGTGCCTTACTGATCTCCTTCCGATCCCTCACTTACAGCAAACAAGACGCTCGACCTGGACACTTTGGATGCTCAGCGTTTGGAGAAGATTCGTCAGCTAGAGAACTATGCTCCTCCCACTAAGCCAGTGGTGGAGGAGAAGGGCCAGAAGCCCATTTTCCTTACGCCGTTGAGCAACCTAGAACACCTGAAGGAGGGCGAACACGCCCACTTGGAGTGCCGAGTGGAACCGATAAACGACCCCAACCTGAAGATCGAGTGGTTCTGCAACGGCAAGCAATTGCCCACAGGTCATCGATACCGCACCACCCACGACTTTGGCTACGTTGCCTTGGACATCCTGTACGTCTATGGCGAGGATACCGGCACCTATATCTGCAAAGCCACCAACCAGCTGGGTGAGGCTGTAAATACCTGCAATTTGCGCGTTTTGAACCGCCGCAGCATGATTCTGGATACCCAACATCCCGATGCTCTGGAGAAGATCCAGAAGCTGGAGTCGAAGGTACCGAATGCCCGTACCGAGGTTGGAGACACTCCAATCAGTCCTCCCCATTTCACCGCCGAACTTCGTGGCTCGACTGAGATCTATGAAGGTCAGACGGCTCACTTTGAGGCCCAGGTCGCTCCGGTTCACGATCCCAACTTGCGCATCGAGTTTTATCACAATGGCAAGCCCTTGCCTTCGGCTTCTCGGTTCCACATCACCTTTGACTTTGGATATGTCTCTTTGGACATTACCCATGCTGTTGCCGAGGACGCCGGAGAATATTCCGTGCGTGCTGTTAACGCCCTGGGTCAGGCAGTGTCCTCTACTAACCTACGCGTGATTCCGCGTGGTACCATCATTTCGGATACCCAGCATCCCGAGGGCCTGGAGAAGATCCGCAAGCTGGAATCGATGGCGCCCCATCAGCGCCAGGAGCCGGAAACTCCAGGTACTCGCCAGCGCCCGGTGTTTACTCAACCACTTCAGAACATTGATAAGATCAATGAGCACCAGACAGCTCACTTCGAGGCGCGCTTGATTCCCGTGGGAGATCCTAACTTGAAGGTAGAGTGGTACCGCAACGAGAAAATCATCGAGGACAGTTCGCGCATCACCAAGCAGCATGACTTTGGTTTTGTCTCGCTCGACATCTCGCACATCCGCAAGGAGGATGAGGGCGTGTACATGTGCCGCGCAGTCAATCCTCTGGGTGAGGCTGTGACCACCGCTTCTATGCGTGTTGTGTCCGAGGCCAGCATCCAGATGGATACCCAGCACCCGGACAGCATCAGCCGCATCCACCAGTTGGAGAAACCAGTGGCTCCGCGTCCCAGCGAGCCAGAGCGCCTGTTTGAGAAGCCCATCTTCACTCAACTGCTCACTGGACCCTCGGAGCTGTGGGAGGGAACTCATGCCCACTTCGAAGCACGAGTTGTGCCTGTGGGCGATCCTTCGCTTAAGTTCGAGTGGTTCATCAATGGTGTGGAACTGCAAATGGGCTCTCGTCTGCGCACCACTCACGACTTTGGCTTTGTCACTTTGGACATTACCGCTGTGGTTCCAGAGGATGCCGGTGTTTACATGTGCCGTGCCTATAACGCCGCTGGTGAGGCTGTGTCTTCCACCGCCATGAAGGTAAAGACCAAGTCCAACATCGATGGACAACCTTTGATTCCGGAGTCCTGGGAGGCTATTCGTCTCAAGGAGGCTGCCATGAACCGTGTGCCAGAAATGTTTGTGGATTCGACACCACAGCAGGCTCCGGTGTTCACCACCCATCTGCAGAGCTACGACAAGCTGCATGAGGGCCAGCACGTCCTCTTGGAAGCCCAGGTGGAGCCTCGTGCGGATCCCAACCTCCGCATTGAGTGGTTCAAGAATGGTATTTCCCTGACCACTGGCTCCCGTATCCGCAGCACCTTTGATTTTGGTCTGGTTACTCTGTCCATCAACGGATTGCGTGCGGATGACTCGGCTATTTACACCTGCAAGGCCACCAACCAGGTGGGTGAAGCCGTTTCGACTTCCTCTCTCAAGATCGAGGATCGTCACTGGCTGCAGGCCGAGTCCCTTCATCCGGATTCACTACCTCGCATTGGAGAACTGGAGGCGCCTAAGGAGGGACGTCCCGAGGCTCCAGAACCGACTTACGAAACTCCCGTGTTCATCACTCATCTGAACAACATCGAGTGCAAGGAGAGCGACAACGTGCGCTTCGAGTGCAACGTGGAGCCGGCTAGAGACCCTACCATGTCCATCGAGTGGTTCTACAATGGACAGCCACTGCAAGCCGCTGCCAAGTTCAAGTCCATCTACGACTTTGGCTACTGCGCTTTGGATCTGACCAATTCCTATGCTGAGAATAGCGGCGTTTACACCTGCAAGGCCACCAACAGCAAGGGCTCTGCCACCACCTCGGGCACTCTCAAGTGCACCGGTGGCAAGACCATGTTCCTGGACACCCAGCATCCTCAGGGTGAGGCCGGTCTTGAGGCCGTTCAGGAAACTGAGGAGGAGCTGGCGAATCGCTATACCAGCAAGACTGCCAAGCCAGAGACCCAATACCCACCACCGGTATGGACCAAGCCACTGCAGGCCGAATTCCATCTGTCGGAGGCGCAACCCATCCACCTGGAGGCCAACGTGGAGCCCAAGGAGGACCCCAACTTGTTCATCGAATGGTACTTCAACGGCAAGATGCTGCAGCATGGATCTCGCTTCAAGATGACCAGTGAATTTGGTTTCGTCACCATGGACATGATCGAGGTTTATGCTCGCGATCAGGGCATTTACACCTGCAAGGCGTACAACAAGGCTGGTGAGGCCTTCACCTCGACCACCATCTTCTGTTCGAGCAAGGAGAACATCATCGATTCTACGCAGCATCCGAAGGGAGCTGAGGGCTTGGAACAGATCCAGGATCTGGAAGACTCTCTGCGCAAGGATGGCTCCAAGCCAGAGCAACCGGATCTGGGAATCCCACCACGTTTCACAACCGAGTTTGTCAACATCGCAGACATTGGGGAGGGTGAGCTGGCTCACTTTGAGGCCAATCTAATTCCCGTAGGCGACCAGAGCATGGTCATTGAATGGTTCTACAACGGCAAGGTTCTGGAAGCTAGCCACCGCGTGCGGACCATCTACGCTTTCGGCACAGTGGCTTTGGAGGTTCTAGGCACCAAGATCGAGGACACCGGCACCTACACCTGCCGCGCCACCAACAAGCACGGAACCGCTGAGATCAGCTGCACGCTCGAGTGCGTGGACAAGCCTAGGGGTCAAAAGCCGCGCTTCACCTCCCACATCCAGCCGCTGCAGGGCCTGAAGGACGGTCAGTCCGCCCACTTCGAGTGCACTCTGATTCCAGTGAACGATCCGGAGCTGAAGGTGGAGTGGTATCACAATGGCAAGCTTATGCGTCACTCGAACCGCATCAAGACCGTATCCGATTTCGGATACGTCGTCTTGGACATTTCCTATCTGCAGGATCATGACAGTGGAGAGTACGTGTGCAGGGCCTGGAACAAGTACGGAGAGGACTTTACACGCACTACCCTCAATTGCGGAGGCCGTGGTGGTGTCTTTTATGACAGTCTGCAGCCCGATTCGCTTCAGAGGATCAGGGAGCTGGAGTGCCCGCAAGGACAGCAGGCAGATACATCTGCTCCTCTGGTTGCCGAGCCACCCAAGTTTATCACCCAGATCGTGGATGTTACCAAGCTGGTGGAGGGACAGTCAGCTCACTTTGAGGCACGTTTGACTCCAATTACCGATCCGGACCTAGTAGTGGAATGGTATTTCAATGGCAAGAAACTGCCACACGGTCACCGCTTCCGCACCTTCCACGACTTTGGCATCGTCATTCTGGACATTCTGTACTGCTACGAGGAGAATTCCGGAGTATACGAGGCCAGGGCTCACAATAAATATGGTGAGGATGTAACCCGTGCCACGCTTAAGTGCGCCTCAAAGGCTAGCCTCATTCTGGACTCCCAGCTGCCGCGAGGCATGGAAGGTGGTCTGGAGAAGATCGCCAACCTGGAGTACAGCATGGTTCGTACTCGCGAAGAAACCACCGAGGAGACAAAGGGCAAGGCTCCAGTCTTCACTGTGCCGCTAGAGAACATCGACAATCTGCGTGAGGGTGAGAATGCTCACTTTGAGGCCAGGATCACCCCGGCTGATGATCCCAAGTTAAAGGTCGAGTGGTACTGGAACGGACGTCCATTGAAGGCCGGATCTCGTTTCCGTACTTTCTGCGACTTTGGTTTCGTCATTCTGGAGATTTCCCCTGTGTATCCTGAGGATTCTGGCGAGTACTCTTGCCGCGCCATCAACGAGTATGGTGAGGCAGTGACCACGGCCTCGATGAAGATCCAAGGCAAGCGCAGCATTATTATGGAATCGCAGCTCCCCAAGGGCATGGAGGGAACCATCGATCGCATCGCCGAGCTGGAGGGCTTGGGATCCCGCAGTACCGAATTTGTGCCGGATGATGATACCGGAAAGCCACCAGAGTTTATCACCTCACCCTTCGACATGGTTATTGGTGAAAATGCTCTGGCCCACTTCGAGTGCCGCCTGCAGCCGATCAACGACCCGTCGATGCGAGTGGATTGGTTCCACAACGGCAAAGCCTTGTGGGCTGGCTCCCGCATCAAGACCATTAACGATTTCGGTTTCGTGATCCTCGAAATCGCCGGTTGCTATCAGCGCGATTCTGGATTGTACACTTGCAAGGCTACAAACAAGCACGGTGAGGCCACGGTCTCTTGCAAGTTGCAGGTCAAGGGTCGTCAGGGCATCGTCATGGAGCCACAGTTGCCCTCCAACTTCCGCACAGGAACTGAGAGCCTGCAGAAACTGGAGGAGAGCATGCACAAGCGTGAGGAAATTGTGATTGACGACGAGCAGCCCAACCCACCCAAGTTCACCGAGGAAATCAAAGACAACCTGGATGTGCCCGAAGGCGGCCCAATTCACTTTGATTGCCGCGTGGAGCCTGTGGGCGATCCAACCATGCGCATTGAGTGGTTCTACAATGGCCATGTCATGGCTACCGGATCTAGGGTCCACCAGCTAAATGATTTCGGCTTCATCGCCTTGGATGTTGACTACATCTATGCCAGAGACTCGGGAGAGTATACTTGTAGGGCTACCAACAAGTGGGGCACTGCCACCACCACCGCCAAGGTCACCTGCAAGGGCAAGCACAATATTGTTTATGAATCCCAGCTGCCCGAGGGCATGACCTCCGAAAAGTTGAAGGAACTGGAGCGCGGTCGCATTCCAGAAGCCCCGAAAGTGGTTGAGGAGGAGTTCGGGCCACCGAAGTTCACGACTCAGATCACTTCTGTGACTGTCGATGAGGCAGAAGCCGTGCGATTTGAGTGCCAGGTGGAACCCAAGACTGATCCCAGTCTGCGCGTTGAATGGTACCGAAATGGCAAGCCCCTGCCCTCCGGACACCGTTACAGGAACATCTTTGACATGGGCTTCGTTTCCCTGGATATTTTGTATGTCTACGGAGAAGACTCTGGAGAGTACGTGTGCCGTGCTGTTAACAATCACGGCGAGGATCGTACCAGGGCTACAGTGTCTTGCAAAAGTGAGTTATAAAATACATTTATCAACTTCTGTTTCTATCTGTATTTTTTCTCTAGAACTGCCTACCATCTTGCTCCAGAACCAAGTGCCTCGCGGCATGAAGCGTTCGGATGCTCTTACCCAAATGGAAGCCACCATCAAGAAGTATACGTCCGAGGTCCATTTGACCGAGGATGATCTCTTCGATCCCGATCGCAAGCAGCCTCCTCGCTTTGTCACCCAGATCAAGGAACAGCTTACCCTGACCGAGATGGCCGTTACCAAGTTCGAATGCCAGCTGGCTCCTGTGGGAGATCCCAACATGAAGGTCGAATGGTTCTTCAATGGCAAGCCTTTGCTGCACAGTAAGTAATTGAGGAATGGTGTATAGTTCCCAGTTATATTTTTATATTTTTTATGCAGAGAACCGCTTCCAGCCCATATATGATTTCGGTTATGTGGCAATGAACTTTGGCTGGGTTTATCCCGAAGACAGTGGTGAATACGTGTGCCGTGCCACCAACTTGTATGGTAAGGACGAGACTCGTGCCTTCATCAAGGTGTCTGGCAAGCCCGGAATTGTGTACGATTCCCAGCTGCCCGCTCACATGCAGAGCATTGACCGCATCCGTGAAATGGAAGCCTCATGGCAAGTGTAAGTATCAAACTTATATAGGGAATTTCCCTTGACCTCATATGCATACTTGACAACATTTGATACATTTATATTTTAATCTTTATTTTAGGGTGCCCGACGAGGTTGATCCCGATGCCAAGCCCAGAACCAAGCCGGTCTTTGTGAGCAAATTGGAACCCCAGACTGTGGAGGAGGGTGATTCAGCTAGATTCTGTGTCCGAGTCACCGGACACCCACGTCCCAGGGTTATGTGGCTGATCAATGGACACACTGTTGTACACGTAAGTTTTATAAATTTCTTTTTAAAGGCTTAGGAACTAATAAGTCATTCCCTACAGGGCTCCCGCTACAAGCTGACCAACGATGGCATGTTCCATCTGGACGTCCCTAAGACACGTCAGTACGATACTGGAAAGGTAGAGGTGATTGCTCGCAACTCCGTCGGCGAATCGATTGCCAGCACTGAACTGAAGGTTGTTGCTCGCTCGGATGATTATCGTAATGTGCTGAAGAACTCGCCACGTCGTAAGTTTTATTTCCAACACAAGCCAGAAATTCTGGGAACTACTACTTATATAACAGCTATTAGAACGTTAACCAATTTCAAAATGCAGTAGACTAAATATGGACACCACAAGCTATATCACAAAAAGAAACTCATTGTAAATATATACATTCCAACATACAACATGCCACAAAAGTTTACGTAGCCGTAGCACCCAAGTTAATTGCACTACTATAGCCACATTCCAAGTAGTTTAAACAGTATAGACAAAAAGCACAATATTACCAAATACCCAAAATGCTTCCCAAATCCCCAAAAATCCCAAAAAAGAACGATTATAGTACTCCAGTCAGCGAGAGACTTCAGAAGAGGAAATCGCGCAGAGGAAGCAAAGGAAAGGGACTTTCTAAGTATTGCCGGACACGGGGTAATATGGTATTACGTAGTTTTACGTGTGCACTTTCCGTCTGTTCTAAACTCTGGCTATCATCCAGCTGATCATTGACCCTCTCTCTGTCTCTACTCATTTGTCCCCTTCCAAGAAAAGAACCCAAAAAGAGCTAGTGAACCTCTGTGAAAACCATCCCAAGTTCTTAACTCTTTAATCATAATTTCTACTAATTCGATGGTTGTAAATAATTTTAAGATCTTATTGCATGGTGAATTTATTTTCTAACGCTTCAAAATCTTCTAGAAAATGCATGCTATTGAGCTATAACTGAAGAATTTTTGTTTAGATATATTCTGCGAGACACTGAATAACCTCCTGAAATTTTGTTTAGCCTGGTATGATTACGAACTAGCTGCCTACCAGAAGGAGCGTCAGGAGAATGAGCTGGAGAAGGTATTCGATGAGCGTAAGCAAGTCCTTTCTGAACAGAGCTCTCACACTCTGAAGGGAGTCGAGCACCTGAAGCCCAAGCAATACAAGCCCCCCACTCCTGACTGGCAGACAAATGTCAAGGCTAAGAAGAGCGAGGACTACTACAATAAGCTCCAGACCTTGGAAACCGAGCAGCTTCTGAAGGAAACCAACCTGCGTAGGGATAATCATCAGTACGCTATTCCCGGCGAGAAGGTCGTGAGCAGCTCTCAGGCCAAGGGAATGGCTCAGTCCTACGAAGAGAATCTGTGAGTAGTCAAAAAACACCACAACATGAACACAATTAATATTTTCTTCCTATAGGCAAGAAAAGACCAGCACCACCCAGGTGCAGGCTGCACCACCCAAGGGCACCGCCCAACCCTCCGAATCTTCTGTCCATGGACGCGAGGTTCACATGAACAAGCAGCAGCAGGTGCAAAAGGAGATCCAGGGTGACCTCGAGATTACCCGCAAGATCACCGCCACCGAGACCACGGAGGTGGAGCACAAGGGCACCATCCAGGAGCGTGTGGTTCAAGGACCTGTGAAGCCAGCTAAGGCTCCGGTCTTCACCAAGAAGATTCAGCCGTGCCGTGTCTTTGAGAACGAGCAGGCCAAGTTCGAAGTGGAATTCGACGGCGAGCCCAATCCCACGGTTAAATGGTACCGCGAGAGCTTCCCCATCCAGAACTCGCCAGATTTGCAGATCCACACCTTTAGCGGCAAGTCCATACTGATTATTCGCCAGGTGTTCGTTGAGGATTCGGCCGTATTCTCGTGTGTGGCCGAAAATCGTGGAGGAACCGCCAAGTGCAGTGCCAATCTGGTGGTCGAGGAACGTCGTCGTGCCGGAAAGGGTGGCATTCAGCCTCCCAGCTTTGTGACCACCATCCAGAGCACCACCGTGGCCACCGGACAGCTGGCTCGTTTCGACGCGAAGGTCACGGGAACCCGTCCCCTGGACGTTTACTGGCTGAAGAACGGCATGAAGATTCAGCCGAGCATCAAGTTCAAGATGCTGGAGGAGGACAGTGTTCACACCCTGCTCATCATCGAACCCTTCGCCGAGGATTCCGGTCGCTATGAATGTGTGGCCGTCAATGCCGCCGGAGAGGCTCGCTGTGATGGTGATTGCATTGTTCAGTCGCCCACTAAGCCGGAGAAACCAACCACTCCGGGCAGCGAGAAGGCCCCGCACATTGTGGAGCAGCTGAAGAGTCAGTCCGTGGAGGAGGGCAGCAAGGTCGTCTTCCGCTGCCGCGTGGATGGCAAGCCCACGCCCACCGCCCGCTGGATGCGAGGCGAGAACTTTGTGAAGCCATCACGCTACTTCCAGATGAGCCGCCAAGGCGAGTACTACCAGTTGGTCATCTCGGAGGCCTTCCCCGAGGACGAGGGCACCTACAAGTGTGTGGCCGAAAACAAACTGGGCAGCATTCAAACCAGCGCCCAGCTGAAGGTCCGTCCCATCGAAAATTTGGACGCCCCGCCCACCATCACCGCCATCAAGGATGTCTCCGTCACTGAGGGCATGCCCGCCCAGTTCAAGACGACAGTGACTGGCAAGGTGAAGGCCACCAGTGTCCAGTGGTTCCGCGAGGGTCAGTTGATTCCCGAAACACCAGATTTCCAGGTGGGTTGGAATACTAATTAGTTATTTTTAAGAAGATTCCAAAGCTACGGTGCCCCTGCTGCCGAGCAACTGATTAAACATAATCTGACACATTTACATTACAGTACAGACTTAAAACTAATTAACCCCTTCCCAACTTCCAGATGATCTTCGATGGCAACAGCGCTGTGCTCCTGATTGGCACCACCTATGAGGAGGATTCGGGTATCTTTACTGTACGCGTAACTTCGTCCACCGGCCAGGTTGAGTCCTCAGCCAAACTGACTGTTAAAAGTAAGGATTAAACTAAAACTAAGCCAAAACCGAAACCAGAGTTCGAAACCAAGCGAAAACCAAACGTAAGCGAACCGTGTTCAAACAAACAAAACAAACCAACCAACATCAACAAACCAACTCCAAAGAATGCTCAAAAAGATAAAAGAAAAGAACAAAAACAAAAAAACAACGACCGTGAAGAACTTTTACTATTAATCCCCGAGTTACTGACGTATTACATTCAGTTACTACTACCCTCAACCTACCTATATATATGATCAACTACTAGTCGTAAATGTTTGAGTGAAGAATATTTTAAAGCGAACCTGTCGAAACTACTTTCAACATGGATTTTTTTCTAAACTATCAATCGAACGAGTTATTTTTACTAACCATTGCAAAATGTCTAAGAAAAGCAAAAAAATGAGATGCAGCTAAAACATTTAATTTAAAGATGTCTAACACGAAAACGTAACCGAAAAGAAAGCAATTTTTAATCGAAAAATAATAAAAATAATTACAAGTATTTTGCAACATAAATATTTATAGACCATTTTTCTTTCTGGCACGGCCAAGACAGCACAAGCAACAACAGCAGCAGGCATTAAATGAAATTTGAAAATTTAAAAATTTCTGCCGCGAGTTGAGTGAAAGTGGAAATGACTCAAAACCAAATGTAGAATATATAGAGATCTCTGGCCCCTTGAGTTGAGTTATAAATATAAGGCAGCTTATGTACTCTAGAGCAGGCCACTTAAAGCATACATAATAATATACTTCAGTGCCCGTCCGTAAATATACCTATAGACATATAGATATTATGTGCCTCATCCATGAGTAGGATGGATCGTTTTGGGGCCGTGTGCAAAACGCACATTTGTCCCGCCTCCGCTCGAGCGTGAAAGTTTTATTTTTCATTTGAATATTAGCATAAAATATTATGGATGACACATCTAGCGCACGGTGGCGTTGCCAGTGGTGCGAGTATCTTGTGTCTGCCACATACACATTTCCCATTTTCCAATTTGCTTTCCTTTGGCCCCCATGTGAACGTGCGCAAAAACTAGCACAAATCGAGCAGCGACTTCGGTCTGAAAATCAGAAAACTGAAAATATCGAAAGCCTTTCAGCTGCCACCCTACCCAGACATATAGAGACACATGTACGCCCAGCGGCTGTTCTATTTTCAATTTCTTTTTTGGAGAATGTTTGGCTTTCGAGAACTAATTTCCAATAGATTAGCGTTAAAAAATCCGTTCCGCTATTTTTAGCCAAGCGGTGCTGTCTGGATTTCTGGCTTTCAGCTACAATGAAAAACATTCATGTATTTTCTCAAGTAAATCTTGAAATTTATTTCAATTTTCTTTCAATAAAACGAAAACACCGAAACCGAAATAAATATATTTGGGGTAGTTTCTTAGGTTCTAGAGAGAAAAATAGAATGACAAATTACCTGTTGTTGTTGTTGCTAATGCTGTCTATAAGGTGGATCAGGTAGAGATGAGAGATATACCGATGTTAGTCGGGCGACTCATACACTTGGTCATTAGGCTACAACATGAATTGATGATTCTGTTTATGGTGCAGAAACGAATTTAATTAGATTAATCAGTTACGGCTGTTCAGTCATCGAGCTGCGGGCCACAGTGATTCATGGTCGCACTTAGTTTTATATTTAGCTGCCAGGTTGAAACAGATCACGGTCCTTAGGCAATGGTTTAGCCTCTGTAGCCCCCAGGCTGAGAAAGAAATCCATGTTAGAAAAGGTTCGATAGGGAGCTTAAAGATACTATTGACTTTTACCAACAACTCCGAGCCGAATGTTGTACGCTCCAGTCCTTCAGTCCATCGATGGCGATGATGATGTTGATAATAGGCGATGCTATAATGACGATGAACTTGTATTGTTTATTTTATTTGAATTTAATTTAATTGAACTTTATTTATTTTGTAGTGATGTTGCATGAGATTTTATAATTCATTTTTTATTACCGCTTTTTACTAATTCGTTTCGTTACCATACTTTGTTTGTCACACACTTTCGTTCTTGTTCACCACCAATCAATCATCCATTTCGTGTACAAAAAAAACCGAACGAATCTCAAAAGTATTTGCCGCTTATGCCGCCAATATGTTGATTTATTTTTTGTTACATGTTCTCCTTTGTGGCGAGAAGCTTTACTAAAAAATTAATCATAAAAACTCATGCGACCTACGTTTTAAGTCTTATCTACTGTATCTAGAATCCCGATTGTCTGTCATGTTTATGTTTACTCGATATGTTTTTATGTTCGATCACAATACGATGACTTTGAACTTTGATTGATTTGTTTCCATTTAAATGAATTCGGCGTAGGCCAACACTCGCGTACACTCTTTTGTTGTTTAATTGTATCTCTCATGTATTTAATACTTAAAACCAATACCGCGTCTATAAATAAATCCAAGCAAAATGCATTATGATTGGAAAGTTGTTTTTGAAAACTACTGCCAAACGCTCTTCCTTGCCACAAAGTTGCTGCTACCGCTGT
Organism: Drosophila biarmipes; assembly: GCF_025231255.1. NCBI lineage: Eukaryota > Metazoa > Arthropoda > Insecta > Diptera > Drosophilidae > Drosophila > Drosophila biarmipes. Next base: position 24,086,859 of record NC_066613.1, on the reverse strand, counting down.
TATTGATTGCACCGCTGTTGCTTGCTTCCTGTCATCCAAATGTCGCCAGAAATTCGGGAACCACAGGTAGGTAATGTCGATGCAGGAGGGGTTACACGTAAGTGCCCCGTCCAAGAACTGTCTACCTTGTGATCTGTTCTGTTCTGCGGCCGATTGTTGTCTACAAACGAATGAGATCGTTGGAGTGCGCCGCACTGCGCTCTGCCTATGTGGCCAGTCTATATGGGCCCCGAGAACATCGAAGCGGACACACCCCGCCCATAAATCTGTAGAAGCTCTGCCGATGCCGAACTGAGCAGCCCCACCTGGTGACGTAGCCGCCACTAATCAGATATCTATTTTTGGCCTTAATGTATACACAGGCATTTGAATTGTTCGCTCTCAATTGTACACTTGCCTGGCCACAATCCCAATCCCAGTCACCCCTCCCATCTTATAGCGTCCTATAAAGATGATGATGAGTTCAAGTCAAACGAATGTCACTATTCGTTGCGACTTGCCCAAGTGCTGTCATGACAATGTGCCAGATTTAGGTGCAGGCTAATGCAGTTTTAATCATCCCCAAGTGGATTCGTCACACCCGATTAGTGATTCACGAAACATAGATAAACCACGACCTCACTCCTGGCACTCTGACTACTCGCACCTATTTTTATCAATGCCAATTATGAAAAATATGTATTGACCTAGGGCCCAATCCCATTTATGCGTTATTCACGGTCAACGCAGATGAGCTGTCGGCCAGGCAAATTTGATTTGTGGTCCACACACGCACAATTGGTCAGGTGGAGGGTTTTGGGTTTCCTTTTCGAGACCGTTCTATGTGGCAAATGTAGGCTCTGATATTCACCATAATAATTTTAAATATTCAAGTTCATTGTTCGCATATGCCGAAGAATTATGATTTATTTTTAAGAGCCTCTCGATCGAATCATGAAATTTTGCATGGGGGAAGGCAGGTAAGTGGTGGATATAAAAGTCCATTTGAAATCTCAACGACCTTGCAAGCTATATGTTCCTTGAGTTGTCAAATTGAATAAGTCATGATCTCAATCAGCACTCGATTGAACTAAATGGATAAAAAAAGCATTTTCGTTTTTAATGACTTGACCTTTTTTTAGCTTTTTGCTAAATGCACTAAATGCTCTTATTTTGCTTTAATCAATTAGAATCTAACAAGTAAGTAGTTCCAGAATAATACAATTTCTTGCTCTTCCCGAACTCTGGATGTGCTTAGCTATCCGTCTTACTTTTTCCAATGGGTATATTAAATGCCACCTCCCCTTGATCCCTTTTAGAACGACGCATCTCGGCCTTTCAATTGCGAACGATTGATTCCGCCGAAGATGAATCCTCTTCCTCTGGTCGGGAGGACAGTGCCCCCGAGTCGCCCAACACTTTCCAACCTGGCCAGCAACCAGGCCAGCAGTTTGGCCAATTCCTGGGCGTCAACGGGCAGGGTCAGCATCAGGGAAGATCGCGCCAGAAGAAACCCAAAGTGCGAAGCAAGTCCCTGCAGCCCGCGACCAAGGTAATACCGTGGCGCAAATCATCGCGTCCCACTCGTGGTCGTTCTTTGGATAAGGGTGTATTTCTGCCAGGCTTTAAGCCCGAGCCGGTTAAATCCTGGACCGAGGAGACAATTAGCTTAAAGGCTACTCCTATTGAGAAGAAGAAGCCTACTCCCAAACTAGAAGCAGCCAAGGTTGTTTTGAAATCGATTAAAACCGAGCGCGATCAAGGTATCATGAGTTTGGGTGCTACTCTGGAGCAGATCATTGCTGGCAAGACCGAAAAGGAAGCAGTTCCTTGGATCACTATGCGTGAAAAACTCAAGGCAGTCGAGAGTGTTCAGCAACAGCTCAACAAATTTGACTTAGATGAGGTCTACCTTCGACCACTTGAGGGTCAAATCGAAACCGATGAGCAGCTACCTCAGCAAGCTCAAGTGGAACAGGTACAGCGCACCAAGGAAATTCAGCGGCTAAAGAGCATGGAGAGTGTTGAGATTATGGAGATGACTGACCAGATTGATAAGCTTATTACCCAGCAGCAAAATGCGAAGGATCTCATACCTTGGAAGGAGATGCGCCAGCAGCTGAAGAGTGTGCAGAAGGTAACCAAGCAGATCGACAAGTTTAAAATTGAAGAAGTTGAGCTGCGTCACCTGCAGGCCCAGCAGGCCATCACCGAGGAATATCAAACCGGTACAGCCGAGGAAACTCACGTCATGATTGATGAGAGCTCCAAGGGTTCGATCTCTAAGGTGATGCGTCGAGATGAACTTCAGCAATACGAAGATCAGTCCAACATATACAAGCAGCAGTTTATCACCACCGAGGATGTGAACATTATGCATGTTTCGGAGCGTGAGAAACTGGAGGCGCAGAGATTGATTCGCGAACAGCAGGCTGTCAATTGGCGTCATCAACAGCAACGCCCACAATTGCAGCCCCTGACTTCAGTCGAGGACACGATAGTCTCCCAGACTACCGACAGACAAAAGTTGGTGCAACAGCAAAGCCTCATCGAGGAGGCTCAGCGCCAGCAGTTCACGCAGATCGAGGATTCGCAGATGATGAGCCTAGAACAGTACGAACACCAGAAAATCGTTAGCCAACGAACCCAGCAGGAGGCCTTTAGCTGGCGTCAGCCACGCGAGCCTCAAAAGTTCATTCAGGTTGAGGATTCTTCGTTGCTGCATCTACAGGAGCGCCAGGATACGCAGGAGCAGCAACTGCTACAGCAACAACCTGTGATGTGGGATCGCGGTAGGAAAAAGCCGGAACAACCTCAGTATGTGCAACCCCAGACTGCACCCGTTCAGCAAGAATACGAGGAGAAACCAAAGTCGTACGAGGAAATGCATGATAAACTGGTTGAACCCACTCCAGTTCAACAGCCCCAACCTGTGCCAGTTATGTGGGAGCGGGGTAAGAAGAAACCCCAAGAACAAGAGAAGACCTTCGAGGAGGCACACGACAAGTTGGAAGAGCCCACACCCGTTCAGCAACCAGAACCAGTGCCAGTCTTGTGGGAGCGAGGCAAGAAGAAGGTCGCTCAACAGGAAACCATCACTTCCCAGGAAGTGGTGCAATCATCGCAACTGGTCGACCAACAGATTGTTGAGGAAACAAAGAAGACTGCTGTTCGCCGGGTGATTCCACCACGAGAGCCAGAGCAGAAGGTGGAGCAGGTTACGTTAAAACCAACGCCCCGTCCTCGTCCTAAAGAGGCCCAGAAGACTGAAGAGATTCAACTGAAACCGTTGAAGAGCATCAGGCCCGTACCCCAATCAGTGGAGCAGCCGGCGCAGAAGGCTTATGAAGAAGCCACCGATGAACTGCCTGAAGAACCACTACCCCAAGAGCAGGAGCAACCGCAACCTGTTTTATGGGAACGTGGCAAGAAGAAGCCCCAGAAGCCCGAAGAGCAAGTGCCCGAAATTCCAAAGACTCTCGAGGTTGCGGTAGACACTTTGGAAGAGGAGGTGCCTAGAACCACTGAACCTCAACCTCAGCCTGCTTTGTGGGAGCGTGGTAAAAAGGCTAAGCCAGAACAGCAAGTTGTCGAAGAAGTACCTAAAACATTGGAGGTTGCTGTAGACACTCTGGAGGAAGAGGTTAAGCCTGTTCAGCCTGAAGCACAACCTGTGCTTTGGGAACGTGGAAAGAAAAAGAAGCCACAACAGCAAGAAGTTGTCGAAGAAAAGGTCGAGGAAGCTCCTGTTAAGACCTACGAGGAAGCAGTCGACGTTCTCCCTGAAGAGCCCAAGCCTGTGGAGAAGCCAGAGCCTGTCTTGTGGCAGCGCGGCAAGAAAAAGACTCCTAAGCCTGAACCCGTTAAAGAAGGGCATCCCGATGAGGTAGATGCCCAAATCGAAGCTGTCGTTAAAGAAGAGCAGGATATTGTGGAAGAAAAGCGTCGAGTCAAGAAGACCAAGAAGCAAAAGCCAACAAAAGAAGCTGCTGAGGAGCTCTTTGAAGAGCAGCCGAAAGAGGAAATTGCTCCCGATGATGAAGTACCTCAGGAAGAAGTTATCGAAGAGCTTGAGGAAATTGTCGAAGAAAAACGCAAAGTGAAGAAGACTAAGAAGCCCAAGCCAACGCAAGAGGTGACCGAAGATGAACAGCCCGCAGAAGAAGTAATTGAAGAGCAAGAAGAAATTGTTCAGGACCAGGAAGAGGTCGCTGTTGAAGAAAAACGCCGGGTCAGGAAGGTCAAGAAGCCCAAAACAGTGGTTGAGAAGACAGAAGATGTGGAGGAACAGCCCGAAGATGATATCCCGCAGGAAGAAATCGCCGAAACGCAAGAATTGGTCGTGGAAGAAAAGGAAGAGGTTGTTGAAGAAAAGAAAAAGGTTAGGAGGGTAAAGAAGCCCAAACAAACCGTTAACAAGACTGATGTTGAAGAACAGTCCGTAGAGGAAATTCCAGAAGAAGAGCCCTCTGAGGAACAGGAAGAGATCGTGGAACAAGACGAGATCTTGGAAGAGAAGGAAAAGGTAAAAAAGGTGAAGAAGCACAAGAAGACCTTGGAAAAGACCGATGTAGAAGACGAACAGCCAGAAGATGTTCTTCAGGAAGATGAAATAATCGAAGAACTTGAAGAAATTGCAGAAGAACAGCGCAAGGTAAAAAAGGTCAAGAAGCCCAAGAAAAAGGTGGCCGAAGAGGAGTCAGTAGACCAGCCAGAAGAGGTTGAAGAACCTCAGGTTAAGCAAGTTGAAGAACCCGTTCCCGAAGAACCCAAAAAACTCAAGCCTGCGCCCAAGATCCAGGAAGTTGCGCAAGTTGAAAAGGTCTCACTAAAGCCTGCGCCACGAAAGCAACGTCCTTTGCCCGATAAAGAACAATTGGAGGAGGTTACGTTGAAACCACTCAAAAAGACTGCACTTGTATCCGAAACCACACAACCCGAGACACCGGAAACAGAATTCGAGGTAAAGGAATTTGTTATCACAACTGAGGACCAAATAGTGGACGTGACGAAGAAGCGGGTGAAGAAGAAGAAGCCCAAATCAAAAACTACTACCGACGACTCAACCGACGAGCCTGTTGAAGATGTCGAAGATCTCGAGGAGGAGGTAACTCAACCTGAAAAGGTGCAACCAGTCGAAGATGTACCTGCGGAACAGCATACCGAGGAAATTACCCCCGAACAAAAAATTGGCCCCAAGCCGAAGCCAAGAAAGGAAGAAATCATCGAGAAGGTTGAAGAAGTTGCTCTTAAGCGGGTAACTCGGCCAAAGAAAGAGCTTCCCCAGGAGGCGACCATCGAGGAAGTACGCTTGAAGCCAACTCAACGCACATCTGTCAAGCCCGAAGAAGTCAAGCTAGAGGAGGTGGACTTGCAGCACTTCGAGAAAAAGGACGAAGAAATCGTCCAGGAGGAGAGGCGTAAGACCAAGAAGGTGAAGAAGCCAAAACACGAAGACTTGCCTGAAATAGCCGATGCGGAACCAACCCAACTGGAGGAGGCCGAACACATCGACCTTGAGAAAGAGCCTAAGCCCGAAGATGAGCAACCACATGTGCCGTGGAAGCGAGGAGAGAAAAAGAAGCCGGTCGAAGAAGTTGTGGAGGAGAAGAAGTTGCCTTCGGGTAAGCGCCGCCCACTGCCCGAAGAGCAGCCGGAGGAAGTTAAACTTAAGCCAATTCCTTCAAAACCAGTGGAGGAGCCGAAGAGGCCAGAAAAGGCCATACCCGGACCACAACTTGTGCCACAAGAAAAGCCAGAAAGCGAAGAGGAGGAAATAGAGCTGGAACCTCTGAAGCTACCCGAAGATAAGCAACCTAAGGAGCCCAAGGTTAAGAAAGAAAAGAAGAAGAAGCCCAAGCTGAAGAAGGCCACACCCTCAGTGGACGAGGTGTCGGAGGAAGAGGCTGTGCCCTTCGACGAACCAATCGCGGAGGAAGATCAAGTGGAAGAGTTGCCAGTAGAAGATATCAAGGTCGTGGCAGTTTCGGAAGACGTTCTGCCCGAAGAGGAAGTGGTACCCACAGAGGAGACGCCTGAGGCCAAGCAGAAGGCGCATAAGAAGCGCACGAAGCGACTCAAGGAGGCCTCCGTAGAAGGACAACCACAGCTACTGGAAGCGGCCATTGCTGAAATCGAAAAGGTGGATGAAATATCCCAAGAGATCTCACAAAAGACTATTACCCTACTCAAAAAGACTGAAGACACAAGACCTCAATTCATTACGACTGAACAGCTCATCGAGCTGGATGTGGAGGACGTCCGACGCGATCTCGAAATGAAGGTCACATCCAACATTATCAAAAAAGAGAAACGTCGCGTAGTGCTAGACGACAGTCAACCTTTGCCTGAGTTGGAGTTGATCACGCAGAAGCGAATCCAGGAGGGCATTGACAGGGTAGCCGACGAGGAGCTTATAGAGGACCAGCAGCTCATCCAAAACCAGGAGGAGACTACCACTTCCGAGGTTATTGGTCAGGAGCGCAAGCTGGTTAAGAAGAAGAAAAAGGAGATTAAGCCCCCGAGGATAACCGAGAAGTTGCGTCCCCGTCAATGTGTTCCAGAAGAACCCACCGTGCTGGAGTGCAAGGTGGAGGGAGTTCCATTCCCGGAAATAAACTGGTACTTCAACGACATTCTACTGTTTGCTTCGGAGAAGTACGAGATCACTGTCGTCGAGCAAGTGGCACAGCTTAAGATTGCCAAGGTCACACCCAGCGATGTTGGCGTCTACACATGTGAGGCCAAGAATGAGGCAGGAGTCGCAACAAGTCGTACCAACATTATTTTAGGTGAGTATCCTTTAGCTATTGTAAAAAGATTCCTGGGGGATTCCTGTTCAAAAAACTCAAGATTTCATTTGCCAAACAATTACCAAGAAAGAGTTTTTTAATCATTAAGTGGGAATCCCCTTTTAATACAATGTTATCCTCTCAACTTTTTTGTGAGGTATTTTGAACCGACCTTAATCTTAACTTACCATGATCCCAATCCTGTATATAATTTCCTAACGTTGCACCAATAGCACACAAATTATTTAAATACACTTATTCACATTAAATATAGAAAAAGAACAAGGAGTTGCACCCCAGTTTACGAAACCCCTTAAGATTGAGTTTACTGAGGAGAAGCAGCCCGAGAGGCTTAAGGTTACGGTGACCTGCCAAGTGACAGGAAAGCCCAATCCTCAGGTGAAATGGTACAGAGGTATAGAGGAAGTAATCCCCAGCGAAACCGTGCAAATGTTCTATGATGAGAGAACTGGTGATGTAGCTCTGGAGGTTATCAACCCCACTCCCAATGAAGCAGTTGTATACTCTGTGCAGGCGCAGAATCAATTTGGACGTGCCATTGGCAATGCCAATATCCTAAGTCGGGTTGATGAAGTTCCCCGGGAAATTCTCAAGGCACCCACCGTAACTCCATTGAACGCCGTAGTTGTACCCACTGGAGGTACCCTCTTCTTTGAGGCCAAATACGATGGCCTGCCTAGGCCAGAGGTCAAATGGATGCGCAATGGTCGTGAGGTTATTGAAAATGAGGAGGTCATCATAGAAACCACCGAGACTACAACCACTATTAAAGTTATCAATATGTCGCGTAAGCGAACTGGTAAATATGAAGTCTGGGCCAAAAACAAGGTTGGCGAAGCCAAGTCTTCAGGATCGGTGGTGGTTTCAGATCAGAAGCCCGATGAACAAATAAGGCCACCAAGATTTATTCAGCCCCTAGAGCCCAAATACTTTGGCGAGCACGAAGTGGCCATTATCGAAGCGGTTGTGGACTCTGAGCCATTGTCCTCCTTCCAGTGGTTTGTGCACAATGAGCCAGTCAAAAGTTCCAACGAAGTGCGTATTGTTAGCCAGGCCAACAAGTCAACGCTGCTGATTGAGGACTTCCAGAAGCAATTCGTCGGACCCTTCACATGCCGGGCCGAAAATGTGGGTGGCTCAGTGACTTCAACGGCCACCGTTAACCTAACGGAGGCTCTGCCCCAAGAGGAGGCAGAGGAATTTGAATCGCCGCGCTTTGTTGAGGAACTTATTCAACCCGTGGAGGTAATGGATGGCGAGGCATTGCTGCTGACCTGCCAAGTCACCGGAAAACCCACTCCCAAGGTGGAGTGGTATCACAATGCTGAGAAGATCACTGAGAACAAGGAAACTGCGATATCGCAAGACTTGCAAGGCAATTGCCAGCTGCAGATTACGGAAGTTTTTCCTGAAAACGAGGGCCAATACGAGTGCGTAGCCACAAACAAGGTTGGCAAGAGCGTGAGCAAGACAAACGTTAAAATACAAGGTACTTGAGATGGTATCTATCGGTAGTTAACTAGTTAACCAGCTGGAAGTAGTGCCACTCTACACACTACATGCATCCCACACCTAGATAGGTTTTCCAATAACTACACTATCCCCCGAAAACTTAGTTCTTTGAACATCCCCTTTTTTTACTAACTGGCTATGTGGGCCTGCGCATGTGATTCAACTGTTTTGAAAGTCTTACTGTCTATCAAGTCTATAAAATCGTTCTCTCCTATTTTCCCACGGTCAATCCCACCGATCTATTCTTTTGTAAATAAATTTCCGTTAATCTTTGAGTTCGTTTCAACGAAGTTCCGTGTGGAGACACGCTTATATTGATAATGCTTTCGAATGTGTATTTTTTAGCATTTGAATATATCCCCGATTCTGAAATCACTGGACTCACAGGATCTGAGGAGGATCTACTAGATAGAGTAAGCGTAATTATTGTACTTCAGATTTCAACCGAAGGATTTTCCATGCTAATATTCCAAATGTTAATACGCAAATTATTTTAGACTCTCTCGATCGACGAACAAGCTCCGAAAATAATTAAAAAGCTGCCAGAGAAAATCGAGCCCAAAGAGGGCGAGCAAGCGAAGCTGGAGGTTAAGGTCGTTGGAAAACCAAAACCGAAGGTCAAATGGCTGCGCGACGACGAGCAGATATTCGCCTCCGAGGAATATCAGATCGAAAATTTCGAAGACGGCACCTCAGTGCTGGTGATCAACCACGTCTATCCCGATGATTTGGGTACAATAAGTTTCGAGGCATACAATCCACTGGGTGTGGCAGTGACCACTGCGCTTTTTGCGGTCGAAGGTACTAATATGGTTTTTTGCCCATATAGTTCACTATATAATATGACTCACCTGTTATTTGGCTTTGTTAGTAAAATTCTTTTTCAGATATTTGAAGCAGCATTTTATAAAATTTCCCAAACCCCTTCCGAACCCAATCTCAATATATTTTTACCCAAGCCCCCTTCACACTTTTACGTTAAACACTAGCAGAACTACACAAAAGTATATGACATAAAGGCAATACTTCATTAGTTTAAGGATAACCAGACAACACTTACAGATATCTCTGTGTTAATTCTTTCAAGAAAATACAATAATTGTTTGTTATTTGTTACTTCCACTATGTTCACATCTATACCTAAAGGCATCGTTGGATCGAAGGATTACCGCAAGCCGGAATGGGTGACTCAGATGGAAGAAATGCAGGTGGCTCTTAAAGGTATGTATTCACGACTTATGCCAGCTCTGCTACCACTGTTATGTGTATATGTGTTTTAATTTCGTGTTACCAACACACAAATGTCTTCTGTGCCTTTGTCTTAAACCACAAAACTACAAAAAAATCACAAAGTCTGTCCTGTCTTATTCTATTTTCTATCTCTATTTTGTATTTGTCCATGTATTATACATTGTATCGTACAACAGCAACAAATTTGTGAACCTGTGAAGTGTCCTCCCTCAGAAATTGTAGCTTTGTGATTGTCTCGGTCCCCTACAGCTCTAAGGCTTACCCCTTTTCCCAACCAATTTAGCCCTTAATGATAAAAATGATCCCAAAAGTAAACGCCAATATAAAACTTATAGTATTACAAATTATCTATCTTTCGTATATAAAATGTATCTCTTACAGTATCAATATCTGTATATCATCTGCAAGTAATTGGTTTATTGAATTCGCAATTATTCTAAATTAAAACTAACCCACCATTTTATAAGAAGTGTGCAATCCAATCCAAAGAAATTGTATAACATTCCCAGAACGCTGCTTGCTCTACACTTCATATTGTGACAAATAATCCAACGTTGCATGTACATATCTAAAAACCGTTCCAGTGTTTTTGTTCATAGCACTTGTTTCTCACTTGCACTTATTCAAAACAAACAGACAACAAATATATGCACACACTTACAGACCAAAAACAACCTGTGTAAGTACCAAAGAAAAAGACGCACCTATCTATCCCGCTTTTAGATTATCGTGGTAGTCTCTAATCCATAGATATTATGCCATCTTTGTGCTTATAGCTGCTAAATGCTCGCCATCACTACTAAACGAAATGCGTGACTGCCGTGCTGCCTTAGGCGAAACAGCCAAGTTCTCCATTCAGTTTGCAGGCAACCCAATACCAGGTATTGTATCCCAAAAAGAGTACTAGTTTCGGGGCCTTATGTAGCGTGGTTTCGTTTCTAACCCCTTGACTTTAGATATTCAATGGTATTTCAACAACGTTCAGCTTAGGGCATCTGAAAAGTATCGCATGGTAGTGCAGGAACATGAAGCTACGCTAGAAATACTGAAAATAACAAATGAAGACTGCGGTTACTACAACTGCAAGCTCATCAACGAGATTGGCATGACGATGACGCGAGCCAAATTCGATATATCATCCACTAGCACCGTAGTCGAAGAGACCAAGACAAAGACTACCGTTAAAAAGAAGACCGGGAAAAAGACAATGGTTAAGAGATCCGGGGCCTCAGAGTCGCAGACCGTCCAAAAAACAGAAATCCGAATTATTCCAGCCAGCACGGCAGAAACTAAAATGAACGTGATCAAAGTGAAACAACCGGTATCCATACTCGTAGAAAAAAGCGAAGTATCCGAGGTTTTGGAAGTGAAAGATCGCAAAATTGCCGATGCCGAGAAGCGCAGCAGTCAAATAATCGAAGAGGTCGAAGAACTCGAAGAGGTGGAAGAGATTGAGGAGAAAGTGCAGCATGTCGAGGATGAAAAAGTTGAGACTGTAGAGCAGAAAGAAACTTTCATATCTAGTAAGAGAATAGAGGTAACCAAAACTGTGGAGCTTATACGCACAAAAATCAGCCAGAAGATCATAACGATCGAGGACGTTCAAGTTCTATCGCACCACGAGGAGGTCCAGTGGCTGCTCGAGTCCATTGAGGCCGAATCTTTTGGCCAAATTGGCGAGTCTGCTTTGAGAGATTTGGCCACGATTGGACTGCTCTTGCGCTACGGCTGTGAACATTACGAGATTACCTATATGTATGAGCAAAACATATTCATATCCCTGAAGAAACCCGAGTCCCAATCGGCACTGGTGCAGCTCGTTGAGCGAGAGGGCCACGAAGAGCTGATCTCCCAAATACTGAGCGAGTCTTCCAATGAGGACGAAACCATCCTGGCAGCTACTGTGGGATTCAAGGCCTTCATACGCATGATTCAGACGTATGAAATCACCATTGAAATCGTCATACGAAAGTTTGTTAGGGAGGACTTCATATCACAGGACTGGAAAATATGTGGAAAGGAGGTTTGAACATGTTCAATGTATTTCAGTTTTGTTCGATTATGAAATTTTTTATGCAGCCAGTTGAAATGCTAAAAGAAAATATTTTACAGTGAATTATCGTGACCTTAATATCGGTTAATTTTTGCATTTCAACTAAAGTGAAACAATATTTTAAAGAATCAGTAAATAGTGGGCAGATAAATATTTACATATTTCAACCATTTTTATCTAATTTGATTCACGTAAATCTAGAGAATAGTAGAGACATCGCAAATAATTGAAAGTCACGAGGCCATCACACATGTGAAAATAGGTGAGTGTCAGTAGAATAAAAGAATTTTCCTTAAAGCCTTACCTGAAATAGATTAGTATAAGGAGATTTGTATAATTAGCTTACTGAAAAAAATTTATATTTATCTCTTTTTTTTAATATGTAACTCTGCTTTGTAAAACTTACCTACGCTTTTCGTGCCACTCCCAAAACACGGCCTAAAAACTCCCATATACCATATTCGACAGAGGAAACGTTTGTCGAGGAACGAACGATAATTGTCCAAGAAGGTTTGAACATAAACACAGATGTCCTGTAAAAACCAACCACCAGTTATATATATCCCACCTGTAACGATGTACCATCCCACGAACTACTCAACTACAGTCTAATTAATATTAATAAAAAATACAAAGAAGTTAAAAACAATAATAAATATTGTCTTTACAAATATAACAATTAAATCTTGTTAAGTCAAAACAAACAAATCATGTGTATATTCTAAAAAGACGCCCTCAAAAAATAAAATTACCCATTAACCGCTAATCACTACCACTAAAAGCTATAAATCTACCTGTTTTTAAGTTGAATATCTTGCTGCTACTATATACCATATAAGCCTGACTATTGACTTTTGCACACTATAATGCTTTTGCAATACGCTTTCACATTCAAGAGTAGAAGAGCTTTATTCCTTTGCAAGACAAACTGGAACACTTCCGGACGTCAAATGAGGTAAGGGGTATCCCCAATTTCTGTCTGTTTGCATACCACTTAAAACGAAGTACTTTTATTATTTATCCCATCGTTTATTGTGCAACGTATTTTGCTTTACCGCTCGCCATAAATATATATCATCAAAAATACTAAACGACTTATGCTTGCACGGCCTCCAGCTGTTATCATCATTGTTAGTATATTGTTTTTTTAATAGAAACACAAAAAGAGGTCGACATTGTCATTGTTTAATTACATTACATTCACAGAAACAACAGCCACTAAAGTGGAAAAACAATTCATACAGCAACAAGAAAAAGAACATGTGCAAATTCACGAAAAACAAGAACAAGTGCAAGTACAGGCTCTGACTGAACAAATTGTGCATAAGAAAACGAAAACCAAAAAGCATAAGAAACACATACAAGAACCAGAACATGAAGTTTCCGAGTCCACAACAACCAAATACGAACAAAGAGAAACACTGGCTCATGAAACAACCACAGGATTACCGCAGGCAGAAACTCTCGGACAAATTGAAGAGATTCTGCCATCATACGAGACACTAAACATGCAAAATCTTCCAACAGACACCCTCGAATCCGTTGCAGTTGCAGTCACCACAGATCTTTCTACTCCGAGACCGATTTCAGCTCAGGTACAGGACGAAATACTGCCTCAAAAGGTGTTGGCCATTAGGGAAGAGTGTTTATCACTCTATGACGTTGGCCTGCAAAAAGCCATCCGTAGACCCGAAGAAAGCAGACTTAGCGAAAATGTAGAATTGAGGAAACAACAAGCTTTGAATGTGGCTGAAACAAGGATAGACGAATCTTCTAGAGAGCTTCTACCTTCTAAAATACCAAAATCGGTGAAGGCTCAACGCAAGGTGAAGGAGTCGCGTCCTTTGCTGGTTGAAGCTCCCAGCGTGGAAGAATCTATCGAGGATCTTCAGCCACTGAAGACCGTAACACAACAGGCACATGGTGACATATTGTTGTCGCATGAGCTAACCGAAGAACAGCAACCTGCAATGGAAAGCATCAAAAAGCTAAATCCAATCCACACAACGGAGAAAATTGTTCAGGAGAACCTTGTGAATCAGCAGGAGCTTATAATCACCGAAGTGATCAGCACAGAAACAGTTGGAAGAGAAGTTACTCAGGCGAAGACAGTTGAAGAAAATATCGCACCACAAGTAATACCCAACATTAGTCTTGCTATTAGCGAGTGCCAACCAGAGGAATCTTTGCTTGAACTAAAACTAGCTCCTAAGGCACGCCTGGAGTTATCCAAGACGTCAATATTTGAACAAAAAGCAGTCAGTGGAAACGCAACGTCAGTTTTTGAAAGCGTGGAGCAACTGCCACTTGAGACGCAGCCGTCTAAAAGCTTGGCGCATTTTGCAATTAACGCTGAGGAGGCTCCAGTTCAGGTGCACGAAATCAAACCTTTTGAGAGTCTAGAAAGAGGTGAGGTTACCAAGAAACGGACTGTTGAAACGAAAGCTTTGGAACTGTTCGAATTAGCTGAGGGAATATTGAATATCACCGCTGATTCTCAGAGTCCAATTGATGATGCTTTGCCAAGCTTTAAGGTAGATGTAAAAGAAGCCATTATAAATATGCAGACGCAGCACCATGTAACAACTCTGGAAACAGTTTCAAATGAAAGCACATCAAAGGAGTTGGGGATAAACTATATTCCAAATATTTCCGAGGGGACGTGGGGGCAATCCAGTGCATTGACTATCGGCGAAACACAGGAGACCAACATAGTCGAATCGGCAGTTGAGCTTTCGGAACCAATTATAGAATCAACGAAACCTGCAAGGGGCACCTTATCAAAAGCCTTTAGAACAGCGGAAAGAAAGGAAGAGGCGCTATTTGATTCACTCGGCTTGGTACCAGATGAAGCTCACAAAACAGCACATGGTAACGTAATTATCTCTGAAGGTGAAATTGTGGCAGAAATTCAGACCTCAACAGTAATTGACAGAGAAAAAGAATTTAATTCCGCTACTCCAGAAATGATGGATGCAAAACTAGATTTCATCGAGCATACTGCATTAGAAATTAATCAAGACACTACTGCGGATAAGGAGAAGGTCCTGTTTCGCGATAAGGGTCCGACAGCACATTTAGCTACAGAAAAGATGGTTGCTGCTGAGCTAAAGGTAACTAGCGTATTCGAGGTTCAACCAGGAGTGACATCTTCTGGTATTATTTCTGAAGAAACAAAGTGTGCATCTGCGAAACGAGCCTTCCAGGCGATGTCGATTGGGGTTGCTAGTAAGCCAGAGTTCTTCGATAGTATCAGTCCTTTTGAACAACTTCAACAGCCTGAACTCAAAACGTGTAACTTAATTCTGGATGAGAACCAGCAACCTTTGGAGGTGACCAATGTAGAAATAACCGAAATGAGCACGGAGCTTACTGGTGTCCTCCCCAATCAAAGGCTAAGCAAAGCCCAAGCTGTTACAGAAGCTTTGAAGTATACCGAGGGCCTAGAGGTGGTTCCGATGGAGTCTATAATCAACGAAAGCGAACACATTAAACCGACGGCAGTTTTAGCCAATATAATCACGCCGCAACAATTTGGAACTAATGTTGAGGAGCAGGCGCACTTGGAAAGCTTTAAACAACGCGAAGAAGAAGTAAGGCCTCAATCTCAAACCACAGAAAGCCACTTCGGATTACTGCAACCTCTTGAAACCATCTCATGTGTAACCTTCGAGGGGGAGACCATTTTACCAGCCGAAGAACCCAACTCTTTGCACAGCGCTGCTATTGGAACCTGCGCAGCTTTGCAAGTTGCCAACACCATGAGACCTCAGCGCATGGAATCAACAAAGGGACTAGACGAACATAGGCATCCGAAGCAGCAGGCACATATTGAAATCGGGGAAATCACTTTACCAAATGTTGAAGAAAATATACCTCTTGATGTCTTAAGCGACTACAATATACCAGACTATAACAAGTCATCTGTTGGTAATGTAAAGCTTTTTGAAAATATGTCAGCTTTGAAAACTACTACTTCTATTGTTAATGAACACACATTGGACTTGAAAGACCAAAATATGTATCAGCAAGTCCACGTTAATCCAAAACTGGATGAAGCTACACAGAAAGTACCTACTTCAGAACTCGTTAACATTCTTGAGCAATTTTCGGTCTTAAAAGAAGAATTACCCACCCTAGAAACGATACGTTCTTCAATAAATAGTTTATTCGAGATAAATGTAAGAGAACCCGAAATTTTTGAGAAAGTGGAGCTCCTGGAAGGTGTTGCCCAGCCAAGCGAACAACTTATTAAAATAGCGTTGGACTCCACGACAGGCATAGCTTTGGTTCGTCAAGAAGATACCCTTGAGCAAGAACAGGATCTTAAAGTTTCGTCAGTCCAGTCGGAGAAAGCCCGACCTGTTTCTTCAGAACTTCTTCAGTTGCCTGTAACTGAACACATGGAAGAAAGCCAAAGCACCGGTGAAATGGACCATTTCTCCGTACCCAAGAAATTTGCGTCTCCCAAATTTGATTTTATAAATGAAACCAAGTCATTAGAAACGATGGTGTACGACTCTTTTACAAAATCTGTGGATTCTTCGTTTCCAGATAGCGCAGTACTAAAAAAGTCTCTAATACCCCATGCGCATACAATGGTGACTGGAAACTTTGTTTTTGATGCGGCTGAGAATCTTGAAAATCCATCTGTTGATAAGAAAATTGCAACCAAAGTTCAGGATAACCTATGTCATTCAATTATATCAGAGGATCAAAGTATATTGGAATCTGAAGCTTTTCTTGGGCTGGGAAATACGGCAAGCAAGAAAGCTAAACTTCTGGAGGATGTAAAAAATCAGCATGCTAGGCTTGTGATTGAAGCCACTGCCTATGAAGCCACTGAACATTCTCACGAAATAAATAAATATAGTGTACAGCAAGCGGAAGCCACTCACGAATTCGCGAAAGTTCATGCAACGGACTTACAACAAGTTGTTGAAGCAGAAAAAGAGCTTAAAAGCCAGAAACAATCTCATGCGGAAGCAACGACTGATTGTGTTCAATCGCGCCTTGCTTTGGCGCTCACTACAAAGGCGCATCCTGTTGAAGAAATAGACCATCTATTAAGTTTTTCTCCAATCACATCGATTGCTCAAACAATCTATGAAGGAAGACAGCATGAAGTAAATATCAGCGAAGTCCAAGCAATTGAGGAATCCAAAGACCTCGTAGATGTAGGTTTGCCTATTGTTTCCGCTGTGGAGTCCATTGACATAATGTTTAAGTCCACACCAGAGTCTCACCAACCACGTGTTTTCCAAAAAGAAACAACAATATTATCTACATTCCCTCAGGAGGCGAAAGCGAAATCATCTGTAGATCTGCTTCAGGGTACCTCAATACTCGATACATTTGCCCTAGAATCATCTGAACGTATTCAAGACACGTCTGTTACTGAACAGGAGGCTCAACAAGAGTTTGTCACTGCTGTAGAGTCAAATAAAGTTCAGGTTCATTTTGATAACATAATCATGCAGAAAGAAGATATTTTAGAAGACTCGCAGAAGGAGTATTTTGGAAAATCGTTTATGGAAGGCCCTCAACGAGAAACGCTTGTTACCGAAGTAGTGCCAGTTGAAAATGTGGTTGGTATTGACTCACTCCAAGAGCCAAATACAATAGGCTATCTAACAACAAACAATAGAATAAATCAATCGCACATGGTGTTAACCCAAGTGCCTTTAGAACTGGAAGGTGAGGCTGAAATCGATTACGACAAAATATCTCAAGCCAAGGTCAAATCCGAGGAAGTCAGCATACATACAACCGTATTTGAAGTCACTTCTTACGAAAAAACCGAAGACATTCAAGATAAAAAAGATCATGGCCTATTTGTTAAGATATCAAAAGATGCAGACATCAACAAAGCTCATTTGACAACAATACAATCGTCATTCGTAAAAGAGGATACCCTGTCCCAGCCTGAAGTATTGGACGACACCGCTCAATTGTCTAATGTTGAACTTCAATCGTTGGTTGCCGAAGAGGTAGTCAGCATTAGTTCTATCCAAGAAACATATGATCTTCGAATTCCATGCGAAAGAAAAGCCAATGTAGAGCAGGAAACTCCACATGAGGCTGCTAACGTTTGTGAACAGACTGCGTACGAACAAAGTCCTGATATTGTAATTAGACCGAAAGAAAGGGGTCTTACAATGACTTCCACTGTACAAACAGGTAAAAAGCCTGCAGAAAGTTCAATCGTTAGTGTTTACGAAAACATTCAGGGTCATGGGGATTTTAGGCCAAAGACTTCAAAGCTCTCGTCAGACACAACTACGGTTTCTGAGCTGAATGTTTCCATAGTAGAAGAGGTGACTGCGATAACATCATTAGGCAGCCTTACAACGGACTTACCACAAGAGCTGAAAGCAACGCCAGAAACCGTTTTACTCAAAACCATTACTTACAGCGAGGAGCTTTCTTATGAGGGTGATAGCCCGATATCAAAAGACGAAAAGCAACCATTTGATCATGCGACAACGCAACCATGTGATGGTAGAGTTGCACCCTTAACTTGCGAGCAAAGGGAGGAGGAATCTGTTCAGGAAATTATTAAGTTTGAAGCTGATAAGAAACAGGCGCTATCATCAATCATCACGCAGAGTACGTATGTAAATCAACAAACAATAACACATGAGAAGGTTCAGTTATTAGAAGACATTCCACACGAGGCTCCCGAAAATGCAATAGTAAACATTGAAGCAAATAATTCAGTAACAACAGAACAGCATGACATATTTAGCACAACATCAACTCAGCTTGGTCCTGATACTGACACTGGAGATACACTAAAGACAACGCTAGTAGAAGGTAGCTCACAAAATGCTTTACAAGCTACACAATTTGTATCAGAGCTCTTGCTTGAAACTCCTCAACTGATGACTAAAAATGCACACTTTGAAACAACAACAACACACAAAGAAGCACATTCTACGACAACTGAGTCACAGACTCCATTACACTTATCAAAAGACGAGACTGATAGATCCCAGCAGAAAATGAAAGAAGAATATTATAAGTTAGAGAGTTTTGATAAAACGGTAAAAAAATATTTGGGTAAGTATATAATTAGATATATAATAAGATGTTCAACAAAAATGGCGTATTACTTTTACTTCAACTTGACCCTCCAAGCCCAAAGCACATATTACACAAAACAAAGCAATGCCACAAAACCAATACAGTACCATAAACTAAATGCACACTTTTTTACACAGATACAAAACAGAGCACAGACACAACACACACAAAACAAAAGACACCAACACAAACATCAATATCCCGGGCGAGTAAAATCTCAGATACGCCTGAAACTATGCAAGTTATTGAAACAATGTCTGAAGATGGAGCACCGAAAAAGAAAAAGATTCGAACCCGTTTAATCAAAAAGTTGAAGGGCGACAAACAAGAGGTTACAAAGATCGTAACCGTCGAGGAAGATGACAAGCTTCCCAAAACCACAGTAACCGTTGAAGAACTTCCGTTTGAAGAAGAAAAGCCAGAGGAAGTTCAAGAGCTTCCAGAAGAGGTTCGAGTGGTTGAGACTGTTTCCGAAGACGGCAAGCCAAAGAAGAAGAAGATCCGCACTCGCGTTATCAGGAAGGTGAAGGGCGACAAACAAGAAGTCACAAAGATCGAAACAGTCGAGGAAGATGACAAGCAACCAGAAACCACAGTAACAGTCGAAGAACTTCCGTTTGAAGAAGAAAAGCCAGAGGAAGTTCAAGAGCTTCCAGAAGAGGTTCGAGTGGTTGAGACTGTTTCCGAAGACGGCAAGCCAAAGAAGAAGAAGATCCGCACTCGCGTTATCAGGAAGGTGAAGGGCGACAAACAAGAAGTCACGAAGATCGAAACAGTCGAGGAAGATGACAAGCAACCAGAAACCACAGTAACAGTCGAAGAACTTCCGTTCGAAGAAGAAAAACCAGAAGAAATTCAAGAGCTTCCAGAGGAGGTTCGAGTGGTTGAAACTGTTTCCGAAGACGGCAAGCCAAAGAAGAAGAAGATCCGCACTCGGGTTATCAAGAAGGTCAAGGGCGACAAACAAGAAGTCACGAAGATCGAAACTGTCGAGGAAGATGACAAGCAACCCCAAACCACAGTAACCGTTGAAGAACTTCCCTTTGAAGAAGAAAAGCCAGAGGAAATTCAAGAGCTTCCAGAGGAGGTTCGAGTTGTTGAAACTATAACCGAAGACGGCAAGCCAAAGAAGAAGAAGATCCGCACTCGCGTTATCAAGAAGGTCAAGGGCGACAAACAAGAAGTCACGAAGATCGAAACCGTCGAGGAAGATGACAAGCAACCCGAAACCACAGTAACCGTTGAAGAACACCCGTTCGAAGAAGAAAAACCAGAGGAAATTCAAGAGCTTCCAGAGGAGGTTCGAGTGGTTGAATCTGTTTCCGAAGACGGCAAGCCAAAGAAGAAGAAGATCCGCACTCGCGTTATCAAGAAGGTGAAGGGCGACAAACAAGAAGTCACGAAGATCGAAACTGTCGAGGAAGATGACAAGCAACCCCAAACCACAGTAACCGTTGAAGAACTTCCCTTTGAAGAAGAAAAGCCAGAGGAAATTCAAGAGCTTCCAGAGGAGGTTCGAGTGGTTGAATCTGTTTCCGTAGATGGCAAGCCAAAGAAGAAGAAGATCCGCACTCGGGTTATCAAGAAGGTCAAGGGCGACAAACAAGAAGTCACGAAGATCGAAACAGTTGAGGAAGATGACAAGCAACCCGAAACCACAGTAACCGTTGAAGAACACCCGTTCGAAGAAGAAAAACCAGAAGAAATTCAAGAGCTTCCAGAAGAGGTTCGAGTGGTTGAAACTGTTTCCGAAGACGGCAAGCCAAAGAAGAAGAAGATCCGCACTCGGGTTATCAAGAAGGTCAAGGGCGACAAACAAGAAGTCACGAAGATCGAAACTGTCGAGGAAGATGACAAGCAACCCCAAACCACAGTAACCGTTGAAGAACTTCCCTTTGAAGAAGAAAAGCCAGAGGAAATTCAAGAGCTTCCAGAGGAGGTTCGAGTTGTTGAAACTATAACCGAAGACGGCAAGCCAAAGAAGAAGAAGATCCGCACTCGCGTTATCAAGAAGGTCAAGGGCGACAAACAAGAAGTCACGAAGATCGAAACCGTCGAGGAAGATGACAAGCAACCCGAAACCACAGTAACCGTTGAAGAACACCCGTTCGAAGAAGAAAAACCAGAGGAAATTCAAGAGCTTCCAGAGGAGGTTCGAGTGGTTGAATCTGTTTCCGAAGACGGAAAGCCAAAGAAGAAGAAGATCCGCACTCGCGTTATCAAGAAGGTGAAGGGCGACAAACAAGAAGTCACGAAGATCGAAACTGTCGAGGAAGATGACAAGCAACCCCAAACCACAGTAACCGTTGAAGAACTTCCCTTTGAAGAAGAAAAGCCAGAGGAAATTCAAGAGCTTCCAGAGGAGGTTCGAGTGGTTGAATCTGTTTCCGTAGATGGCAAGCCAAAGAAGAAGAAGATCCGCACTCGGGTTATCAAGAAGGTCAAGGGCGACAAACAAGAAGTCACGAAGATCGAAACAGTTGAGGAAGATGACAAGCAACCCGAAACCACAGTAACCGTTGAAGAACTTCCCTTTGAAGAAGAAAAACCAGAGGAAATTCAAGAGCTTCCAGAAGAGGTTCGAGTTGTTGAAACTATAACCGAAGACGGCAAGCCAAAGAAGAAGAAGATCCGCACTCGCGTTATCAAGAAGGTCAAGGGCGACAAACAAGAAGTCACGAAGATCGAAACCGTCGAAGAAGATGACAAGCAACCCGAAACCACAGTAACCGTCGAAGAACTTCCCTTTGAAGAAGAAAAGCCACAGGAAGTTGAAGAGCTTCCAGAGGAGGTTCGAGTGGTTGAATCTCTTTCCGAAGACGGCAAGCCAAAGAAGAAGAAGATCCGCACTCGGGTTATAAAGAAGGTAAATGGCGACAAACAAGAAGTCACGAAGATCGAAACCGTCGAGGAAGACGACAAGCAACCCGAAACCACAGTAACCGTCGAAGAACTTCCCTTTGAAGAAGAAAAACCAGAAGAAATTCAAGAGCTTCCAGAAGAGGTTCGAGTGGTTGAAACTGTTACCGAAGACGGCAAGCCAAAGAAGAAGAAGATCCGCACTCGCGTTATCAAGAAGGTCAAGGGCGACAAGCAAGAAGTCACGAAGATCGAAACCGTCGAGGAAGATGACAAGCAACCCGAAACCACAGTAACCGTTGAAGAACATCCGTTTAAAGAAGAAAAGCCAGAGGAAATTCAAGAGCTTCCAGAAGCGGTTCGAGTGGTTGAAACTGTTTCCGAAGAGGGCAAGCCAAAGAAGAAGAAGATCCGCACTCGCGTTATCAAGAAGGTCAAGGGCGACAAACAAGAAGTCACGATGATCGAAACTGTCGAGGAAGATGACAAGCAACCCGTAACAACAGTAACCGTTGAAGAACACCCGTTCGAAGAAGAAAAACCAGAAGAAATTCAAGAGCTTCCAGAAGAGGTTCGAGTGGTTGAGACTGTTACCGAAGACGGCAAGGCAAAGAAGAAGAAGATCCGCACTCGCGTTATCAAGAAGGTCAAGGGCGACAAACAAGAAGTCACGAAGATTGAAACCGTCGAGGAAGATGACAAGCAACCCGAAACCACAGTAACCGTTAAAGAACATCCGTTCGAAGAAGAAATACCAGAGGAAATTCAAGAGCTTCCAGAGGAGGTTCGAGTGGTTGAATCTGTTTCCGAAGACGGCAAGCCAAAGAAGAAGAAGATCCGCACTCGCGTTATCAAGAAGGTGAAGGGCGACAAACAAGAAGTCACGAAGATCGAAACTGTCGAGGAAGATGACAAGCAACCCCAAACCACAGTAACCGTTGAAGAACTTCCCTTTGAAGAAGAAAAGCCAGAGGAAATTCAAGAGCTTCCAGAGGAGGTTCGAGTGGTTGAATCTGTTTCCGTAGATGGCAAGCCAAAGAAGAAGAAGATCCGCACTCGGGTTATCAAGAAGGTCAAGGGCGACAAACAAGAAGTCACGAAGATCGAAACAGTTGAGGAAGATGACAAGCAACCCGAAACCACAGTAACCGTTGAAGAACACCCGTTCGAAGAAGAAAAACCAGAAGAAATTCAAGAGCTTCCAGAAGAGGTTCGAGTGGTTGAAACTGTTTCCGAAGACGGCAAGCCAAAGAAGAAGAAGATCCGCACTCGGGTTATCAAGAAGGTCAAGGGCGACAAACAAGAAGTCACGAAGATCGAAACTGTCGAGGAAGATGACAAGCAACCCCAAACCACAGTAACCGTTGAAGAACTTCCCTTTGAAGAAGAAAAGCCAGAGGAAATTCAAGAGCTTCCAGAGGAGGTTCGAGTTGTTGAAACTATAACCGAAGACGGCAAGCCAAAGAAGAAGAAGATCCGCACTCGCGTTATCAAGAAGGTCAAGGGCGACAAACAAGAAGTCACGAAGATCGAAACCGTCGAGGAAGATGACAAGCAACCCGAAACAACAGTAACCGTCGAAGAACTTCCGTTTGAAGGAGAAAAACCAGAAGAAATTCAAGAGCTTCCAGAAGAGGTTCGAGTGGTTGAAACTGTTACCGAAGACGGCAAGCCAAAGAAGAAGAAGATCCGCACTCGCGTTATCAAGAAGGTCAAGGGCGACAAGCAAGAAGTCACGAAGATCGAAACCGTCGAGGAAGATGACAAGCAACCCGAAACCACAGTAACCGTTGAAGAACATCCGTTTAAAGAAGAAAAGCCAGAGGAAATTCAAGAGCTTCCAGAAGCGGTTCGAGTGGTTGAAACCTTTTCCGAAGACGGCAAGCTAAAGAAGAAGAAGATCCGCACTCGCGTTATCAAGAAGGTCAAGGGCGACAAACAAGAAGTCACGAAGATCGAAACCGTCGAGGAAGAAGACAAGCCACCCGAAACAACAGTAACCGTCGAAGAACTTCCGTTTGAAGGAGAAAAACCAGAAGAAATTCAAGATTTTCCAGAGGAGGTTCGAGTGGTTGAAACTGTTTCCGAAGACGGCAGGCCAAAGAAGAAGAAGATCCGCACTCGGGTTATCAAGAAGGTCAAGGGCGACAAACAAGAAGTCACGAAGATCGAAACCGTCGAGGAAGATGACAAGCAACCCGAAACCACAGTAACCGTTGAAGAACACCCGTTCGAAGAAGAAAAACCAGAAGAAATTCAAGAGCTTCCAGAAGAGGTTCGAGTTGTTGAAACTATAACCGAAGACGGCAAGCCAAAGAAGAAGAAGATCCGCACTCGGGTTATCAAGAAGGTCAAGGGCGACAAACAAGAAGTCACGAAGATCGAAACCGTCGAGGAAGATGACAAGCAACCCGAAACCACAGTAACCGTTGAAGAACACCCGTTCGAAGAAGAAAAACCAGAGGAAATTCAAGAGCTTCCAGAAGAGGTTCGAGTGGTTGAAACTGTTTCCGAAGACGGCAAGCCAAAGAAGAAGAAGATCCGCACTCGCGGTTTCAAGAAGGTGAAGGGCGACAAACAAGAAGTCACGAAGATCGAAACTGTCGAGGAAGATGACAAGCAACCCGAAACCACAGTAACCGTTGAAGAACATCCGTTTAAAGAAGAAAAGCCAGAGGAAATTCAAGAGCTTCCAGAAGCGGTTCTAGTGGTTGAAACTGTTTCCGAAGAGGGCAAGCCAAAGAAGAGGAAGATCCGCACTCGCGTTATCAAGAAGGTCAAGGGCGACAAACAAGAAGTCACGAAGATCGAAACTGTCGAGGAAGATGACAAGCAACCCGTAACAACAGTAACCGTTGAAGAACACCCGTTAAAAGAAGAAAAGCCAGAGGAAATTCAAGAGCTTCCAGAAGAGGTTCGAGTGGTTGAGACTGTTTCCGAAGATGGCAAGCCAAAGAAGAAGAAGATCCGCACTCGGGTTATCAAGAAGGTAAAGGGCGACAAGCAAGAAGTCACGAAGATCGAAACAGTTGAGGAAGATGACAAGCAACCCGAAACCACAGTAACCGTTGAAGAACTTCCCTTTGAAGAAGAAAAGCCAGCGGAAATTGAAGAGCTTCCAGAAGAGGTTCGAGTGGTTGAGACTGTTTCCGAAGACGGCAAGCCAAAGAAGAAGAAGGTCCGCACTCGCGTTATCAAGAAGGTCAAGGGCGACAAACAAGAAGTCACGAAGATCGAAACCGTCGAGGAAGATGACAAGCAACCCGAAACCACAGTAACCGTTGAAGAACATCCGTTTAAAGAAGAAAAGCCAGAGGAAATTCAAGAGCTTCCAGAAGCGGTTCGGGTGGTTGAAACTGTTTCCGAAGAGGGCAAGCCAAAGAAGAAGAAGATCCGCACTCGCGTTATCAAGAAGGTCAAGGGCGACAAGCAAGAAGTCACGAAGATCGAAACAGTTGAGGAAGATGACAAGCAACCCGAAACCACAGTAACCGTTGAAGAACTTCCCTTTGAAGAAGAAAAGCCACAGGAAGTTCAAGAGCTTCCAGAGGAGGTGCGAGTGGTTGAATCTGTTTCCGAAGACGGCAAGCCAAAGAAGAAGAAGGTCCGCACTCGGGTTATCAAGAAGGTCAAGGGCGACAAACAAGAAGTCACGAAGATCGAAACCGTCGAGGAAGACGACAAGCAACCCGAAACCACAGTAACCGTTGAAGAACTTCCGTTTGAAGAAGAAAAGCCACAGGAAGTTCAAGAGCTTCCAGAGGAGGTTCGAGTGGTTGAAACTGTTACCGAAGACGGCAAGCCAAAGAAGAAGAAGATCCGCACTCGGGTTATCAAGAAGGTGAAGGGCGACAAACAAGAAGTCACGAAGATCGAAACCGTCGAGGAAGATGACAAGCAACCCGAAACCACAGTAACCGTTGAAGAACATCCGTTTAAAGAAGAAAAGCCAGAGGAAATTCAAGAGCTTCCAGAGGAGGTTCGAGTGGTTGAAACTGTTTCCGAAGACGGCAGGCCAAAGAAGAAGAAGATCCGCACTCGGGTCATCAAGAAGGTGAAGGGCGACAAACAAGAAGTCACGAAGATCGAAACCGTCGAGGAAGATGACAAGCAACCCCAAACCTCAGTAACCGTTGAAGAACATCCGTTTAAAGAAGAAAAGCCAGAGGAAATTCAAGAGCTTCCAGAGGAGGTTCGAGTGGTTGAAACTGTTTCCGAAGACGGCAAGCCAAAGAAGAAGAAGATCCGCACTCGGGTTATCAAGAAGGTCAAGGGCGACAAACAAGAAGTCACGAAGATCGAAACCGTCGAGGAAGATGACAAGCAACCCGAAACCACAGTAACCGTCGAAGAACTTCCCTTTGAAGAAGAAAAGCCACAGGAAGTTCAAGAGCTTCCAGAGGAGGTTCGAGTGGTTGAATCTGTTTCCGAAGACGGCAAGCCAAAGAAGAAGAAGATCCGCATTCGCGTTATCAAGAAGGTCAAGGGCAACAAACAAGAAGTCACGAAGATCGAAACCGTCGAGGAAGATGACAAGCAACCCGAAACCACAGTAACCGTTAAAGAACATCCGTTCGAAGAAGAAAAGCCAGAGGAAATTCAAGAGCTTCCAGAAGAGGTTCGAGTGGTTGAATCTGTTTCCGAAGACGGCAAGCTAAAGAAGAAGAAGATCAGCACTCGGGTTATCAAGAAGGTCAAGGGCGACAAACAAGAAGTCACGAAGATCGAAACCGTCGAGGAAGATGACAAGGAACCCGAAACGACAGTTAGCGTTGAAGAACTTCCGTTTGAAGAAGAAAAGCCAGAGGAAATTCAAGAGCTTCCAGAGGAGGTTCGAGTTGTTGAAACTATAACCGAAGACGGCAAGCCAAAGAAGAAGAAGATCCGCACTCGCGTTATCAAGAAGGTCAAGGGCGACAAACAAGAAGTCACGAAGATCGAAACCGTCGAGGAAGATGACAAGCAACGCGAAACGACAGTTACCGTTGAAGAACTTCCGTTTGAAGAAGAAACGCCAGAAGAAATTCAAGAGCTTCCAGAGGAGGTTCGAGTTGTTGAAACTATAACCGAAGACGGCAAGCCAAAGAAGAAGAAGATCCGCACTCGGGTTATCAAGAAGGTCAAGGGCGACAAACAGGAAGTCACGAAGATCGAAACCATCGAGGAAGATGACAAGCGACCCGAAACGACAGTTACCGTTGAAGAACTTCCGTTTGAAGAAGAAAAGCCAGAGGAAATTCAAGAGCTTCCAGAGGAGGTTCGAGTTGTTGAAACTATAACCAAAGACGGCAAGCCAAAGAAGAAGAAGATCCGCACTCGGGTTATCAAGAAGGTCAAGGGCGACAAACAAGAAGTCACAAAGATCGAAACCGTCGAGGAAGATGACAAGCAACCCGAAACGACAGTTACCGTTGAAGAACTTCCGTTTGAAGAAGAAAAGCCAGAGGAAATTCAAGAGCTTCCAGAGGAGGTTCGAGTTGTTGAAACTATAACCAAAGACGGCAAGCCAAAGAAGAAGAAGATCCGCACTCGGGTTATCAAGAAGGTCAAGGGCGACAAACAAGAAGTCACGAAGATCGAAACCGTCGAGGAAGATGACAAGCAACCCGAAACCACAGTAACTGTCGAAGAACTTCCGTTTGAAGAAGTAAAACCAGAAGAAATTCAAGAGCTTCCAGAGGAGGTTCGAGTTGTTGAAACTATAACCGAAGACGGCAAGCCAAAGAAGAAGAAGATCCGCACTCGGGTTATCAAGAAGGTCAAGGGCGACAAACAAGAAGTCACGAAGATCGAAACAGTCGAGGAAGACGACAAGCAACCCGAAACCACAGTAACTGTCGAAGAACTTCCGTTTGAAGAAGAAAAACTAGAAGAAATTCAAGAGCTTCCAGAGGAGGTTCGAGTTGTTGAAACTATAACCGAAGACGGCAAGCCAAAGAAAAAGAAGATCCGCACTCGGGTTATCAAGAAGGTCAAGGGCGACAAACAGGAAGTCACGAAAATCGAAACCGTCGAGGAAGACGACAAGCAACCCGAAACCACAGTAACCGTCGAAGAACTTCCGTTCGAAGACGAAAAGCCAGAGGAAATTCAAGAGCTTCCAGAGGAGGTTCGAGTGGTTGAAACTATAAGCGAAGACGGCAAGCCAAAGAAGAAGAAGATCCGCACTCGGGTTATCAAGAAGGTCAAGGGCGACAAACAAGAAGTCACGAAGATCGAAACCGTCGAGGAAGACGACAAGAAACCCGAAACCACAGTAACCGTCGAAGAACTTCCGTTCAAAGACGAAAAGCCAGAGGAAATTGAAGAGCTTCCAGAGGAGGTTCGAGTTGTTGAAACTGTTTCCGAAGAGGGCAAGCCAAAGAAGAAGAAGATCCGCACTCGGGTTATCAAGAAGGTCAAGGGCGACAAACAAGAAGTCACGAAGATCAAAACCGTCGAGGAAGACGACAAGCAACCCGAAACCACAGTAACCGTCGAAGAACTTCCGTTCGAAGACGAAAAGCTAGAGGAAATTCAAGAGCTTCCAGAGGAGGTTCGAGTGGTTGAAATTGTTTCCGAAGACGGCAAGCCAAAGAAGAAGAAGATCCGCACTCGGGTTATCAAGAAGGTCAAGGGCGACAAACAGGAAGTCACGAAGATCGAAACCGTCGAAGAAGATGACAAGAAACCCGAAACCACAGTAACCGTTGAAGAACTTTCGTTTGAAGAAGAAAAACCAGAAGATATTCAAGAGCTTCCAGAGGAGGTTCGAGTTGTTGAAACTATAACCGAAGACGGCAAGCCAAAGAAGAAGAAGATCCGCACTCGGGTTATCAAGAAGGTCAAGGGCGACAAACAGGAAGTCACGAAGATCGAAACCGTCGAAGAAGATGACAGGCAACCCGAAACCACAGTAACCGTTGAAGAACTTCCGTTTGAAGAAGAAAAACTAGAAGAAATTCAAGAGCTTCCAGAGGAGGTTCGAGTTGTTGAAACTATAACCGAAGACAGCAAGCCAAAGAAGAAGAAGATCCGCACTCGGGTTATCAAGAAGGTCAAGGGCGACAAACAAGAAGTCACGAAGATCGAAACCGTCGAGGAAGATGACAAGCAACCCGAAACCACAGTAACCGTCGAAGAACTTCCGTTCGAAGAAGAAAAGCCAGAGGAAATTCAAGAGCTTCCAGAGGAGGTTCGAGTGGTTGAAATTGTTTCCGAAGACGGCAAGCCAAAGAAGAAGAAGATCCGCACTCGGGTTATCAAGAAGGTCAAGGGCGACAAACAGGAAGTCACGAAGATCGAAACCGTCGAAGAAGATGACAGGCAACCCGAAACCACAGTAACCGTTGAAGAACTTCCGTTTGAAGAAGAAAAACTAGAAGAAATTCAAGAGCTTCCAGAGGAGGTTCGAGTTGTTGAAACTATAACCGAAGACGGCAAGCCAAAGAAGAAGAAGATCCGCACTCGGGTTATCAAGAAGGTCAAGGGCGACAAACAAGAAGTCACGAAGATCGAAACAGTTGAGGAAGATGACAAGCAACCCGAAACCACAGTAACCGTTGAAGAACTTCCCTTTGAAGAAGAAAAACCAGAGGAAATTCAAGAGCTTCCAGAAGAGGTTCGAGTTGTTGAAACTATAACCGAAGACGGCAAGCCAATGAAGAAGAAGGTCCGCACTCGGGTTATCAAGAAGGTCAAGGGCGACAAACAGGAAGTCACGAAGATCGAAACCGTCGAAGAAGATGACAAGCAACCCGAAACGACAGTTACCGTTGAAGAACTTCCGTTTGAAGAAAGAAATCCAGAGGAAATTCAAGAGCTTCCAGAGGAGGTTCGAGTTGTTGAAACTATAACCGAAGACGGCAAGCCAAAGAAGAAGAAGATCCGCACTCGGGTTATCAAGAAGGTGAAGGGCGACAAACAAGAAGTCACGAAGATCGAAACCGTCGAGGAAGATGACAAGCAACCCGAAACCACAGTAACCGTTGAAGAACTTCCGTTTGAAGACGAAAAGCCAGAGGAAATTAAAGAGCTTCCAGAGGAGGTTCGAGTGGATGAAACTGTTTCCGAAGACGGCAAGCCAAAGAAGAAGAAGATCCGCACTCGGGTTATCAAGAAGGTCAAGGGCGACAAACAAGAAGTCACAAAGATCGAAACCGTCGAGGAAGATGACAAGCAACCCGAAACCATAGTAACCGTCGAAGAACTTCCGTTCGAAAAAGAAAAACCAGAGGAAATTCAAGAGCTTCCAGAGGAGGTTCGAGTGGTTGAAACTGTAACCGAAGACGGCAGGCCAAAGAAGAAGAAGATCCGCACTCGGGTTATCAAGAAGGTCAAGGGCGACAAACAGGAAGTCACGAAGATCGAAACCGTCGAAGAAGATGACAAGCAACCCAAAACCACAGTAACCGTTGAAGAACTTCCGTTTGAAGACGAAAAGCCAGAAGAAATTCAAGAGCTTCCAGAGGAGGTTCGAGTGGTTGAAACTATAACCGAAGACGGCAAGCCAAAGAAGAAGAAGATCCGCACTCAGGTTATCAAGAAGGTCAAGGGCGACAAACAGGAAGTCACGAAGATCGAAACCGTCGAGAAAGATGACAAGCAACCAGAAACCACAGTTACCATTGAAGAACTTCCGTTTGAAGAGGAAAAGCCAGAGGAAATTCAAGAGCTTCCAGAGGAGGTTCAAGTTGTTGAAACTATAACCGAGGACGGCAAGGCAAAGAAGAAGAAGATCCGCACTCGGGTTATCAAGAAGGTCAAGGGCGACAAACAGGAAGTCACGAAGATTGAAACCGTCGAAGAAGATGACAAGCAACCCGAAACCACTGTAACCGTTGAAGAACTTCCGTTTGAAGACGGAAAGCCAGAGGAAATTCAAGAGCTTCCAGAGGAGGTTCGAGTGGTTGAAACTGTAACCGAAGACGGCAAGCCAAAGAAGAAGAAGATCCGCACTCGGGTTATCAAGAAGGTCAAGGGCGACAAACAGGAAGTCACGAAGATCGAAACCGTCGAAGAAGATGACGAGCAACCCGAAACCACAGTAACCGTTGAAGAACTTCCGTTTGAAGACGAAAAGCCAGAAGAAATTCAAGAGCTTCCAGAGGAGGTTCGAGTGGTTGAAACTATAACCGAAGACGGCAAGCCAAAGAAGAAGAAGATCCGCACTCGGGTTATCAAGAAGGTCAAGGGCGACAAACAGGAAGTCACGAAGATCGAAACCGTCGAAGAAGATGACAAGCAACCCGAAACCACAGTAACCGTCGAAGAACTTCCGTTCGAAGAAAGAAATCCAGAGGAAATTCAAGAGCTTCCAGAGGAGGTTCGAGTTGTTGAAACTATAACCGAAGACGGCAAGCCAAAGAAGAAGAAGATCCGCACTCGGGTTATCAAGAAGGTGAAGGGCGACAAACAAGAAGTCACGAAAATCGAAACCGTCGAGGAAGATGACAAGCAACCCGAAACCACAGTAACCGTTGAAGAACTTCCGTTTGAAGACGAAAAGCCAGAGGAAATTAAAGAGCTTCCAGAGGAGGTTCGAGTGGTTGAATCTGTTTCCGAAGACGGCAAGCCAAAGAAGAAGAAGATCCGCACTCGGGTTATCAAGAAGGTCAAGGGCGACAAACAAGAAGTCACAAAGATCGAAACCGTCGAGGAAGATGACAAGCAACCCGAAACCACAGTAACCGTCGAAGAACTTCCGTTCGAAGAAGAAAAGCCAGAGGAAATTCAAGAGCTTCCAGAGGAGGTTCGAGTTGTTGAAACTATAACCGAAGACGGCAAGCCAAAGAAGAAGAAGATCCGCACTCGGGTTATCAAGAAGGTCAAGGGCGACAAACAGGAAGTCACGAAGATCGAAACCGTCGAAGAAGATGACAAGCAACCCGAAACCATAGTAACCGTTGAAGAACTTCCATTTGAAGACGAAAAGCCAGAGAAAATTCAAGAACTTCCAGAGGAGGTTCGAGTGGTTGAATCTGTTTCCGAAGACGGCAAGCCAAAGAAGAAGAAGATCCGCACTCGGGTTATCAAGAAGGTCAAGGGCGACAAACAAGAAGTCACAAAGATCGAAACCGTCGAGGAAGATGACAAGCAACCCGAAACCATAGTAACCGTTGAAGAACTTCCGTTTGAAGACGAAAAGCCAGAGAAAATTCAAGAACTTCCAGAGGAGGTTCGAGTGGTTGAATCTGTTTCCGAAGACGGCAAGCCAAAGAAGAAGAAGATCCGCACTCGGGTTATCAAGAAGGTCAAGGGCGACAAACAAGAAGTCACAAAGATCGAAACCGTCGAGGAAGATGACAAGCAACCCGAAACCACAGTAACCGTCGAAGAACTTCCGTTCGAAAAAGAAAAACCAGAGGAAATTCAAGAGCTTCCAGAGGAGGTTCGAGTGGTTGAAACTGTAACCGAAGACGGCAGGCCAAAGAAGAAGAAGATCCGCACTCGGGTTATCAAGAAGGTCAAGGGCGACAAACAAGAAGTCACAAAGATCGAAACCGTCGAGGAAGATGACAAGCAACCCGAAACCACAGTAACCGTCGAAGAACTTCCGTTCGAAGAAAGAAAGCCAGAGGAAATTCAAGAGCTTCCAGAGGAGGTTCGAGTTGTTGAAACTATAACCGAAGACGGCAAGCCAAAGAAGAAGAAGATCCGCACTCGGGTTATCAAGAAGGTCAAGGGCGACAAACAAGAAGTCACGAAGATCGAAACCGTCGAGGAAGATGACAAGCAACCCGAAACCACAGTAACCGTCGAAGAACTTCCCTTTGAAGAAGAAAAGCCACAGGAAGTTCAAGAGCTTCCAGAGGAGGTTCGAGTGGTTGAATCTGTTTCCGAAGACGGCAAGCCAAAGAAGAAGAAGATCCGCACTCGGGTTATCAAGAAGGTGAAGGGCGACAAACAAGAAGTCACGAAGATCGAAACCGTCGAGGAAGATGACAAGCAACCCGAAACCACAGTTACCGTTGAAGAACTTCCGCTTGAAGAAGAAAAGCCAGAGGAAATTCAAGAGCTTCCAGAGGAGGTTCGAGTTGTTGAAACTATAACCGAAGACGGCAAGCCAAAGAAGAAGAAGATCCGCACTCGGGTTATCAAGAAGGTCAAGGCCGACAAACAAGAAGTCACAAAGATCGAAATCGTCGAGGAAGATGACAAGCAACCCGAAACCACAGTAACCGTTGAAGAACTTCCGTTTGAAGAAGAAAAGCCAGAAGAAATTCAAGAGCTTCCAGAGGAGGTTCGAGTGGTTGAAACAGTTACCGAAGATGGCAAGCCAAAGAAGAAGAAGATTCGCACTCGGGTTATCAAGAAGGTGAAGGGCGACAAACAAGAAGTCACGAAGATCGAAACCGTCGAGGAAGAAGACAAGCCACCCGAAACAACAGTAACCGTCGAAGAACTTTTGTTTGAAGGAGAAAAACCAGAAGAAATTCAAGAGCTTCCAGAGGAGGTTCGAGTGGTTGAATCTGTTTCCGAAGACGGCAGGCCAAAGAAGAAGAAGATCCGCACTCGGGTTATCAAGAAGGTCAAGGGCGACAAACAAGAAGTCACGAAGATCGAAACCGTCGAGGAAGATGACAAGCAACCCGAAACCACAGTTACCGTTGAAGAACTTCCGTTCGAAGAAGAAAAGCCAGAGGAAATTGAAGAGCTTCCAGAGGAGGTTCGAGTTGTTGAAACTATAACCGAAGACGGCAAGCCAAAGAAGAAGAAGATCCGCACTCGGGTTATCAAGAAGGTCAAGGGCGACAAACAAGAAGTCACGAAGATCGAAACCGTCGAGGAAGATGACAAGCAACCCGAAACCACAGTAACCGTCGAAGAACTTCCGTTCGAAGAAGAAAAGCCAGAGGAAATTCAAGAGCTTCCAGAGGAGGTTCGAGTTGTTGAAATTGTTTCCGAAGACGGCAAGCCAAAGAAGAAGAAGATCCGCACTCGGGTTATCAAGAAAGTCAAGGGCGACAAACAAGAAGTCACGAAGATCGAAACCGTCGAGGAAGATGACAAGCAACCCGAAACCACAGTAACCGTTGAAGAACTTCCGTTTGAAGAAGAAACGCCAGAGGAAATTCAAGAGCTTCCAGAGGAGGTTCGAGTTGTTGAAACTATAGCCGAAGACGGCAAGCCAAAGAAGAAGAAGATCCGCACTCGGGTTATCAAGAAGGTCAAGGGCGACAAACAAGAAGTCACGAAGATCGAAACCGTCGAGGAAGAAGACAAGCCACCCGAAACAACAGTAACCGTCGAAGAACTTCCGTTTGAAGGAGAAAAACCAGAAGAAATTCAAGAGCTTCCAGAGCAGGTTCGAGTGGTTGAAACTGTTTCCGAAGACGGCAGGCCAAAGAAGAAGAAGATCCGCACTCGGGTTATCAAGAAGGTCAAGGGCGACAAACAAGAAGTCACGAAGATCGAAACCGTCGAGGAAGATGACAAGCAACCCGAAACCACAGTTACCGTTGAAGAACTTCCGTTCGAAGAAGAAAAGCCAGAGGAAATTGAAGAGCTTCCAGAGGAGGTTCGAGTTGTTGAAACTATAACCGAAGACGGCAAGCCAAAGAAGAAGAAGATCCGCACTCGGGTTATCAAGAAGGTCAAGGGCGACAAACAAGAAGTCACGAAGATCGAAACCGTCGAGGAAGATGACAAGCAACCCGAAACCACAGTTACCGTTGAAGAACTTCCGTTCGAAGAAGAAAAGCCAGAGGAAATTGAAGAGCTTCCAGAGGAGGTTCGAGTGGTTGAAACTGTTACCGAAGACGGCGAGCCAAAGAAAAAGAAGATTCGCACTCGGGTTATCAAGAAGGTAAAGGGTGACAAGCAAGAAGTAACGAAGATCGAAACTGTCGAGGAGGATAATAAGCAACCGGAAACAACGGTCACTGTCGACGAAACCGATTTAAGTGGGAAAATAAAACCTAAGAAGAGAGTTATTGTTAAAAAGCCAGAAGAGGAAGTAACTGTTTTTGAATTGCCTGAGCGGAAATCAGTTATACTTTCCGAAAAAGAGGATGGAACTCCAACCAAGACGGTTATTAAAACAAAAATAATCAAAAAAATTCAAGGTCCGAACATGGAAGTTACAAAGGTTCAAACTGTTGAGGAGTACGAAAAAGCACCACAAACTAAAGTAACAGTTGAAAATTTTGAGCTTCCATTCCCAGAACTTCCAGAAGAAAAAATTTGTGAAGTAGTTATATTGCCTGACGAGGTGTTCGAATCTGAAAACGTTGATGAAAAAGGAGCTCCAAAAAGAGTTAAAACAAAGAAGCGTGTCATTAAAAAACCTTTAATTGGAAATACCGAAGAAATTACTGAAATAGGAATAATTGAACAAGACAATAATGAGCCAATCTATTCAGTATCCATAAAAGAACAGCCCTTAACGGATTTGAGCCCAAATGACATTAAATTAATTGAGCTACCTGAGCTCTTAACAGAGTTAGAAGTTGTTTCTGCTGATGGTACGAAAAAGAAAAAGACAGTTAAATCTAGAGCTTTTAAAAAGAACATCGATGATGATCTTGATGAAGTTACAACTGTGCATATAATCGAGGAGGAAGATAAAGAGCCACTGACTACTGTTAAAATAGAAGTTGTGCCTGCTGACGAGATATCTATCACACCAATACCGATAGAGGAGCTACCTGAGGAAACAGTGTTCACCGAAGAATTAGATGAAAATGAGAGGCCGAAGAAGAAAACTACCAAAACACGAACATTTAAAAAGCGTGGTCCGGAGGACGACGAATATTTCCAAATTCAAACGGTTGATGAAGAGGGCAAGGAACCCGTTTCGCTCATACGAGTTATTAGCGATGAAAATATTGCTGATATTATCGATATTAGTAAGCTTGAAGACGAAAAAGTTTCGAAACACAAACAAAAGTCACACAAACAGAAGGGTAAGAACACAAACAAACACACCATCCAAATACACATTTCACAGAAAAGACTCCAATTGAAGTATACGCAAAAATCTTTGTTTTTTATCATTTATTTCATAGATGTATTGTTAAAACTCTATATTAATATTCGATCTGTAGTAAAGCCTTTTATTAACATATTTTTTTGATCACTCCACAACCCACAAACAAACATAAACACCTCAATCCAGTGGAAAAATCTAAGGCCGCTAACACAGAAACGGAACACCCAGTTTACATCACGACATTTAAATCTGTACAAAACGAAGATGGAGAAACAACTATACAAACTGAAAACAAACGAGTTTCACAGGAGGAAGGAGTCGTTGTTGAGGAAGTTATTAGTGATACAGAATTCATTCCAGAAGACACAACACAATCACACCTTGAAATTATTGAAGTCAGCGAGCCAACAGGTGATTTTTTATCAATAAACATATATTTATACATAACTATATGAAATTAGGGATTTTATATATAAACATAACATAGTAAACTATTTGAGGTACAAAAGTTTACATTCATAAAAAAAAAAGTTAGGCATAGTAGAAATCAATTCCATTTTGTTTCACATCTACATATATATAGATGCATTCCAAAAACTGCATACATAATCATCGATATTTTTTGGAAAATATATATACTAACTACTTACCTAATTCACTCAAAAGTACGTAAGACCTAAAATAAAAATAATACCCCAAAAGGCTAGTACGTACAAGGGTCAATCTTTTACAAATTTTTAACATATACTACGACTTATTAAAAATTTGGAAAGCAAGAGCCATCCATATATTTTTAAAATTCTTTAAAAATTAAAGTTTGTAAACGGACAACCCACATTTCAAATGTTTATAACTTCTTAACCCATGCTAGTCAAAACGCCAAACTTTGTGTACCGTACAAAGTTTGTGTGGTATAAAGCATTATATAAAATGCAAATATATATGTAAAAATTAGTTTAGTGTTAACACAAAACACGTAATTCTTTCTTAAACAGACAAATACAACAAAGAGTACACAATCACTGAACCTGAAGAGGCAAGTGCTGATGCCATACAAAAACCAGCTAATGACAAAAACCCAAGACAGAAAAAGACACTAGAAACTTCTATTGAGGAAGTTGACGAGACTATTAATGAGGAAAGTACACGGGAACTGACTGACAAGACAGATAAGAAACGAAAGACCAAAAAGGTTGACGGTAACGTCGGCGATGTTTTGGCGGATGAGAAAGGAGTTGAAAAGAAGGAAAAGCTAAAGAAAAAGAAAGTGGTCCAGTCAAAACGTGATGAAATGGATGACTACATCCAATTCCTTATACACCAAGAAATTCCAAAGACTGTACTTCAAGGCTATGAGCGTACGGAAATGGATCTTCCACAAAGGGCTCGTCGTGACTCGTCATTCAAGCAAGCAGTTAAGCTTACACCTATGAAAATCGAAAAAGTTGAGTTTAAAAAGCCTAAAATGGTGGAAATAACTTCGGTAGTTGAGTTCCCACAAATGCTTAAGCTTAAAGCTCCAAAGCAAAGACCTCAGGAAGAGAAAAAAAAGAAAAACGAAGCCACTTTCAAGAACAAAAAATTGAAGAGCTGGATTAGGTTTATCCCATATGCACCATACTGCTTCCCTTATGTGGTGACCGAATTGGAAACTAATCGCGATGTGGGGGAACTTTCACGAAATGTTGAAGAAGCCGAAGAGGTATTAAAATTGCGACCAAAGAAATTCAAGCCCTTAAAACATGAAAAAACGAAACTGGAAGAAGTCGATTTTGAGATTTTTGAATCTGAAAACTCAGAACCATCTGATAAGGAGCAACCGCGGCCCAAGTACAAACGTGCTAAAAAGTTAAAGGACGAAGTACCGGATAAAATTAGAAATCTTAAGCTTGGAAAGGGTAAAATTCCACAAAATGTTGAGACTATTGAGGAAATTCGCTTGAAACCGGTTGAGATAATAATAGAAGCGGAAAAAGTGGGCGAAAAGCCCATAAAGATTGTGGAAGACGAAGTAATCAGGAAAAAGAAGCCCAAAAAGTCAGACAGGCCTGAAGAAGCACTTGAGTTTGAGCCCATTGAATTCAAGGATGTTGACGGCACATTTGAGTTCCCAGAAGAGTCTGAAACATCTGCGACTGAGGAAAAGTTCACACAAGAGAAGCCGAAATACAAAAGAAAAAAGAAGCCGACTCCCAAGCCAGAGAAAAATCAGTACGAAATATTTCCCGGTAAACCAAAGGAACAAGACGAATTTCCGGAAGAGGAGCTAAAATTACGCAAGCGCCAAGGTGAAAGACCTGATGCTGAAGAGGAAGAGGTCAAGCTTAAACCATTCTATAAGTTCGAAGTCCTAGAACTGGAGCCTGAAAACGTACCGTCTGAAATGGTACCTACCACTGAAAACCTTTCAAAGGAGCCTAAGAAAAAGCGAAAGCTCAAGCTTAAGACTGAGCAAGAAGATAACACAATCGAAATCGTGGAAATATCTCCTGAAAATAAGGATGACAAAATCTTTGAAGTTACTGTCACAAGCTCTGAAATTGTTCAAAATGACGAAATGCCGAAGAAAATATTTAAGAAGAAGGTAAAGCGAATGAACAAACAGGAACTTGATGATTTCGTCACAGAGCTAAAGGAAGAACCGGATCAGAAGTTTTACGAAACAAGCATGCAAGACTTCTATGAGGTAAAGTTGACCGAATTACCGTCAGAGATAGAAAAAGATAAGCACAAGAAGCGCAGGATACGGCTTGAAAAAGGAGATGATGTGGAAGTTTTAGAAATTGTCGAATCGGCTGTCGCATCCGATGAAGAACCCCTCTACGAAATTTTTATAACTCCTACAGAAACAAACGAGGAAGAATATGAAGCAATGCCAGCTGAAAAGCCTAAAAAGAAAACCAAGAAAATGAAGAAGGATGAGCTGGATGACTATATTCAGCATCTGATAAACGCCGAGATCCCTGTAACAGAACTGGAAAGATATGAAAAAATTAATGTAGATGGAAAGCCGAAAAAGATCAAAAAGCAGAAGGTCAAGCAAGAAAAGGCAGTTATAGATGAAGGCGAAACTCTTCAAATTGGAATCACAGAGCATGAGCCAATCGAAAAACCAAAATTAATGAAACCAAAGGCAAAGAAAGCTATTAAGGAAGCAGAAGCACTTGAAGCCGAGGCGATTCCGGTATACGATGAGTTCCTCATCAAAAAAATTGATTCTGAGCGTTCCTCAGATGAATACATTAAGCAAACAGATAAAAAGGCCTCTCAGGCTTTGGATGAAATTTTAGTAGATTTAAGTGAGTCTTTACCTATTGTAGTAGTGGTAGATGATCTTGAGTCCGCTACACTAGCTCCTGAAATAACTTCAGCAACGGATGAGAAAATAATAAGAAAACGCACCGTGAAGACTAGAAAAGGTCCAAAGCAGTACGAAATTGAAATAATTGAAACCGATGGTGAAAGGGAGAAACCAGATGAAGCCAAGGTTATAGTTGTAACGACAGAAATTTCTGAAGATACCACCGACGGACCTTCGCTGATTAAATCGGAAGAGCCAAAGAAATCCGTTAAGAAGGTGAAGAAAGATAAGCTTAAGGAATACATTGTCAATGTAGTCGAGGAAGCACCAATAGAACATATCGTTGAATTCTCTGAAGATATAAAAACATCTCCTACCAAAATAAGCCCATCAGAAGAGGATATTACTTCCTTTACCACTACAGTAGTTGAGGAGGAAACAGTTAAGCCTTTTGTACCCGAAGAAATAAAGTCTGAAAATGTGGCAAGTATTCCGAAAGATAAGAAGAAGAAAACAGATCAACAGAAAAAGATAAAAGTATCGCAAATTGAACCTTCTCCAATTTCTGAAGATTCGATGATTACAGAATATTTAACCAAGCTCTCGGAATCTGAGGAAGTTCCGCTAACGGATGAATACTCCATTGAAATAAAAGACAGTTTGCCAAAGATCAAAAAGAAATCGACAAAGAAACCCAAGGAAAAGTCTCCCTCTGATACCATTTCCGAATATACAATTCGAATAGAGGAACTGGCTCCGGAAACTGTTACCGAAAAAATAGTAAATGAAGAAGGTACAGAAGTTGAAAGAATCATAAACAAACGAAAAATTAAAAAAAAGGAGGGTCCAAAGGAATATCTTATTGAAGTTCTCGAAACATTTGAAGAAAATAAGCCACAAGCAGATATTATTATTCAGACCACTGAAATAATGGCATCAATTGACTCCAAACCTCAAAAGGATTACAAGGTGAAGATTGTGAAGAAGAAGAAACCAAAATCCGAAAGCTTGGACAATTATATTCAAAATCTGATAGAGGAGGAAATTCCCAAATTGGATCTTGAAGAATATGTAGCTGATGTATTAGAGACATCTCTAGAGGAAAGAAAACCCAAGAAAATCAAGAAACATCACAAAAAATCGACTCAGGTTGTCGACGGCATACCGATTACTGTGCACGAGGTAACCATACAAGAGTTTGAACCCGATCTAGAAGATTTGAAGCCGCAAGAGGTCATCGTGAAGGTGTTTGATCGTGAGGATGCAGAAGAAACTCCCAAGGATCTAACAATAAAAGATTCAGAAGAAAAACCCAAACCAAAATCGAAAAAATTGTTGAAGCACAGGAATGTTGAAGAGGAACTGCCGCAACCAGTTATTGAAGACATTTCGGAAGCTGTACAAGTTGTACAAGTAACTGAAGAAGATGGTACAGCAAAGCAGGTCGAAATTAAGAAGAAAAAAGTTTCTCGCAAGCAAGGGCCGAGGGAACAAATCTTTGAAATTACTGAGACAAAAACTAGTGATGAACCACTGGCTGAAGTAACTATTGTCGAGGTGACAGACGAGAAGCCCAAAGAAGAAATTATTCTACCTAAGGAAAAGAAGACAATAAAGAAACTCAAAAAACTTATACCCGAAGACGTCGAAAGCTTTGTAATTAATGTTTTGGAGGAGTTTAGTGAGAATGAGGGGACCGATGAACCAGTCATTAAAGATATTGTTGAGTCCGTGGAAATTCAAGTTACAGAAGATGATGGCGTTACCAAGGAGGTTGAGGTTAAGAAGAAAAAGGTTTCCTGCAAGCAAGGTCGCGAGGAAAAAATCTTTGAAATTACCGAGACAAAAACTAGTGATGAACCATTATCTGAAGTAACTATTGTCGAGGTTACAGATGATAAGCCTAAAGACGAAATTCTTTTAGTAAAGAAGCAAATAAAAAAACCGAAAAAACTTAGGCCTGAAGACGTCGAAAGCTATGTTATTGATGTTCTTGAGGAGCTTGGTGAGCCTCAACAGTTTGAAGAGGTAGAGCATACTGAGGACAAACCATACGAAACTAAATTAGAAACAAAGAAGCCAAAGAAGCCCAGCGCAGAACCACCTGAAAAGACAATCCTTGTTGAAGAAGTAGCTCCTAAGACTGTTATAGAGAATGTGATAAACGAAGAGGGCGAGGAAGTGAAGCAAGTTAAGACAACGAAGAAACTTAAGAAAAGGGAAGGCCCCAGAGAGTATATCATTGAAATAACAGAAACCTATCAAGAGAATAATCCTGAGGCCGAGATCGAATTCACTACAACGGAGTTACCTTCAGAGTACTCACCAGAGGCCGAAAATGATCAACCACTCAAGATTCTTCATAAGGTCAAAAAGAAGAAGCCAGTTAGGGACGATCTTGACAAATACATTCAACAGTTAATCGAACAGGAAATCACAAAAACACCTCTAGAAGAATATGAACCAACAGAAATTGATGCAAAACCCAAACAGCCCAAGAAAAAGGTAAAGACTCATCACAAAAAGACAATTGAAGATGGTGATGGATTACAAATTACTATTCACGAATTCGATGTGAAAGAAGTCCAACCTGAACCTGAGAATACGGAACCACAAGAAGTTGTGTTAGAGGAAGTTGGAGAAGTTACAAACCAGCCGGACGATTCTTCAAATTACCTTGTAAGCATTTCCGATGAGTTTGTTGAAGGTGATAAGCCAATCGAAAAATCTTTGGAGAACGAACAGAAACCAACTAAAAAAGAAAAACCATTAAAAAAGAAATTGGTTGTGGAACCTCATGCTCTGTTGCAAGAAATGGGTACAACTGTTGAAATTGTTGCGCAACCCACGGAAGAGGGAATTGTAAAAAATGTAACTGTTAAGAAACGAAAGGTATCCCGAAGAAAGGGGTCTAAAGAGCAAATCTTCGAAATTACGGAAACATCAAGTGAAGATCAACCTACGGCTGAAGTTACAGTTATTGAGTTGACCAGCGAGGATGCATTAGTTTGTGAAGAAAAGCCGAAGTCGGAAAAGAAGGTTGTCAAAAAGCCAAAACAATTAGAGAAAGACGATATTGAGGAATATATCATAAATATTATAGATGAATTCGTGCAGCCGGTTCCTGTTGACGTAGTTGAAAGTGAAGCAGAAGAAGTAAAGGAGAAAAAAATTAAGAAACCTAAAAAATCTCTAAAAATATACACAGTAACTGAAAAAGAACACACAGATATCCAGGTACCTGAAGCGGGAGAGGAAGATTTTGAGCAACCGATTGACTCCACTCCAGAGAAATCAACAGAATCCGTCGAATATACTATCGATATCAAAGATACGACTGTGGCTGAGGAAAAGATACAACCCAAGCCCAAAAAGACAACCAAGCCCAAGACTGTTAAGCAGCCTGCAATGGAAGAAAGCCACGACTATACTGTAAGGGTGAAATCTGAAGAAAACATAAGTGAAGAGCCAATCCCTGAACACGAAGCAGTCGTGATTGAAATTGAAGAAGATAAACCATATGAGCAACCTGCTTTCCAGGTGGAAGAAATTGAAACCGAGGCAGTGGAAAAGGAAGTAATCGATGATAAGGGTGGAATGGCAAAGCAAACTGTTACCCGACGAAAAATCAAAAAACAGATTGGCACCAAGGAAGAAATTATCGAAATCGTGGAATCCAAGACAGGAGATACTTCAGAGTATGAAGTCATTGTCACGACCGAAGTGCCAGAAACAGTTGGTGAAGAAGTTCCCCAGGAGGAAAAACAAAAGAAAACTCGTAAAGCCAAAAAGGTTCCCAAGGACGATCTTCATGACTACATTCAGAAGCTTATTGAGCAGGATATACCAAAAACCGAACTGGAAAAGTATGAAAAGATCGATATAGATGAGCCAATCAAAATGAAGAAGAAACCCATCAAAAAGGTTAAGCATTCTGCGGAGAAGCCGACAGAGGGCGCTGAACAGCCAGTGGAGTATAATCTTGTTGAGGAGATTCCGGATATTCCTAAAGTTCAAAAAGACGAGACAGAGCTCACGTTTACTCTTAAGGAATTTATTCCAGAAAAGCCATCAGAAACGCCATTTGAAATAGTTGTCCTTGAAGAAACGGTGGAGACCAAGCAAGTGCCAGATGATGAGGGAATAGTAAGGGAAAAGGTGGTTAAGACTAAAAAGATAAAGCAGAAGAAGGGACCTGAAGAAATAGTTCACGACATAGTCGAGGTAACTGATAAGGATACAAACGAATCTGAAGTAACAGTCACAACCACCATTCCAAAGGAGACACCCGATCAGGAAGAACCTTCAGTAAAACAAAAACGGACAAAGATGGTTAAGAAAGACGAAGTCGTAGACTTCATCATGGCAGTTATTGAGGATGAGGCACCAAAGACGGTTGAACCTGAGGACGTAGTTGCCATTGTAGATAAGACTAGTCTTAAACCAACTTCGGAAAAGACAAAGAAAAAGCCAAAGAAAGAAAAACAACCATCCGTTGAGGAGACAGTTCCAAAAGACACTGAAGTTTTCGTTATCGATACAGTTCCGGAGGATTCTACAGTTAGCGATAATATTATAACTGTGGTGGAATCAATTCCGCTCGTAGAAGAACCTGAACTGAAAATAAATCAGCATGAGGAAATTAAAAAACCAGAAAAGAAAAGAAAACAAAAGTCTACAATTTCTATTCAAGAGGACCAACCGGCAATTGAATCCGAAGAACAGCCATTAGAGGTTACACCGAAGGAATCTGACACAGAAAAACCTGATGTCCGCGAATTTAGTGTTTCAATCAAAGAAGAAGAACATACAGAGCTCAAACCTGAAGAAAAGAAGACTCCTAAAAAGGTATCAGAAAAACCAGTCCACCCCTATGATGGAAAATACGATGTTCCAGTTCAAGAAAGTGTTTTAGAACCCGAAGAAGAAAAGCCGTTTACAATTCAGGTAATCGAAAGCGAAACAAAGGTCGAAGAAACTAAAGACGACTCTGGCGAAATTCATAAGCAAGTAACCACCAAGCGAAAGTTGAAGCGACCTGACGGTGAAGGTGAAATAGAGATTATTGAAGTTGTAAAGGACGATCAGCCTGAGGCGGAAATAACTATTGTTGAGTATGAACCAGAACCTGTAAAACAAGACGATAAGC
Organism: Drosophila biarmipes; assembly: GCF_025231255.1. Lineage (NCBI taxonomy): Eukaryota > Metazoa > Arthropoda > Insecta > Diptera > Drosophilidae > Drosophila > Drosophila biarmipes. Next base: position 24,042,945 of record NC_066613.1, on the reverse strand, counting down.
CCAAGGAGCCTAAAAAGAAAACCAAGAAGGTTAAGAAGGATGACCTACATGACTACATACAAAAGTTAATTGAAATGGAAACGCCCAGGACTGAGCTTGAAAAGTATGAGAAAATAGAATTTGAGCCGACTGTCAAGGACAAACCAGTAGATAACATGATTGATAAAGTGGAAGAAACACCTTCTGAAAAGCCGAAAAAAGAAAAGAAGCCAAAATCTAAAACACTTCCAAACGATGAAAGTCATCTTGCAGATCAGTTGGTAGAAGTTAAAGTGATAGAAGAGGAAGCTCCTGAACAACCCCAATTACCTGTAGAAGTTGTAGAAGTTCAACCTGTTGAAGTACATGTCGAAGAGGTTGTTACTGAAGGGGGCAAGTCTGTCCAGGAAAAAACTACCAAACGAGTTTTAAAGAAGAAAGGACCTCAAGAAGAAACCACTTTCAAGATTACAACAATTGAGAGCGAGGATAACGATTCAGTGACGGTTATCGTTGATGAGGAACCAGAAGTAGCTCCCGTACAGTCCATCGAAAAACAACCTGAGCGGGCTGAAGAGAAACCGAAGACAAAGCCCAAGAAAACCGTAAAGAAAATTAGGAAGGACGACTTAGCCGACTATGTAAAGAAACTAATTGAAGAGGAAATTCCCAAGGTAGAGCTTGAAAAGTATGAAAAGGTAGAAATGCCAGAGAAATCTGGTCAAGCAGCTCCTTCTGAAAATATTTTGGAAGAGAAAAAATCTGAGACAACCGAGCCAACAGCAATAGCCACCGACTCAGCCAAACCCAAGAAATCTAAGACTCCTAAGCCTAAGGCAGACGAAACAGAACCTGACTTACCGACAGACATCACTGACACTGCAGAAATCACACCAACCCAATTTGCACATCCCGAGGACACAGCCACTGCACAAATTACACCAAGCGCACAAGAAGAGAAACCTATTCAAGATGACACTAAAGATACAATTCAGAAAACAGTTAAACATAAGAAAACAAAACCAGACACACAAAAATGCGTTGAAACAAGTAAGTTATTAGAAGAGAGTTTTTGGAGCCTACAAAATTCCGCCGCCCTTGCAGCACCTCCTGCTCCTTTGTCTGTGTCTTTCGCATTTGTTTAATTCCCTTGAAACCTCGTTGATTTCAAATCGTTGCGCCTTTCCCTCCTATATTTCTCTTCTTTTCTCTCGCTGTTGAATTTCGACTCCATAAATTTGAGTCAATATTTTTGCGGTCCTAATATCTTCCAGTTCAACTTCTAAGCCCTCAACACAGTAACTCTATAAAAAATTTCGTATGCATGATTTACGTTCATAACCTTAAGTAGTGTAGAAATTCTGTGCAAAAGTTTAAACTTTTATATTTGCCGTTAGTTATTTGTTCGCTTCCTTTAGTTATAGATAAATAACGGCAACATATATAACTTTATGCACTTGTAGACCCTAGTATCGATTCCAAATTCACACTAATCTTCAATCGCTATGTACACTGTTGTTCATCTATATATTTCATACTTTTACAATTAATCCAAATACCTTACCCACTATTACTATATTAATCCCGTAATTTTTTAACTGTGTTTATTATTGAACTATTGAAATTATCCTTCGTTTTGGTTAATTCTTTAAATGTTTTCCTTCAACTGCTATTTATGTAAATATAGCCTGATATTTTGTCATCTGTCCAGTTCACCGAAAAGCTTGCTTTGCAAAAGCAATGCGTGGTTCCCCAGGTTTTTCTCCAGTATTTAGCTTATTTTATTTAAACTTGAATGCATTTTTTATAACAGGTGAACTTCCAGAGGTTCAAAAAGACTATGAAATAAACATCATTCATGAAGAGCCCGTCGAGGAAGATCAACCCCAAAAGATTCTAGAGGTTCGAGTTATTGATGAAATCGCCGAGGTGGAAGAATCACAGCCCATTGTGGAAGAGATTGAAGAGGAAGAAGAACAGCCCGTTACGGAAGAAACTGTTGAGGACGTCACCAAGCCCAAGACTAGAAAGAAGAAGATTGTCAAAAAGAAGACGGATGACCATGACGAACTCATCAGAAAGATGTTGGAGCAGGAAATCGAAAAGACGGAATTGGAGAAATACGAGAAAATCGAACTCGATGTTCCCAAGAAACTGAAACCAGAATTCGCTTCTCTTGAGCCAATAAAAATCGAGCGCAAGGAACAGAAGCCGACAAAAGTAACCATTGTCGAGGCTACTGATGTTCCCAAAACCGTTAAGCTTAAGCCCGGTAAACGTAAGGAGAAACCTGCCGAGGAGCAGACTGTACAACTGCCCAAATTCAGACTCAAGGCCCGCATGGTGATGGTTGAATACCCTCCGGCTCCGCTAATTCCGAAAATAACTGATATTGGGGCCATTAAGGACAACGGTGAACTATCTCGTAATATTGAAGAGGCTCAAGAAGTTCTAAAGTTCAAACCGCAAAAGACAAAGAAAATGAAGAAGATCAAGGATGATTTAGAAAAGGTGGAACTTGAAAAGTACGAAAAATACGTCAGTAGTGAAGAAGAATCGGAGGAAAAGGAGCCTTATAAGAAACCTGAAAAGGCACCAAAACCAGAGGAAAAACAGGAAGAAGTGAAGCTCAAACTGGGCAAGGGTAAGAAGAAACCAATCGAGGAAGACGAGCCAGAAAATGTTACTCTTAAAAAGATTCCGCAAAAGCCACAAGAAGCCGAGGAAGAAGTTGCTCTCAAACCCAAACCAAAGGAGGTGTTTGTTATTGAAGAACTACCAAAGGAACCCAAGGAAGGAGCGTTTGTTGTAGAGCCATTTAAACCAACTGAATCCGATCGTCCTGAATATGTTCCCGAGGAGCTAGAGCCAATCGATCATCCAGAGAAGCCCGATAAACCCAAGAAGCCGACGAAGACCAAATACAAGCCCAAAGATAAGTCGAAGCCCGAACCGGAAACGATCATCTCGGAGATCGTTCCCGCTGTACCAAAAGAAAAAGCGGAAATTCCCGAAGAGGAAGTAAAGTTCCGTAAGCCCCAGAGAGACGCTTCAGAAGAGACTGACTTAGAAATAAAGTTACGTCCCGTCCCTCAGACTCCTAAGACTGAGGAACCTGTCGAGCAAGCCCTGGTCAAGACCATAGAAGAGAAACCAAAGCCTGAGAACATTCTAGATAAATCCGTTGATGAGGAAAAGAAGCCAAAGAAATCGAAGCCGAAAAAGGTGCAATCAAAGGAGGAAGAAGTTTCTGAACAGAAGCCAGAAGAGTTTGAGGTTTCGGTGAAAGAAGAAAAAGCTCCAGTGGAGGAACTCGTGAAAACCGAAAAGCCGGAAGAAGTGAAGGTAAAAGAGAAAAAGCCCAAGAAAGCACCTGTTTCGGAAGTTGTCGTCTCTGAAGAAGTGCCGGAACCCAAAGAATTGCCCGAAGACATTCCAGTGGAGTACAAGATAACAACTACAGTACTAGAACCAGAGGAGGCACCAAAGGAACATCAAGTCCGAGTAATTGATTTCGATGAGCGTCAAGAAACTACCGAAGAAGTTATTGAAGAAAAGGTAGTGACGCGCAAGAAGAAACCTAAGCCACAGCAGCCGGAAGAGTTTGAAGTCACTCTGCAGGAGCCAAAGAAAGAAGAAATAGAACCCGAGGAAGTATCCGCTGAAATCTCGCTGCCAGTTGAGCAACCCGAACAGAAGCCAGAAGAGTTTAAGGTTGAACTTAAATTGACTGAGCCTACTCCAGAAGTGCCGGTTGAACAGCAAGTAACAGTCAAAGAAAAGAGCAAGAAAAAACCTGTTAAAGAAGTTAAGGAAGATAAGATTGTAGTGGTAGAGGAAGAAGAAAATGGGCAACCAGTCGAGGAGGCAGCTGTGGAGCTTAAAGAGCAGGAAGAAAAGAAGAAAACGAAGAGACCGAAATCCTATGAGTTCAAGATCTCTGAAACCGAAGCTGTTGAAGAGAAGCCAGCCGAAATTATAGAGGAAATCCAAGAAGAAATACCGGAGGCTGTAGAGGAAAAGGTTGTCGAGAAGTTTGATTCTTATGAAATCACTCTTACAGAAACTGAACCAGAAAAGGTGGTTAGAGTCGAAGAACAGCCCGAGGAAGAAACTCCTGAAGAGGTTGTTTTCAAGAAAAAACCCAAGCAGGCTGAGCCAGTTGAGGCCGAGATTGTAATAACAGAACCAAAGGTGATAGAAGAAACGACTGTGGAAACTGCAATCAAACAGAAGAAGACCAAAAAGCCGAAGAAAACCGAAGAAGAAGCTCAGTTAGAAATTAAGGTTGTTGAGAGCGAAGCACCTGTTCCTGGAGAAGTGTTGATAGAAGCTCCTAAGAGTGATATTGTAGAGAAAGAAGATGTTCTTGTCGAAGAAAAGCCAGAGGAATTCAAAATTCGTGTGTCAGAAACTGAAGCCAAGCCCGAAGAATTAAGTGAGGCACAGTTTACTGTTAAGAAACGCAAGCCTTCTGTTACTTTCGCAGACGAGCCCGCAACTGAAATTATTCTTAAGGAAAGCAAACCCATTGAAGAAGTTACTGAGGAAGCTCAAATCAAGACCAAGAAGCCAAAGAAGAAGGTCAAGGAGGTGGAAGCTGAGGAATTAAAGATTCAAATCACCGAAGAAATTCCGCAGGAAGTACCCATAATTGAGGAAGTCGAGGAGGAAGAGGTAATCCCGGAAGTCAAGAAAGAAGTACCGGTGGTTGAAGAGAAGACATACACAATTGGCATCAAGGAAACGGAACCAGAGAAACCTGCCGAAGAGATTGTTGAAGAAGAGCCGTTGCTATCTGAGCCAATTGTAGAAGAGCCGCAACCAGAAATCTTCGAAGAACATAAGGTAAGGGTTATTGAGGAAACTCCTCGTGAACTGGTTGAGGAAGTCATCAAAGAGGAGGTCAAGGTTATTCGCAAGAAGAAGCCAAAGCCAGAAATTAAGGAGGAACCCGAGGCGGAAGTTACTGTCTCTGCTCCGAAGCCTACTGATGAAGTGGAAGCTACGACCAGTATTGCTGTTGTTCCAGAACAACCGGCGGAGGAAAAGGCCGCTGATCTCAAGATAACAATCACTGAAGAAGTGGCACCACCACAAGAACTTGTCCAAGAGATTGAAGAAATTGAAATTGTCGAGAAACCAACGGCCCCAGAAGAAAAACCTGAGGACTTCAGTTTTGCCATTAAAGAGACAGAAAAGGAACCCACAGTAGAAGACCTGCCGGAGGAAAAGGTTACGATCCAAAAGAAAAAAAAGAAGGCACCAATAGCCGAGGTGCTCGAAGAGCCTGAAGCTGAGTTCTTAGTTAAGCCTAGGCAGCCAGTTGAAGAAGTTACCGGAGAAGCCAAGATCAAGAAGAAGTCTATAAAGCCTGTAAAAGAGGAAGAGGCAGCTGCAGAACTTAAGGTAACTATCAGCGAGGAAGTTCCCGCAGAGGTAGAAGTTCAAGAAATCACTGAGGAAATTAAAGAAGTCGCTCAAGAAATTCCCACTCAGTATAAGATTGACGTTAGGGAAACTCAACCGGAAGTTCCAGAGGAAGAAGAAGTCACCCTACCGAAAAAGAAACCGAAGGCTGCTCCGGTTGTTGAAGAACCCGAAGCAGAAGTTAATCTGAAACCAAAGCCAAAGACCGAAGTAGTTCAGGAAGAAGCTAAGATAGTTAAGAAGAAGCCAAAGAAGCCTGTTGAGGATGTAGCAGCCGAGGAGCTTACGGTCAAGGTTGAGGAAGAAGTTATTCCTGAGCCAATCGTGGAAGAAGAGGTGATCGAAGAAGTCCAGATCAAGAAGAAGACAGAAAAGGCTGAGCCTGAGGACATTGTCGATGCAGCGGTTGTGAAACTAAGAAAACCAGAGACAGCGGAAGCAGAAGAAGTGGTGGCTGAAGTCACCCTGAAGCCCAAGGCCCCGAAGGAGGTTACCGAAGAGGAATTCTCTGTAGATGTTAAGCTGCCGAAGGAGAAGAAGGTTACTGAGGAAACTTTTGATCAGACTTTACAGCTCAAGAAGAAGAAGAAGCCTCAGAAACCAGTAGAAGAGGCTGCGGATGAGCTAAAACTTCAGCAAACTGTGATCGAAGAAAGGCCCGTGGAAATTGAAGAAGAAGAGATCGTTGAAGAAGCTGTTGTCATTCGCAAGAAACCAAAGAAGTTGTTCGAACCAACGGTTGAAGATCTCGAAGAAACTGAGTTTAGTCTGTCCTTCAAAAAGCCCCACACTATTAACGAGAGCGTGGAGGAGGCTGCCACGGTGCTGAAAAAACGACCAGTCAAGCCCACCACTCTGGATGAAGCTGCGGCTGAGCTTTCCATTAAGCGTCAAGAAGAAGAATACGAAGAGGGCGAGGATGTCGAAGAGTTCGTTGTCAGTCAGCGAAGAAAGCCAAAGCCTCTGCAAATCACAGAAGAAGACGAGGAAGCCTACACGGTGAAGAAACTTAAGCGACGCAAGCCAGTAGACATTCCCGAGTACGCTGATGTTGAAAACGTCACATTCCGTGCCAGGAGTACCAAGACTAAGGAAGATGTCGATCAGGAATTCAACATTGCCCTGGACTCGTATGCCGAGGAGGAGATTTCCATGTCTGGAAAGGTTAAGCTGAAGAAGCCAATAAAGAAGACCTTCTCTGAAGCAGCCGACGAAGCCAAGATCAGGATCATTCAGGACTACGATGATGGTGAGGGGCCTATTATCGAAGAAATTCGAGACGATGAGGATACTATCGATGAAGTCGAGGAACCAGAAGAATACTTTGTTGAGGAATTGCCACCAGACGAAGTGGACTTCAAGCTGAAGCCGAAGAAGCAGCCCAAGCCAGCCTATTCCGTTCAAGACGAGGAGGAAGAACAATTCCTAATTGGCATTCGCCATCCGAAACGTGATTCTGTGACGTACGATGAGGACTCTCTAACCTTTAAGAAGAAACGTAAAGTTGTTCAACAACTTTTCAATGAAGGTAAGTCGTTTTTTGTCAGCAGTAACGGTAATTTACATACAAATCGAAATGCTTTATTTTTACAAATATACATATCAGCTTATATGATATCAGAGTGGCAAGGTAAAAATACCCAACTTGAATGTCGGTTGCTAACGCTTAACCATTCATTGTTCACAACTTAAAAAATTAAATAAAAATTATTTTGAGAAAAGATACTAATAATGTTACATTTTTACGCAGATGGAGCTTCGCTTAACATAACCAGGGAAATGAATATTGAAGGTATGTGGTCACTAAGTGAAATACATTTTTACACATAAGTAAAACAATATTTATAAATTTTAGAATCAGACAACCAAAATGTTATGTATTCCATCTGCAATTATATTGCCGACAACGATGAGGCCATCAACCTAGTCGAGGGCGAGAAGGTAACAGTCGTTGGACGTCACAGCTCTGAGTGGTGGTATGTAAAGAAGAGCACTACGGAAGAGGAAGGCTGGGTACCAGCTCAATATCTGATGGAGCCCGAGGAATACGCGCAGTATGTGCAAAACAAATTGCACGAGAAAATCGATAAGCTGCCTGTGTTCGAACGTAAGTTATTGCTTTTACTAAAATGTATATTTGTTAGCCTAAACATTGTTTGGTCGCCGTCTACGTTTTGTCATTAACCAATTAATTGTTGTTTTGTTGTGATTGTGAAATGTAAAGGTCCTGGACCGGAAGACAAGCCCATTGCCCCGAGATTCATTGAGAAACTGCAGCCGATTCATACACCCGATGGCTACACTGTGCAATTCGAGTGCAAGGTTGAGGGCAATCCACGACCGCAGATTGCCTGGTTCCGCGAAACTGCCATTATCAAACCATCGCAGGACTTCCAAATGTTCTATGACGATGACAACGTGGCTACATTGATTATTCGCGAGGTGTTCCCCGAAGACGCTGGCCAGTTCACAGTTGTGGCTAAGAATGCTGCTGGATTTACTTCCAGCACAACGGAACTGATTGTGGAGAGTCCACTTTCCGATCACGGATCCGATGCCACAGCCCTCTCCCGTCGAAGTATGTCACGTGAATCGTCACTGGCTGACATTTTGGAGGGCATTCCGCCAACATTTTCGAAGAAACCAAAGGCTCAATATGTCGACGAGAACACGAATGTGATCCTTGAGTGCCGACTGGTGGCAGTGCCAGAACCGGACATTGTGTGGACTTTCAATGGCGAGGACATAGATGAGGAGGAGATCAAGAACGTTCGCATTGTTACAGAATCGGACATGCACATGTACTGCAGTGTGGTGCACATCACCAAGGTGAAGAAGTCGCAAGAGGGAACCTATGAGGTGATTGCCACCAACCGCGAAGGTGAGGCACGTCTGCCCATCACCCTGAAGGTGCGAACAGCAGATAAGGAGGCTCCGCAAATTTTGGAACCCTTGCGCAACATGGTCATACGTGAAGGCGAGAGTGTGGTACTGTCCACACAGATTGTGGGCAACCCCCCACCAAAGGTAACCTGGTACAAGGATGGCAAGCCCGTTAAGAATGCAAAGTCCGATAAGGATTTGCATACCCTAACACTGATCACACCCAAAAAGTCTGAGAAGGGTGAATACACGGTCAAGGCTGTCAATCCTTTGGGTAGCGTGGAGACCACTGCTAATCTTACAATTGAAGGTAGGTTCGATGTTTCATGTTCGAGTTTAAAAGGGGTTTATTTCAACAAGTACTAACTAGAGTTCAATTTTCTTCATTTAGAGCCGACAAGTGGCAATGCTGAACCACCACTCTTCGTGGAACGCTTTGAGGAGCAGAATGTGCCGCAAAAGGGCGAGATTCACTTACCAGCTAAGGTTTCCGGTAATCCTGTGCCCGAGGTCCAATGGCTGTTCAACAACACTCCATTGTTCCCCAGCGAGCGCATCCAGCAGGTTTACGATGGCGAGAACATCGAGCTCATCATCAAGGATGCCAACCCAGAAACCGATTCGGGTGACTACAAGTGTATTGCCAGTAATCCCATTGGCAAAACATCTCATGGTGCTCGAGTGATTGTCGAGGTTGATGAAGTGACCTTTACAAAGAAACTGAAGAAGACCATCACTATTGAGGAGGTGCAATCTCTTACTCTGGAGTGCGAGACCTCTCACGTGGTCACCACCAAGTGGTTCTTCAACGGAAAGGAACTCAGCGGCATGGATCACCGTGTTGTGGTGGAAGATGGCAAGACTCATAAGTTGGTCATCAGGAACACTAACCTACGCGACTCCGGAACATATACATGCAAGGTCAAGAAGCAAGAAACTCAATCTACTGTTGAGGTTCTGCAGCGTAAGCCCGACTTTATCAAGGTGCTCGAGGACTACGAGGTAACCGAAAAGGATACCGCCATTTTGGATGTGGAACTTACTACAGAGAGCACCGAAGTTACCTGGTACAAGGATGGCGAGAAGATCACGCCAGAGAACAAGAACGTGGAGTTTATTAAGGATGGCAAGGCTCGTCGCCTGGTCATCCGCGATACCACTATCCACGATGAAGGCCAGTACACTTGCAAGATCGAGGGACAGGAGTGTAGTTGTGAGTTGGTTGTCATCGAGCTACCGCCTGAGATTGTCGAGCCGTTGAAGGATGTCTCGGTGACCAAGGGTGAGAATGCTATATTCGAGGTCGAGCTCAGCAAGGGCGATGCCCTGGTTAAATGGTTCAAGGATGACAACGAAATTGTGTTCAATGAGCGCATTCAGCTAGCTATCGATGGCAAGAAGCAGTCGCTGCGCATTATCAAGGCAAAGCCGGAAGATGTGGGCGAATATTCAGTCCAGGTGGGCGACAAGACTTCGAAGGGAACGCTGACGGTGGAGGAGCCTCTGGTGGACTTTGTCGTCCGCCTGCCGGATGTCACGCTGGCCACCAAGACTACGGATGCCGAGTTTACGGTGCAGCTGTCACAACCCGATGTCGAGGTGACCTGGAGCAAGAAGGGCAAGCCCATAAAGCCCAACAAGAAGCACGAGGTCTTCGTGGAGGGCACCGTTCGGCGACTGGTCATCCACGATGCCAGCGACGAGGATGCCGGCGAGATCAGCTGCGTGGCCGAGAACGTCACCAGCAGCACTAAGCTGTGCGTCGAGGAGCTCAAACTGCCACCCGTCATTACCTCTGACAAGGATCAGACCATCAAGGTTAAGGAGAACGACGATGCCATCTTCACTGTCAAGTACACGGGCGTACCAACGCCCGAGGCCGTTTGGGCCACGCGCAAGGTTGTCATACCCAAGTCAAAGCGGACAATCCCTGCCATCGATGAGCAGTCAGCCACGCTAACCATCAAGAAGGTTGTCGACGATGACGAGGGCGAGTACACCGTCAAGCTCGTCAATCCGGTGGGCGAGGCGGAGGCCAGCCTACATCTGGTCATTATGCGTAAGTAGCCCAGCTTATATGCCAGTTAATTGGTGCGGAACTGACCGAAGACCCTAATCAAATACTTAGGCAAGCCCACGGCACCTGGAACTCCCCAGCCCTTAGAGATAATGCACGACTCCATTACGCTCTACTGGAAGGCGCCGGAGGACGATGGCAAGTCGGAAATTATCGAGTACATTCTTGAGTATCACGATGTTAAGGAAGAAAAGTAAGTGGTCCAAGGAAGTACAGTTGGGAGTTTTCATTTAAAAGTGTGCTTAAGTTTCAAAGTTTTTCTGACAACATTTTTTGAACATAATAATAAATAATTAAACGTAGTTATTTCCGCACTATCATTATTTAAATTATCTTAATGTTATTTGCATTTTTAATAACTCGCTTTATGTCAGTATTTATTATATCGCATTTTAAAATAATTAACAGATTTTTAATGATTTAGGTATTATCCCCTATTCAAAAAAATATAAAAGGGTATATATAAAAAAAAACATTTCATTCCCTAATTTAAAACAATACACAAGGTATAATTAATAAATTATTCACAAATAATGTGTGAACATTTTCTAAAATTCTACTTATGCCTTCGAGTTTCGAAAGTACTATACCAGTTATATTATCAACCTGCAGATGGACTGAAATTAGAAAGATCAAGGACACCACGTACACCATAAGCAAGCTGAAGATCGACACGGAGTACGTCTTCCGTTCGATTGCTGTTAACGAGGTGGGACCATCGCCACCCTCACCGCTGTCGCCACCCATCCGCCTGGTGCCCAAGGTCGAGACCGAGGCGCCCAGCGTGCGGGAACCCCTGCAGGATGTGGTCAGTGAACTGGACAAGGAGGTGACGCTATCCTGCGTGTTCGGCGGCATTCCAGAGCCCAAGGTGACGTGGAAGAGGAACGGCCAGGTGTTCGAGTCGAGCAGCATTCGCTACGAGAACCGTGTGGCCAAGTACACCATTGAAAAGACAACCATTGAGACTGAAGCCACCTACACGTGCGTGGCGACCAATGAGAAGGGCTCCGTGGAGACCTCGTGCCGCCTGAAACTGCAGCAGAAACCGGTCCTCGAGGTGGAGGACAAGTATCTGACACAGAAACTGCGCACGGGCAGCACTCTCACCATTCCAGCGACGGTCCGCGGCTATCCACAACCTACTGTGACCTGGCACAAGGAGACGGTCGAGCAGAAGACCACCAAGTCGATCTCCATCGAGACCACAGAAACCACCTCTACCTACACGGTAAAGAAGGTGACTCGTGAGCAATCCGGCAAGTACAAGGTTACGGCCACCAATGATTCAGGCTCCACGTACGTGGAGTGCACGGTTCAGGTGATCGACAAGCCCAGCAGACCTCAGTCCCTGGAGATCAAGGACATTAAGAAGGACTCCATCACCTTGGAATGGACACCGCCCATCGATGATGGCGGTTTGGAGATTAACAAGTATACCCTGGAGAAGTGCGACATCCAGAACAATGTGTGGATGAAGGTCTCCGACTTTGACAAAGACATTAAGTCGTATGCGGTTCAAAAACTATCCATGAATGCGCAATACATGTTCCGTGTGGTGGCCGCCAATCCAATTGGCGAATCCGAGCCAACGGAAAGTGATCCTGTGACTATAACTAAGAAGTTCGGTAAGATACGGTTTAGTCGAAAAAAGTTTTCCTTATTAAATAAAACCAATATTAAATCGCAGAAAAACCATCGCCACCACGTGGTCCAACAACTGTGTCGGGCATGAACGACACCGTCTTCAACTTGGCTTGGGAGCCATCGGAAACTGATGGTGGCTCAAAGATCATAGAGTATATTGTGGAGATAAGGGAAGAGACTGAAACCACCTACCGAAAGGTGGGCGTAACCCTAGGCACTGTCACCAATATCCATGTGGAGAAGGTGGTCAGAAACAAGGGCTATCTGTTCCGCATCTATGCGAGAAACGAGGTTGGCATCAGCGAGGCGTACGAGACCACGGAGAAGATTGTCGTGGGACGCAAAATAAGTAAGTTTTCTAGAGGTTTTTCGTATTATCACAACTGCTTATGGCTTTCGCAAAATGCTTTTTTTTTTAATCGCTACTAATGCTAAACATGCGCAATTGTAACCCCAAAACGATAACAGCTAATGACAATGAAGCTCTAGGTAAGAGAAAAGATAATAGAGATTAACCATTCAAGAAGTTTAGATACTAATGACTATTTGTTATGTTTAATACTCAGCGCCGCCATCGCCACCCCAAAACTTGAGGGCGCCGGATGTTACCAGCCGAAGTGTCACTTTGGATTGGGAGGTGCCAGCCCGCAATGGTGGATCCGAAATCACGGGTAAAACATCGAGCTCTTGGAATTTAGGAAGACATCAATTGACTCTTAACCTTAACCTTGACTCTAACAGGCTACTGCGTGGAGAAACGTTCCTCAACATCTACCACCTGGACAAAGGTCATCACACTGGATGCTCACCAGCTGCACTACACGATTGACAATCTGAAGGACAAGTGCGAGTACTGGTTCCGTGTGTCTGCGGAGAATGAGGTTGGATTAGGTGCACCAGCCGTCACCGAGAGCATATCGCTCAAGACACATGCTAGTACGTTAAAATTGGTAGCCTCTCCATATAAATCCCATACTGATTTCGGTTTTTCTATAGCCGTACCCTCACCACCCACCGCCCCACTGGAGGCGCGCGTTCTCGCCGCCAATGCCCACATATTCGAATGGGGTATACCCGAGTCAGATGGAGGTGCGCCTCTGCTCGGCTACCACATTGCTATACGGGACATGAAGAAGACCATGTGGATCGAGGTGGGTCGTGTGCCAGCTGGCGTGCAGAAGTTCCAGATTAGAGATCTGCAGGAGAACCACGAGTACATGATTCGCATATTCGCGAAGAACGAGATTGGTCTAAGTGAACCTCTAGAATCGGAGGAGCCCTACAAGGTCATGACTGCTGGTGAGTGTCTTTAGTAAGATAAAGTTAGGTACAATCTATATGGTTTTGGGAATTTATTTTTTCGCTTGAGGATATTAAACTAACCACTTCAACCACAAGTCTCGAAAAGTATGCAACATTAAATTCTGTATTAATTGTTTTAGTTTGACTGCATACTTTTTGGGCACATAAGAAGTGATTTTAAGTCGTAGAGCAATTGTGAATCTAGCTTATTCAGTATTTTGGAAAACCTATTTATATTTCATTCTTACCCAAAACCAGGTCATGAGAGCCTGCCGGACGAGCCGCGTACGGAGATGAGTTCTTGCAACACCTCCTCGTGGCTGCGTGACCACAACATGGACGCGGACATCCATTCGTATGCCCGCGGCAGGCTGCTCCAACGCGACGAGTACTTCTTCCGGCTGTGGGCGGAAATGCCCAAGAGCAAAAAGAAGAAGGGCTCCAAATAGTCGGTGAACGACAACGAAATAAGAAACACTTTAGTCGTAGGTTAAGCGTATTTCAATTGTATTTTATATCTGACAAAGCACTGGGGCAAGCCCTTTTGATTTTCTAGCTTTTTGTACTTTTAGACAGGAGATGACGATGTGTAAGGATGGTGTGGTGTTGATGTTGCATCCCATTGTCAGCGATGCCCACGACCCCCGATCAAAGAGTGCGAGCGAAGAATAAACTTAATGCTCGGGGGCGTGGGCGTGGCTCAATGTCTCAGGATGGCCCCCACACCATCCAGTTAATGGACATAATTTTAGATTTTTCATTTGCATAGAGTTCCTTTTTTCATTTGGTTTTATTATTTTACTTTTTGCCTTATTTTTGTAAGCTGTGATAAATCTATCAAAATCGAAAGCGTCAAACGAAGCAAACAAGAAATGAAACAGAATAAAAATGCCACCAGGCGGCGATCCATCGGCATCGGGCAATGGCAGCCAACGAGCCGCAGCCCTCCAACCAATCCCAATCCCAGCCAGCGTAACTCAATATCCTCTCGGGAGACAAAACAACAAATGGTGCAATTCGATATGAGTTATTCCTGGGGAGTGTGTTGCGAGTCGCTGGCTGCCGTTGCCTTTGTCCTGAGCTCGCCCTGGTTAAAATTTATGGCATAGGAATGTGAGGGAGAATATACTCGTGTGTCTTTAAAGTTACCACAACTGAATAAAAAAACAAAATAAAATGTAACAATGAATTTTTACTGGGCTGCAGCCAACTGGAACCTAATACTGACGACCTTTTTAAAAGCGAAAGTGGGATTAACAGAAGGTCAACTTAAATAATGGCGTTTAAAGTAAATAAAATACTTTGGCCTTAAAGTAAGTAAAGTAAAGAATACTAACAGAAAATTAATTACAGCAGGTTAGATAAACATAAAAATGTGTGTAAAACAATTTCTCATTGGGGCCACATAAATTCAATAATTGGCATTTATAAATAAAAGAACTTATATCCACATAAAGCTTTTAACCATTCAACTTTTCAATGAATTACATTCGAATCATCTTATAAAGTGCCATAAATTAGCAAAAATTGTCGGCGAAAAGTGGTTTTAAATCAACTGTGACCCTTAAACAATGCCCAAAGTTATCAAAGCCAAATAAATAAACAAAATAAATAAAACGATGAATTTTCAATGAATTACGGCTTCAAGTGGTTTCTGGTTTGGCGGAAGCTTTTTGGCTTCATCTGAAATCCACTAATTAATTCATTAGATTTCGCCCACACCCCCGGCATAACTTTTGTGGAAAACTTTTCTGCGTTAAGTTATTTTCGAATTGTAAAACTTAAAGCCCAAGTCTGGTGGGGAAAAACAAAAGCCAGTCCTCATGCGTGGGTTGTCCAGGCAATGGAAACTTATCTGGTGACAGGGCACAAATGCCGCATAAACTTTCCCAGCACCGGATTGTGTGTGCGAATTTAATTAAAGTTTTTGCGGCTGCCACTAATCAAAAGATATTATCTCCTCGGCGCAACCCAGATGTAACTCTCTGTGCGGCTAGACGCAGTAATTTGAGCCAACTTTGTAGCCAGAATTCCAGGACTGACTGGCTGTAAAAGCAAAAGCATATTTCCGGCACTTCAAATTGCAGAGGCAAACAAAGCGGCCAAGCAAACACACACAGGGCGTAGTCTTTTTGGCCTGTTACTCAGTTATTGATACACTAAACGATCGGGAAAGCAGAGGAGGAACAGCTCAGAACGGAAATTTCATTTACTTGTTTGCTTTTTTCCTTTCCCGGGAGTGCCTGCAAGCTACACTCCATTTTGCACACGTTGTTATTTTGCTAAATTGAAAGCAGCTAAGCTGCTTTCGACGCTTTAAAGGCGGTCTTCCTCCAGTATTTTGCTGAAATTTCCACACACTTTCAGCACACACACACAAGCTGATACTTCTGCTTGTGCGACCCCATTAGTTATGGTTTATTAAGGTGAAGACGAGTCGGAGAGCTCTCTGCCGTGGTAATACAATTGTAAACTTGTAATAGAATTTGGCAAGTTCTGTTGAATGCATATAAAAACAAATTACACATCAAGTTTATGGTGTGCACGTAGAAGATTGAGGCCCATTCTGGTTTTTCTTTTCCTATTTTTCCTCCTTTTCTTGTGGGCCATGTCAGGGCTCGTCAAACGTGATGGCCCAGATATAAAAACAAAATCCGAAGACAGTAGAAAGTTTGCTTAATTACTTGCCAAAATAATGGGGATGAGTGGGGGAAAACAACAAAGACATTTGTTTTCCACATAAATTTAATTATCAACTTGGGAGCCTAAAGGGCCTGTAAAAGAATCCTTATATGGAATATGGGCAGGCCTTGATAAGTCTTTCAGTATTCAGATGAATATCTATTAGTAAAATTCAAATTTCTAACTCAGCACAATCAAAATTCGTGAGAAAATTCGTAAGCAATTTGCTTATAATTTTGTATAGAATTCCAATACAACTTTTTATGTTCCAAGATAGTATTTTTGTGCCAAATTCGGGCAATTGATTCTTTGTACAACTATTGTCGGTCAATGCCATGGGAGCCACGAGAGTTAGACCCTATTCGGAGGCGGAGTCCAAGGCCCTTAAGAAGTTCCTGAGGAGCTACAAGCGGTACCATGCCGGCATGGATGAAGAAGAGGTCAGGAGATCGGGGGAAAATGCCTGGGGGAAGCTTTTGCCCCAGCAAAAGAAGCACTTTGAAGTGAGTTCTGTCAGGGGATTACCTATCTAGAGTGCGAATTTACAAAGTTAGCTATGCAGGTGAGACCCAAAACTATTGCCGTCAAAGGAAAATCGATTGTGAAAAGGAAGCCGGCGACCAAGCAGAAGAAAGCCGTTTGCGGTATGCGTAGTCAGGCCAAGAAGAAAGCCATGACTAGGGCCAGGACAGCTCCTCCAAGTCCCATGATGAGTACCGCCTTCATAAACTTCTTGCGCGAGCACCAGAAGCAAAATGCCCACTTGACCGTCAAGAAGAGGCTGCAAAAAGGCGCTGTGTTGTGGTCAAAGCTCACTAAACAACAGAAAGATCAATATCGCACGATGGTAAGTGGGCTTTTCAATTTATTTATTATATACTTAATCTTCTATTACAATTTCAAGGCCCCTAAAAGGAGAAGAAAGTAGGAAAATTGCTTGAAATCCATGGACCATGATTAATAAGACATCGTATACTTTTTCAGAAATTAACTATGACTAAATGATATAATCTTGGATCCTTCTAACTGGTGTAAATGTATTTTCTATTTCAAAATAGTTCTCATTTCGGAATGATCCAATAAAAGTGAACATAAAGGTTTTACTTCCGCAATAATTACTAGTTGATGTAAAATTAAACGTTATGAAACTCCTCGGCTGAACTATCCTATCCAGTTAAGTTCAACAAAGAAGTTGCCATAAAATGTTAATTACACTACATGTTTATTATGCCAGGGCTATAGCCCCAATGAGTCGCTTGGCCAGACATTAGCCCTGTTAAAATATCCGCCCTCATTTACGATGCGCAACACGGTCCAGTTCAGTTTGGTTCGGTCCCCAAATAGCCGGACGAAGCAGCCGTATATATGTGTGTAATTGCCCTGGCCAAGGAGTTTTGGCCAGTATAATAAAGCCAGGAACAAGCCGAAGCGGCCCGTACAGGCCACAAAATGCAGCGCCATAAAAGATACACAATAAAAAACAGACAAGTTCCGGTGCGGCTGTGCAGTGGCATCCTCCGATTTCCGCTGGGCCAAAGTGAGCAAACATTTAAGGAATACACGCCATAAGCGGTAGAGAATTACGGTGCCCAGTGGAATGCCACTCGCACTGAACTAAAATTCAAGGTGCATCTACACGACCATTAAGAATTCAGCTGGCGAGTTTTAACGATTTAAATAACAATACAACTTCGATTTATTTTTCGCCCAACTATTTGCGAACATTCGAGGAGAATCAAAATGCTCGACTTTGCTGCAGGCTCCCAGCAGAGCAGCATATTGTAAATATAAAATATTTATTGCCAGATTGCACACGCATCCCACAACAGCAGTTGGTTTCATTCACCAGCACCTTCCTGCACGGAAAAATATTGGTTAAGAAATCAATTTAATACAAATTGCTTGAACTGAGGTTTAAAAACGCAATTTTGCGCCTCAGTGAGGTCACAATATAGCTCACAATCTCCTAAAGATTTAGTTTATAACGAACGAATACTTCGAAGCCTTCGCCATGAAGGCTACAGCACTTAAATTGATGTCCATTTATTTGTTATTAATTTTATTTCCCAAGAATATTATGTTGGAATTATTAAAGCATTTTCAATATAATTCAACTAAATTGAGCAGAAATTTGATTCAATTTAAAGAGCCCCGGGACTATTTGAACTTCTTTCTGTGCAGCTGATCCTTTTCCGAGCAGATATGCAGCACACCCTGTCCATTCAGGCGCTTCCTTCCCATTGAATGCATGGCATTGAAAGCATTCGCAGCAAGCACATGCCAATTTTTCCACTCCATCCTGTTTTTCCCCACATGCATTTGGTGGCCACACTTCGAGGCAATTCATAACATTTACCAGAAATCCAATTTAAAATTTAATAGAGACATTTCTGTACAAATTAACAGCAAATTTCAGTGCACTCCCTAGCCCGCGCTGCCATTTAAAAATCAAGAGTGCTGAAAATTAAATTTCACAAACTGTTTTCACATGTAGAGCTGCAGGAGAGGCTGCTGCCATGTAAAGACTTTTAGTGGCTTCCGTCGGTGGGGCCACCCAAAAACTAATGAAAGCTCCTTCCCCTTCAACCCCTGACCACCTCTGGAAATGTACTTCCTTCACACATCTGATGACATCGTGTGCTGAGCACCCACACACACACTAAACCGACAAAGTCTGCATGACTTTTCGGAGGCGAAGTAATTAAAGTCAATTGCCATTCTGCCAAAATGCGCTCAACGCGGCGTATACGTAATGCGATTGGGGTATGGCTCTTTGCCGCCTCTTCTCCCTCTGTCAACAGCATTAGCTTCGTTGACTTTCCGGCTATTGGCAAACACCACAAAACTGTGTTATAATTTATTAGAAAACAGTCTGTCAAAATTCAACTTGCGACATTGTTATGGCTTCAGGGCGCTGAAAATCACTAAAATGCTAAGCTTTATTTGTAATTTTGATTTCATACTTTGTGCTGCGCTCAACGTTTTCGGCCTTACATCCGCCAATCTAGGTGCTATCCCAAATAAAGTCGGATGTTTTATGACTTTGGAATGGCCTCGTAAAAGTTCAGTTTGCGGCCAAAACCGAAGAACGAAAGCCATTTGCATTTATCCGCAAACAACTTTGTTATGTGGCTGCTCTGGAGTTGGGTTGATTAGCTCATTATAGAGTGTTTGACATTTACGAGCATATTTTTTGGGGAGCATAGATAATGGGCCCACTTTTGAATATGAATCAACTACAGGAAAGAGATTTGCAGGATAGGCCATAATTTAAGGCTGTGTATCTTGTAAAACGATAAGATATTTATGGCTAGCTCGTAAACTATTTGTCGTTACCCAACAGAATTAAAGTGTTATTAAATCGATATATTGATCTGTATTGATTGAATCGTTTCTTTCTTTAAATTTTTTTACGTTATTTTAACTTAACTTTGATATTTTTGTTGCGAAATTCGTGGTCCTGAATAATTTTTCTCGCATCCCAACCCATCATACATATTTAACAACCGCTTCTCGCCTTATTTGGGCTGACCCGTTTTTTATCGGTTAATATTTTCCATAATTCACGTGAAATCCCCGCTGAATGAGGTGAAATATTTTTTACGCCCGCAAGAATTTTCCATGCAAATGCCGCAGAAGTTTCTGCATCAGCTGCCATTGATATATTCTTTTTGCCCCGCAGTAATTTTTTCCCTTTTGCAACTCCGCCATCAGTCAGATGTTCTGGCCACGGTGACTTAATTTCGCTGTAAGTTCCATTGGCCTTTGCATAAATGCATTTTGATGCAGTTTGCCCGGCACACGAGGGACGCTAAACAGATTTGCACCTTGCATATATAAAGTCAAATTCACAAGTTCGCTACGAAAATTGCAACGCAAAATATGCAAATGACAATGGCTGTCCTGTGTGAAAATGTTGCTGCCGAATGAGGGTCACGGCGAGCTCGAAAAAATTCCTTAAATTTCTTTTAACTTGGCCAGCAAGCATCTGGCTGGGAAGCAGCTGAAAATGAAGTTGTTTTCCGAGGGGGGAAATGGGGAAAACGAGGTTGTTCCTTGGACGGCTGTGAGACCTAATGTGGATACGTGTTGGGCATTGCCAAAGATAAGTAAATGCTGAACTTAGTTCTGCCTCCCAGCTGCACAAGTGCACTGTGCTCTGAGCACTATGGCACTGTTTCTGTTTACGTGCCCAGCTCAGCTGCTTAAAATGCACTCCTCGGCACCGGCATACGGTGCGTATGCGTGTTGTCGCTGGCTGCGCCCCAATCGAACGCTCTAATGCCTTGCAGCACATTAAATTGCCAATATGGCTTTATTGTTCTCCGATCCCCCATCGACTCCACATCCCCTTCAGTGGCAGCGATTTATGCTGTCACATTTAGTGGGTGAGATCGGCGGAGGCAGGCACATCAGCCGAGGAGCCGACGAGCCAGTGTGAGCGGTGCCTCTGGGGCCATAACAACTCTACTCACAGTCAAACATACAGTGAGCACCAGTGCTGACAAATCAGACACTATTCGGATTTTTTAGAGTCAAACTATATCATTTGGTGATCTCTACGTATCTATAAGCATCTATAAAACATATAATCAATTTATCAGAGGTTTTCTTTAATTATAAATAAATTTATTAAAAATATATAAATTAGGGCGGTTTTATGTGAACTAAAATGAATGTTAAAATAATTTTAATTTTACTTTCCATTTTTTTTTCATCTGATTAGTTTTGAGTGAACGTGGTTCTCAAGAACTCGCGTTTTAGGAATAAGTTGTATGTTAGGATAGTATAGTTGACAAGAAATTGTTATGCCTCTGAAGCTCAAGAATTCGCGTTTGCAACTTTATTTTATTTTAGAAGGATGAAGTTCTAGGATAATTCTCTATTTATGTGCTTTTAGTTTCAAGAATATTTGTTATTAGTTCCACCATAATCAGCTAGTTCTGGCCAACACTGCCTGCGTGCGACTCGACTGGAGTCGCTGCGTCTGCCCGAGGCCTCCATCGGCAAGACATAAAACGTGGCACTCGATGATGCCTATGGGCGACTTCGCACGTCGGGCTCAACCTATATATTTCTGTAGGAACAGCTAGTGGTTGGTTGCCTGCGAGCATTGTCGGCCCGGCCCAAACATCACTTCACAACTGCCAAGCCGAGCACATCCGGTTTCCGTTAGTTGTGCAGGCCCGCCCCGCCCACTGCCACGCCCCCCCCCCCCTACTTCAGGTAATATCATTTAGCCTTGTCCTGGGCGCACACGAATATGTTGGAAAAATATTATCTCGTTACAATGTTAAAAAGTGTGGCGGTGTGGGTGCGGTGGACTCGTTGCCCTGGCTGCTATTATATTTTTGCTTTTTACCATTTCAGCTCGCCACCATTTTGCTTCTCGCCTAGTTTGCCTTTGGCTTATGAGCGGAAGTACGTGTCGCTCGTCTCAAAAGAGCCCAGGATGTGCAAGAAAAAAGCATGGGGAAAATATAGAAAAAACTACGCACATTTGCCAGCACCACCACAGGGGATAAATAAATGTGAGTGTGCTTGCTGCGGGGTCGTGGGAGATGTTTAAATTTGATTTCAAGTGCTAGCATTTTGATGGCGAAATAAGTGAATGCGTGTTGCGGCAGCTTACGTGTCCTTGTTATGGCCACAACTTACAGTTCAAGCTGTAAGTTCGGGACGAGTCCGTGGCATTTAGGGGAGACCCCAAGTTGAGTTTCGGAACAGGTTAAGTCGAGTGAGCTTAAAGCGAAAGATAAGGCTGCTGGTAAACTTCCTTCGACCGCTGGGGAGTTCAGCGGGTTCCTCAGTGATTTTCAAAACTAAAAGGAAGTTGGAGATAAATCCCAGTTTTCAAAGCGATAAAATGTGCTCTGCCCTGGCCAACTTTGCTTCATTCAATAACTGACCAGAGCAGTAACAAAGTTACCTCAAGCTATTTCATTGATTTTTATTACGGCCCAAAGGATTTGTTAGTTGGATTAAGTGCAGTCACAATGGAAAAAACATATTTCTTATCGTATTTATAACAAAATAGTTATGTTTAAAGCTGGTTTCTGTAATCTTTATACAATTTATTTTACCATTACCCAATTATTTTTGCCCAATTATCTGGTATCTGGATTCTCTTCCATATATTTTGCCCCGTTTTTTCTCGGCTCCAATGTCTTGTTAATTGCCCCCAGCTTCGATTAAGCATTTAATTTTCCATCTTCCCTTGTTACTCGCCTCTTTTTGTGTTCACCAGTTATTGTAATTTCCTTGAACTGTGCCACATTGCTCCCCTGGACCATCGGCACAGCCTCCACATCCATGTGCATGTGGCAACAGTTCGGAGCACTTGCCGGGCAGAAGTTTTTTGAAGAAGGAGTCCTTCGCTGGGAAAGGAGAATAAGAATAACAAGGGGCGAAATGAGGGGCATAAGGAGCTGCTGGCTGCTGGCTAAGTGGGTGGTGAGGTCCGCCGGTGATGCTGCTTGCTTTTGATTTCTCATGCGTGCAGCGTTTACTCAGCCGCGTTCGGTGCCCGCGAGGGTAGCCAAAATAACACACAAACACACATCCCGTCGAAGTTCTCCCCTCTTTTCCAGAATCTCCGGCTCATTTTACAAAGTAATGGGTATTTCGGCACACGGGATATATGACGGTAAGGAAAATCACAGGCCTGAGATAATAACTAAGTATGATTTTTATTGTCCTATGACTTGGCTTTGATGTGAATATAACAATATTTGCTTTGGGAGTTGTATCTATTAATATTAAAAAAATTTATTTCGAAACCGAAAAGTAGGCAATACAAATTTCGTCTTCATTCATTCAACGAGGTTTGGTAACCAACATATTTAGTTGCATACTTTTGTGAGTTTTGTAACAACATCGTTGGAGTCATATCTTTAACTACCCTTTCTTTGCAGTCTGCTCCTTAAGAGCCCTATAAGTATAGGGTATCCAAAGATCGTAACCCCTAGAGCCGCCGTTTTTGCTTGTTTTGTTTACGCATGAATTTGCAGGAGGGCCTGGGCGGTAAATGGGAAAATGAGAGCGGCGGCGACGCTTCACGCTTCACTCTACTTGGCACTCACTTAATTATTGCACAAGGAACTGAAACGGGGGCACCAAGGCGTCTTGCCTGGGGGCCGCCACCACCACCCACACACTGGTAGATGCAAGTAGCAAGTTGCAACTTGCCACTGCAACTGCAATTCGCCAGAGCAGGAACTCGACAAGTGCAACTGCAGCTGGGGCAACAAACTTTTCAGTGTGGCAATGTGCTTGACATGCATGCTTAACCGTAATGCTAAAGCCAAATCGCCCATTGGCTCTGGTTCCAGCGGGGAATATGGATCCCTTTGGCCCAAGGATAAAAAGGAAAGTTTTCAGCAGACGTGTCGAAAATGGTAAATTCCAGTAAACCTCTTAAACGGCAGACCTAATTTTAAATGAGTGGAGTAGGTGGAAAGTGCTCTTAGTTCTGGGCAGGCAAAAAAAATTGGTTGATTAAAAGTTTACGAAAGTTGTGAAAAATATTTTGTGAAACTTTAATTTTCCAAGAAAAGCGGATTCAATGAATTTTACTAGTTCATTTAAATATTAAAAGTTATAAGTTATCAAGTTAGTTATATTTAATAGCTAGCTCCTATAATGCTCTTTACTTTCGGCTTTAAAAGTTACAATTCCATGGCAGTAAGCAAGTGATTATAATAGTAAATAATTACTTAAGCCGTGTCAGGAAATTATCCCCCTGGCAGGCAAACTATTTCATCCGAAAGTCAAATAGTTTAACCTTCGCTAAACCAGCTCTGCCGCAAAACATCATTCACAACTGATGCACGAGTGGCACCCGCTTGAAACTTTGCATAATCCATGATGGCAACGAAACCGAGTGTTAAATTGAAAATGTGTAAAACAAGAGAACGGCAATTAGTGGAGTTGCCCGCAACTGACCTTTTCCAATTCTTGAATAAATTATTCGCGCGCTAATTATGCTTAATGCCCTTCACTGACATTGCCAGCTGCTACCTGTCCGGTGGCAAACACATATAGAATATATCACATCCGGCGACAAGTTTTGTCCGTTTCCGGTGGGCAATTAAGTCGGTAGGCTGGCTGGTTGGTTGGTTGGATAGCAATTTGTATAAGCCACACAGCCGATATTATTGTTATCGGGTTGGTACACCCGCACACACCTTCTGGCCGTTTTTCACTTCGCATTTATCTAGAGCTCTGCTCCTGCTACCATTTCACAGCCTGAATGTGGTGTAAGCCCTTTTGGTTTGCTTATTTCGTTATCATTATCCTGTTATCCTGGCGCTGCTGCCGCCGCCAGGAGTGGCGCATAATTAAATTATCTCGCAATTGCCTGCTAAGTGCGCCCGACATTCGTTTATGTAGGAATTTAGCAGGGTATTAACTCCCGCTCCCCCATTTCTTTAGCTATCCTAGCTGGGGTTTTTTATATTTATTAAGCGTCCTTTTTTTGTTGTACCCCCACTTCCTGGCTTTTGTTCTTTTCTATTTTTTTCTCCTCTTGCGGGCTGTCCTAATTATTATCTCTGAAATTTGCGGCAAAAAATAAACTTGGCCCGCTACCCGTTCACAGAAAAAAACGTCAATAAGTTTGAGGAACCTTAATTATTTTGTTTTGTGATTTCTTTCTATATTTTCTTCCGTCTTTGGAAACTTTCTGTGGCCAGCCAAGTTCGCTGTTGACCCATTTGCGACCGCCCCTCAAAATACTCAAAAACTGGACTCGAAAGTTTGAGAGCATTTTCCGATGGAAAGGAAAAAGTGTTTTTGCCCGCTTACTGCAAAATCATTTTGTCATCTACATCTGCATCCCGAGGAGGCTCTTCCTGCATTCAGCACTTTGGCCCAAGGACAACATCAAAGGCTTTGCATAGCAAATGCATTGTTTTGCCTTCAACTTCTCGGACTTGTAAGTATTGTTCCCAGAAGCTGTTGCACAAGCACACAGCACATCCTGTTTGCTTAAAAGCTTCCGCCGAGTGTCCTTGCTGCTCCTAGCAAATGTGCAATTATGACCAAGCATGGGGCTGGGGCTGGCCAGAACACACATGGCCCAATTATTGACGCTGGCCGGACTGCCATAAATCAATAGAGTGCAACTTGAGCATGGAAAAATGTCAGCGATTGGCCAAACAGCAGAGAATTCCTTGCCTTGACCTCCTCTCCGGCTCATCTGGTCATCTGCTCATCAGAATTTATTTGCAAAAATAATGCCCATCATTGTTAATCAAAGGCCGGGAAGGACTGGGCAGGATCTGGGGAGTAGCCCCGATGCTGACGCTGGTCAGCCATTGTTGTGCTGTCCGGTGGCCAATGGCCGATCCGACGGCCAGACATTTGCTAGTCAGGAATTCAGACCGGCTCTGGCTTTTGGCCCGGCCTGCTGGCTTCTGTGTTTATTGGTATGTGCCCGACGCTGTCTGACATGCAGGCACTATCAAGGTTAAGACCGTGGGAAAAAACATGTTCCACTTCCATGTTTAAACCTGTGTTGGACCAGACCATTTATCAGTTCGGCTTAAGGAATGCTAATATGGCCACACAAATGCTGTAATACTCAAGAAATCAGAGAAATTTTGTGGACAACGCCTAAAAGTATGCCCTAAAAATAGTTGCTCTAAGCGTGTTTATAATATTTGGCTTTCAAACATTTTAAGGTATACTTTTAGGCGAAAAAAGCATAAAGTTCATGACTTCATACCTTTTTTAATTTCTAATCTATTTCTAATCTATTCCTATTGAGTTGCCCTCGTCTGTGGACGTGTGTCCATCCAAACATTCAGACCAACACATATACACAAGTCCACACTCATGTCCTTAACAATGGGACGTTTGCAAACAACAACAATGACAACAACAACAACAACAACTATAACAACAATAGCAACAACCCGAGTGCCACTAACAACAATGGAGCGCAAAATTGCGGCTGTCATCAGTGGGGAAAT
The DNA here is from genome assembly GCF_025231255.1 of Drosophila biarmipes. Classification (NCBI taxonomy): domain Eukaryota; kingdom Metazoa; phylum Arthropoda; class Insecta; order Diptera; family Drosophilidae; genus Drosophila; species Drosophila biarmipes. Next base: position 24,016,971 of record NC_066613.1, on the reverse strand, counting down.
TTGCATTTTGCACAAATTGCAATACGTAAGCTCTGCTTTTCTGCTCCTATTCTAACCATTTTTGCTGTCCCCTACTACTTTTGGTGGTGTTTTTTTGTACTTTTGCCCAACTACACAATTTATTGGGCCGCATATCAAATGATTTCGGGGGACTTTAATGGGGTGTGTATAGATGAACAGGGATAGCTGGGTCACAACATGGAATTATTTCGAACTCATTAGAGAATGCAGCGGCAGTTGGAAGCTGGAGCAGGACAAGGAAATTGCATTTAGCAACCCACCCACTCACATGCATATCAATTAAGCCCCGAAAATTGGTGGGTGGTTCTGGGTGGGCGGGAGCTGGGGCGTGGCGACAATAAGGCTGCTAATGGGCGGTGGGCGTGCCTCATTAATGTTGCAGGGCTCCGCGATCCGAATGCAGTTAATCGAAAGATTTTCCAGTCAACTGGCCCCGCGGGACTCGACGGTTCGAAAATTAGAAATCACGGAAATAGTTTCCGCCTGTGCACTGAACTGAAGTGGGCGTGGCCGGGCCATAATTCCATTGATTATGCCAGGTCCACCAAATGGATTTTAATTCAATCATTCACAGCCAAGCGATGTCAGAGGCAGTAGAGGAACAGCTATAAATACACACAGGGAATACATTATTGAATGACCGAAAGTTTGTATGCCGACAAAATGATTTTTTTATTAAGGATATGGCTAAGTTAAGAGGTCCAACACGTTAAGAAAAAAGGTTTGTTAAGCAAGGAGAATCGAGATAATCGTTTGAATAAAACATATCGATAATGTCGATATCTTTCCTTAAATTCTGAAAATACAATTTATAAAATGAAAATATATACATTAGATAATAATGCTTACAATTATAGAATCTATACATATATGAAATCTTTAACAAAAATTAAAAATAAAATTATAAATGCTACACGCTCTTGTTTTCTAACCGTGTAGCAATGACGTTCATTACTCGCGTGTTAATCATACGCCACGTTGCACAGCTATGAGCTAATTAAGGTTCGAACAGCTCTAGCCCCTCGAGAAATTTAATAGATTTCCAGTTTGACATTTTGTATGTATTCACAGAAAAGGGGTTTGTTTAAGTGGCTCAGGCTGAGGCTGCTGAGTGTTTGCGATGTAATGAATGGGTTAGCATCCTTTTTCCTTTGATTTATTGGTTTTGCTTTCAGCTCTTTTTTATTTCGGTTGTGCAACCCACACAGCGGACGTGCTTTGCATAATTATATCTCGAGCGGTTGGCAAGTGTCCAGGCCTCTGTTGATTTTATCAGCCCAGTGCATGACTCAAAGTGTAGGTACCCAACGTCAAGTTTTCGATAGTTAGGTTCATAGCCTCTGAACCCTCTGAATATTTTGAGCAATATGTGTAGTTTAGGAGCTTTTCCTCAAAGCCGATTTCAAAACCATTCGAGATAGCCACTATGGGTATCAGACACACTGTAATCATCAGCAGTAAAAAGTAGTTCATGAAGAAAGCGGTCTCCAGGGTGAATATGGTGGCCTCTTTGATCCTAAGCTCCCAAAGAACCAGTTTTGTACAGACCATATCACGAGGTGCATTGCCAGTAAGGATCTGCGGATTTATATGGACTGTCACTTGTTACTCAAGTCTTTTTAATTTATATTACCATCATATCCACGATGTCTTGAGTCTGCTTACAGCGCTGGGTGTTTCTGCTATCCCATGTCCTCAGACATATTTCTTGGGTCTTCCAAAGACCTCTCAGAAACGTGTCCCTTATTGATTTGTAGTCCCAAACAACCATTAAGAAAGTGCCAATTAGAAGGATTATATAAGCAAGATATCTGATTTGCCAAGTCTCCAATCTCAGCAATACCAATCGGCTTAGTTCCCACTCGATGCCAGCTTCAAGGATTACTGACCTATAGAATATGACTGATATGAGCAAGACAACAGATGATATATAGACACTAAAAAAGTGCGAAACATCTCGCTGAATTTTCGCCAAACGACTGTGTTCTTTCAATACAATCCTCAGCATTTTCCAGCGCTGTTGGATCCTGAGCTCCGCCGTCAATACCTGATTCATAACCACGTATATGGAGTGTAGCCAAATGTAGCTGTTTACAAGGAGTAGAAGCTGCAGGTGCCAACCCAGCAGACAGGTGAATACAGTCCAGCGTTGGATATCATTTTTCAGGGACTCAATTTGCCAGTAGATAACGAGTAAAAGTTCTATGCAAATCAGCAAGGAACAGCAAAAGGCCCGCTTTACAGAGACACAAAACAGAGTTCCCATGGTGGATTGCAACTCCCTGTGCACCCTGGCCATCTCATTCAAAGTCCGGAGCAGGGATTTCTTTAGGTGTATATAGTAAAGGCAGGGCAGTATGTAGATATAGAGACTGCCTCGATCAATGACAAAGCCATCGAGAAAGAGAAAGTAAAACAGCAGGCACAAAAGACTCCAGAAGTAGACAAAGTAGATGAGCACCTGATGTCCAAAGCCGAACTTCTGGCTGTCCACATTGTATCGCACATTGTGCAGGCACAGCAAGTGGCACACTTTCTTCTGGTAACCGAAGAAGCTGACAATGTGGCACACGCAGAGCAGTTTGTGCAGCGGCGCTGACAGCGGCATGTTTCCAACTAATTGGACTAACGACATCGACATCAGGACGAGTAGTCCTGTGCGGTCAAAGGAGCAAAAATGCGACTGGGGGGCAATAACAATTTGGTGAGTACTTAGCTCTAATGTGAGGTTGGTGTTACACAGCGATAAATTATTAAAAACATTTAGTGGGGGAAAAAGTTCTGCACTTTATATATAACTTTATGATAGTAATTAAACATTTACTGCCAATAAGTATGCAACCATATATTTAAAAAAGTGTGCGTTTTTTTCGTTGCCTACTTTTGTACAGCTTAGGAGGGCGGTTAAGTTTAATGAACTTTTTTTTTTTTTTTTTTTTTTTTTTTTAATTAATATCTTTATTTAATATAATCCAGGAACAGATCTAATTAAAGCCTTTAACCTAAATGTTTTCTTAAGTAAATAATCTCTTAATTATAAATTATAATTAGTTTTCAACTTGGTATATAGGAGTAGATCAAATTACGACTAGTTTCAAGTAAATAATATATTCATATTAGTCTCTTAGGAGCAGCCCAAAATGTCTTCTTTTGAGCCTGCGAATTGGGATAGCCCCCTGTAATCTCCGGGCTAGACGATTACGGTGGGCAGTAATGAACTTTAAAATTAAAAATGTATATATTTAATTTTCACCAATTCCAATTAAAATATATTTAGTAACCAAAGATAAACCAGCTTAATGACTGATAGCCGTTTAATTTTTTAATGTGTACCTCTGTACTTAGGACCCTGCGCAAATGCTTTTAGCAGGAAAAAGCATTCTGGAGCTGCGGATAATTGATGGCATCGCCACACAGTGAAGCCACTTCAATTAGCGGACTCTGTAGTCTGTCCCCAAATCGATAAGTTGCACACGCTTAAATATTTAAAAATGTACCCGAACCGTCGTACCGCTGCTGTCAGACCCACTTCAGATTTGCGTCGCTCACGTAGCAAACTAATTTATTTGCAAACTGGGAATTCGCCGCAGAAGCCCACCTTCGCAGAAAAGCGACAAAGCAAAAAAAAAAGGGAAAATAAAGCGCATGGTGTGTAAACTCGGTCAGAACCTGACTTTCAGTTCAGCACCGAATGGCGATTAATTTGTTCAGGTCTCAATCGCTGCTTACTCACTTCCCCTTTGCGAATTTCGACTTTCCACTTGCCACTTGCGCAGGAGATTTGCATGGCAGCATATCGGCCATGTTCATCGCAGCATAACCCAAAACTGTCAAACTCAAGCGGCTCCTTCCTAAGGCGACTTTTCTACGCTGCTAAGCATACTACACAGAAATAAGAAGGGTTTCCTAAAATCACCAAAAGTTGTAAATCTCTTCAAAGGGTTCCTAAAAGAATGCAACAAAATATTTTCAATGTAGACTTTGTTTTATATAACCCTTAACATTTGTGGAATCTGAAAGAAACTTTAGACAGTAGAAGCTCAGCTGAAGTATTTTCTATACTTTCCCAAGCAATTTCTCCAGGTGCACCTACTTTCCTACTCAGCTTTCACCGCTCGCCGTTTACTTTGTCATTTCAATTTTGAATTCGTGTCGTAGCGTTCAGCGCTTTTATGTGGCATTTTTAAAATCCTGTACATGTCGGCCCAGGCACGGATGCCCGGGAACCAGGATACCATGCCCAAGGACCCAGAGGCCGGGCACCAGCACCAAGGACCTGCTCGGGCGCCGCGTTGGAATTCAATAAAGAGCTCCGACCGGCCGATGTCGGGTTTCGCCAGAACTGAGCAGAAGCAGGAACGGCAGCAAGGCAGGAAGAAAGGCAGACAGTTAGCCGGGCATGTTTGCCAAACAATCATTAGAGACGTCAGTCGGCGGAGGAAAGCTGCAGGAATGTAGGCGTTGGAAGACATCACAATCAGCGTAACAGCTCCCGTCTGGGCCACATCACACCTAACCGAAGTAGATGCCAGATATCCGTCGACCACTTCATTATGTGCGAGTTTACGACGGCCGTTAAATGAGGCTTCTTTTGGCGAAAAAGGGGCGGGGTATTATTCGGGCTTTGGACGAGATATTTAAGCTGATATGAGGAACTGAAGGGACTTTTTTGGAATTTTATTTATCTGTACAGAGTCCTTTTTGACACCCAGGCTGACAAAACTATCAAAATCTCTTGACCAAATAACGTGTTAAGCCTGATTCCCTTTAAACCTTTAACATCACTACTTTAAGTCTTAAACTTGTCTGTTTATGAAGGTAGTTTCCTCTAAACTTTTCAGCTTGTCCAGTTTTCTAAGCCTCTCCATAGCCTAATTGGACAAAAGTCTGCCACACATTTTACCACCAAAGTTGCCGAACTGCCTCCACTTTACTCTTTTATCCAGAGTCCACGCGATTTCTCAGTGCGCAGCTGTCCACACACAGCATTCCGGCAACTGCAGCAATTTTCATTAGCTTAAAAACTTTGCCTTGCCAAACTACATTTTTAATAAGTTTGTTTGTTTTATTTTTTATCGCCGGCCGGGCTGGGGTGTGCCGCCCTCTAAAAAACGCTGAAAGGGCATGTGGAACGAGGGCGAACGAAAGAGCATCAAAAACATGCATAAATCATCAAAAGCATCTCTGACAACTAATGAAAATATGCAAAAATTTATAGCTCAACGAAATCGAGGAAAAAAACGTTTGGATAAAGCGTCGAATCAAAAAGAAAAATCCCAATAAAAAGTTAAAGTGGAAAAAAGGGAATAAAAGTGGGAAAGACTCTCCAACTAGCCTAGAGGCAAAAAGCATTTAAATTGAAAAAATGGCAGTCGAAAAATACATTCATTTGCTTTATGCATGCCGCACGCAGTGGGCAAAAAAAAAGCGGAGCCCGAGTGGCAAGTGGCAAGCACACAGACAGGATGTGCGGCAGGAGTTTTATGCGGCAGTTTATTTTTGGCGACACTATCACGGGAACAGCTACCGACGCCCAGGCTCGAACCCTTTTAAACACTCGAAATAACCGTCTAAATAAATGATGCACACCAATTTAAAATTGAGTAAGTCAAGGAAGTCCAAGTTCTTTAGTATTTCAAACTGCTAACTAATTTCAAATCACATAAAACATAATAATGCTAGGTTCTTGAAATTTTTGGAGAATATACATATTTTTTTTGCATTAAAGTATGACGCGTTAAGAAGATAGTATTCAGGAAGCTGTGAAAGATACAAGGTAATAAATTAAAAAACGATTTGAAGAATATAATAAGTTTTGGAATCAATGTTCCTAACATTTGTAAGAGGTTGATAGTCACTTACATATCCACCTTTGGATAATGAAATCGAAGACCTAGAAATATTTTTTATTTCACTAGAAAGCCCTAGTTTTCCTCGATTTTCCGAGTGTATCCCTAGGTTCCTGCTGTTTGGCCACTCCCTTTTTCCATAGCACGCCTGCTACAGGACGAAGGTCCCGGAATGTGACACGATGCGGCGTCGAGAGGACAACGATGCGGCCATGTATAAAATTTTTCACAATTGCAATTTGTAATAAAAACATGCACTTTTTCCCATTGTTATATGCGGCCGCACATGCTGTGCTGCACTGTGCAATGGAGATGGAAGTGGAGATCGCCATTGCATTCATATATGTATGCGGGCTGGGGGAAGTTACATGCGTGTAAAACCATTTGCCAGGCGATGAAAAAGTCAGGAAAAAACTGGGACCAAGATGCCACCGACCAGCCAAACCGACCGGGGGAGAATGAGCACCGGTGCCACAGCGATAGCGATGGCCAGACGGAGATATAGAGGTGATTCGGCATCGGGAAAGGGTACGGGGATGGGGTAACCCCTTATGGCTTTATGCCATTTTAAGTGGCCCGCCCATTTCATAGCCATATCCATGGCCACATCCGCATCCGAGTGTCAACTGTTAAAGCGGTCCAGAGTGCAACTCCGCAAATAAACAGAGCATAAAATATGATTGTCGTTATTTTTTGCCAAGTAATTCTCATGGGGCAAAAAGGCGGCGAGAGGTATGCATGTTAACAATGGAAAATAATTGATAGTCGCGCTTCATATTTGTGAACAAAGCCTTATGTAAATATTTTTAAAAGTTTTTCAAAGCAATAATGAATTTGGAAACGAGTTGGGCACTGCAAAGTAATTGCCATGCAAAAGATAACATTAAGTACTTCAGAAATACAATGGAAAAATATTTCTTTTAATAGACATGTGGAAAGGTCAGCTCACTCCCTGAATGTTGTAATTATATGTACGATAATATCTTATCGTATACACCATGTCATCACATAATAGGAACGACCTTTAACGGAGTTTCAACCCATCAACGTAATGCATGTTTTATTACAGCTACCGATATAACTTTGAGATACTCTAGTTACTTAGTTCACTGCCAGATATGGAGAAACACGCAACTGCCAGGGGTTTTTGCTTGTGTCACCTGATTTGCGTGTGGTATCAGACTGGCAGGATCGGCCTATATTTGGGTTTCTATAATTTGGGCTATTCGGAACAACTAGGGAAGTTTGTATGCGACGAGCAGCTATATGTGCAAATAATGGCTGTGGTAAATCTGATAGCCAGTTGGCTTTATCTCAGCTTCAGTCATCGATGGATCTACGATCAGTTTGTGTTTCTACTGTATGTTCCTCTATATGTGTACTTCTTGATCCTGAGAAGACATCTCGCAAAGCTCTTAAACGAATGTGCTGGAGTACACAAATCAATGCAAAGAATTCTGGGGAGTCGATTGTGCGTAAGGATCCATAGGGAATGTATCTACACCTTACTTCTCATGGCGATGATCATATTACTTCTTGTATGGCAACTGAAAATGTATTCGGTTTATCAGAGTGCTTTCATATTCGGCGTGGGACTTATCTACCACTTTGAGTTGCTGTTCTTTGGAAACTATCTCATTTGGCTGAGCTGTATCTACAGGTCCCTGAATGTGTTTCTTTGTGAAGACATGAGAAGTGATAAATTGTATATACTCAAGGGAGTACTAAGACAGCAACGAATTATATGGCGGGTTCACCGAACTGTCTCCAGATATTTTGCCCTGCACCTTATTAGTTTTATGATCCAGCCCGGAGTTAAAATGTTAATAATAATTCAGAGCTCTGGTCAACAACTGAATGGTCAAATGGTTTCTTTGGCTCTACACATACATTTGTTGGCTTTGTTTTTGATAATTGCCTCGAACCTGCAAAAACAGCATCGCAAGTTTCAAAAAAATTATCTAAAATTAAAAGATGATCCCCACAACTTCGTCGTGAAGTCCTGGCAAATCCTGCAGCACAGAACTTTGCCAAAAGCTTTTGGGGTAACCCTTATAAGAAAGCGTGAAAAAGTGATGTACAGCAAAGATGTGGTTACTATGATGGTGAGTTTTTATCTGTACTTACATAAAACATTTTAAACATTTTATGTACACTTCAGTTCACCAACAACTACCCAGTTCTGATGTTAACCAAAGTTCCCTTTTATCTAACAACTTTTGGCTTCGGCAGGGCCAGGTTTGGAATTTCTTTAGCTATGCTGAGGAGTTGCCTGAAAACCCACATCCGTGAACTTCTGCTAATGCTTGTTATTCGCTTACTTTACCACAAAAACTTAACTTTGCAGGACTTTGAGTATGAGTCCCAGGATGATTTCAACGGCAATGTCACACAGACAATTAGTCAAGTCTACCGCTTTTATTTCTATGATGAGTTCGAGTGAATAATAAACAGCGAAATGGGCCACATTAACGTAATTATCAATTACTTAATGGTTGAGGGAGAAAGTAATGGCATGACTAACATTTCGTAGGAACTTTTAGTTGTTTTTCGAAATGCCACGACTTCGTTTCATCTTTAACATAGTCAAATTCTTGCGACTTCCCCTGCATTTCTTTGGGCTTCTTCAGCTGAGATATAGTAAATCTCGGAAAGTGTATCAACAAAGAGCGAATTTCTGCAGATTTTTACCTGCCATTCTAATTTCGCTGATTCTGTTTTTCCATAAGCTTTTCAGCAATCTGTGGGAGAGGGAGAATAAACTGGTAAACTCCCTAAATATTGAAAAGAGACCTTTAAGAAGTGGAATCGAACTATGGAACGAAAACCTAACGAGCATCTTTATTTTTGTGACACTTATCTGGTCCTTAGTCAGAAAGAATCAGCTGTGGAAAATAATAGATCATGCTCAATCTTCCTATAAAGAACTAAAGACCCTAATGGGGAAAAATTTAATCCTGGAATGCTCCTGGCACGTTTGTATCTATGGAATACTTCTACTAATTTTACTAACTACATTTGGAGTAAATATAATATTTTTCAACTGGCCAAAAATGACTGGTGAACACAAAATTATAACTCTCACAAAAATATTTGATGTTTCTAATTACGTAATGGGCCTACCCCGATTTACCTTTGTCCTAATTATGGCGCTGCATATAGTATATCATCTGATTAGTGCTGGATGGCTCCGAGCCCTAAACAAGTTAAGACTGCAACGAAATCTTAAAATGTATCAGTTTCAGCTGCGAAATATGTTTTCTTTAAAAACAAAAATGAATATTTTGGCTGGTCACTATTTTAAAATATCTTACATATGCTACTTGCTTATGGTAGCATTTCAGATAGTTGAATTTCTGCAGTTCTTTCGTTTTGATTCAAATGAACTTGTGCAAAGGCAAAAAAGCCAAGAAGATCTGGATGATGAAGCCGATTGGGAGGGCCAAGAAAGCGAGCTAAATTCCAGGGATCCACAGACGAAAACTTGGCTTATATTATCCTGGCATCTGGCCTTGTGGATGTTGCTTCTTGCAGCAGCTTATAAACAGCAGGATGAGTATTCAAACATGATGAGAAAATGCTGGAACTATAAATTGAATGATAAGGGTTGCGAAATAAAAGATTTTCTTGCGCAAAATTCCTGGAAGGGTCATACATTCAAAGAATTGGATATTCTGGACTTCATGGTTGGTGCATAGCGGTTACTTTTGCTCGATTTAAATATATTTGCGTTCAAAGTTCCTTTCAGAAGTTCCTATTTGCGACCGCCAACCTGTTTCCATCTGCTTTATGACCACCAAGTTGGCAAAGAAGAACCCAACCTACATAAATTTGGACATAATAGCTGGCCACTTCAAGCTCCTTTTAAATCTGTTTTTTTCCGCCAGCATTGTCTACTTTGTGCAGCAACTGGAACTCGGTCATCTGCAGGAACACCTCAAACAGGAATCATAATAAAGTTACGCAACTCATCATCGTGACAAATTAAATAATAATTAAATTAGTAAGTAAATAATTTATGGGACAGCTGAAGAACCCCAGATGCTTTGTGTCCACTCTGCACCTTTCCCTCAATTACTTAATGAATACAAAGCAGCCGGGCCAACCTTTCTGCCATTTTAATGACCTGACCTCGGGCCTCTTCAAATATCACAGACATAAAAGGGCAACCCTCAAAACTTTTGCCATTATGAACATAAAATGGAAAGCAACAAATGGCGGCCGTATTGTTGTTATGCCAATGGCCTTGCCCTATCGTATCTTAAGGATACGCACCTTTTTGCACGATGGCGCCAAAAAGGTGTAATTTATGCGCCAAACTTGATTGAATTTATTCGCAGTCGAGATTTACCCCCGGACACACACAACATATCGTTGCAGTGAAAGAAAATCAAATTAAATTCAATAAATTAACATAAATCTGAGTAAATTCCCTGGCACTCTGTTGCCCACTCCACTTGGTATGCAAATGCCGACAGCACGGCACCAGCTTCTCGATTTTCATATATATTTTTTATTTTAAGACTCCGAGTCGTGGAGTCAGTTCGATCGATTCCAATAAACTTCTTGCCACACGATGCGAGCAACTGGCAACATATGCGCTATCGATGCAGCCGCCGTCAGCCAGTCACTGAAAAGCCAAAAAGGAAATGAGTCGACTGGATTAAAGCAAGGTTTGGATTGACTTCACAGATGCGGTTATAAGGGTCCCATTCATAAAGTTTATAGAAGATTGTTAGAGAATTCTACCACAAACTCATATATGTATCCCAAGTCAAGATCGGGATCCAATAACCCAAGTTATGGAATCTCAAAGTGTACGTTGTGGAGACTCATTCTTAAAGCCATTATAAATTACGAACAAATCCGGCATAAAAATGAATAATTTGAATGTAGATTACTAGAGGATTTACTTACAAACTCATAGAGGTATCCTACTTCAAAATCAGGTTGGTATGACTCGAGTTATGGAATCCCAAAGTGCAGTTTTTGGGGCTTTAATCTGAATGCCATTGGAATTACGAAAAAATACAACATGAAAATGGGCTAAAATTTCGAACCTCGTAAAAATGAATAATTTGAATGTAGATTATTAGAGAGTTCATCCACAAACTCATAGAGGTATCCCACTTTAAAATCGGGATCATACAACTCGAGTTATGTCATCTCAAAGTGCAGTTTTTGGGGTCCTGCTCTGAATGCCATTGAAAAATCGTACATGAAAATGGGCTAAAATTTTGATCATCATTAAAACGAATAATTTTAGTATAGATTATTAGAAAATTCAATCACAAACTCATAGAGGTACCCCACTTCAAAATCGGGATCGTACAACTCGAGTTATGGCATCTCAAAGTGCAGTTTTTGGGGTTAAATTCTGAATGCCATTGCAATTACGAAAAAATACAACATGAAAATGGGCTAAAATTTTGACCCCTTTAAAAATGAATAATTTCAATTTAGATTATTAGAGAATACAACCACAAACTCATAAAGGTATCCCACTTTAAAATCGGGATCGTACAACTCGAGTTATGGCATCTCAAAGTGCAGTTTTTGGGGTTATAATCTGAATGCCATTGCAAATACAATAAAATACAACATGAAAATGGGCTAAAATTTTGACCCTCTAAAAAATGAATAATTTGTATGTTGATTATTAGAGAGTTCATCCACAAACTCATAAAGGTATCCCACTTTAAAATCGGGATCATACAACTCGAGTTATGGAATCTCAAAGTGAAGTTTTTGGAGACTCATTCCTATAGCCATTGTACTTAAGAAAAAATAAAACATGAAAGTATATTAAAATATGGAATTTCTTAGGCAAATAGCAATTTTGTAGTTCTTGAAGGTTGAGGAAAAACTATTGTAAGCTAAGGGATATACAAAACAACACATTTTATCTATACAATATTGTAAAAGAATAAATAAAGAAGTAGAATTTAAAAATAGTTACATTAGATAAATGCAAAATGTAGTGCTGAACACAGCTTTAAACGTTAGAACATCAAGTTGTATTTAATGCTGTAATAAAGAAGCATCACAATAAAATCAAATTAAAAAACGGAACTGCACAAAGGGCCATTAAAAAGCGATTCATCCCACTAACTTCTTGGGACATGCCAAAAACTTCTGGATAACCCATCTTTGCAGACAATGCAGCTCGAAAGTTTCGCATCTCAAACGAATGGCAAAGTCGTTCGAATTTAATCGGAATTTTCTGATCAGCAAAACCACTTAGTGCGGCGGATGTTGGAGCACTTAAAGAGTGCACCTTGAAAGGGCGCTTGGCATCGCTGACCCGCTGCCATTTCGAATCGGCGCCGCCATTTTGTCGGCCATTTTTTGTCGCGAAATGTGTGTAGGCGCCATGTCTATGTGTGTCTGCAATTTTCTTTTGTCACTTTTGAAAGTCTGCCAAAGCGGACAATGCCAGGGAGGCGGAAAACTTCGCCTACAATGTTCGCCCTAGCTGCAGTTTGGCGATATAAAGCGATATGCCGCGAAATAACCCGATATAGTAATACACTGCGGTGACACGTGTGTTTGCCTGGCATCCGCGGAAATTATTGATTATGTGACCGGTTTTTAGGGGCGGGACATTTGGGTTGATTGTCTGTGGTGACAGCTGTCAGCTGAGCATTTCAGCCGCCTCGACTTCTGGCATGCATAATTAATGCACATCGTTTGGGGATCACAAAAGTCAAAGGGTCGCCCTGGGATGGATGGTTGGATAAATGGATGGATGGATGGATGGCTGTATGGATGGCCTGGCGAAGTGTGGCTAATGAAATTTTAATTAGTGCAAGACAAGCGATAAAAAGACGGAAGAACGGAATTACCATAAACGGCAGGGCCTGAGGAAAATCAATGATAAACAGGGCCGCACACATATGGCCCGGGTTCCGGGCCAATTACATGCATCAAAGATTCATATCTCCTAAATGCCGCACGGCGTCGTCTTCAGTCCTCCGTTGTCGCTGGCTTTCCCTTTTCATAATGCCATCATAATGACTTTATCTCTCAAGCAGGCAATAAATCTTGTGGGCCCCCAAAAGGAGAGCCCCAGATATAAAATCCGAAAAGTGGGAGGCTGCCGCTGGTTGCCATGGCCGCATAATGAAATATCACGCATACGCACAGTGGAGCACTCATCCTACCCACTTTCTTTGGCCCACTTTGCTGCTAGCTGCGCGTCGGCCATCATAAAAGTTAATTAATACGGCTTGGTTAGCTGCTAAATACAGCGCAAAATATGCCCTATAACCCACAACCCCCAGTCCCCCGGCCACTGACGTCATTTATCACTCTGCCCAGCCAGTGGCACATGGGGCGTATGCGTAATATGCGCTGACAGTTAGTTGACCACTGGTTTTAAGCCTGCAGCACCTCATCCTCATCCTTTTGGCCACCCCGGGCCGTTGGTATCAGCCATCAGCTATCAGCGAATGGGAAATCATTGGAAATTGCACAAAACAAATTTGCATGTAAATTCCAATGGGCACATTGTCGACTCGGCGAGATTAATGTGGGTATTTGATGGAAGCCAAGATGACCTGTTCTTAGAATTGAAAGGGATTGTTTAGAAAATTTATAACCTAGGTGTATTTTATTCCTCTTAACTAAAATTATTGTTGAATTTTAAGTTGCTTAGTTTAGTAATATTAACTTTCTATCTTGTATGTTAACAAAAATATACCAAATTAACAGCTTATTAGATATTTTAAGAATTTAGAGTATATATTTTTCTCATTTCCCTATAATAAAAAATATCAAATTTTACCCGAAAACTACGCTGTTTTTCCTGTTATTGTCGCAATTTCCTTATAAGCTTTTTAGATATCCTTCGATTGACTGGATACTCCCGTGATTACCCCTCAATCAGGTGGCTAAAAAATATGCAAACAAAGTGAAGTATCTATGTAAATGTTTGTTGGTCTACAGTCTGGCGCGGGTTTTACCTGCCGTTTGGCATTGTGCGGATCCCTTTTCCAGTTCCGCAATTTGCATCTGCCCTTCGCTTATTCGCCATACGAATACTATACGTTTGAATCTACGGGCTGGCAAGGAAATATGTTTCGTTTTTAAACAAATCCAAATGAAATCTGTGCATAACAACAAAGTTGCTTCCCAAAAAGTTTTCATCCCACGAAAAAAGAGACTTTTGGGCCAAGGAAATAAAAACTTTGCTCTGGCTGTGCATTTTGTTTTCTGATAAATTTATCCAGATATTGAAATCTATTTGTAATATTTCTTTTCTTCCCTTTTTGCGCTTTGATATGGAGCGGAATGCCTGATGAAATTCCGTACAGTATACACTTTTGATTGAATTTTCAGTTGGCCATTTTCCCTTTTCCATTTTTGTGCCTTCAGCCGGAGGCAAATTAGAGGGATTGGGAGGAAAAAATAGGTTTTGTAAGCATTTTCCGAGCAACAATCTTCAATTACAGTCGGTAAATTGCTTTGGGCGCCGTTTCAGGGGGAAGGAATGGGTAGGAGGACGTCGAGATTTAATCACAATTAACGTCATTCGGGCAATCAGATAAAACCACAAAAGCCAATTAGTCGGCAACAAACTTGGCGATGTATCACAAAATGGGGGAGAATGAAAAGTATTAAATATCACGATAATTGTATCACAATGGCAAACAAGTGCATAAACAAAGATAAGGCTAGGCCCATAAATAATGCTGAAATTATGCATGAAAGACCGGGAACAAAAAGTGCAGCTGTCAATTGAATTTATTATATAATTAAGTGCAATTTGTGTGCCGCTAATTGCAACTGTTTTTCGGGCTTCATTCGCGGCTAATTATTAAAGGCCCAGTAAAAAATAATGCAAATTTGTGCAACGTGCCCATAAAACTGAGCTACAAATTCGTTAATTCACCAGACATGATTTAAGGCTCATTAAAGTGCAAAATTCATGTAAGTCAATTAAATGTTGAATAAACCAAAATAATTTCGTGTGATTAAGCTCAATAGTGTCAAATTATCAGTCCAGTTTGATCGGTTAAGGGTTTAAAAATGCAAATCGATACAATCTCATTCTGATGGGCTTTGTTTTATACTTAAAAGCCTTTCGATAATTTAATTTTATAAAAAATGTCCATCATTGAAGCATGTTTTGGTTAATATCTGACAAATAACAAACAATCCTCTTTCACACATTTTACAAGGTTTTTGTGCAATTCGAATCATTTTTGTGATATTTCGCATATTAATACTCTTAACCGCAACAATGGTTTTAACCCACGAATAATCATTTTGTTAAACAGATATTGCATTCAATATTCGCATTGAGTTTAACGGACATTGTGGACATTTTCCTATTTAGTTGCAACTCTTAGGTGCCACAGATTTTTAATTAATCAATGACAAATTGTAAGCGTGCGACCGCACTGTGTGTGTGCTCAATGGCTGATTAATTAAACAACAATAAATGCCGACAGCATGCAATGGCCGCCCCACTGATTTCATATTAATTATCAAAATGTTTGCCGGCATTAATGTTATGTGCAAATTTGAATCGCTCTTTTGCGGGCTGGCTATTTGCAGGCTCATTAAAAGAGGACAACGCCTGGCTGCATTTTGGCACCACCCCCTGTTTTTGTTACTTATTAAAAGGCATTTTCATTAAAACGCCGCGCTGCGTAGAAATTAAATTGTTAACTTTCAAAGTTGGCTCTTGATTTGGCGAAAAGGAAAAAACTTTCCGCGCCTGGGCACTTTTTATGACATTTATTAAGCTGTCCTGGAGGGACAGGCAGCCGTGCAGCTTGTTATGAAATGCAAGTACGGCGTACAAAAAGCGCCGCACACTTCCTGAATTATGAGTAGAGTTGACGCAAGGACTTCCAGGAGGTGGGGGATCCAGGAAAGGAGAGTGGGAACTCCTCAAGACGCTGCGAAAAGTCGGACTTTGAACTGGCAGTGCTGATTCCGAATGCAGTCAGCTTATGTCTCTCAGTTTGCCTTTGAAGCTTCTACACTTGCGTACACTTAGTGCGAATTACGCAATAATGCTTTACATTTTTAATAAAAGTCCAAGTTACCAATGCAATGTGAACATATAAAACAAAATCAAAAAAAACTTTAAAATGTGTCTAAAAGTATGCAACATGTCGCCTTTATGAACGAGTTCCTGGTACAGTAGCATACCTTTGGACACCTTTAATATTTTATTCATTTAATATCCCTTTTGACTTTGTACATTGTTTTGATTTGATTGTTTAATAATAATTTCCTTAAACGTGTCTAAAAGTATGCAATGAAATAAATAGAGCCGTGCTGAAGACGAGTTCCTGGTTTTATTTCATATTATAGCATACTTTTAAACAGCTTTATTATTCTCTTTGTGTAATTTTCCATCCACCCCTTTTCTTTTTTTTTACCGAACCTTTACCAGTTATTAAAAATAAATATTTCTTGCAATGTAATGCCACTGCACTTGTGCGGCATGCGGAAATGTTTTCGGTGTCCTTCGCATTGTGGCAAATGTTTATTTCATGTTTCTCAAGTCCGGGCACGTTGTTTGTTGTGTGGGAGTTTGGGAGGCCTGAAGTTCTCGGGTGGGTACTTCCCCGACCGCGATGCCCCATCCCACTCATTTCGCACAGACACTGGACTGGAGTGGCCCGCTTAATCTTATTTATTTATGACTGCCCTCGCCGCCCCGACGGCTACCTGGCAACCCTGTTGTGCTCATGCTTACACAAGTACTTACAGTACTTTTCAGAGCTGCCAGGCTCTGTTTACACATGAAATGCAACGCATATCGAATGCTACTTTAAGGCTTTATACCGCTGAACCTCTCCGCCCCTCCAGCCAGCGGGTGTAATTGAGGGCAGTCGATTGTTAAATGCACTTACCCTCTGTTTATCTAAGCGGCGAAGCGGATCAAGGTGTTAGACCCTCGTCATTCAAGTGAAAAGTTCAAGGACTTCACTTTATTCCTTGCTTTCGTAGCTACAAAAATTGAGTTTAAATGGTTAAAGCTTAATGTTCTTTAAGACATTTAACTTTCTATGAAGACTTGGCTTATAAAATCAAAGCAAAATGACCAAAGAAAATCATCTTTATTTGGTTGGCTATGCGTTGCTATTTAAACTATATAGGTATATTAATCATTTGGCTTTATTTTTTGTTAGATAATACATTGTTAGCTAGGGGAGTAATTCATAATTATATTTTTTTACGAAAAAGGATGTTCTAAAATATAATTAATCGTTATTTTAGAGTACATTTTTTCTTGATCATAATATGTTTTTTAGTTGGTTTGCATAAATTAAAAATTAAAAATTAAAAACTGATTTTAGTCTGTAATCTATCATCATAGCTCTCTCCACTTAGGAGCTAGAATTTATTTTATCTATCATAGCCGCTATATCCTTTTTGCTCCCCCACTGTACATACAGTATAGATTTCCCGATAGCCAAAATAAGTTGGCGTTACAGTTGAGTAAACTTTGGGCCAGCATTTGCCATGTGCACTCGAGAGCATTTGCATACGTATTGGTGGCGGGTTCACCGTTTTGGACGGGTTAAAGTTTTCGGGGGAGGTCGGTTTCGGTTGGTCTGTCGACAGTTTTAAAACTTCCCAGGCAATCAAAGTGTTAACAGCTGGGCTATAAAACTTGGGCCAAAAGAAACTTTCTCTCTGCATGGAAATGTAGAAGTCTGTGCGTGTGGGTGGCTATCTGTGTGAAGTGTCTGTGTGCGATTAGGGACTCGTGGTGCATGCACGTAGATGACCCACATTGGACATCTATTGAGAGCTCCCCTAATGAGTTCGGTAGCTGGCAAATTGCTGCATGGCATTAACACCCCAAAAGCCAATAACAGCAGTGGAATCAATGCCATTGAGGCACCTGGAGGGGATCATCGTCTAGGACCTGTTGAGTGGATGCATTGGAATGTTTATGGGTCACAAGTCTGGGAATTGGGGTCACCAAATCCCACCTGCGGTAAATTAGGTAAGATCGCAGCTAAGAGAGTACCGACTATGCCATAGAAATTGTGTCTGTGGGTCAAAAGACTGGAAATTGTGGTCATCCATGATAAAATGATAAGACCTTATTTAAGTGTCTAAAAGTATGCAATAATACACTCCAAATTGACCAATTGGCTTAAATAAACTTATATTTTTGTTGTATATTCTGCTCAACTTTTAGCCGATCCCTTCAATGCGCTAGCCATAAATATCCGCATAAAATCACACTTGTCTCTGGCTAAATCCCAATTGACTCCGGTGGTCGCATTCAATCTGTTTAAGTCGAGGCATTAATTTTGCGAGAACCAGGGCAAGGACACACCCACGCACAAGTCAAACAAAAAGCGACTTGTTAAGCTGATTTCTACGTGTTTAAGTTTTGTCTTTCGTTTGTGTTTACATGTGTTTGCCCAGAGATAGAGGAAGGGTATGTAAGTACCCAACACACGCGAACAATGACCCCGAAGAACATTTATTTGGTTAACCCAGCCGGGCCCAGAAACCACCAGCCCTCCTCTACACTTCGAGACTTGTGAAACCCAACGCAGATTTATTTGGCCAGCTCCGAAATGGGCGGCAGCCCCGGGCTAAACCAAGTCTAGACAAAAGAGCACATATTTAGTGGCCAGAAAGGTGCCCGAAAGATTCCATCAGCTGGCCGGATAATAGCCGCCAATTAGCGTTGTTAACGCAGTGAGTTGGCCAGCTTTAATTCAATTTACCGGATACCCAGATATCAAGTTACGCAGAAAGCCAGATATTTATTTAGTCCAGCTGGCAGCTGTCCAAACTATCAGTCGCCAGGGGATTATTTCTATATATTTTTCCAGCAATTATCGCACAATTTGCATTCCCAATTGGGTTACACATCTCAAACAAAATGGAAGCAGGATTTTATCAAATTCCAAAGCCAAACAGCCCACAAGTAAAATATGACTCGACAGAGATTTTTCTTATGGTCAATAAATCCGAACAAAAACTAATAAATTTCCTGGGCTATCAAATAAATAAAAGCAATTTTAGTTGCAAATAATTTTGCAATCTAAGATATTGAATGGCCATAAAGAATGTGCCACATTCAATCAAGAAATTGATATTCCGGGTAGGGAAAAGCCTTGTTTGGCTTTTAAAAATTGTGGGTTTTGGGCTTAGACGGTTCTCTGGCCACTTGGCTAACTGATTTACTCTGCCTCGAGTTAACTCAACTTTTCAGCGAGGTAAGCGAGCGACGAAAGCTAAATGTAAACTTCATTAAAAACTTGCACAAAGTGAGGAGACAAGGAAAGGCGTCGAGCAGACACAAAATTATTAATGAAAGGCTGCTCGCAATTAAGCTCGTTACGACTCTTAACTGCTGCTCATTAAAAGCACTCGTAATTAGCAGACGTCGCTCATAAATAAACTCGGCACATAAATTAAATGCAACGCGGCCAAAAATCACACACACACCGCCCAGAATGTAAGGACAAATTTCGGAAATTTGGTTTGGCTTAAATAAATACGGGAGAAAATCGTTATTCGCTATTTGCTATTCGTTATTAAAAAAGTTCTTTTCCGGCCCAAGGTCATCCGATTCACTCTGCTGATCCAGCAAACAAATAAAGGAAATAGGCAAATGGCCAGCAAGAACTAAGGAAAAACCATGCGATGGGCCATCAGCATGTGTGAGTACATTTATTAAACAACTTTCAGGGTCAACGACAGCTGGAGTGCTCCGAAATCAGCATGGAAATGGGCGAGGGATGTTCCGTATGCTAATTCCCCATTGTTTTTCGGGGGATGGAATGGTAAAATCCGGGAAGCATGCACAGGAAGTACGAGTTTCTTGGGTTATTTATCAAGTTCAGGGTCACAAATCTTGCGAGTGGTTGGGAAAAACTTATAAAACACATACTAAATTACCATGGATATATACAGGGGGAGAAAATGTGGCAAAAAGTATGCAGTGAAAAAATAAAGTTGTTTTCGGAATAAATCTACAGGATTTATGATTATATTAAATAAAGATGTTAATTAAAAAAAAAAAAAAAAAAAAAAAAACAGGATTTATGGACTTACGCAATGTTGTTGCATACTTTTAAACACTTTTTTTGCTCATAGCATTACTTAATAAGTATTTTAAGAAAATAAATTAAAATAATATTTGATTGTCAGATATTATTATTTAGTGCTAGGAAAACGAATTTAGTAATTATTTTAATACCCTATAAAAATGTAGTTCAGAAGATCTTAAGGAATTCATTTAAATTAAAGCATTAAAAACATTCCTAATTTCCAGCTAAGGTAGTTAAGATTTTCAACAGTGAATACGATTTCCATGCCCATTTTTCTTCATTGTCCAAAGCCGAGTGATAAATACCAGGAAGCAGCTGAAGGAAACGCAAATTTCACCGGTTTTTATCTGATTTAGCCCACAAACAGTCGAAATAAATTCCCAGAACACACTGGCATCTGTTGGCCAATTTCGCAGGACAGGCCATGTCCTTCGCCCGGCCTAAAAGCATGCTAAACTTTTTGCGGAAATGACACTAGTTCCGATTCGAAGCAGGGAAAACGCGCTCAACTGACCAAAGCTCGTGGAAAAGTCCGGTCAGGGCTATAATCATAGACCATAGACCGCTGCAATAAAGCCCGGAGGCCATCGTCCAAAACACGGACAATAACTAAGAGTGCTGAAAACACGGACAAACAGCGGACTTCCTCCTTCCTTTGCGGCCGGCAAATCGATCCGGATTTGTGCCATGTCATTTGGCCTCGATAACCGGCTGCATATTTAACAAAACATCACATATGCCGCTCAAACATAACTTGCATTCTTTTTAATTGAAGCCATTCAAACAAATAAATTACATTTAAATCGGCAAATACAAAGAGGCACACAGTCGCTTCCTGCAGATGACGTTTCATTTGATTCATTTAAATATATAATGCCTCCTTTTGTCTTCGGAGCTGCACAATTTAGAAAGACAAATGCCAAATGCAGATGGCCCGAAGGGGGAAATTGCGTCAGGGCAAAGACAATCCAAACGAATGTCTTGTTAAATTGGTTTGTTTATGGTGTGGATAGTTGTGCTATCAATAAATAAAAGCGACAAAGATGTGAAACGATTAGGAACAATGGGATTTTGGGGCAGATTACAATGCAAACGCATCTTTTTGACATATAAATATTTATATTTCTTACGGAATGACAAAGAATGACGGGTGCTTTTTCTTAATTTTCCTTCGCATTGTTCGCAATTCTCAGCTGGAAGATCTTTAGGTTCACCCCCATTGTATTGTACTTAAAACCCTTGACACAAAATCGCACTCCCTTCTGGCTTTCTGTTCTTTTTAGACTTTTCCAATCTGTTTCCGCTGCTGTTGCTACCATTATGCTCGACATTTCAGCAATTCCGTTGACAGGAAAACAAAGAAAACGGATTTCATATTTCTGCTGCAATTAAATGCACATCACAAAGTATGTGAAAAGTGTCAAAACGAGTGCGTGTACAACGTGGCGTATGACAGATACAGTTACAAGAGTCACACACAAATGTGGCTTTAACTTCATCTTGACCCTAAAAAAACAGAGTATGTGTGCTGCCAAAACAGAGACGCGAATGTGAGTGTGTGTGTGTGTGTAATTAAAAAAGTTTTATAATTTCGCACTGTGTCACACGGATTAAACACAACAGACAGACACACATTTTACACCTGAGCTGCCAGTTTTATGCAAATTATAATTGTTGCAAAGTTATGGCCACGTTTCAAATTATGTTTGCCCAACGTCGTGGCAATAATCAACTGAAATTACATCAACGGAGAAATGTCGCGAGGCGACACAAAGGCTTATGGGTAGAACAAAGATAAAACGGGGTTGATAGAGGTGACAGAAAGTGAATTATAGCTAAAATAAGTTGAGAAAAATAAAAAAGATTTTGAGTTTAACTTTTAATATTTATTGAATATAAAAACCAAAATTATTTGGTGTGCCTTTAAATTTTATTTATCTAGAAATTTAAAATAATTCAATAAATTTTAAAATCACTTTGTAAAGCGGCTAAAAGTGAGCAGTAAAAACAAATTTGTAATGCATGCATTGGGAAGAAGCATTTAAGAACTGTTTGTTACATACTTGTAGAAACTTTTCAAAAATAACTACGAAAATTTACATAGATAAACTGTTTAAATTAAAGGTTTCAAAAGATTTAGCAATTAGTTTTTGGTAATATTTACTTGCATAGCCGTTACCCATTTTGTTGTTGATAGACCTTTGTAAAATCATTTTCTAGCCCTATTCTACTTTCCAACTATAGTACAACAGCCCTTTCAAGACAAAGCCCGCGAGGGGTTCCCTCAGACAAAGTCCATTCCATCTAGGTGCGATCTTACACCGTAGAAATGACACCAGCAGCGTCTTAATCCTTTTGCCAGGACATGCCCGGCCACCCGTTTTAATTAAATTCTTTTGTCGCATACAGGCGGCGAACATGCAAAAATCCAACACTCGAACGGGGAAGAGGGCGCCGGAAAGCGGAAAAGGAGAAAGAAAAGCGGCACAGTCAGTGGCAGCTGCTCCGGAAAAGCGGAAAATTAATAAAAAGCCAGATCTCCAGCTATGCCAAAATGGGCAGCCAATCATATGTGGGCGTGGCGCGGCATGGCGGAATGTAATAAATGCGCCACTGTGCATTGTTAGATGAATTCCTGTGACCCCTGTGGCATTGATTGCAATCCATTCAGAGCCCAGACAGGACCCCTTATTGAATCCATATCTCTGCGTAGCACCCGACTGCTGTTCAATTTGCCATAGTCTAATTGAAGGCGTCTGCAAATACAAACACAAGACCACAAGTCACACACAGCAGCTATTGACGTTGGAGGCCGCAGCATTTGATGATGTGGCGACAATATTTGATTGCTTAATATTGAATTAATTTACCATATTTTGCGGCCATGTGGCGACATGTGCGTGCTGAGGTTATCCCCGGACCAACGAATCACATCCATACACTCGCTGCCAAATGCAGCCATTTAAAATGCAATTACAATGTGTCGGGGGACCGGGCAACATGGCAAAAGTTTTCCCTCTTCAACATTATAGCACAAATATCTGTGCCACTCATCTTACTTTCCCTCCGTTCCACTTGATGGCTTTCTCATGCCAAGGGCAAGCAAATTTTATGGGTAATAACAAGTGAGTTTTCGAAACGCATTGACCTGTCCCAAAAGATGAAGAAGTGGGGCGGAAAGAGCCTGAAAATAAGGTAAAAGTTCGGAGAGCAAAGGAACAAGTTTTCAGCACCCTAAAATAAAAGGGGTTCTTAGTTCTTGAACTTGATTTTGGGGATGGAAGTCAATACAACATTGCAATTATTTGATATTTTTTGTTGAAAAATTCTTTCTTTCAACAGAAGTCAGAAATAAGTATTGTTTCTAGATCTCATTTAAAAAAAGGTGCCTTAAAGTAAGTTTTAAAATTAAATAGATTAATCAGAATATGTCGAGCAATTTTAATTGCTGCATACTTTTAGGGTTTTCTTATTTTTTTATTTTTAGGGTATGCCCAGTGCAATATCTCCAAGACCTTGTAGTGGCGACTGAATCGGCCGTTTTAGTTCATCCTAGAAGTATGCTTCTCTTCAGTATATGTAAGCCGAGCTTCGTTGCATATCCGAAATTTTGGTGCAATGCTATCGGGGTAATACCAATGAGAATGGTAATTCATCGAAGGTCAGCCGGCGCAGGGAGTCTTTGGAAAGCTCGACTCAGCTGTGAAACATTTCCGCCGATGGCCCCAATTACCCCACGCTAATTTTGATTCGGTCTTTTCAAATCAAGTCGTCATTGAGTGCAGATGCACTCACTCTCTATTCCGGTAAAATTGGTAACATCTCACGTGTATCTCAGGCAGGAGATGTAAGAAAGCCCCTGAGATAGGGCCCCAAGTCCGATCACGAATTTATTTTTTTTAAATCTGTGGAACATTTTTTTTTGGGGCATAAGAACCCCAAAACCACCAGGTGGGTAAACCTTGTGCTCGATTTTCCCGCACTTAAAAATTTACAGTAGCCACACAAATTTCGCAGAGCTGCAGAAAGGCAGCCAAATCGCACCGCGCACGCCAGAGGAGCACCCCGCCGCAAAGCATCCGCCAGAGGAGCACCCTGCCGCACCGCGCACGCCAGAGGAGCACCCCGCCGCAAAGCATCCGCCAGAGGAGCACCCTGCCGCACCGCGCACGCCAGAGGAGCACCCCGCCGCAAAGCATCCGCCAGAGGAGCACCCTGCCGCACCGCGCACGCCAGAGGAGCACCCCGCCGCAAAGCATCCGCCAGAGGAGCACCCTGCCGCACCGCGCACGCCAGAGGAGCACCCCGCCGCAGAGCATACGCCAGAGGAGCACCCTGCCGCATCGGAGAAGCATCCGCCAGAGGAGCGCCCTGTCGGGGAGCGCACCGGAGTAGCCCCGCCGTAAGAGGAAGCCCTACCGGAGGACCAGCCACATCGGAGAAGCACAAGCCGGAGAAGTGGCCAAGAGACCGCTGACTGAGGCGCGCGCATCGCTAGCTCGCTTAGCCGACAGAGGAGCCGATTAGATTCCCCGGTTGGCGTCGTCATTGCGTGAGCCACTGGGGCTTGGCCCATTGGTGCCAGCGACGTTCGACTAGCCCCAGACAACTAGTGTAGAAGAGGAGCGACCTCCGACCTTTAACCAAGGGCACAAGACAGAAAGATCTAGGCCACACATTTTTTTTATTTGAGAGAGATATTCGCGATGTAAAATGCCGGGTTTGTGATCAGAAAAGTTTCCTTCCAATCGTTTGCACTCGCCAAGAAAAGTGAAAGTATTTTAACCCATAGGGCGGTATGAAACGCCTGATTTTTTTTCCAGCCTGTACGTTGAACGGAAGATCGATCTTTCGCCGATGGAAATCTGAGTGAGTTGTCTTTGTTTAATTTATATTCACATTCGAATGGTATCGGAATCTATGGGTGAAACTTTTGTTTATTCTTGGGCGAGAATTAATAGACACCAATTACAAGAAAACAAATAAATAAGGAAAAGGAAAAAATATTAATTATAATATATTTTACTAGATATTTCAATATTAAATTAATACTAGTAGTTCATCAATTCTATACCTTTAAAAGAAATTAACTCGGGTCATTTAAACCAATCTAATTAACTTATAAAAAAATTGTTGTGGAAATTGTGGTAAAGATTATACGTGAAAAAAAAAAAAAAAAAAAAAAAAAACCCCGATAATGAAGTTGATACCTAAACATATTCTTAGGTTTTAAATACGCTCACCAAAATTATATAAATACGAAATTTATGCCTATACCTGAACATATTTTTTTCTGAAAAATATTATAATGAATTATTCTTTTGTTTATATTACTTACTATATTTTCTTTGATAATATTAAGATATTTTGAATTTTGTCATTAAAAATGGAAACTTAAAAGAAACGTATTGCTGAACTGAGCTGATGATTCCACGGTCGTAGGGAAAAAAGGGGTCACCAGAGCCATGCTCTAGCGGAAGGCGACCTAGGTAGGGTGGGCGATAAGCGGGCGCAATTACACCAGCAGCCACGCAAATAGTTACATTCTTCTTTCTTTGATCTTTACTTTATATGCTGTTTTTCCCTTCCTTTCTTTTTTTTTCTTTTTGAATTTGGTTTATCGTTCTTCCGATTTATATGACTAGCTCCTTTCAATGTCGCAAGCACGCTCAATTTCTTGAGATGTTAATAATAATGTGTGCATCGTAACTGAATCTGTGAGAGCAAGACCTCCACCCCAAAGCCACGAGCTAGCGCCGGACCTACAGCGTGCCACGCCATCACAGATTCTTTCGAAAATTAGTCCCTCAGTCGAACGTTACACGTTACAGTTATAATTAATTATTATTAATATCAAAGGTGGCGCCCAACGTGGGGCCTTAGTGAGTTTACTCATTAAGACTCATGGATAAACCAATTCGACTCTTTTTCATTTTTTTTTATTTCCTTCCTCTCATCTCAAGGGTTTTTTGTAAATTTTAAATTTTTCTCGGAAATCAAAACTGTATAATTATTAACATTATTTTTTTTGACCGAAAATCAAGAATTATCAAAGAAACCTTCCTAAATTTGGCACTTAACAAGCTGAGGAAAACGGGAAGAAAACACACGCACTTAGGTCGATTTCTGTCCCGGTTTGAAATGCCATTACTTACTTACTTAAATAAAATCACAAACTAATCTAAACGGAAAATGCTGGCGTTGCTTGAGAGAAGCGTCACATCCAGAAGTAGTTTATGACAATTATTATTCTTTCACAGGGGCACTATAATTTATTCTGGATCTGGAATACATGTGAGAGGTTTTCCGAAAAGTCACTGTCCGATACCGGAGTAAAGTAAATTAGCGTCTCCCTCCTTTAGTCCAGGTCATTGCGCCTTTCTATATCTTTTCTCATTTCTAAGGATGGTAACAAGAAAATACCCTTCGATTCGTGTGACATCAAGCAATCAGTTCAGTAAACAATTTTTTTATTTTTTTTATCTTATCGCAAAGTTACGATCGTTGTAATTTTTTTTTTTTTGTTTTAATTTTATTACTGCGGTTAGTTAACTGTGGTCGGATTATTTTTGGGATACATTTGTTCGGATAAGGAGATAGTCTCGCTAGAAAATGGGGTTAGATCGATCTCCGGAAAAGGACGCTGAGAACAGCTCAAATTCACTCTGTCCTATATGCAAAGGCGAGATTAGCGGTGTCGATGTTTATAGAACAGCGTGTCAACATGAATTTCATAAGAGATGCATAGAGGGTCACTGGAAGAAAAGTATACAGTGTCCGGTGTGCAAAAGTTCCTGTAGGCCCAAAGTTCCAAAGGTCTCCGATAATGCGGAGCGGGAAACGCGTAGTCAATCAAGGAACCGTCCACTCGTCGAGAATATTGAAAGAGAAGTTGGGGACAACACAGCCTCTACGTCAGGACTTAATGCAAGTACCAACAGCAGCGGCAACATCAATACAAGTGTTATTAATGCTAATGCCATCACCTTATTGGCAATGGAACGCAGATTACTAGCGACTCTATCGGAAAGGATGGCAGAATTAATCCAAAGTTCTGTATCTGATATCATAACCAGGGTGAGAGCAACTCAAAGCCCGGAGGCTAATAATAGCCAGGGTGAGCAGTCTTCTCAACAGACTATTAGAGACGTTAGTAATAGGACCAACGCGAGTAGGGGAACTGATGATAATCTACAGGACGTAAGAATGACTTCGGTTTCAACTGCTTCGCATCAAAGTTCCACATCCGATTTATTGAGCCGTCCTGATAAAGTGGTACATATTCTGAACGGATGGAAGATTAAATATTCCGGAGGAGGAGTACCAGTGGACAATTTTATTTACCGAGTTGAAGCACTGACTAGGGAAACGTTAGGAAATAATTTTTCCGTGCTCTGTAAGAACGCATCTGTTCTGTTTGAAGGAAAAGCCAACGAGTTCTATTGGCGATATCATAAAGCACATGGTGAAGTCCGTTGGGATAATTTCTGTTCAGCTCTACGTCTGCAGTTTAGACAAAATAGAGATGATGGGGATATCGAGGAGTTAATCAGGAATACAAAACAAAAGCCGAATGAAACTTTCGATTGCTTTTACGACAAAATATCTGATTTAATCGATCAGCTAGAGCAGCCGTGGGCGCCGAACAAACTGGTAAGAGTCCTTAAGAACAACTTACGAACGGAAATTAGGCATGAGCTTCTGAATCTGGATATTAAAACAGTTTCAGACTTGAGAGAAATTTGTCGAAGGCGCGAAGATTTTTTGGCTGATGCTAAGCGATACCAGGGGTACATAAGAAACACGCCATTTAAGCGCGACGTTTCAGAGTTTGCTGAAACCTCAGAAAGTCTTCAGGAAACGGAGTCTGAAAATGAAGGGGATATCTCTGCGCTTGCACTGTCATGCTGGAATTGCCGCAAAGAAGGGCACCGGTATCAGGACTGCGTGACCGAGAGAAGAATATTTTGTTACGGCTGTGGAGCCGCCAATACATATAAACCTAGTTGCAGCAAGTGCTCAAAAAACTCAAAACCCGGCACTTCGAGGTCGCTTGTCAAACAGAAATCCGAAATCGACCGAATGATAGCATTGGGAGTAATAGAAGAATCCGAAAGTTCATGGTCATCCCCTATCGTAATGGTAACCAAACTTGGCAAAGTAAGAATTTGTTTGGACTGTAGGAAGGTGAACAGTTTCACCGAGAAAGATGCTTACCCACTTCCTCAAATAAGTGGAATCTTAAGTCGGTTACCAAGAGCTGAGTATATTTCAAGCCTGGATCTAAAGGACGCTTATTGGCAGGTGCCTCTAGAGGAATCATCCCGCGACAAAACAGCATTCACAGTCCCAGGCAGACCTCTCTACCAATTTAAGGTAATGCCGTTCGGGCTTTGTAACGCCACAAGCACAATGTCCCGACTAATGGATAAGGTGGTACCAGCCCATCTCCGCAATGAGGTGTTTATTTATCTTGACGATTTATTAGTAGTTTCTTCCACATTTGAACGGCACCTCGAAGTACTGAGAGAATTGGCCTTGCAAATTAAACGGGCAGGTTTGACTCTAAATATTGGTAAAAGTCATTTCTGTATGCTACGCGTTCGATATTTAGGGCACATCATAGGCGACGGTGGAATCCGAACGGATCCCGAAAAGGTGGCAGCAATAAAAAATTTTCCTGTCCCTAAAAGTCTGCGAAGCTTGAGAAGTTTCATGGGCCTGTGTGGATGGTATCGAAAGTTTGTGCCAAATTTTGCTTCACTCGCTACTCCTTTGACCGACCTAATGACCACAAAACGAAAGTTTAGTCTAACTGACGAAGCTATAAAAGCCTTCGAGGAGCTGAAGCAACGTCTAAGCGAAGCTCCAGTTTTGTGTAGCCCCGATTTCTCGAAACCGTTCGCAATACACTGCGATGCGAGTAAAACAGGGGTAGGCGCTGTGCTTGTACAAATATCCGAAGAAGGAGATGAACGTCCGATTGCCTTCATCTCCAAGAAGCTTAACAAGGCCCAACGCAACTATACTGTAACCGAGCAAGAATGTTTAGCGGCCATCGTAGCTCTTAAAAGTTTCAGGGCATATGTTGAAGGAATGGAATTCACAATCATAACGGATCACGCCTCATTGAAGTGGTTAATGTCCAACCATGACCTGAATTCCCGGTTGGCACGATGGGCGTTGGCTTTGCAAAGGTACAACTTTAAGATTGAGCATCGCAAAGGCTCCCTTAACGTTGTTCCCGATTCGTTGTCTCGCGTCAACGAAGACGTGATAGCCGCTGTAGATTTACGGGAAGGACTTCTAGTGGACTTGGATTCTGAAGAGTTTAAGAAAGCAGAATATGTGGATCTAGTAGAAAAAGTAAAAGCAAATCAAGCTAACTTTCCTGACCTCAAAGCTGATAATGGCTATGTGTATCGGAAATCAGAGCATTCTACAGGGGAACAAGTCCACGATGATTACGCATGGAAACTCTGGATACCGAAGGAACTAGTGCCAGAAATCCTTAAGAGAGCACACGATGGTTCTATGTCTTGCCACGGTGGCATACATAAGACCATAGAGAGAGTGAGGCGTTATTATTTTTGGCCTGGCCTGGTGCCAGATGTAAAGGCATACGTTAACGCGTGCGAAGTGTGCAAAACGACAAAAGCGCCGAATTATACACTGCGACCGCCATTAGGAAAAGCACCGGAAAGTCAACGGTTTTTCCAAAGATTGTTCGTAGACTTTCTTGGGCCATACCCTAGATCAAGAAGCGGGAACGTGGGAATTTTTATCGTTCTAGACCATTTTTCCAAATATGTATTCCTTAAACCAGTTAGGAAGATTGACACCAATGCGGTCACAAAATACTTGGAAGGAGAACTGATCATGGCATATGGAGCTCCGGAAACCGTGGTATCAGACAACGGATCACAATTTCGTTCTCACGCTTTTCGGAAATTGATGCAGCAGTATGGCATCACACACACATTAACGGCGGTGCATTCACCGCAAGCTAACGCTTCCGAACGCGTTAATCGCTCCGTGATTGCTGCGATCCGAGCATATGTGCGACCAGACCAGAAGGACTGGGACGAACACCTAAACAGAATATGTTGTGCATTGAGGTCCTCCGTTCATGCTAGTTTGGGAACTTCTCCATATTACATGGTTTTTGGACAGCATATGATAACATCCGGTTCTACCTACTCACTGTTAAGGAAATTAAATTTACTTGATGATCGTTCACTAAAATTCAATCGCCAGGACTCATTTGAGATTGTTCGAGATAAAGCATGTAAGCGTATGTTGGAACAACACGCCGAAAACGAGAAGCGCTATAACCTTCGGTCTCGAAACGTCTCATTCGTGGAAGGACAAGAGGTGTATCGCCGGAACTTCAAACAAAGCTGCTTCCAGACGGGATACACTGCCAAATTCGGACCTTCCTTTGTAAAGGCAAGAGTTCGCAAGAAGCTGGGAAGCGCGTATTATGAACTGGAAGACTTACAAGGCACACTTGTAGGTACCTATCACGCCAAGGATATTCGGCATTAATGCCTCTTCCGTCGGTATCAGTCTAGGGTACCAGGGATAGTATACCCTAGCCTGATTGTTTGGGGGGGCTTTGTAGTGGCGACTGAATCGGCCGTTTTAGTTCATCCTAGAAGTATGCTTCTCTTCAGTATATGTAAGCCGAGCTTCGTTGCATATCCGAAATTTTGGTGCAATGCTATCGGGGTAATACCAATGAGAATGGTAATTCATCGAAGGTCAGCCGGCGCAGGGAGTCTTTGGAAAGCTCGACTCAGCTGTGAAACATTTCCGCCGATGGCCCCAATTACCCCACGCTAATTTTGATTCGGTCTTTTCAAATCAAGTCGTCATTGAGTGCAGATGCACTCACTCTCTATTCCGGTAAAATTGGTAACATCTCACGTGTATCTCAGGCAGGAGATGTAAGAAAGCCCCTGAGATAGGGCCCCAAGTCCGATCACGAATTTATTTTTTTTAAATCTGTGGAACATTTTTTTTTGGGGCATAAGAACCCCAAAACCACCAGGTGGGTAAACCTTGTGCTCGATTTTCCCGCACTTAAAAATTTACAGTAGCCACACAAATTTCGCAGAGCTGCAGAAAGGCAGCCAAATCGCACCGCGCACGCCAGAGGAGCACCCCGCCGCAAAGCATCCGCCAGAGGAGCACCCTGCCGCACCGCGCACGCCAGAGGAGCACCCCGCCGCAAAGCATCCGCCAGAGGAGCACCCTGCCGCACCGCGCACGCCAGAGGAGCACCCCGCCGCAAAGCATCCGCCAGAGGAGCACCCTGCCGCACCGCGCACGCCAGAGGAGCACCCCGCCGCAAAGCATCCGCCAGAGGAGCACCCTGCCGCACCGCGCACGCCAGAGGAGCACCCCGCCGCAGAGCATACGCCAGAGGAGCACCCTGCCGCATCGGAGAAGCATCCGCCAGAGGAGCGCCCTGTCGGGGAGCGCACCGGAGTAGCCCCGCCGTAAGAGGAAGCCCTACCGGAGGACCAGCCACATCGGAGAAGCACAAGCCGGAGAAGTGGCCAAGAGACCGCTGACTGAGGCGCGCGCATCGCTAGCTCGCTTAGCCGACAGAGGAGCCGATTAGATTCCCCGGTTGGCGTCGTCATTGCGTGAGCCACTGGGGCTTGGCCCATTGGTGCCAGCGACGTTCGACTAGCCCCAGACAACTAGTGTAGAAGAGGAGCGACCTCCGACCTTTAACCAAGGGCACAAGACAGAAAGATCTAGGCCACACATTTTTTTTATTTGAGAGAGATATTCGCGATGTAAAATGCCGGGTTTGTGATCAGAAAAGTTTCCTTCCAATCGTTTGCACTCGCCAAGAAAAGTGAAAGTATTTTAACCCATAGGGCGGTATGAAACGCCTGATTTTTTTTCCAGCCTGTACGTTGAACGGAAGATCGATCTTTCGCCGATGGAAATCTGAGTGAGTTGTCTTTGTTTAATTTATATTCACATTCGAATGGTATCGGAATCTATGGGTGAAACTTTTGTTTATTCTTGGGCGAGAATTAATAGACACCAATTACAAGAAAACAAATAAATAAGGAAAAGGAAAAAATATTAATTATAATATATTTTACTAGATATTTCAATATTAAATTAATACTAGTAGTTCATCAATTCTATACCTTTAAAAGAAATTAACTCGGGTCATTTAAACCAATCTAATTAACTTATAAAAAAATTGTTGTGGAAATTGTGGTAAAGATTATACGTGAAAAAAAAAAAAAAAAAAAAAAAAAACCCCGATAATGAAGTTGATACCTAAACATATTCTTAGGTTTTAAATACGCTCACCAAAATTATATAAATACGAAATTTATGCCTATACCTGAACATATTTTTTTCTGAAAAATATTATAATGAATTATTCTTTTGTTTATATTACTTACTATATTTTCTTTGATAATATTAAGATATTTTGAATTTTGTCATTAAAAATGGAAACTTAAAAGAAACGTATTGCTGAACTGAGCTGATGATTCCACGGTCGTAGGGAAAAAAGGGGTCACCAGAGCCATGCTCTAGCGGAAGGCGACCTAGGTAGGGTGGGCGATAAGCGGGCGCAATTACACCAGCAGCCACGCAAATAGTTACATTCTTCTTTCTTTGATCTTTACTTTATATGCTGTTTTTCCCTTCCTTTCTTTTTTTTTCTTTTTGAATTTGGTTTATCGTTCTTCCGATTTATATGACTAGCTCCTTTCAATGTCGCAAGCACGCTCAATTTCTTGAGATGTTAATAATAATGTGTGCATCGTAACTGAATCTGTGAGAGCAAGACCTCCACCCCAAAGCCACGAGCTAGCGCCGGACCTACAGCGTGCCACGCCATCACAGATTCTTTCGAAAATTAGTCCCTCAGTCGAACGTTACACGTTACAACCTAGACAATAGTTGGCCTAAAAAGTAAGCTATACAAAATTTGTTTTCAACAACATTCAGGCAAAGAAGTGAAGCGTGCAACAAATTCCAATGGACAATGGACATCTTTCGCATTAGGCACACACAGAGCCAAATTGAAGTCAGTAAAATGGCATTAGAGAAGGCAGACAACAGAATCCCGACTTCCTCCAGAGGGGCAACAATAATAACTTCGGACTGTGTACATATTTCTTCCCGGGGAAGTCCCGAGTCCAGACCCAAATTGTTTGACTGTGCGTCCGATGTGAAGCGCTCGGTAAATATTTTAGGCCAGTGACTGGACAGAACGTGTGCCGTGTTGAAGCTCCAGCTTTTTGTGTTGGCTGGGAAAATAGCAGCACATAACTGCAAATGAAATTTCGTAGATTTCGCTTCAAAGTAAATGAAGAAAAATGTGCAAAAACAAATTGCCGAGCGAGCGAGAAGTGTAAGAAGAAAATTCCGAAACACTTTGGAGGGTAAGAAGAAAATATTTTCATTGTTGCTGACACCTCGGCAAGCGCGAAGGATGCAAGATGAAGAAAGTACTCTTACCCAAGATGGAGGAACTTTTTAATTAAGAAATCTTGCGGAAATTGCTTAAATATTTCAACTGCACTTGCAGCTGTTTGTGTCCTAATTGAGACGAGATGGAAGATGCAAACATTTTAAATGTCCACTGTGAGCCAACCGAAAACTTTTATTTATGGCAATAAAATACAATTACACAATAATATGCCATCGTTTCAACTCAATTTGGCAGCCGTTGAAGGGGAAGAAGCCAGGCAGAACTGTTGACACTATTTATGGGCATTCTATTGGGTTTTATCGTCCATACAGGGGGCTAAATCCACTAAACAGCAGATCGGTTGAGCGGCTCGATTGCGAATGATTGGGGCCAAGGACGAATCGAACGGCAAGCTTAGATTAATCAGCAAAAATATTCAGAATATTCTCGTTTTCTCGGCCTCGGAATTCTCCTCTTCGATTGCTCCGGCCAAATATCATAAAGTGTCGCTGCGGGAATTGACGCCGCAAACCCATTTGCATAGAGTTATATTCACACGAAGTCGTGTTTCCTCAGAGACTCACGGATGTGCTTAATATAATAGAAATCACATTGTCTATGCTTTTACTCTTAAAATATTTCAAAGTTTCTAAGCTTCCATCGCAAGAAGTGTTTAAAGTGTTTAAAAGTAGGCTATTAAAAAAAAACTTGTTGCATACTTTTGCGCTTGGGTAAAAGTGTATTCAAAACACAAGGAGGACCCATTTTGAACATTTTAAAATATTACGATAAAGATATATTGAATATCTCAAGAGTTAAGGGTTATAAATCATGCAAATACTGCTATTACTGTGAGCACATCTGTACTCAAGCATATTTATCTGCGCGCTAGTGGGAAGTTTCATTCCTGATGGTGGCACTAGTTTCCTGCGGCGCACTCAAGTCGTAAAGCGTCCTAAACAGTATTTATGTTGGTTATTAAATGGATTCAGCACCAAAACGATTTCAATTGGATTTGTGAGCTCTGAATAAGTGAGCTTTATGCCACCGAACAAGTAGCCGCATAAATGCTGATGTTCTGGCTGATGGCCATTCCAGAACCGAACACCTTTCAAATGGTTATGACCGCTTTTAGTTAAATTGCCGACAGTTGTTGTACTTATGTAGGCCTGAAACACTAAAAACTTTTCCTCGCCACAACAACTTGATATGCTCCGCAACACTTTAGCCACCATTTGAAGTTAGAACTTTTGAAAGCCTTCGTAATTCCGGGCAGAAGGTCAAACCGGAAGACCTTTAACTTATTCAATTTGTCCTTGGAGAGGGAAAGGGGCACTAAAATGTGGTAGCTCATAATTGAATTATTTTGGTTGGGTTAGGGTCTTATCATAGGTTTAGAGGTTCCTAAAAGGTTACCTCAAAAGCTCTAGGCAACTCAAAGACTTTAAGGCATTTAATAGAAAATCCTTAAGATCCTTAGTGTTCAATTTACTTCATATTCTAAAAAATTACATACTCTTTAAGCACATAAAATTGCTGAAATATTAAAAAAGCAATGGTGTTTCCAGTTCAAACTCGTTCAGCACTTTTTAACAGCCCCCTCCATAGCATTTTTTCGTTTCTATTTCACATTTGTTAACCTCTTTTTACATAGGCCGCACTTCGCTTTCTCTTTTCTCTCGGAAAATAAACATTTCCCTGGTAATTTCTCTTTCAAGCAGTGTCAGCACATGCACAACAAACATTTTAATTGGCCCATAAAAAATGGGTAAAAATGGGTATTTTATCGCCGCTTCGAAAGCCAACGAATTTGGCCCCAATCAATCTCAATACAATTGCGATTAATTTGACAGGCATTAAATAAGGCCAACGACGGTTTGGCTTGATTGATGTCGAATTCCGAAGTCGGCGGAAATATATTAATAACTTAAGCCGTCTGTCATTTACCTGGCGGAAATCACCGACGCCGTCTCTGACTTGGGGGTATCTCTTCCGGCATTTCCCGGTGTTTCCCGCACCGCCCACTGGCCATCTCCAATGATGCGTAATAATTAAGAACGCTTTTGCACCACTGCTCATTTATATTTACACATTGTATTGGCACTTTTGACCCAACGTCGCTCGGACTCGGACTCGAAAAGTTTCCTTTGTTTGCAGCGCTAATTAAGGCAGCCCCAAAGGGTCCGAGTTTTTGCCCTTTTGTTTGGTTTTAGCCATCTCACAGAAAATTTCTCAACTGATTAGCCCCGGCTTGCATTGTCAGTGGGACAGGGTTTAGAGAGGGCGGCCCTCCCGTTTTCCCAACAAACAAAAGAATACTAACTCGGCTCACTCCCCTCGCACTTGGGCATTTACTTGGCCGCCCCCCTTGCTCCGATGATGCCTGGCCATTTAATTAAGCGTAACCCGCAGTCAAAGTTGCAGTTAAAGTTGCCTTTTCAGCTCACTACACCCTGAACAAATATTGGCATAGAACCAAAATGTGCTTAGTGGCATGATGTATATTAAATCTAGGAACTTTGGTTTTTCAAAAGCTTGAAAAATAGTGAAGAGTTTTAGTTGAAAATACACTATTGTATTTGTTTTTGCTGTAAATACATTTTTTTTAAATGCTTCTCGGTCTTTTTATCATCCGTCGACCATCGATCTGTGTAGTACAAGTGGTGGTTCTCCCTTTTCGCCTTTTTCTCCCCTTGGGCCAGGGAAACCGAATCCTGGAGGACCACGAACACCTGGGAGTGTCTTTAGTTCAACTATCTGCAGGGCGAGGTTTTCTAGTTTTGTAACTATCTCGTTCAGCCTTCTATCCATATCAGCTTTAAATGTTTCAAGATCTTCCGTCGTTACCTTAAGAAAGAAATATGCATTATTTAAATGTCGAATTTGGAATTTTGTTTATAAGTGTTTATGCATACTTATAAAAACTACATTTTTTTCATATTTTAACGTCCAATGGTAACATAATACCCAGAATATATTTCCTATTTACCTGATTACCAGCTATACAAGAGGGAGCTAATAGCAGAAAAACATTTATTAAATAAATGATCGCAATGAATTTCCCCATGCTTAAATTTATATTCTTTAGTCGAACTTTGCGGAACCTTAGTCAGCGAGATACTAAATCTTGAATTTAAAACGTTGAGGGGTTTATAGCTCGTTGCTAAGGAAGTTCTTATCTCAACATGCTCGGCTCTCACTATTAAGTCCAGGCCAAGGCACAAACATTTTGTTTCTGTGATTATCAACTTGATTGGCTCAATTGTTTCGCTCTCCACCATGAATAATACATATGAGATTTAATTAAAAAATGTTGTCGAATAAATTAAAAACAAAACCTACATTTAAGGCTATGAAGTCCAGGTTTTCTTAAATCTAGAAATTTTTTCTCAGTGTGCAGCATTCCATTGCCAGCGGACACACTTTGTAATGAGTTCCTTACCACTGATGGCCACAAATTGTACGAGGAGGGACAAGGAAATTGCGTATTTTAGCCACTTTATCTGTTTTATTTTCCGTTTATCGTCCCTTTTTCAAGTACCTTGCAAGTTAAGTTGTTCGTGAGAACAATTACACCCTAGGTAAAAAATCTTTATTGAACACTTTACGAAGTTAAATGTTTTCCAATAGTTTTTAAAGACTCTAGTTAAATTCTTTTAAGTACCTGCCCGTAAATAATCACCTTTAAAACCCCGTTTCGCGGCTTTGTTAAACTATTAAAAAAAATCATTTCCCAGCTTATTTTGATAGATGCGAATTACTCGTAGGATAAAAACACAGACACACCCGCTCCGTTTTTATGTGGCCCATGTTTTACAACTTAAAACTTAATGCGAACACTGTGAGCAAATGATCCTGAAACGTGCTTAAAAGTGCTACCTTGGATTCTGTGCCACATTCGGGGGATGAGCTGCACTTTAAATGCACAACATGGCGGCGCAGCTGGGCTAAGGCAACAAAAACAAGAACAGAAACACCAAATACAGAAGCAAATTCCGGACCGCAGGAGCAACAGCAGCGCGATTGAAGCGGATGCTGCAACAACAGCGCAGTCAAAATAAACAAAACAGGTGCGCATTTTTCCGGACGGAGTTCGGGATGGGTTCGCCACCGGGAGGATGAGGGGCAGTGGGTAGCAGAAAGCATGTGAGATGGGTTATTGCTGCTGCCGGCCTACATCGTTGGACAGAGTCTATACAAAAAGCAAAAAAAGGCTGGCAGGTAGACCAGGCTCAGTCGGTGGCTAACGAGACGCAGTAATTCTGAATGTACATATTCCCCCAAAACAGTCGTCGGCACACAAAGAGGTCACTCCAACTTACTTGTACTCCAATATTTGTATGGTATTAAAAAAATATTTAACACAACATAAAAATATGCTTAGAAATTAAGCCTAAACAACTCGAGTTCTTCAGGATCAATACTTTTCTCAATTAAGCGCATACTCTGCTTTGACGCGAATTCTTCAGGATCAAGACTTTTCTCATTTAAAAGCTTGCCCTGCTTGGGCAAATATTTTCAACCAAGTATTCATTTTTTTGTACATCATTACGACTAGTTTAAGACGAATTCAGACGCCTTCCAGCTGTCTGCTTCACTCGTCTCCAAAATTAACTATCCAAAATTTTCAAAAAAATAGGAAAAAAAAGAAAACCAAAAAATATAAAAAAAATAGGTTAGCACATTCATTTCGCATCTAAAATGGCAAATTTATTTTCCAGTATGCTGCCATCGGGCATCTATCAAGAGTCGAGTGACCTACGCGATTCGAGCAGCAGCAATGGAGATCTGTTAGTGCCGGATGTCGACCTGATCGCCTCGATGATGCCTCATCTGTATACCGTACCGCACCTCCAGACTCATAGAAGACACGATTCGACCTTATCAAACTACGAAAACTCTCCCCTATCTGATGACGAAAAACGAGAGCGGATTCGTCTCCACGAGATGTTAAATCAATATAGTGATCCCATCGAGTTTTGAAGTCGATATCTGTAAGATAGAGCCACCGAGAGAAAGATTGACTGATTGATGATGTGAACTTTGAAATCAGCGTTTATGTTGTAATCCGGATTCAAAATATTTTATTCAATAAATGTTTAAGGTCAGGATATTTGAACTAATAAAGATCATTTTAAGTAGGGATTTAAGTGAATATGTTTTATAACGCGAACTCCTTGGTATAACGCACTTTTCTTACAAAGTCCTCAGAGCCTAAGTGTTAGATCCTTTTTAAAGACTTTTTACAATGTTAATTTCCCAAAACTTCTATTTGTGTGATCACTATTGTCCGAAAGAGCCCGTTCAGAACGAGTGCTGGTGTGTGTGTGCTTATGCTGCTTTGTTAGTACATTTTTCATAATTTACATGTTGTTTGTTTGTTTGTCTGTTGACTTTTTTATGTACAACCAGAGACTTGACTAAAAGCTGCAGCTTTTCCGCCCCTTTCCCCGTTTTGCCGC
Organism: Drosophila biarmipes; assembly: GCF_025231255.1. NCBI lineage: Eukaryota > Metazoa > Arthropoda > Insecta > Diptera > Drosophilidae > Drosophila > Drosophila biarmipes. The sequence goes on along the minus strand of NC_066613.1, from coordinate 23,978,132 downwards.
CCTCACTGAGTGTGTGTGTGTGTCTTTTGAAACTGGTTCAATGCTTCGGCAGACATTCCACACACTCACTTATTCACAGTGTACCATGCACATATACCATTTTCAAGCGCCATTTTTTATCCACGTTCGTTATTTAAATTTCCTTGGCGCGGACGCGCTGAGCTTCATAAAAAAATAAGCCTATTTATTTAATTGAAACGCCAAACAACAACAAAACCCACAAAGAGACAGAGAGAGAGGGCGGGGCGGGAAAGCTTCGGCTTTTTTCACACGCTGTGCGATAATTTTTCCACCAGCGGGAAAACTCACTTCCACACAAACACACCCATTGATGAGCGTCAATATTTGCCAGGGGCACTCGGCGAAATTCGCTGTAAAGCGCAAACAATTAAGCATTTTGTGCAAATAATTACGAGAAAATTTTATAGCCCTGGTGTTGTTTGCTACATTCTGCGTGTAATTGAAAAAGATTTTTTGAATGATTAAGAGCAACCGTGATACCTCGCAGATTGAGAGTCATTGATGGTATTATTTCAGCGATTTCCTCGATCTTTTAATTAAATGGTTGGAAAAGTTTCAATTAAAAAAAGAGTAGCTTATGGATGCGTTGATTCACAGGGTATTCTGACATTTTTTTAGCACCAGCCTAAGGCGGTGAGAAAAGTATGAGTAATATGATAAACTTATCTTGGGATAAGCTCAAATTGCAAAATCAACAAATCCGTCGGCAAACAGTCCTTTTGCTACCCTCTATCTGTGGAAAATGTGCTGCATAGCGACAGGCGCAGCCATTCAGAATTAACTTTTGTGTGGCCATAACTTTGCGGTGGACTTTGGCGAAACTTTGTTACATTTCTGTTGCAGTTCCTAAGCAGCTTACCAAGAAAAGTTGGACGGAACGAGGGGGAAGCACTGGCAAACAGACTGCTAATTTAATGCCCCCTAAAAAGAAAGTGGGGGTGGCGGAGAAAGGGGGTGCCTAGAAAGCCTCAACTTTGACCCCCGGGCAAGGTGCAGGAGGGAAAATTATTTGCGTGTTCCGGCCGCCACACAATGGAGCCCGCATTTATGAAATCAAATTATAATTTACAATTTGAGTTTTCCCCAATTTGAAAATTGTTTTCCTGCCTGAGAATAATTTTTGTTTTTGTACCATTTTATTGCTATTTATAACGACGTGCGAAATCTCACACATTGTTCGCATTGTGTTGCCGGTGTCTTTCATGTTTGGCAGTCATAAAAACAGAAATGTTTCTGTTTCTGGGCATTTTTTGCTTTTTTTGCCATGTTTTAGTCTGTTGGGGATTTGTGGCACGTCTAAAAATACAACAATAAAAGGCGAAGAAGAGCAGAAACCAAAAGGAGAATTGTTGCCAGCTGCTGCAAGGGCAATTAAAACGTGCTACAAAACAAGACCAAATAAAAGCCAAAAAAGCAGAAAAATTCTACCGGCAAGAACAAGATAGCAACACAAAGTTATTAAAGTGGCATTTTTACAAGTGTATGGAGGTAGAAAAAAAATCTCTAAAGAAGGGAAGGGGCCTTAGTCTCCGGCTAAGCTACAAAAACAGGCGATGTCAAAGCGGAACGCAAATCCAATTTTAAGCCGCCCCAAAGCCGCAGGCCAAGCCAGAAAATAAACCAAAAAATAACAAACAAACCGAAAAAAACTGAACGCAATAACAACACTAAAAACAATGGCTACTTAAGCCACATGGATAAGGCGGGGATTTCGGGGAGGTATCGCATCCACTGGCCATGAAGCATTTGATATGCATGACAAAAAACCATAACGAAAATGAGAAAAACGCTAGCAACAACTTTGAATTGTGGCCTTAAATTAAACGTTTACAAAACCATCACCACAAAAAATGGTCAGCTTAAATAAATAACGAAATAACGAATTGTAAGTACTCTCAATAAGGAAAAGACCTTCAAAAATAACAAAAAATTGTAGTTTAAACCAACCAAATCTAAGGCTACTTTGCACTGTCACAAAAGGAAGCCTAAATTATTTAATACCCAAAAATCCACCAAAGCCATTTCTAATCCAATGAAACCCTTTTCTCACAGAGCTAAATCAATTTAAAAGCCATTTTAAAACACTTTGTCCAACAATATGAACCGGGCAAAACATTTTTCGTCCATGCTCTTGTGCAAGCTCGAAACTTTCTAGTTAATCAAAGTGTTTTGAGCCCAGCTAGTTTGTCCAACTAACCTCCGAACCAATTCAAACGCAAATTCGGGCCAAAAAAAAGTTGTCCTCCCCCATCGCTCGTTTCACCATTCACAACTTTAAGGACAAAGTTATCAGGCCCAAAACGCTCGTTTCCCCGTTGTTGTGAGCCGATGTGGCCGCCAGGCAGCTGCCAAACAACGTGCTCCTATTATGGCCAAGAGTCCAGGTAATTACCTGGGCCAGACCAGACCGGGCCAGAAGCCAGAAGCCAAACGCATAGACAAACTGTATGGGGGAGCAGCCACACGCGGAGACAAAAACCCAACTTGTCCGCTGGCGAATTTGTCAACATGAAAATGGCAGCAGAAACAGAAACGCCAGCACCAACAACAAAAAGCCATAAACTGCGCTCTCATTTGCACCAGTAAGTTACTCGCTGCTGCTGGTTGCACTAAGAAGAATTTAGAACCCATTTTATTGGAAATATATTTGTATATATAAAAAAATTATATGCGAAAGTATTTGCTATTTATCATGGAAGGAATAAAATTAGTAAACAATATAAGCTTTTGATTTATTGATTCTTGAAAATCAAAATTTTTTGTACCTCAATAACATATTTTTTTTTTTTTTTTTTTTTTTTTTTAATTAACATCTTTATTTAATATAATCCAGGAACAGATCTAATTAAAGCCTTTAACCTAAATGTTTTCTTAAGTAAATAATCTCTTAATTATAAATTATAATTAGTTTTCAACTTGGTATATAGGAGTAGATCAAATTACGACTAGTTTCAAGTAAATAATATATTCATATTAGTCTCTTAGGAGCAGCCCAAAATGTCTTCTTTTGAGCCTGCGAATTGGGATAGCCCCCTGTAATCTCCGGGCTAGACGATTACGGTGGGCAGTTAGACGGTCGTTGTACCTGCTTGAGAAGAACGATATTTGGTCTTCAACAAGGCTCAGGTTTAGGTCATTGTGAAGCGTTTGGCCGCTAACGAACCACTCACAGCCAGTGATTTGTCTTAATGTTTTGTTCTGGACGGTTTGGAAACGTTTTCGGTGGGACGCAGCCGCCACTCCCTTTTTTTTTTTTTTTTTTTTTTTTTTTTTTTAATTAACATCTTTATTTAATATAATCCAGGAACAGATCTAATTAAAGCCTTTAACCTAAATGTTTTCTTAAGTAAATAATCTCTTAATTATAAATTATAATTAGTTTTCAATCCACTCCCTAAAATTAAATAGATTAATCAGAATATGTCGAGCAATTTTAATTGCTGCATACTTTTAGGGTTTTCTTATTTTTTTATTTTTAGGGTATGCCCAGTGCAATATCTCCAAGACCTAGACAATAGTTGGCCTAAAAAGTAAGCTATACAAAATTTGTTTTCAACAACATTCAGGCAAAGAAGTGAAGCGTGCAACAAACATAAGTAACTAAATTTAGAACCCAACAGTGACATTTTATTATGTGTGCCTAAAATTAGGCAGCACTATATTTCGAATGGGGAATTCTGATAAACGTCTCCCAAAAGAAGATGTTTCTTCTTTCGTTGCATACTTTGGGGCACACATAGCTTTAGTGGTAGGTACTTTTGCTCTACATAATTTGGTACCACACTTTGCTAATTTCACAATTAAGTTTCCTTCCATAAACTTCATATTTATGTTTTTTCCAAGTGTTTATCTGCGGTTATGCAAAAAAGTGTGGCCTTAGGTAAAAACAGGGCAGCGGTGGGTTGTTTATGGGGCAGGGGAGAGTAGCTAAGGTTAGACATGCCGCGACATTGCCGTTTGGGGAACGCTTTTGACGCTTTCCGCTAATTTTCCGGCTTGCCTGCTACACCTGTCTGCCTGGCAGGGAAAAAACAAACAGCGGAGGGGATGGGGGTCAAAGGGCACTTGCTTTTTTACACCGCACCACAGACGACGCCTTTGCCACGCCCCGCTTGAAGGTGTTTTTGTGTGTCCTTAATCCCAAACGCTTTCATTGTGCATAAATTACGCCCCCTAAAAAGTTCGCCTCTCAACACGGCCACGCCCACTCGACGACTCCCGCCCAACGCATATATATATATGGCGGGGGAGAGCACTCAGGACTCCTTCACCTCTACCGCGCCTTTTTAGACAAATTAAAAAACTCTTATCGAGCCTTGAAAAACTTTTCTGCTTTTCACTGCGGTCTCTCCTCAGATACGAGAAAGCTCAGTTCCATATAAATTGTTGTGGCTCTGGTGGTACTCGGCGTGTGTAATAGGACTTTAAAATGCTTTTTGAGCGCACAATTTCTTTCAAAGGTTAAGCGCGGCGGATGCGTGATATTCTCGGCTAAAATATTGCTCATACGCACCGGTGTCCCAGCGTTTATTTGTCAGACAGCAAATTGCAGTCAGACAGCAGACGAGCCATAAAATTCAGTGCTTTAGTCGATGTGTTAAGAGATTAAAAAATCGGCAAGAGACTGGGAATGATTCAGTGTGATTGGATTTTAAAAATATATATTTGGTAGATTTGCCTTGCAAGAAAAAAATGTTTTCCATTAACATACTGTAAATATGCCCAAGAAATAAACACATCTAAAAATTCTATAGATAAGCAAATACGGATTTAAAGGTAATACCAAAGTCAAAATGTTAAGAGACTTAAACCACATCTAGGGGCTGAAACCTTGAACTTTAACTGATTGAATTTACAAATTGTTTGTTTGATTTTCCCAACAAAAAGGGTATTGGTAATCTCCACTCAAAATGCAGTTTGCTAAAGCCCCAACACAAAATGGATTATAGCCAGCTGTCTACGGGCTCTGTGGTTTCGGTTGCCGTTCCAACTGGTTTTTCAGGTGCCTGCTTACCTGCAAGTCTGGCCTTACTTTTGGCATTTGCGGTAAGCCATTTTACTGCAGTGCAGTTGGGAGTTGTGCGCCAGAATCTTTGATTGAATTTACTGGCCGACATTCCCCCACGCGCACCCACTGCAAATTACGTTTGGATCATTGTGTTAAATGAGACGTGGCATGGCATGACAGCCATGAAACCTCATGATTTGCGGCGGAGGACTTAAATGTAATTATTAACTACACTGTGCTAATTACTCCAAACACACGGTAGGTGGGAAGACAGGCCCAAACAAAGGCCTTTGGCTGCTGGCCAATTTGGTTACCTTGGCCACCATCAGTCCCTACTTGTCTTGGACTCATCTGCCTGTTGCTGGTTTTCATGTTTGCACTGGGAGAAAAAGATGCACCAAAAGAACACCAAATTAAATAAAAAGATGTATTTTATACGCTTAAAAATGATTATAAAACTGAATTTTTGTCACTTGAGTTTAAAACCACTCTTAGGCCTTTTGTTGCCTAAAAGTATGCACCAATATATGTTTATAAAATTGTATTTATATTTATTCGTTGCATAGTTTAAAACATCGAAAGCGATATTTTCAAGTGGAGGTGCCACCAAAGTAATCTAGGAACTGTGGTCTATTAAATTACCCAAGCATTAGAAAGGGTAATCGTTTTATTCTGTCAAAATCAGATCTCATACATAAGATTACTTTCAGTGCAAAGAAGGGGGTTGAGGCTACAGCTGCTGCTCCTTACGGTCACCCAGGACTTTCAAGAGACGTGCTGGCGCCTTTTTGAGGGTCGACCCCCTGCCGTTTCCTTTGGTAAGTCACTCATTCAGTTCTGTTAGTTGGCTGGCGTTGGGCGAAGTGCTCGGATGCTCAGATGTTCAGATGCTCAGCTCAGCAACTCAGCAGCGTGTAAACATTTTCATTCGCTGCTCAGATCCTTGTTGTTGTCGCTGTCAAGTTCTGTTCCGTGCACACTGGAGTGTAAAATATTGAATTATGATGGCAGCTGTTTCTCAATAAAGGGAGCAGCAAAAAAAGAGGGGACAGGGTAAGAGCAAAAAGCATTAAATCTTTGCCACTGACAGCAACTTGAACTCATTCTTGTCATGCATGAGTGTCGAAATGTGGGACAACTAAAAAAATTGTCTTCCTTGAACGAAATAGTTGGGGATACCAGTAATAATAGCAAAGAACTCGCATTTCTATTTAATGAAATTTGGTCGAAAATCTGAATGTTTTTAAAATCATTTAAAAATATCCTTAAAAGTATACCATACATAATGAAAAATCAGCTGCGTTTTCAATTGTTGCCTACTTTTAGACACATTTGTTACGGGGTTTATAATGAAATTAATTTTGAATAATACTAAACCTGTTTTCAGTCAAACAAATTATTAGCTTTAAAGTAAAGAAACAATCGATTACCATAGCCATAGATTTTTTCAATTTCCTATACTATCCCTTTTCCTTTGTCAAAGGACTTTCACTTTGAGGAGCGCACAGAATGCTTCATTCATTTTAGCCAAAGGCAACGCAAAAAGAAACGAACTCAAAGCGAGTGCAGGTCAAATCTTTGTATAAATTACACAATCAAAGGTAAAAGTTCCCCCCGACAGCTAATGCAATTTGCCATGCACACGGCAGGATGCAGTTTGTCTGTCAATTTGGGGCAGCTGATATAGATACTGTGCACTATACATCGCCGGCTGGAGCTATGGAGCATGGATGCTGCATCTGCTGGCGAATTGAATTATAAGCTGACAAGCGCGCGCGGAATGCACCACACGGCGTATGTGTAATCCATGCCGAAAACTACAAATTGAGCGCCGGCAAATGCTAGCTGACTGCCTGGAATTCGCCGGAGAAACGAGATGCCGGATCCCAAATCCCGCATCCAACGTCCTACTGCCAAAAACTCTTGCCTGCTGCCGTGTTTGCTCTAGCTGGTTGGAAATCTAGGTTGAGTGGGCGGCAAAGTGATTGCGATTGTCATCAGTCAACGCTCTAAAAGCAATTGTCTACATTGTTTGGCTTGTTTGGCCAAGATGCACACAAACATTCGTGGGCGCGCACAGAGTCGGTCCGCCGAAATGCTTCCAACGCTGCCATTGCCTCCACATGCCACGCGAGTGATGCCACGAGCATTGTCTTGGCAAGTCGCAAGTCCACGCCTTTGTTTGCATGCTCAGTGGGTCAGTTTCTGGCTGTGCCCCAAATGGGTTACTCGATATGTTCTCGGCCCCGCAAGCCCACTCGCCATTTGTGCGATTGAGTGCCGGCAGTGACGGCAGCAAATTAAAGCTGATTAAGGACCAGCTTTTTGCCGAACTTCTGGGAGTCACTTGGTCCAGGATGCCCTGGAATGTGTGCTATGGAATTTTAGTCACACAAAAGCCGCATTTAAAATATGATATTAGTCTTGGACTTTAAAATATAAGTTTATTAGCTTCCTGATAAATAGTATGCTTTACAAAGAAGCATAAGGACATTATTTAATAAATTCACAGACGTTGCTAGCACTTATACAGCTTTTATTGAGCTGCCCAAAAGTATGCAGCATTATATTTAAAATCAGAAAGACTCGAGGTACATTTTCTTTCTGATTTGTTTAATGAAATAGTAAGCAAGTAATCAGCAATCTTAAGGTACAGTAGCGATAAGTCGCAACCTCAGAAGCGACCCTCGGCCTTTGCACTTCCTGACATTTAAAGCATTTGCTCATTTAATGATTGGACTTGCCCACAGCAGCAGCACTTAAGCCTAATTAAAATGTTGCCCCCTAATTAATTAAACAATTTTGGGCCAAAAGGCAAATGACGACGAAGAAACAATACAGAAAAAGAAAGGAAATCAGGCCTGCGTGTCATTATCAAAATTCTCGGCTCGATTTATGTTCCGCCCAAATAGAGATAGATAGACTGAAAGTGGGCGAGATGGGCATGGGAATCCGGCCACTGCCAGCATTTCCTAAGCGCATTAAAGCAAATTTATGTGCATGGAAACAGGACCAAAAAATGGAGCTCACAATTTTATCGCAAATATTGCAAGCCGCCCAGAAAAATGCCACGCCCCCCAGACTACTTATTTTTTTTATGTGCCCCCACCGCCGAAGCCGCCTTTCACTCATTTTACTTTCACTGGGAGTACAAACATTTGTGGACTATTTTGATGCATAATTTAAAGCGGCCCGGAAAAGAGCAAAGGCGACCAAAAAGAACACAGAAAATTTAAATGCAAATTTAAAGTTTGCCAGGAGGAATAAAAGTGTGGGACTTTAAGTCCGAGGCTCAAGGTCCTTTCTTTTTTCTTTATTTTTTTTGGGTATGACAGTTGGTTGTGGGCGTGTCTCGATGTCAGAAATGCTGACCCTCATTAGTTTGTTCGACTTGTTGGAAGGCACAGATAAATGTTATGTTATATCTGGCCAACATGTGCCAGTTTAGCTAATCATATATGAAATTCGTCCAGGCCCAAGGACCCTTTGACCATTTTCGTGCGGGCATTATGCGAGATTTACAAAAGGCAGAAAGTAAAGTTGAAACAGTTTCGCAGGGGAAATCAGGGGAATCCCCCTCTTGCGGGGAAACCCACCACGCCTTCGTCAAGTTTCCCCTGCAACACTGGGTGTGGTGGAGTTGAGTTCCGTTCAATTGCAAGCGCGGCAGCCTTAATTTATGCAAGTTATTATAAATTTACACGAAAAAACAACATTAAGAGAGGAGGCTTTTTGTGGGCGGGGCTGTGTGGCTGCTCCTCATAAAGGAAGCATTGCTTAAAATTTGTTTCGTGAATTTTTGTGTGCTGCGGTCTTGATTTTACGATGCGCAACGGAAGGAAAAATAAAATTATAATAACTGTTGAAATTGAAATAAGAGGAAAGCATAAAATCATTAGCAGACTGAAACTGCACAAAGTCAGGGCTGGGTAAGTCACTTCAAGTAAAGTCTTTAGTGGACAATTTTACTTAATTGTCGCAGAGTTGCCTCAAGATCCTAGATTAGCTTCAGCTAATAAAAATATGGCAATCAAACGGGAATAAATTTTGATCGTCAATTACGGTCGAGAAAATATAAATATTTAATTTTTTGGCTGTGTTGAAAATGAGTCTGTTTGGAGGCCCTGGCTGGTTGTAAATTAGCTTGCCTATGCTCGATTTCGTGCGGGTGCCGAGCGATTAAACTTTGATGTGCCCTCAACATTTAAAGCGCCAATCAAAGGCAGCGAGTGCAAACAATTAAAAAGCGTGATTCTTCATTGGCTTTTAATTGCACCAGGACACGCCAGCACATGCCGCATGCAATAAGCACAAGGGGAGAAATTATTGGAAAAAGAATCTTAAAAATTGTATTTATTTTTATTTAGAAATTTTTTTTTTTTTTTGTAAGTTTCTGTAATTTATTAGTACGTTCAAATTAATTAGAAAATGTTTCTTTCATATGTTGAGTAATGAACAAATAAAATGTCGTCTGGTGTCTAAAAGTATGCAACAATTTGTATATACATCGGAAAAACAGTGCAAATTTTTTTATATTGCATACTTTTAGACACCTTAGTTTTTTATTATTTAAATATAAACTTAAATGTGATTTATTAAATACAACTGGAATTTACTATTACGTAATTTTTTTATTTGTTCTACATATTATCTCCAAAATTATTATTTGCTTAACCCCCATATTTCAGTGTGCAAAGTCGTATAACCAAAGTTTAACTTCTGGCGAAGCGGTTGGCAATCAGCCTTTAACCCCCGATCCCATTCCAAAGAAAAGCCATTGCAAAACTGCACTCGACTCGACTCGAACTGAACTCAACTCATCTAGGAACTCGGAACTGAGAACCGAACGGAACAGAACTCGACGCGCCTCGGCTCAATCAGGCAGTCAATCAATCAAACAAATTGCTCAACTTGCTTAACTATGCATATTGAATGCTGTCACAGACGTCTCTGTGTGGCTCCCAACCGTTAAAAACTGCATAATTTATGACGTTGTCTGCCAGGCAATTGCCTAAACCATCTATTGAAACTATATTTTTTGCACCATTGCCAGGCTGCATTTTTCAGCAAGTAAAAAAATAAAAGAGAAATTGGTAGAAAAGATGAAAAAGCAGAATGGGGCAGACAAAGTTGGCTGCGTTTGGGGCAATCAATTTAAGTCTTTGACTCTTTGCTAAACGAAGTCTTGCGGTTAAGAGGGAAAAACCAATTAAAATTTAACACAAGAATCGATGGAGCTAACCGCAAAATGGGTCGATAGAGTGTGAGCCAAAGACAAAGAGATTTTCATGAAGGTTCCCAGGGTGCAAGAGCTTCGTCAAGTACCTTTTATAAAAATTAATGGGTAATATCGTATTAATTTCCTTTGAAACTAAGAATATTGCACTTCACGGGCAGGGACTTGACTTATTATTGGCTCTCTTATAGCTATCAAAAAAGAAAGAGTACTTTATAGATTTTAAGCTTTAAGCAATCTACTAGACTATAATTAAATAAATGCTTAGGCAACAAGGAGTATTGCGAAGAAGCTAATGTTCATATTTAAATCCATTTTTCCAAATTTTATTATCCACATTTCCTATGTCCTATAATTTTTGAGAGATAACATGCACATTAGTAAGGTTTTGAATTTAGATTGAAATCCTATAAAGGAAGAGGGAGTTAAAGTTCTTAACACTTTATGATAAATATTCTAAATTTAACCCCTACTCTTAAAGCATTTTAAGAAACCATCAAACAAAGGAATTCCGAATTTATGTACTTTTAAGGACTTAAAATTCTTTCACTTCCCGATTCGGGGTGTCGATTGCTCCGCCAAGAGCCAAGGAAACACGTAGTCGACCCTTAAATTGACATCCCTTTCCACTTTCGCATTCACACACTTCCAGACGAAAAAAAAAAGAACACAAACGCCTTTGGTTCCCTTTCTCCTTTTTGCTTGTGTCATTAAGGAGAACTTTCATCATATGTTGTCGCCGTCTTCGTTTTTGTCGTCGACTCCTGTGGGCAAGTTTTTGCGGTTAGGGATCCCAAGTGAGGGGTCGGAAAAAAGGAATTTGCACAATTAGCTTTTATGCGGTATTGTGGTGATTAAATGAGCTGCAAACTGTGTCAAGTGTATGACGATGGCGATGATGGGCAGGCTCAAAGCGGCAGGAAACAGTCGGAGGAAACCGGCGAAAAGCGGCACGACTGGGAGATAGATGGCTCAATAACAAATTGATGTATTAATCAATCAGACAGAATGAAGGCGAAGTTCGATCCAGATTCGGGGACATGCACAGACACTCCAGCAGACAGCTACAATTTTTCAAAATAGGCGAGCGCGACTAACGAGCGGATTCTCCCAACAAAAAGGAGCCTGTCCGCGTGGGCACTGAAATAAATTGGTTGTAAATATGAAATGGATATCAAAATAACATAGACCTAAACAAAACATTGGGGTACAACAAATCACTAAGTCTTTGAAACTATTCTAAAATGTCTCTGAAAGAAGTCAGTAAATCTAGCGGACTTCCAAAAAAACAAAAAATTTTATTGCATAATTTTAAACAGTTTTTTTTTTAATATTTTTTAAGCTCTTTGAACAAAGTGTTTGTCTTTTTGAGATCCCAAAACTATGTTTGAGTTTTATTTTTTTATATATATAGAACTTCTAATATTTCTCTCAGCGGATGAGTGTGTGCTCGGCAAAAGGTGGGGTAATGTGTAACGCCTTCAAGCTGCTTTTATGACGTGGCATAAAAACAGGCGCGTCCGAAGACAAAAAGCCATCATCAGCATTGGTCGCTAACAAGCGGAGTCTGCTCACATGCCCTGCCAAATCCCACGCAACACCCCACAGAACAATGCCCACACAAACAAATGACCATGGTCAGATTCCCACTGCCAACAAAAAAGGGAGCAGGCATTAAATTTTATGACATTTTGAGGCCCACTAAACTTTAACAAGTTCCCCATGCCGAGCAAACGGACGCATTCAAAAGGCTCAATGGCAATTCCTCACATCAAAATTAAAGCCATCTCACGGCGCAATCGTTTTTTTCTTTTGCCACAGGCTACGTGGCGTATACGTGTTAATACCGCAACGTTCGGGACGTGCCAAGGATTTCGAATTTGTCGCAGGACAAAAGCGACAAGCGGCATTTAAGGTATTTTTATGTGAGATTTTATTAAAAAAATTAGCATATTTTACGCCATTTCAACCAGATATCAGATAAATATCCGCCTATGCTTGCCCATTCGAGATGAATGCTTGGAGTAAACGGAGCCAAGGATTCTTGATACTTAACATTTTAATTGGTTTGTATACTTTAGTGCCTTAATATGGATAGAAAATAATTAAAATAAATGTTAAATATATACGTAAACTCAGTTAGAAATTAAATTGTAAATTAATAGTATTAACAATTCTAAATAATTTGTTTTGGGAATTTAAAAATAATACTAAGAAAAATAAATATTGTTTTAGTTTTAATTTAACTATTTCACATTCTTCCAAGAACTATCCAGCGCCATTCCTATTTGCTGTGAAAGTATCTTTTCTGAGAGGTACAACCAACCCAATCGATTGCGACATTGACCCGCAGAAGAGATTTATGCTTACATTGTCACCACCTGAGCACTTTTCCGGTGTCCGCATCTCTATTGCAATCAGGCAGATTGCTATCCGAGCACCAGCGACAAATCCATGTTTTCCCCGCTCAGTTTCAGATTCATCTCACCGGTCTCACCCCCCGAAGACCCTTAGACCTATCAGCATTCAAGAGGGATGCATTTAATATTTAATTTCAGTTGCAGCAGGAGGAAGAGTGCGCTTCTTTTATTACCTCTGCACCGTTGACACAACGTTTAAGTCCCACGCCATGTTCACTGACAATGCCGGCAGCAAAGGGATTCGGATCGGAGTAAACTATATGTATATATATATTATAGGAGGTGGGGGAGACAGGGGGTCACAAGAGAGCAACTGCATGGCTACATTTACACAGGGAACTCGGGATTGGCTCACAATGGAGTGCACTCCGTAAGCAATTTCGCATTTATTGTCAAGTGGTTTCAAAATACATTACAGAAAAAGTTTTGTCCCGATTTTCCTGCTTTTTTCTCGGTCTTCTTTTAATGGCAACTGAAGCGGACAACGAACTTTAAGTTCATCAATCAAGGAAGAGTCTGGTTTTTGGGTTTCCCCTTGGGGTTTTTCGTTAACTGCATTAAAACTGTGGGGCTGCTCAATCACTGACAACATTGCTGATTTGATGGTCAAAATTCTATTCAATCATTTACGTTAAATTTGATTAGGAACGGAGAACGGAGAACGGCGAACGGAACCCGGCTCATCAATATTTTCTGGGGATATATAGCCTCGTGCCTGGACCTTACTCATCCCCGGCAGAGTGTGTAATAAATTCGCTTATGGCTAACGCCGGCAGATTAAATGGCAGCTGATTTATTTGAGCCACCCTAACTTGAGCACCCCGCACCTTGAAGACAAAGACCACCGCAATACTTCGCTAAGCTCAAACAATTTTGTCAAATTGACCAAACTTAAGCTTATTTATTATGTTTGCGGCTTACACATTACACATTAAGTCCCCAGTCCTGTCGACTAACTAAATTGGTTTGCCCCAAATACACAACGAAATTTGAATTTATGGCCTACGAAACTCCCATCTCTGATATCTTGGCCGATAATGTTTTTCGGGTGCGTCCTTTTCGCTTTGCGAGTCCGAAGTTATCGCAATGAAAAATTATCAGACACGGCCACATAATCTGAAAAGCATAACTTTGGCTACTTACTGGAAAACTATTTATCCACTGACAAATGATGCTGCTTGGAAAAGTTTCCACAGCTCCACGCAAAGGCAAAACAGTTTGTGCAACTTTTGAAATGATGGCGAGCACAAACGGCAAAAAGTAACTAGCCAAGCAAGGGAGCGGAGTTGGTCAAAAGAGGAGACAAAGTATTGTAAAATATATTATATATAATATATTATATTAAATGTTCGATATATTAAGAACCAATAAGATTATTATAAAAATTTCTTGATTTCCAAAACGGTATTTATAAAACATTTTAAAGAATTCAGGATTATAAAAAGTGTGAAAAAAAATGTGTTTAATGAAATTGTAATTATTTAATATTGAATATATGTTATTTAAATATTATAAAATATACTACAACAATTTATTGAATTATGTCTTTTTATTCCATGAGATCCCTTGAGAGGTATACATTTTCGGTTAACCTACAACCTTTTTTCAAACCTTTTAGTTCAACATATGATCATGAAATCATAGCCTCAAATGTTTTCTAATAGCTAAACTTGTATATATCAATTTTTTAAGACTTCTATAAAAGCTCGAAATAAACCCAGAATTCCTTTCATACACAAAAACTTTTACAGGCCCTTTCTTAGGCCCCCTTTATTCACTGAAACGCCCCTGACCTGGTCCATTTCGGAACGCTTCATGAGAACTATTCAGCAACCAACAGTTTTTCTTTCCATTTCCCAGCTTTTTCTTCCTTTTTTGAGTTCTTCAGCTTGAGCTTCAACTTTCGCTGCAATTACGCGTTCTGCAAGACAAAATCACTCAAACAAAATGGCGCGCGTGCGTTTCATTGAAATCCTGATGGTGGGCGGAAGGCCAAGGGCGTTGGCATCGTTGGGCCAAAGGGGGTGGCGGAAATAAATAAAAAAAAATATATAGAGCTGACTGCCGGACCGAAAAGCAGAGGAAAGTGTGCACGAGTATTTTCCGCAAACTGATTTAATTTTTTATGGGCCCGCCGCCTTGTGAATTTTATACACACTTTTTTCTCCCCACGACGTTACAGCTTCTGAAGTCTTGTTGTTCTGTGTGTATTTTTGTTATTTTTACTACCGCATCTGCAGTCGTGCTGAACTTCAGTCCGTCTGTCTGTGCAAATATTTTCACTGCCCGTTCGGATATACATATTTATACAAAGTTATATGTCATTTTGCTGCAGTGTTCAGTGTTGGTGACAATTGAAACATTTTTTATGCTCTTTTATGGCTTATTTGCCCGGCAACTTTCATCCTTCAGGCGGCGGAGGCAGTCGTCACTTAAGTGAAAATAAACAAAGCAAAATTGTTGAGCGTCGTTCGGTGGTTCGATGGCCACTTCCGGGTCGACATTGTTTGGAATTTCGGGGGAGTACACTGTGCAAAAGAATATAGGCGTGTTTTCAAAGTCATTAAAAAAATGTGTCGAAAAGTAGGCAATATTAATTTTTAATCAGTACTTTGAGTGCTGCTGGTGCTCAAAAGAATGCAGCAATATATTCTAAGTAAAGTTTATAATGAATATTTGTATTATACTTTCTAAGTAAAATAAATAGGTTAGAAATAATTTTTTTCTAGAGTTTGTATACTCATTTTTATTTTAATAATATACATTTTTTCTTGTGTAGCTGTGGCATTTTCTATTTATCACCAAGCAGCCCCAACCGCAACTGTCGCAAGCAGATATAACGCCGATAAACGGCTGGCATTAAGGCGAGCAATTTAAATACACTTTCTCGGTGGCATAACTTGGTCATTGGCTTAGCGGGCAGTCGAGTGTTAAGGCCTCGATGCCACCTGCTGCCATTTGCCACCTTTTGCTCTTGCGGTTGACAATTCACGAAGCTGCCAAAGTTTCGCCAAATGCATCTTGACTTGGCTCGAAAGTTTTTTGGCCTGCTGCAGGCAGCAGGTAACAGCAGAAGCAGCAGCAACAGCAGCAGCAGGTCGAGCGGAAAAGTTAATTCACCTGTGAGACTTGACAAACTTTGCCACATTTCCAACTCTAGGCTACAGTGAACACTCGCTGGCAGGGCCAGGCGAAATCAGCAAAGCGTTTAAAAACTGCAATAAAAGCCATTTATTTACCTGCTACCATGTCCTTCACCTGACACAGCAGCTGCAACGGCAACTGCAGCAGCAACTCATCTCACCCATGAGGAATCCCGTGAAAAACTATAAAGCCCAGCTGGAAAAACTTGCCTGTGGAGTACTTAAATACACGTGTATGTGGAAAAATGTTGTCGACAGCAAATTGTGACATTGCAATCGTTAAGGGAATTGTGAGGAGCTAAATGTGCCGAATGTGCGATGAAATCATTTTCATGGCCAGGAAATGTAGTTAAACAAGATGTCTAGGAATACGAATTGCCAAGTCACTCGGGTAATTAATTTTACTTAGTATTTAATTGAAATTCATATTCTAAAATCAAATTAAAAACATTTTATAAAGCAAAGTTGTGTTGTTATTGGGATTTAAATCCGTTTACTACTGCTAAAAGGGCTAACGAAATTGAGGATTAATTTTTAACACATTCAAACTGACAGAAATATGAAACAAAGTAGCTAATGAAATTTTATTTTATTATATTAATTATTATTAGTAAAGAATTTGTTATGGTAGAAAGTTAAATTTCAAGTATTCTTGTGATTATAAGCCATCTCCAAAAATTGTATTTAAGCTTCTAAAACCACTTCCATTTTCATTAAAAAACTAAGTTCTTGTCGTGTTGCAAATATTGTTATACATTCTTTATCGCAAATTGGAGCACCTTGAACTGGCTGGGTGAAACCTGAGGCTCCTTCCCCTTTACCCATCGGCTAATTTGCAGCTTTTTGCGGTCTCAGCTCTCAGATGGCCGCACGTAATCGAAGTCCCAGTCAGCTGCCAGGAGCACCAATCAATCACTGGACGAACTTGGCGAGGGTCCGGAAAACGGGTCCCAGAAAATAGGGCCAAAAAGTCTGGGGGCCGTGGAATATTCTCATGCGAGTGTGATAAGTATGCTAAACAAAATGTTATGTGAGCCAAAAGCCGAAAACTGAGCCAAACTGAGCCCCTGGCCGTGCCTGGCATGATAAATCGATGTCTGGACGGATGCGACTTTAAATGCTAGTTGGATTTGCTGCGCCAAATAAAGATCTGGATATGGATATATAGATATATATGTAGACAGGGATATAGACAAGAGTGCGACACGTGCGTATGAGTAATTTATATTTGATTGTGGCATTTCCTAGCTGTCTGTGCGTCATAAACAAATCCAAAGGACACGCGTCTGTGCCCAGGACCCAGGATCAGGACACATTATATAAGCGAGGGGACTGCCAGGAGCAACGTCCTCTCAACTGGTGTGATATTTTTACGCATGTTGACATTCAATTTGCCAATTTGTCAGCTCGGCTGGCAAAGTTTCCCCAGCTGCGATGGCCTTTGAACTTGCCGGTTGTGCGAGTTTCGTGAATTAGGTACTGATTTGCCGAACACTTTGACGATTCCCATTCAATGCTGTGTTAATTTTCCTACTCATCCGCCCCTCCCCATCATTGGTTTATGTTTGTTTGATTAGTTAAATCAATTTTATGATTATGATTATGCGCATTGCCAGCGATAACAAGCCGTGACATTCATTCCCAGTCATGCACACGGCTGATAAAAACTTTTATTTGCCCAGCGAGAAAAAAGTAGCGAAAAGAAAAACAAGCTCAAGTGAAACAGGCAAACTTTTCGCATGAATTCGAAAATGTGTTTAACGCACACAAGCCCAGCGACATTTTCCAAGGGTTTTTCGGGCCAACTTACTGTGTGTGTTAGCTGGTTTGAGCACACACACACAGAGCTACACTTAAATGGGGGCAAACAAAAAGGGTTTCAAGTGTTGGCACAATTTGTGCCATAGAGAATTTCCTAGTAGCACAATAAATGACAGTCGAGGACGGAATGAAGATGAAATGCTCAAATAATGTCGGAAGTTATTAGCCAATTTTGCCATCGACGATGGATTTGGGACATTGGAAAATCGGATGAGGAAATCAAATTAATTTCGGCACTTCACCCTAGCAGCTGGATTAAATATTGACCAATCAGCATATTGTCTCCTTAGATCTCAGCCAATTTAGTCATTGATAAATGCCTTCGATTACGAACACTAAAAGCAGATTAACAAGTTTTGAGAGATTTGATAATTTACATTATTAGTAGAAGCATTAAATCAATTTGGTTCAAGGATTTTGCAAAATTCTATCTCTAATACAATAACTGCTAAATGAACAATTGGATCTTAATAAATCCATGCCAGTTCATATAGAACAAAACCCCCAACCTCAGCTCTTTAAGCTTAAGCGCAAAAAACAATTTTCCCCCATTAAAAAGCCCCATATAAATGTACTCGCAAAGGCAGCTTCAATCTGCAGGAAATTTCCCTAATGCAAATGCCTTGCGAGTTGCATAATTCTATTGCCTGTTACATGCAATTACACAAAGTAAAGCGACTCAAAGGGAGTGCTCTGCCTAACCACGATTTGCATTTGCATTTTGCATTTTCGAATTACAAGTATACTTGAGGGTTTTTCCACTTTTCCTGCTCCCGCCTCTCGCCGCCCCTCTGGCACCCGGCCAAAGATCATAAAGATTTCCATCTCTCGAGAACCTTTGCTTCGTCGCCAAGGCGCCAAATAGAGGGAGGGGGCCGGGCTGCAAAAATCGGAGGAAAAGGGGTCTATGCATAGTCAATGCATGTCAAACGCAAGTGCAAAACAAAACCCAAACAAAACCGAAACAAAGCCCAAACACTCAACCTGACCACAAACGTTAGAAGCTAACCCTTGACCCCCCAGCCCTTGGTCTTTTTAGCCCGCATCCAGAAGTGCGTGCCAAAAAATATACACGAGAGTAGTTTCTTTTTGCCGCCTGTTGTTGCCCCTCGTTCGGTTGGCTCGAAGGCGTGTCTTCAACAGCCCGAATAGCTTCAAGTACTACTCTTTTTGGGGCGCCGAAGGGTTAAGATGCACTGGTACAAAACCAAGAAGATCTTTGCATATTTTTGAGAGCATTATATGGTTTTTTTAATTTAAAAGTATCATCATTACTCAAATCAACATCACTCATTTGCTCACATTTACAAAGGGGTCTAAAAGTATGCAATACAAATCGCGATTTTCGGTTGCATACTTTTACACACCCGTGTTATCAATTTCAAATATTCAATTCCGGGATGGTAAATATTTTTATATTTAAATTAAGTAAAATACAATTATCTAATAAAAATCTAATCTAATCTAAAATTCTTATTCCATTTTTTTCAGTAGGAACTTTACCCAAAGCTTGCAGACATTTAAATGTAGTTCGGAAAAACTTCCTTGGATAACCTCCACCCACACACTTTTCACCTGGCCACAAGGTCACACAAATTTGTGTGTGTCTGATTGCCGAAAAAACGAAGGGGAGCATGCTTTTGGAGTGGAGTGCAGAGGCGGTGGCAGCCAGGACACCGGGAACCATGCAGTTTAAAATTGTTTTCCAGGAGTGCATCCCGTAATGGCCGAGAGCTGAGTGCTTTTAGTGGTGGAAAAGGGCTGTCGGCAAGGGGGAAAACGCACTGCATGGAAAGTAACCAAAAAATTATGGCTCTTGTGGCCAAAAACTGTTTCACAAGGCCAGGATCTCCAGGTAGGGGGTTTGTGTGCTCGTGCACCTGCTTACTGGAGTGTAAATGCCCAAAAGTGTGCTCCCGGTTTATTTATAATTCTATATCCATTCGGCTGTTGTGGCCGGCCCATTCAAACATTCAAACCTGGCCAGGCCACAAACATTTATGGCTAACAAATGCCAGCTTTCATGTTAACCGAAAAGTGCGCCACAAGTCCCAAAAAAATCATGCTTTACACGCCAATGGAGACCTGAAAGTATCCTGCTGCCAGGATGGGTCTACTGAAATGGGCAAAAAGTTTGGCAAAAAGTATATGATATTAGGTTTATTTAAAAATCATTGTTCAAGTACGGGGACAATTCTAAGTATTTTATCAATTTAAGTCTAAGAAAGTCAGCTGTATTTATTTTTTTACCTTAAAAAATTTACAAACACTATAGTTTCAAGAAGCAAATAACAATCACATTTTTTTTAAATAAATACTACAATTTTGTTTTCTTACTATTAATAAAAACCCTAGGGTGTCCATACTTCGCCTAATGATAAACGGATTTTCACTTTTCAATCGCCCTTGCATAGTGAAATTTTTATTTGGTGCCTCATAGTTTTGCTCGCCACTTTTTGAATGCCAACTCTCAATCTCTCTGCTCGTTCGCATCCCGTAAAAACGCGGCGGAAAATAGCTGAATACGGGATGCGATAGGAACGTTCCTAAAAAAAAATCAATAGACCAGGTTGGAAAGTCGAAAGTGGGCAAGGCGAGCCATGATGAAAGTGAAGCCGATGCCGCAGGCGCAGCAAAACCAAAAGGAATCGCAAACTTTCTCATGCACAACAAACACGAACGAGATAGAAGACCGAAGCCCTCTTCTCGTACTCCCCGGCCACGAATTGAAATTATGACTAAAATTTTGCATGCAAATATTTTGCGAATTTCCACGTAGATGGCAGGAGACAGGCGACCCAGGCAGGAAAAGCGCCAGGTGAGCAAAAGTTCGCAACCGCTCGACTGAGTGTGAGTGCCGGTGATGCGAAGGATACAGGATATAGTACTAACCAGGATGATGTAGTTCATGAACACCTTACATGTACCACAGAAGCAGCGAGATGGGATACAAATGCTCTCTGCCGCCGCACACACAGTGTACAAAATGTTTTCCTCAAAATAATTCATCGTGTATTGTTAATTTTAATAATATAAGGTATAACTTTTAATTTTGGATGTATCTTGCTTTGTTTTAGGGACTAATAACAATTCCGTACTCTCCTCCTAAGGCATATTTCCCAGTACCCTTCTCATCACTGCCGAGTACACGGCAAGTGCTGAGTTTTATTTATTTTGCAAGTTACTTTGCCAGTGAGTCCATGTCGCAGCTGGGTCACTCGCAGATTTCAGATTCCACTGTTTGTTTGTAGGCCTGTTCAGTTACGGATATCGAGCGTGGGCGCTTTTGAAGCTTTTGATTTTATTAGAAATTGTCAGAGGAGCCGGAGCGACGTGACCTCAAATGCCTAACCCAGGGGCCCAACAGCAGGCGGTGTACTTACCCACCTGTACTGCCTGTATACTTAACACATATTTCGTTATGGAACAAAGAAAGTTTCAAATAATCTGCAGGCAAACTTGACGGCAACTTGAAAGGCAATGAACCAGTTGAGGAATGTTCAACTGAAGGGCATTGTATACCAGTAGCAGAAAGCAAGCATGTGTTTTCTCATAACTTAAACACTATCTTCCAATCCTAAAGTTTTTAATTAGAGCTGCATTTTGAAAGTAGCTTGGAATTTCACGTATTTAATACAGGCTCAGAACTATAATTTATATTACCTTTCAATTTACCCGCTGGTAAGCACATTTCATAAACACATGCAGTTTCAATTCACTTTAATTTTCCTGATTGCGCAAGGAGATTTCAGCTGCTAGATAATTTCGCCTACATTGTTTCCACTTCATCCAATCACAGGCTGTCTTTGACTTGTTTCTGCTAATTAGATTAGTTTTGCTCAACACTGGGATCTTAGTTTCATTGATGTCATATTCAGAGGCCACAGACAATAATTGCGGCCAACTTAAGCCCCTTCTCGGCCATAAACGAAACCCATATCAGCACATCGGGCTGGACAATAATCTTTGGGGCGCATTATGCCTTTCCCTGGGACAATCTTGGCAAATTATCAACTGGACAAGATAAACCGACGTCAGGTGCGAAATGCTTACATCTGCATTAAGATGCACATTTACATTTTGCCCGCCCAGGAGTTTGGCAGGAGCATCAGGAGCAAACGCAGCCGGAGGCTAATGGGTTCGCTTACACCGCCCGCCACTCAGAGTCCTCTTCCCTGGGGCGACATTTGCACAATTTGCATGCACCGAGATTAAATTGGGTCACTAAGAAGCTGTTTTTATGGTAAGTTCGAAGCCAACCTGTTCTGAGCTTAATAGCTTGGATTGGATAGAAATATTTAATTTCCATTTCAAGAAAGCTCAATAAACTTTACAAAAATAAGTAATAAGTAAGAGAAGCTTTCTTATAGGAAGAGTTGCTTTAGAAAGGGTTCTTTAAAAATGAAGTCATCTAACAGCTAGGATCCACAATATTATATTATTTGCAACTTTTGTAAAAGATATTTTTACAATTTGCAATAATAATTTCAGTGTTTTTCTCTAGGCATCTTATAGCCATCGATTGGCCTGCCAACACTCGCAGGCAGGAAAATAGAGATATCGGGGGAGCAGAGGGATCTGTGGATCCTGGCAAGGCTGTGTCATGCAATATTCACATGAATGAATTACCTTTAATTGATGCAGCATATCCAGAACAGATACGAACTCAAAGGAGTCCCTTGGCCAGGTGGAGAGAACTCCTACGTGTATGCAAAACAAGAGAACACACAACATAAATTGGCATTAAATATTGAGGGCTATTACCTAACTGAAAAGCCAGACAAACTGACCGTGCTAACTGGGACATGAAAGGGATTTCCGCCGCCCATTTCCCCTGGCCACACATCGAATTGTTTGTTCACAGTTTGTTCTGCAATTCATTAGTTGTACAAAATATTTCAATAACAAATTGCCGAATGAAATTTGCATGGACACGTGAAGATGGGATTGGGATAGAGGGGTGCCGTTGACACCCACTCTATAGGAATCTTGAAAAAGGGAAGCTTACAGAAGATTTCAAGGTAATGGTGATTCATATATAATATTTAGAATCTTTAAATTATAAAAACTAAATAATCACAAAACTTTTAACGGTTATGAAAGGCAAAAGAGGAAATAATTTAATATATTTGTATAAGCTACGCTTCGATTTTTTTTAAATTTTAATAAATATAAATATACATATAATAAATATAATTTAATTCAGAACTATTTTTACGACCGCTCCTGTTCGGGCCAACATTATTCCCTGCATTTGCGAAGTGTATGCACTCATAATTAAGTTGTATTTGCTGTGTAAAAACCATTGCCCAATGACAATATTGGAATAATATTGAATTGCACATACCTGCACCTGAACAAACCGACTTTTCCGGTTGAAAATCATATTGGCTTGCCAGCAGAAAACAAATGGAAGTCGAAACACAAGAAAAAAGGGGACAGGAAAAGGAAAACTTTTACTGCCGAGGAACAAGAAAAGCCACTTAACCGCGAAAACCGTAAATACACTGCGTTTGCAAAAACTTCATAAATTTTCCCAGTCGAAACCAAGATTCCTTATTTACTAATTAAAAAAATAATAACTGCGAGGATTGAGTATTGATAATTTAAGATTTGATTTCAGTAATAAAATGGTTGGCTTTAATCCAAGTTTCGAATACCTGGGTAATAAAAGTGGTGAAGCACGTTTAATCGATTATTGCAGCAAGTGCATTTAATGTGAGATTTAATGAGCAAAAGAGTGCATGGATTGCGCTTCGATTCACAAGAATATTAAATCAAATTAAGTTTATTACAAGTTATATGTTCAAATACATAAAACTACTTTATGCTTACATTTTAGCTTAATTTCGAAAAACCAATCTTTGAATAGAAATAAAGATCTTTAATAAAATGAAATTTTAGAATACTATTTCTTTTCCCTCTTGCAATAAAAATGAAGGTACATTAAATTTGAAATTTAAAGACCATTCGATTATATTGGATTTTCGATTTCCGGCAGCTGGCATTCAAATAGAAGAACGCCAAGAGTCGAATTAATGAAATTCCATTGAAAATTCCCCTGTTTATATCTGGGCAAGTGCATTGAACGTTCGTGGCCATAAAGAATTGATTTTACTCGCCAGTGTTTCGCCGCCATCCTTGGCTCCCCACAATTCGACAGCTGCGACTTCCAGGACGAAATCGAAAACGACACGGATAAGGAGGCGATGGAGGAGGTGGTGGTGGACCAACCTATGGCATGTTGACCATTGGACTATTGGACGCAGACGCGGATGCGGATGCGGACATGGCCTGTCCATTGCTCTCGGCCACTTATCAGCGCTGCCTGCAATTGTTTTCTTGTAAAAGTCAATTTTTGAAGTGCGCCAGCGGAAATCGGAAACGGCAGCCGAGAAACAGAGACTTGCTGTTGACCTCGTTCCTCTCGCTCCCCGAATCCCAGACTCCTTGTCCTTTTCGCAGTGGGATGTGGAATGTGGGCGTGGGATGCAGGACTACGCCCAGCTGGCCAGCAACTGGTTGATAAGTGGTAGCGGACACTGGGAAAAAATACTTAACAAATATCTCAGAACTATAAGCAAAATAAATATACTTAACTTAGCTTATTTTGTCATTAATACAAATAAAAAAATTCACAAGGTATTAAAAAAAAGTTTTTTATTATGTGAAAAAATATTAGACTTTTATTTGTATTACAAATGTTATAATAAAAACAATAATAATGAAAAATGTAATTATTTTTAGTGTCAGGCCTTGAAATTTTAGTTTTGAAGCCGAGCTTACGATAAGTGTATTATAATATATGATATTCTCAAGTCTCACTGAAAGGGGTGCCAGGACTTTCTCCTTGTGTCCCTTCGCCGGCGTCCCTTCTCCATGCTAAGCAGCTATTGATAAATGAGCCGCATTTAAGCATGGTCAGCAGCTGGCTGGAGAACATCAGGGGTCCCGGGGTCCCGGAGTCCGACGTTAAATGAAATTCAAAGTCAATCCGTTCAAGCGGAAGTAAATTATGTTTTCTTTGCCCGCTCGCCAACGAATTCTGGGCTCCGGAGGGGCGGGAAAGTGCAGGGTGCAAAGTGCATGAAACTGAAACGAATTGCAATCGAAAACGGAAACGGGGTCAATCGATATTGTCCATTTGGTGGCCGCCAGTTGGTAATGGCTGCCAAAGGTTAAATGCGAATAGAACTCGCCCATACAGAGCCGTTTGTTCCATTTGTTTGTTTTGCAACATGGTTCCAGCATTTTTCGAGTCATTTTCACAGCTGAGCAAACACTGGAGAGCAAGCTGTTTGAATATGCGGTTCTCCATTAACAATTGTCCAGGCGTGCGATGGCCAAATGTCACATTGCGGAAAACCATGATTAATATCATGTTCGAACTGCAATTATGTGCAGTTTAAATGAGTTTAGTAGAGCTAAAAATAATGGCAAAAAACTAATTTGAGCACAATAAATTGTTAATTAATTTTCATCAACGTCATCAAGCGAGAGAAATGCGAAATCTTGACAATAAATTTAATTTTTATCAATTTAATAACATTTTATTTTTGAAATTTTCGGTTCATCAGCCCAAAATACATAATAGTTAATTGTGCAAGATGAAAAAATTAAGGAAAACAAAAATCCTGGCCTTTTTTACTTAAAAAAATTTAATAATTATTAAATATTACCTGTAAACTATACATAATAAGATACATTTTAAACTTTAAGTCAAAGCTTCAAAACTTTGCACTTAATGGGAGGAAATCCCTTGGAATAAAGCCGCCGGCAGTGGGAAATCAGCGGAAATCGCAATTTGAGTAATTCCCATACATATTTGCCAGCAGCCGAACGGAAGTCGCAACAAATTAAACCCTAAGGTTAATGCCGCCCAACAAAAGGCGAGGGCAACAAAGGCCCCATCAAAATGCTGAAGATAAATTCTGTTTATAAATGCTGGGCGAAAGAGACGGGTGCTGTGCTCTAGAGAGAGACAGGGGTAGAAGGCAGCCCCCTCAGAGGAGCGATGAACAGTAAGCGGAAGTGACGCCCTCTGCATACTTTATGGGGTGCCACCCCTCTCTTTCACTCGGCATACGCCCCTCTCCTTCGCACACCCCTAATGCCGTCCTGCTCCTGCATGCGTGTGCCCGTAATTTCGATTTAGATGCAAAGTGCCAAACGAATCGTGTTAGCTGAGATGTCAGCGGATAATAATCCTTTTCTCTTAACGCCTCCACGAGTTATAAAATGTGTCACCGAATTCGGGGGCTACATACTCGATAAAGTATATTTAAATAATGGAAATGATAATAAAATCGAAGAGCAAGGGATATTCTTGAGACAAAGGAGCAGAGTCGGGATTTTGTTGCGTAATGCGAATATGGAAATCAGCATCGTTAATAAAAATATGTCAAGCCGGAAAACATGTTATAGATTAATTCAAAAAACAATCTGCAAACCTTCTGTGGGTGAATATAAGCCCTTGATTAAATAACGAGGAGTAAAAAGCAATTTAATTGCACTTCCCTGCCCTATCGGACTGACTTCCTTTGTTGCATGTCCTGTTCGTCCTCTGGTGCCCCGCGTCCTGGATTTTTCACCCCCTTCCTCACGCCCGCTGTGCTCCATGCAAAACTGTGTCAAATTTAACGCCTTCGGTAATGAATTTGTAACAACATTTTATTGTTGTGCTTTTGCAACATGGAGACATTGCAGCAGCTGCATCCCCACCCCATTTTCCCCCGAGCTTTCACCCTTCGCCTTTTTCGCCACTTTCCCCCCTTTGTTTGGCCGTGTTTTTGTTATGCCACAATAAGAAGAAAATAAAAACACCAAACCTTCACAGACACACACATGAAAACAAAAGCACAAAACTGTGTTAACAAGGCAACAAAGGGGGAGAAAAGGAAAGCACAAGAAAATAAAAGAATAAGGAGCAGGCTGAAGGAGCAGAGAACGCAGAGAATAAGGACATTGGCAAGGAGCTGGTAATGGAATGCCCCGAATGGGTTGAGATGTCTCCTGGCGCACAATGCGTTTTGCATTTTAGCAACAATTTGACACAAATTAAAATGTGCAAAAAATAAGGCGAGCAGGATATTGGGGACCTGGAGGTGGAAGGACAAGTGGGAGCCATAGATCCCCAGCCACAACACGCACATCCTGGCACGCGTGTCCTGGCACATGTCTGGCATATTTCAGCCTATGCCCTCGCGTTCCGACACCGCCCTGTACACTGAAAGAAAGAAAGCCAAAGCGCCATAGGTGAATTGATAAAACGTATTACTTGATTTTAGATTGTGACATAGAAAAGTAACATATTTGCTTCTCTTCAATAAAATCCTCCATTTTATTTATATGTTTAGTTTTCAAAGGAAGTGATACTTTGGTTGAAATTAAGACCATGTGGATATACAGATCCTGCCTCCCCTTACCTTAACGTGCTCTCATTTATATATATTGTTTTATAATGTATGGTATATTTTGAGTGGAGTTTTATTAAAAAACGCAGAATTTTTATCATAAATAAAAAGGATTATAAACATTCTGGCATCCCTAGATTTTTTAAGTGCACCACTTCCTTGCTTTCTGCTCACATGTGTCAAATATTTGTCGTTAGTGCGAGCGCCGAGCCGTGTATCCAATGCTTCCGTCCGTCTTCATTGCCGGCCTTCTATTCTGCTATTTTCCAACCTGCTGCTGCCGTTCACCTGAACGAGTCCCCAGGTGTTGTTGGATCAGAAGCCGGCTAGAAGTCGGGCCATCTCGCCTCGCGGCTGCCTCTTCATTTGACTCTGTTAGTTGCAATGAAGTGGAAATATGTCAACAGGCAGCGGAAGTTGGCTCTGGCTATAAAAACGGGGAAAAGCGTGGCGAGAACAACAGCGAAAATGTTTGCAAATTTTTCTTCTACTTTTTTTGCCACCGTCGAGCAGCACCTCACATATCAGGTAATGTTGTTAGTGAGCTCCCAGGGTCCGGGGGATGGAACTGATGCCTCCGACTTTGCCGCCGCTCAAGGCGAGATAAAACTAGTTGACACACTTTACGGCGGATCGAGGGTAGGCGGGGTTATTCCGATTACGGCAACGAATCTGTCTGGCATTTTATTTGGATAAGCGAGGAGGAAGTGCAAAACTGCAACAGCCTCGGGTCATAATTATTTATTCATTTGTGCTTTTTCATTTGCGAACCTAAATGGGATGTTACCCAAGGGGTGTTGGCCTATATTTTTAAATTTAAGTCTGGCTAGGACTGCATTGATTAACATACGAGTATTTTTAAAGATTATTAAAAACTAATTCAGAAATGATTCACTTTTTATACTGGAGTACCTAAAAATATGCTACAGAATGCAGACTTCAGCATACTTTTGGGTGCCATTTTAAATGATTAGATACGTCTAAATGAATTTCTATTGGAATTATTCTTTGTTTTTATAACCGATAGTCTTGTTTAATTTAAGGGTAAGCAGCCCTTCTCTATTTCATTATACGATTTTCCACCATTTCTTGATGGTTTTGTCCCCTTCTAGTTTTTCCCTTTGATATACTTATGGTCGTCGCATTTCGTTTGGAGATTCACGATAATGAGAGCACGTCGAGGACGCGGGGATTTTAGCAGCTAGGGCAATTGCATTGCCTGGCTCGTTTCCTGATTGTCCAGATCCTGCTCCGGGTTTCAGGCTGCCCTCCTCTCGCTATCCCAATCCCAATCCCAATCCCAGTCCCGATCCTTGTTACCATATCTCCGGCTGCTGCGTCTGTTGTCGTTGTCGCACTTCCGTTGCGCGCTGTTTAACTTTTTGTGTGCAGTGACATGAGCGCACATAAATCCGACCATCTAACTGGAGAACGGGGCTGAAGGGGACTCCAATCCCAGCTAGATTTGTTATGGTTCCTGTGTGCTTCTATGTCTGCCACCCCATTCCGTCCCATCCCATGGCCGGCTGACCTTCCTGCTCGGTTATACTTCTGTTGGCATTTGGAATTCGCCATTTATCTTTGGCTTTATGCCAAATAAAACTACAAAAAATAACTAAAGGCGGCCTGCTCCGAGGCTGGTCAGAAGGAAATGCTTGTTTGCTAAGGCGAGTGGAGACAAATATAGGGCGAGATATAGCAGATTCCTCATAGATCTGTGCCAGGACTTGACCTGCAATAAAGCCCGGGAGTTTATTATGGCCCATTTGAACAATTTGCCCCACGAAATAACTCACTACACTTCATTGGGTGTGACCACGCACGAAAGCCCCCTTTTCCACCAAAAGAAAATTCAAATTTCGAGACCATTGCTAACCGCAAATGGAAAACAATTAAACATTATTCAATTAGCGTGCACATTTATAAGCAAAGTAAACCAATATATAGTTCACATTTCATTACGATTTGTGCAACCCGTTTTCGGTTCTTTGGCACGTTCGCTGAAAATATATTTAATATTTAAGCAAATTAAACGAAATCAACCCCACATATTATATTACGAACATTGCAATGTTCCCAATAACCTCCAGTGAGTATATAACATTTAAAATCATTCACAACCAATTTAGTTTTAGTAGATCATTGAAAGAAGTCAAAAAAGAATATTTATGTTCTATTAAAATATTATTTTAATATTTAAGGCAAGCACTTAAATTACCATTACCTGCTGTGGTTTTCTACTTTTTGCAAATTCAATTTCATTTAAATTGAAATTATTTACAGACAGTTTCCATTAGCGAAATATAAGCGTGCCTAACCCACTGACACCCAAATGGGGCTAATGAATTACACATGTAATGGGCGGATTTGGCACAGTTTTTGGGTTAAAGGCAATAAAATATATAGGCGCATATGGAGAGTTATATGTGCTTTTAACCATGCCGGCATATGCCAAATGCTATGACAATGTTTTTTGGCTAATTAGTGGCCAGTGGTTGATACCATACAAGCGAGTGCGTTTTACAGTTTACAAGCAAAAAGATTGCTAACGGAAAATGGGGCGAAATCGATTTGAACCAGGCACGGAGAGGCCATTAACATTTGCACTGGCCGAAAAGAAGGCCATAACCATAATTATTAATGGGCTTGTATCGGGGGGGCGAGTGTATGGCCCTATATGGGCCATTTGTCTGATGCCACTGTCAACTGCCTTGGCCCCCGATTCTGAGGCTGAAAACTGAGAAACTGCGAAATGCCCTCTAAGCCCGGCTCTAAAGTCGCCATCTCCGCGCCGTTCTTGTTGGCTAACAAATGGTTAGCAATGCGCACAATTGCTGGCAATTCATCTTGGCCGCCATCTAGCAATTGTTCGCTCAATCGGCGACAAAAACGCAGCCCAGGGTGCGGAGGGCGAAGGAAAACTCAAGCCCGAGAATCGCATTTATCGATTGAGCTTCATCAGCCGCGCAAATACACAGTTGAAGGTCCCCAGACACTGGGAGAAAATTAAAACTAAATTATATATGAAAGAAAATAAAAAAAGTTTAGGGATCTAAGAAGCTTATGATGTATAAACTTCTTTAGAAGAATAATAAATACTTTTAAAATGTTTAATTTTATATCATCTTGAATGCCATCACTTAGAAAAAATAAAAATTAAAAAAAAAACTAAAAATGCTACACAACATACATTTAGAAAATGGTATACAAGATGTGAACTTCAGTTTTTTAATATATGAGATCAATAGACATAAATTAAGGGCTTTACATAAAACAATTTTGATTTAATTGTAATTTTTTCGAGTGCATAGCCATCGCTGCTTTCTTCCCTTCAGTGAAATTCTCAGCTCGCCGCAGTCGCGCAGCCATTGAGTTATGGCAAACATGCGGCATAAATTATGGCTCCAAGAGGGGCAGGGGGACGCCACTGGTGGCAGGAGGGGATTGGGTACGTCAGGTTGAAGGTTGGCTGCTGGGCACAGAGGGTTTGGGCCAGGAAGCGGAGCATTGACATGCCAAGTGCGAGCTCAGCGAGCTCATGACATGACAGTTGCTCATCGTCAGCGGGATATCTCTCCGTATATATATGCATTTAGATGGGAATCGGGGGATGGCTGCCCCCAATGATGATGTTTGTTTGTCGGCTGATGAAGATGATAACTGTCAGTGGCTGTCAGTTGAGCACTTGACGGTGCAGGGACCAAAAACTAATTCACCGCAACGCGCACAAATTAGTTGCAGGAAATGTGAAGGCAGCCGCCCAATTAGGGTCGAACTTAGAAATTATTTTGGCTCCCGAGCGACGGACTCAGGGTCATTTCGCGGGCTCCCTCTAATCAATGATTGATTCGCAGCCCTTAAAGACCCGCCCCTGGGCATTGGCAGAACAAAACTCAAGTGCCCAATAAAGCCGTGTGTGCCACATGGCGTATGATTATTGCGTATACGCAACGGGGTCGCTTTAACATTATGTATTATGCATAACGCGGGGCATTCATAATCATTTGTGCGGTGCGGTTACCCTTATCATGCCCAGCATTCATCCCTTCTCCGCCTTCTATCCCTATTAAAATCTGCGCTTTGGCTGCTCATAAATGTTTAACGCACCTGCAACGGCCCAGGGCCCAAAAACAAAAAAATCTGACGGGCCAGCTGGTGGTCTGTATTAAGCATGCACTTAGAAAACGATTTCTAAGCCTTTATTAGTACAAAAATTTCTTAAAACTTTTATTTCATCCCTCAAAAGTAGAATATAATAACATGTTTATAAAGTAAACAAACTTCACTATAATGTTTGCAAACCTTTATGACTTTGTATAAATTTTCTATTAAGCCCCCAAAATTGGATCTTATTTTTACACGTGCTTACCACCAATAAGTGGTGTATTTGAGGTAACATGTGGCATACATAACAATGATCCCTTTTTTCCAGACAGCTTTTCATGCCTCTTATTTTTGGCCAATGTGAGAAAGTGGCGCAAATTTGGTGCGGAGCTGCGAGTTTCTCAGGTACGAGGTCGTATTAGCCGACAATCAATGAACAGGGTCCCTGGAGAAAGGCCAAGGGTTCACCCCTTTGCCCTCATATGATTATTATAGTGCCATGCATTGGGAACATAAATCACATGCTCACAGTTGAGACACGTCGCTAGCTGTGTCGTCACCCATCCATCCATCCCTTCATCCAGCCAAACAGCCATTCATTCATCCATTCCTTCATTCATTCGTTCGTTATTTATTCATAGCAAATGCTGTTACCAGCCCCCCTTGGCTACATACGCCCCGGCGCCCTTGCTGTCTGGCTGCATGAAATGTACAAAATGTTTGGGCTTAAATAAATACAGAAAACCTCAGTGCGAAAACCGAACCGAAAAGCCCCGGCCGCAGTAACAATGCGTCGCTTGTCGCTATTGTTGCCAATGCTCTGCAGCTCCTACCGAATCCACAGTGGAGGGTTCTCCTCTCGAAACATATGCACTAAGAAAAATAGACTGAACTAAAGTACATTAAAAAAAATCAAACTGGAATCTGTAAATGTTGATTCAGAAAATATATACATTTTAATACGACCCAGAAAGCTGTCTAAAAGTATGCAACAATGTAAATGCCGAAGATATATACATTTTTAAATCACTTATAAAGCTGATGAAAGCGTACTGCGTACTTTTAGCCACTTTTAAGAGTAATCTTGAAAATCTAATGTTTTAATACATATTTTAAATTAAAAAAACATCTCTTTTGGTATGTGATTTTTTTTCAGTGCTGCATCCTTCCATCCTCATCTTGTTGTTCTAGGTACGTGTGTGTTTAGCGTAGCGTAAAATAAATCATTTTGCTGCGGTAAACACACACACAGAGTCGGTAAGAGTGTAAAGCTGAAGATTCTCGGGTGCATAGAGATAGAGATGTTACGATAGCTGGTACAAATTGCCGGCAGCCAGATGATGACTCCTCTGTAAGCCCAAAAAAATTAGTTGAATGAATAAAAATGAGTCATTTGTTTTGGGGCGGAATTCGTGGCAATTTAAGCAGTTAAAATCGCTGGAAAACTTCCGTGGGCATGGGTTTTTTTTTTTTGGGGTGCGTACGGATATGTGTGATAAGCCGGCTTAGCTGCTCTCAAAATCTGGCTAATAAACGTGGCTGACAACGCACAAGATTGTGGGAAAAATTAACTGGGGATAAGAGCAACACGAGTTCCAAGAATGCTGCCGAGTAAGTTGAGCTTAAACATGGCAGCTCAAAGTATAAGGGAAGTAGTTGAAGGTGCTGCTAATATATGCTAAAAGTAAGGGGAAAAGTTATTCAAACTTTTTAATAATTTCATGTAGGTGAGACAACAGACATTACAGGAAAATTTCCACCCGTTAAAGTACGAAAATGGCTGCAAAGTTGTAGTTATAACGCAAATATATTAATAACCTATCAAAAATATAGGCTTAGCTTTTTACGATTATCAACATTTTATTTGTCGTTTTTATAGGTCTCGATTAATGAAAATAAACGTCAAAATAGCCCCCGGCATATTGAACACACATTTATCTGAAATAATCAAGTGTAGTTTTGTTATATTTGTTCCATGGCATTATTTTACAACAAAATGAATGCCAAAGCTGCGGTTCTCTGTCAAGCGGAAAACGGAAACAAACCAAAAGCCGCACATAAATACATTCCAACTGACAAACTGCAAACAATCAAAATGTATTTAAATCAAATAGATAAAACAAAGTAATGTAAGTTAATAATCCGTTGTCAATCCCTATAAGAGTATGGAGGGAAATAAAGTCATTTATGAAAGACGGAAAGATGGGAACTGAATTTAATCAGCAGAGGAAAAAACAGCAAAAAATTGAGGCTCTTCGAAATTAAGTTTTTCATAGCCAATTTATTCATGACTTTCTCTAATTAACTTTTACGCATTTGGACCAGACTGAAAAGCGATAGAAAGTCGAAGGCTGGGGGCATGTGTACCAACTCCCACCTGGAATTGTGCGTAATTCAATTGCTCAGACCCCCGGATTCAACTGACCGGAAGCACTAAAAGCTGACTGCCTGCCTGCACAAATATAATTAAAATGCTCTAGAACTAGGGGGAATTGTATAAAAACGGAGAAATAAATAAGCGCAACACGAGAGTAAAACTTGTCATTTAATGTGCTCCGCTCCGTCAAAGGAAAAAGGATCTAAGGAGAATTGATGAGGGGACCCTCTCAGAGCCAAACTAAATTAAAGACATAAGCCGTGGGGAAGGTTCTCATTTTGACCTAAGTCCCCGGCTCGTGGGCGAAATTTAAGAGCCGTTCATTCTTTGGCTCACTTGAAACTTGTTCAAGACTTGGCTTTTCCCGAATTTTTCCGGACATTTCCCGCTGCATTTCTCCACCCTTTTCTCTGCTTTCTCCACTCGATGTTGCAGTTTGTTGTTGCCAATTTCAAATACACGAATGTTGTGTTATTTCCGTCAAAAGAGTAATTAAACGTACAAAGCAAACGACATTTCAACACATTTCAGGGGCGAAAGGGGAAGGCTACAGACAAGAGCGAGGGTTGCTAGAAAAATATTTACAAAATTAGCTAAATCCATCATTATCTTTAAAATGTAATGGTTTCCTAATGTATTTTGTGAAAATACCTATTAAAGTTTCACATGTTTTTATTCAAAAACCCATAAGTCCCTTACATAAGCAGAAAGAGATATTCAAGTACATTCTTCTTGAATTAAGAACGTTTGCTCTTAAAAATATATACGAGTAAATACGTGTTGTTTTCACACTTCTCAAAATTAGAACAAAATGATGGGAAAATAAAAGTTAAATTACGTTATAAATATTTTAAATAATGAGATATTCAAAATTCAACTTGATTTAAGAACAATGAAAATGTTTTCAACTTTAGAAATTTTTTTAAGAACATTTTTAACTCAGATGAGAACGCCATAATTTTTTCTGTGTACGGCAAAAAGAAATTACGATTTCCCCCAATTATTAAAATATTTCCAATCGCCAATCGATGAGACCAATTATATTTATATCTTCTTGAAAGACCCTCGCTCTGGCATCCAGGCGTTTGTCCATTTGGCTTCTCTCTGGCTTCTTAGGGCCGGCGGTCATTGCGGCTCAGTCCGGCTCTGTGTGGCCTTCATGCGAGCAAAAGACAGCCAAAGAGGTCCTGCAAAGAGGATGGGGCTGGGAGGGTTGAGGTCGAGGAAGAACGCAGGATGCAGGATGCAGGACAGGGAAGTCAGAAACCTGCGAGCAAAACATTGTAAATAAAATGCAGCTGGATTCCGGAACGGGGAGGTAGTCGAGTTCTGTGTCTGGCTTGCTGACCTGCGGCGCTTTTGTGTTAATTGCGGTTGCATTTAATTACAGTTCGTTGCAACTGCCCAGCTTTTCTCGGCTGCATTGCATTTTCCCCATTCCCATCCCCATTTCCATTTCCCACTTTTCCCGCAAATTTTCCTCAAACCAAGCCAAGTCCTGTGCCGCTAAGCTTTTAATTAAAATTAAAAATATTTGGTCTACTTTGGCAGCTTGACTTTGGCAAGTGTTTGGATATGCAGGCCAAAAACCAACATTGTTTATTGAGAGTGTGTGTGCCTATCGCCCAATCACTTTAAATGCCAATTGCACATCATCAAAGGTAAATTAATGCCAAGTTTATTGAGCAAGCTGAAATTCGAAGTTTATTTGTAGACCTCAACAATGTCCACAATGCTCACATAGGTGCCCACAACCCCGCCGAAAACTCCAAAGCACAAAAGCAGCAGATTGATGATCAATTTTATGCGGAATGGTCCGTAGCCCTCGGTGTACTGGACACAGATCTGCAGCAATGCGGGAAAGATTAGGCCCAGGATCGACAAGCAAAAGGATCCAACCAGGGACAGAAAGACCGATAGATCCGGAATAGCCACAGCACAGGCAACTGAAAATATAATAGAAATCTTTAGTGTGTTGAAGTCACTCACAAATGTGTCTAAAAGTAGGCAACAAAAAAACGCTGTATTTGGGAAGAAACCTTCCTACTTGCATGAGACAAATATACTGTTGCATACTTTTAGACCCCTCTTCGTAAAATATTATATCACTTACAAGTGAGCAGCACAATAATAGCCCTAAAGACCAGCTCATATAGTGTTTGTCTGGATTCCTTGAAGTGCTTGACTAAGTATTTATCCCACACAATATGGGCAGTTACATAGCCCTGCAGGGCATATGATATCCAGGTAGTGATGGCAAAGAATACCTTTACCACCTGAGCGGGTCTGAAAGAAATATAGAAAGTTAATAAAAACCTAATTGGGCAACGGTGAAATATTATCGAGAACCTCACATTTCAGACTGTGGAATATTAAGTGTAATACTGCCTAAAGCCTCATCACCATATTTCCAGTAGCCAAAGAATCCAAGGAGTACGTATAAGCCCAGAACTATGGACATACCACCATTCAGAATTCCACAGGGGCGCACGAAGGCCCTTGGTGTGTCCATATTTTCTTCAATTGCTAAAATCTTATTAAAAAAAAATTATGCAGATTTTAATTTTGAAGAATTAAATCATTTATGATACCTACCACACCCACAGCTTCCAGTGCAAAAAGTACTGTGCCAAAGAATGTAGGCAACTTTGCAACGGGCACAAAAGGCTCTCGTTCACTTAAAGGAGGTAACTCGTCAAATATGTAGTACAAAATAATGCCAAAGCCTGGAAAAATTAGGAATATAAATTTAAAACTTTTATAGCACAAAATAAATATATTTATTTAGAACAACTTACCCACTAGCAGCAGAATATTTGCTGCACTGGAAAAAGGCGCTAGCAATTTTAAATTCTTTATGCTGTAGATCAGCAGGAGCGGCACTATAATTATGCACATATGTATTCGGACGTCCCACACCACAAGGTATTCATCCACCAACTGCTTTATGCTCTCAGCAATGAAAACCACATAGACACAGCAGATGCCAAAGTGATAGAAGGCCAGGAAGCCATCCACAAAGGGTCTGTAAAGGAAAAATGATACATTTTAATTTGCATATTTTTACAACCAGAGAGAAAAGTTCTGGATCGCCAATAAACACGCTCAGATCATAATAACTTCTCTAAACAATGATAAGCACAGATATGGTATAGCTTTCCCACCCCAACGCAATGGGTATGAACCTTAATAATAAACCTCTTGAAATATAATTGATAAGGTCTACTCTATCAAAACACAATTTAAATCGATACAAAAATTCTTCTTTCTCCTTGAGTCTTTCATACAATGAATAACAACAACAACATATAGAGACATTATTACATGGTATACTACTCGTAATTCAAAATCTACTGATTACAACCAAGATAAGACAAGTTAGTCATTAAAAATCACTTTTAAAGATAGTTCAGGCGGCGTGCAGATTGGAATTAGGGAATTTTGAGATTGTAGCTAGTAGAACCACTGTTTTTCGAAAATACTTGACTTACACGGAAATGGGGGCCAGGCAACGCAGCCAGGGTGGACCTTGTTTGAGGCCCAGATTCATGGCCTGCGAAAAGCTGACATACGGAACTCGTTGTCGTTTGCACAAGATGTACATGCATTTGATCTGCAAGAGTAAAGATAAATATTTGACTGAGGCAACGTTATTATTAGTCAGCTAAAACCCACCAAAATATGCAGGCAGTACAGGGCCAACGACCCGATGATCAGTGTGAGAATGGTGCCATTTACATATCCCGCATGGGCAAAGGCACTGGGCATGGCCAGAACCCCGGTGCCGACAGAGGCCTTCAGGAAGTGGGCAAACGTCTGCCAGTTTCTGGGGAACATAAAAAAACCAAGATAAGTATTCCATAGATCCTACCCAGTGGAAAATCTTTGCTTACGTCGTGGGATTCTTTACATTGCGGTGCTGATGAGGATCATAATCATCGTTGCTGCCATTCGCTGGTTTTGTTGGGGTCGTTAATTCCAATGTTGTTGGGTAAACAGTCACAGTTTTTATAT
Organism: Drosophila biarmipes; assembly: GCF_025231255.1. Lineage (NCBI taxonomy): Eukaryota > Metazoa > Arthropoda > Insecta > Diptera > Drosophilidae > Drosophila > Drosophila biarmipes. The sequence goes on along the minus strand of NC_066613.1, from coordinate 23,940,575 downwards.
CGTCACTGCAATGAAGGCAATTAAGAACTGTTATTGAGGTGAATTGATTGTTTGATAAATGGTATGGTTGCTACAACAATAAACCCCAAGAAGGTTGCTCCGAAACATTGGTTATATGTTTTATAAAAACAAAATGACTTAAAGAAATGAAATTTCCTAGCCGGATTTTGGCTCGGACAAATGTTTTGTCATTTAATGTGTTTGTTCATCAGTTAGCTTATTTTTTTACAACCCCAAATCCAGAACAGCACGAAGACGACTCACTTCATTGCGATAAAGTAGCGAACGAGTATTTGATAAAGCTACTAGAGCTCTCGGGTGTATAAATCTTTTATCACACGCAATTAAGCAGCCGAGAGACAAGATCTTTATTTTTGCGATGGCGAACTCCTGGCCCAACCAGATATCTTGGGGATCGACCGAATGCCTGGCCCAGCGGACGGATACTAAATTCCGGATCCAGGTCGAAGCCGCTCAACACCTCTCGTTCGTAAACCGTGCTGATAATCTAAAAAAGATAATTGTAAGGTAATCAGCAGTATCAACTTTTTTAGCGGGGAACAGGGAAAACGGAACGCAGCCTAACAAAATGTATGCCAAAATCTTGCGTGCAATTTTTATTGCAAACAAAGACAAAGTAAGAAAACAGAATTAAGCCGAATAAAGGCCCTAACCAGTTTGGCGATCGTTTTTGAACCTCCCGGGAGTTCAACAATCAATAATTATCAAACTCTTTACCTAATATATTAAAGCTTAGACTGGACCAAAACCGACAGTTTTCGGTTAGCCAATATTCCCACAAAATGCTTCAAGCTTTTCTGGTTTTCCATTTTACTTTACATCTTGCACTGTGGGTCGATTGGGTTATTTTCGGGCCAAAAGCTTTAAAGCTTTAACCTTAGGACATCATAGAATTAATAATTAATAGTTAATAATTAATAAACATATTGTATTGTGTTTTACATTGTATTGTATTTATTTTACAAACTTCTATTTCTGTTTTGATATCCAACAAAGTAACCTTTGTAAATTACTTTTTTCTTTATAAAAAAGACAAAAATCATTAACAGATACTCATATTATAGTACATATAAAGCAATATAATATTTATAAAATACACAAATGTCAAGAATTCTACTTCGACCTTTAATCCAACCCGTAATTCTTCGCCGGATGTGCGATAAACCGAAGCTGAGTAGCAAACCCTCAAACACTCCGCATCCGCCTAAGGATCCTCCAGATGATTACCAACCGACCAGTGTGAACCATGACGCACTGGATGTGCCCGAGTTCGTGAGTCCCTCTTCCTTCCGTCAGTTCAGTGGTCCCGATGAAAAGTTGGGACCAGGAGCTGGAAAGACCATGGCCTACAAGAATGGCCAATACTTTGGCTACCACCGGTTCTCGTTTATGGAACTGCTGAGCACGGCTACGGAGTTACGGGACGAACGTCGTTTGGATGGCGGTCTCCAGGCATCTATAGAAGCAGATGAAGAATCTGTGTGTCAAGAGTCCCAACTGGAGACCATGAAGGAACTGGAAGGAGAGTGTGATAAAATTCTCGCAAGCCAAGCCAAGCAAATTGAGGAGGAGAAATCCAAGCCCAAGGAGAAGAATCTGCAGGATATGAGCGAGGAGGAGCTAAAAGAATGGTGCAAGAAAAAAGAAAAGGACATCAAGAAAAAAGAACAGCTGAAGAAAGAGGGCGGCGAACCTCCAAAGAAAATCAAGGATATGAGCAAGGAAGAGCTCAAAGCTTGGTGCCAGAAGAAAGAAGCCGACATAAAAGCAAAAGAGAAGAAGAGACTGGCCGAAGAAAAGGCTAAGTGTGAGGCAGAAGAAAGGAAGAAGAGTAATGAGGCCAAAAAGAAGTACGAAGAGGAAGAGAAAAGGAAAAAGGCAGCGGAGACTAAAAAGAAAAGCGAGGAAGTAGAGAAAAAGAAGAACGAGGAAGCTAATAGAAAGTGCGAGGAGGAGAAGATCAAAAAGGAAGCAGAGGCTAAAAGAAAGTGTGAGGAAGAAGAACTGAAGAAAAAGTGTGAGGAAGAAGAAAAGAAGAAAAAGTGTGAGGAAGAAGAAAAGAAGAAAAAGTGTGAGGAAGAAGAAAAGAAGAAAAAGTGTGAGGAAGAAGAAAATAAGAAAAAGTGCGAGGAAGAAGAAAAGAAGGAAAAGTGTAAGGAAGAAGAAAAGAAGAAAAAGTGTGAGGAAGAAGAAAAGAAGAAAAAGTGTGAAGGGGAAAAAGAAGAAAAATGCGTATCTGGGGATAATAAGGCTAAAACAGATGAAGAGAAGTCGGTTTTAAAAGTCTTTTCCGATTTTAAGCAGAAGTGCATGGACGCTTTGGAGAAAAAGGAATGCGAGGACAAAAAAAAGAAAGAAGCAGATGAAAAGGCGAAATGTGATACGGATAAAAACAATGAGAATGATAAATAAATAGGTATATAAAATATGTTTAAATATATACAACTCACTAGTTTTTAAAAATTATGGTAAAGAATTCATAGCTTAATGTACATTTTTTAAATTTCTGAATAAAGGTTTTTCAATACTGTCTTACACAAAACATTTAAAAATCAACTCATACGATCGCTTTATTTAGAAAATTTTCAGTAGCCTTTCAGTATTTTTGATATGAAAAACTTTAGCAAAGCTTTTTTAACTGGTATATACTGGGGCTCTGCCAGCGGCCACACTTTCCGAACCGCTCTCCCAGCGAAGTAGAATCAGTTGCTCGGTGTGCGTGTGTGGAAAAAGTTCGGGTCCACAGAGAGAAACGAGAGGTTCCGAGTCGCAAAGACGTATTTTGAGTGGCTATGCAAATTTAATTGCGGTGCTCCCAAGTCATCGAAAAGCCAACAGGTCGCCCTCGACTAAAATAAACGCACACAGTCGGCAAATGAAACGGGTACAACAAAGGCAGCTGGAAAACCGCTCAACCGGTTTCAGAATTTCCATCACCGCACAGTTTTCTTGCCTATAATACACCCAAGTTGCAGTGGATCAAAATATTTACACGCACATATCTATGGATTCGCTAGATATATGTCGATAGTGTGAGATTTTGTTTGCGGTTCGCGGAAAAAAATAGTTTTGGCCAAGGAAATTACACAAAAAAAAAACAAAGCCAGACGCAGACATAACTGTGAAAATAAACCAAGCAGACAGCCATGGGTTATTCCATTAAGGTAAGTGCCAAAATCGGCCAAAAACAAAAGCGCAGATAGGTGAGAGCCCACGGGGCGTATGTGTGCTGCGATCTGTAAACCAGTTTTCGGACTTTTACCCATCTTGGCAGGCAGGCAAACATACCTGTGTCATGAAAAGAGCCGGGATGAGGGAGATTTTTCAGTTCTTTTCGGGCTCGCAATTAAGGCGCCATAAAACGGCGGGCCAACCAGAAATAAAACCCAATCTCAGTTAATTACAATGCAGCACTAAGCCAACTGTGACTCCACCAAGCCGGAATGGGGCACGGACTAGGCAAATTCATAAACAAAAATATAGTGTAGATTATCTAGGCACATTGATTGGCTGGCCTTGTGTTCTGCTGTTCACAATGCTTACCTGTCATTACAGTCTTTTGTGGGGTGGCTAAAGGCCTGCGTACCCAAAAATCGTTGACAACTTGGTCAATAGGGGACGTCACCAAAAATGGGTCCTCAACTGCAGACAGTTACCTAAATGTACACTGTACAAAAGCTAGAGTCAAATTGCTTGGGTCACACTTTTGGGGTTTTATCAGGTGCTACAAGGTTTATAAAAAACTGTTAGATTATAAACTTTATGAACGATTTGCCACCATGCAGGATCAAATAACGATTTGCTTATCGTAGTTGCTGTTCATAAAGATACTTACAAAGAAACAGAACCCTTCACAAAGCACTTATTAAATATTATTTTTCCTGTTCATTTGTCCAAGTAACCCTCAACTGACCCAATGGGCGAGTAGGTATATATTGGTTTATTTAATCAGTCTGAAACAAACAGATATTCATAACTCAGGTGGGAGGAGCCACTTATCAGGCTACCTTGTGCACTCCAAACTCATCAAAAGCTTTCTATCTATACTTCAATTTTGTTTTCCCCAGCGTAGTCATGAAATGCTACTTTGTTTACCTGTGTTTTACGTAATTTTGGTAGTACACTTTCCAGATATTCCTGTAAGGCAGATATCTATCTAATTTCAAGAATCAAATTTGCATTTAAATATAAGGTAATTAAACCTCATCAATTTAATGGGAGGAGCTGAGTATATATGTACATTTTATAACGCTTTTATAACTGGTTTTATAAATGGTGTAAAATAATTGAAATATTTGTTTGTTTCAAATTTGTATCTTAATAGGTAGTTAGGAATTTACAATTTTTAATCTTACACAGGAGAATTGCTCAGACTATACCCGTATTTAATTGCCTTTGTAATCTGGGGAATACAATGCTGCCCACCTTAAATTAGATTAAATGCCTTCGCCAATTCCTACAAAGTAGAGTCGGTGCTCTCCAATAACTCAATTTATTCGAGCGCTTACAGGGAGATCATCAAGTCAGCCCCATCAGTTTGTATTATATTTATTCTGGTCAAATCGCATTTGTCACGCAAACCGGTCAGTGCTTATGCAACTCAGAAGTTATTAAAGCCACACAGGCAAAAACAAAAGTCTGTATATTCAGTGAAAAATTCTGTAATTGCACATGCAATTCACAATTTTCTGCTGTCCATAAGCCTTAATTGTGCACTAATAGACGTTGCGGCTGTCGGAGATAAGTAGCCCCCAGGTTGCCCTCCCCTGTTCCCATACCAACGATAAGGTGGGGCGGCGTCTGTCGATCAGCCCGACTTCCAGCCGAGAGTGATAACTAATACTTGTGGCTCTGCGGCTCCGCTGGCTTTCGTGGATTCGGGAGGGCCTAGAGTTAGTACCGAAGAAACCATGCTGGTGGTAAGAAGTCGGGTGCACAGTGCAGATAATCTCGGGTTCCGCAGGTGATTCATTACCCATACGCCCCGGTGTCCGATCTCCGATCCTATCAGAAAGGCTGTACGAGATTCTATTTTCGGGATAGACCAAAACATTTCCACTAGTGATTTGTTTTTTTTTCCGAAAACCGATGATAACAATTCATAAACAAAAGTGGGGGAGCTCTCTTCAGAATTTTAGTGGACATTTTTAATGGCTAAAACTTATCTTCAACACTCTTAAATAGATTTTCGTGGTTTTACCATCTTTAAATCTTGCTTATAGTTCCAGAATAGTTAATCAGCCTTCCTCTATTGGGCTGCATAAATCTGACTTGCAAATTTCACCAGGCTCACGCCCGTAAATTACCTCAAAAATCGCGATCACGCCACCGTAGAATGTCGCCCGCCTCTCTTCCACTCTCTTAAAAGTTTCTCTTATCACCGCATTATCTGTTCCGATCCAATCTCCTCCAGAACTGCGAAACGGGCGAGTTGGAGTACTTCTACACAGACACCGTGCGAGTGAAGAGACCCGCCTACGATGAGGAAACCGGCGAGCCGATCCACGACCAGATCATGAAGGTCCACTTCCGAAAACACACCAACTTCCACGTGCCCAAGCACTTCCTCCGGGGGACGATGTGCGACGAGATGGACGATGTGTTGGCCAACACGGTGAGGCATGGAGCCGCCACTGCGTTCCCCCACAAGGCGCCCAAGAAGGCGACTCCGGGCTACGAGCGGGAGGACTACTGTCGAATGGATGGCGTAAGCAGCGTAAGTTTTATAAACATTCTTCTTATAGCTACCTATGTTTCATTTAATCCAAATTATTATTATAATAATAAAGTTAGAAGTAGTTAATCCTTATATTTCATTATATTTCCTTTACAGAACATCATCCTGGGCTACAACCGCAACCAGTACCTGCTGTTCCTAGTGCCCACGCTCTTCTGCTTTAACTTCGTCATCGGAGCAACCCTTGCCATCATCGAGATCTTCCTGCACATGATGTCGCACCACAAGAACAGCCTCACCATGCAGAACGGCCTGTACTTCCGGAGTCCACTCCACGTGCTCTCCTCGCAGTTCTGCGCCATTTGCCGCACAGAATGCGACAGCAAGTACAACCGCATCTTCGACATCCTCAACAAACAGATGCGCAACGCACACCGCTCGGAGGCCTTGAAGGATATGGCCAAGGCCATTGGATAAGCTGGGTGGGATTAGCATCGACATGGTCCACGTATATTTTAACAACAGAAATGTTTTCGTCACACGATCAACAAAGAAAATAAATGCACTCGTTTATCACTCAAGTTGAGGTATTACAGCTTCTCCGGGCAACCCCGGCGGTATGCCTTATCAAACCGGAATCTGTCCCATGGGCTTGAGATTGGGGGACACCGTAAACTTGGCTCCAGTGCTGGCAATGATGTCGTCTACGGTGTAACCCTCGGCCACCTCGATCAGCGTCAGGCCCACGCCCTTTTCCACTTCGAAAACGGCCTTCTCGGAGATGATCAGATCAATCACGCCCTTGCCGGTGAGTGGCAGCGAGCAGGTCTCCAGGATCTTGGGGGAACCATCGCGGGCGTTGTGCTCCATGGTGATGATCACCTTGGTGCCAGGCGCAGCCACCAAATCCATCGCTCCACCCATGCCCTTGACAAGCTTACCCTGAAATAAGTGTCTGTTTAAGTAAAAGGGTTTAGATGGGCCTAGGCTATACTAACAGGAATCATCCAGTTGGCCAGATCACCGGTAGCTGACACCTCCATGGCGCCCAGAATGGTTATATCCACGTGGCCACCTCGGATCATGGCGAAGCTGTCATCGGAGCCAAAGTAGGAGGCTCCGGGAACCACAGTAACGCTCTCCTTTCCGGCATTAATCAATTCCGGATCCACCTGATCCTTGGTGGGGAAGGGTCCCAGTCCCAGGATTCCATTCTCCGATTGTAGCATCACGCTCATGCCCTGGGGAATGTAGTTGGAGGAGAGGACGGGAATGCCAATACCCAGATTGGCGTACATCCCATCCTGGAACTCCAACGCCACTCGACGGGCAATTCGCTCACGCAGAGCCTGGGCGGGACTGGGGGGCGGTGTGGGTTTGCTGGGATCCTTAGGCTCCGTGATCCTCAGGCGCTCCACTCGCTTGTTGTAGTTGGTGCCCTTGAAGATGCGGTTGATATAGATGCCGGGCACATGGATCTCGTCGGGGGAGAGCGCTCCGACGGGCACTATTTCCTCCACCTCAGCGACGGTAACCTTGGCAGCCCTGCACATGGGTGCATTGAAGTTCCTGGCCGCCTTGTTGAACACCAGATTTCCCAAGGCATCCGCCTTCTGGGCCTTGACGAGAGCAAAGTCCGCAAAGATGGATTCCTCCAGCACATAGTTTCTTCCGTTAAACTCCTTAACGGGCTTCTTTTCGCTGGAAATCTCCACTTTGCCATCTTTGGAGTACTTGATGGGTGCGCCGCCTTCCTGGACAAGGGTGGCATAACCAGTGGGCGTGTAAAAGGCGGGAATGCCGGCTCCTCCGGCACGGATCTTCTCCGCTAGAGTTCCTTGGGGCGTCAGTTCCACGGCCAGTTCTCCTTCCAGATATTGACGCACCAGCTCCGTGTTTTCGCCCACATATGAGCCAATTACCTTGGCCACCTGCTTTTGCTTGATCAGAACGCCCAGACCGGTGTCGTCCACACCTGGAAAGGATAAGAATATTGGTTATTTAATTTACAAAAATATTTGCAGAGATAAGATCAATCCTATTTTTTGACTTTAAAGGTCTTTTATATGGTCATACCTCCATTATTGGAAACCCCCGTGATATTCTTGACTCCCCTCTGCTTCAGGGCGTTGATCATCTTCTCCGGAATACCACAGATGCCGAACCCTCCGAACAGGATCTTGGCGCCATCCTCAACATCGGCTACTGCATCTATGGCCGACTCGTAGATCTTTCCATTCCGCTGTTTTCCCGACGTGGAGTAGCACGCTATGGCCTGAAAAGTATCAGATTATTAGCATAAAATGTGGTTCCTCCATGATGTGTATAGGTGAGCGTTCGTGAGGGGCTTGTTTGTGCAAAATCGTTACGTAAGTTCGCCTATTTTTAATTCGAATGGACTGTTCCAGGGGGGTAATGTTTATCAGTCGGGTGATCATTAAGTGGATTGCTCGCGTGGTTGTGCCTCCATCAAAATAATGCTTATCTCAATTGGCAACAAAACACTAAATCAAAACAATGCATATAAGTGGGGTCTCCATATTTACCCACCAAACTACTCAATTTCTGGAACTCTTTTATTTAGCACCTGTTGTTTTGTTTTTGCTGGAAAACCTGTTTGTCGCCTTTTTGATCACATGATTAATTAAGTATTTACTCTTGCCAGAGATAGCTGAGATAAATAAGTCAGGTAATCTATTTATGGAAACTCTGTTCCAGCAGAATCCATGATATATGGTTGATTTGGGTATTTTTACCTTGATAGAGGCCGAGTATCGGGCGCCCAGACTGCTATTTCCCACAAGTCTGCAAAGCATTTTTAACTTAACTTTATTTAAAATTATAAAAACGGATTAAAACTAAGCAAACTGCTCGCGAAATCAACAGAAACCAGAATGAAAACAGCTGGAGAGCGCCACAGGTGTCTGCGAGCTAGTTCATTGGAACCAGTTCGATAACTTAAATTTGAAAATAGTTCACCTGAAACAGCTGTGTAAAAATGTAAACAAAATGAATTTATTTTTTGTTTTAATTAAAAATGTATGATTTAATACACAAATTTCAAGTAAAAAACTAAATACACAGATCGATTGGTTAAATATGATCTACTCACCAAATTTTATATTAAAATCGACTTCTAATGTTATCGATAAATAGTGTGGCCCAAGCTTAAAACGCTTTTTGCCATCAGCTGACTGCACAAACAACAACTATTCTGTTTATTTCGCAGCAAACAATAGGAGCGCACACACACACAGCTAGCGCATCAACAAAAACAAATCGCTAAAATTATTAAAATAATAGTAAACAAAAGTAGTACGCGGCCAGGCCCGGACAGAATGTCGCCCTGAAACCCGCTGTTGCTGCCGCACGGAAATTGCCATTTTCCTCGGTGAGTGGCTACGGTTGATAAATTATACACTTCACCCTGGTAAACCCCAAATACTAGATGCGGTCTAGCGATGAATAATGAAATTCGGTGCTGCGCAGTTGATAAATAGAAGTTGCCGCGGTTCAAGTGCTGAGCGTTCTATATGTAAGGTGCGGCAATCGCCGATAAGCTGGCAGGGAAGATGGTCTCCTCCTCCTGGTTTCCATAGTTTCGAGCTTATCTCGCGTCCACTGGCCGTTACAGACACGCTCCACCGCCAGCTGTTTACGCGGCTGGAGCTCCCCGGAGCCACCACCGAGCCCACGGAGCCCACACTATCGTCTTACCGGCTTGGCAACCCGAAAGCTACGCAGCCAGATGCAATGCCACCGATGCGATCCGAAGCGATCCGCTATAAATAGCAATCTTAATAGTTTTCCCGCAACAACAAGCAAAGTTTCCACTCCACTCTGCACCGAATTATCAACACCACCGGCCTCTGGGCAAATAAGCAATCATCTCGGCCTCCTCCTCCCACTCCCACTCCCACTGCCACTCCACCTACCCATCCTCCTGATCACCCCACGTAATCGCACGCACAAAAGAGGTGCAGTGGGGCCTCCATAAGCCGAACTGTAGAACCAAGTTTAAGGCTTGCATTTCGTTATCTATGTTCGGGTCTTGCAAGCCAAAGAATCTAAAATGTGTACAGGTTATTAACCTGATTATTTAATGTTCTAACTTATAAACTGGAATTGTATTATATCTGGAAAAATTGATATCTAAACTTCTTGTTGAATTTTAATGAATCTTATTGAGATTTGAATGAAATCCTTCAAAATGTTGATTCAACAGTGATTCATTATTATTTTATATCATTATCACCAAGTCTTAATTAAAAATTTAGTGAAAATTTCTAAAAATTGTATAAAAATTGATATGCTAAAGTTTATCTGTGTAATTATATCTTAAGTTAACTAATCTTAACAGCATATAGCATAAATCACAAATCAATATTTACATTAATCTCCACCACTTGACACCCTTGTAAGAAAGATTACGTTTTCAAGTGCAGAAGTACGACTGTATTTACTGACTTTGCTTTGTAATTACAGCTGGCGTTCTCCTTCGATCGCCGCGTTCAGTTTGGTCTCATCGCTCTAAGCGTCCACTACGCTACGTTACCCGATGCCCAAGAAGTTGCTGGCCAGCCGGAGCAGACTCTTCGACGTGCCCGTTGGCGTGTGACTGTGATTATCTGTGATTCTCCATGGCCGGGATGGAGGTGAAGGTGGAGGAGAAGGAGGAGGAGCAGCAACTGCTGCTGGATACCCTGATCGGACTGTGGAGCCAATATCTCCAGGCCTCGGAGCTCGAAGATGCGAGTGTCAAGGTTTGTGCAGTTCTTCTTCGCCCATTGATATTGCCAGGTCTTATCGTTGTTTTCCTTTCTTATTTTTTAACATTCACAGGACCACTGGCTGTGGCTGTTGCTCTATAACTTTCAGTTTCTGGACGATAAGACCTTGGAGAACGCCTGGTTTAATAGGTAATTTTTTTAGAAAAATCTAAAAACAAAGAAAGATACCCATATAAATGTATAAAACATTTTAATATTTGATTTTCTAGTTTATTAATTTTATATTTATTTTAATATTTTTTAGCCACTTCAACCTGATGCCCGAAGAGCTCTGCTCCTATTTGTTGGAGCAGGTCTATCAGATCATCAGCGAGGCGAAGAGATCTCAAATCAGCAGTCCGGAGGAGCAACCGGAGCAGCAGGACAAGTGCATCAAGCAGCTGCGCAAGCAGCATAATCTAGCCCAGGTTTGTTTCAAGTATTCCATACCCACTTTTTCAATCTTGTATACTATGCTTCCTCTCACAGCTAATACTCAGCACACCCAGTGATTGCAACAAGATTCTTGCCCTGCGGACCTTTCTCACCGATGAGTTGGGCCACCACCTGTTGGCCTTTCTGTTGCGCGTGGATATCAAGGCAAGTTTAAGAACACACCTTTAAATAAATAAGGGTGGTTCGATTTATTTGTATTTTTATACCCAACCAAATTTATTTATTTAAATTTAATCAATTTCCCTCGTCCGCCCACAGCATATTGCCTCCCAGAAGAGCCTGTGCCAGCTGTGCATCAACCTGTTCCCCAACTGCAAGTGGAGCCCGTCCAACGAGCCCCTGGTTGCCCTGACCAGCATTTCGCAGTTCATCGGCAGTTTCTACCTCAATTCGCAGAGCAAAAAGCTGCGACGCCAGCAGCCGCAAAAAAGTCAATTACCCCATCACATATCCAATGCCATCGAATCGAATTTCGAGAACTTTCAAAGGACAACGAGGAGCAGCGATGAACTGGCCCTGTTGCTCATCCAGTTACTCACCAGGTGTGTGGATGCCGAGCAGGAGTCCCAGTTGAGTGTGACGGTTCACAACTTTGCCCTGGGACACTTGTGCGCCACCTTGGAGCACGATGCATCCGGTGACAACGATGAGATCATTAAGTTTGAGCTCCTGCAGCTAATAGCCCGCTGTGTGAACAACTTTTACATACTGGAGCAACAGCAACCGAATGTTCATGATTTCAACAGCAACTTCGGGCAGCTGCTCTACGCCCTGACCGCCAATCGAAGGAGCCCGCTGCTGGCCCATGGAGTACTATACATAATGTTCGGAACGCTCCACAATCTCGTGGACAATGGCGTAAGGGAGCTGAATCAGATCGACGTGAGGAACTTTGATGCCTGCTTTGAGGTTCTCCAGGAGGCAGCCAAGTCAACGAACTTCTCCACCGCCATATTCCTGCATATATACAAGATGTTGCTCCGGCTGACGGATAATCTGTCCCGGCAGGAGCAGCATCTGCAAAGTCTCATGGAGAGCAGTGCTTCCACCGCTTTGCCCAAGCAACAGCAGCAACATCCACGACACAAGAGACAGCGCAGCAGTCAGCTTCATTGCTCGGGAGCCAGTTCGCTGAGCTGTTACTTCCAGGGAAAACTCTATCATCTGCTGCCCAGCTTGGAGGCGGAACTCCAGGAGCACAGTGTAAGGAGTCTCCTCCGAACAGGAAGCTGTTGCTGCCACTACAATGCCAGGAACTACGCCACCTGCCTGAAACTGGCCACTCAACTATCCAGCAGTTATCAAAAGTGTGCCTACAAGTTTCTGCACTACAGTGTGCTGCACACAATCTTCGTGAAACGGAACCCCCAGGGCTGCCCAGGATGCGAGGATAAGCTAAAGTCGGCTGTTTTTCACACGGACCTGCTGAACATATACAAGGAGAACTACAAAGCCCTGTTGAACACCCCTGCCATGTTGCTATTTCTAAAGCACTTGAAGCATATCGCCTACTTGCTGTCCTACGACTTGGCCGCTGGCATCCTGGCGGAGGTGGCCCTGCCCATTTTTCGGCAGTACAAAGAACTGATCGAAAGCAGCGGTAGTGTGAGAAGGAATAGCAAAGTGACTCCTCTCCAACTGCCCAGCAGATTGGAGAACTACAGAGCTCTGCACGAGTGTCTGAGCATCTTTGTGATGTACCTGAGCGACATTCGGCTGGTTAAAGCTTTCTACAACGAGGAGAACATCCGCTACATGCAGGACCTACTAACCATTCCCGAACTCCAGCGGGGAGTATGCGATCTGATCAAGGTGGGCATCGATAACATAGCGTTTCTGGGCGAGAACAGCCAGGAGCAGATCACGTTGAGCAGGAGACTCATCCAATTGCAGCTGAATAGCAGTGACCGGGCATCTCAGCTCTTCCAGGCTCTGCTGCACAAGTGTGCCAAGAACTCGCGCAGCAAATTCTGGCTAGATGAGATCGCCAGTCCCGTAAAGCTCGAGGGTCACAAGCCAGCGGATATACTCTACATAACCGCCCTGCAATGGACCCTCAACTTTGAGCTGCTTAAGACAAGTCAGATGTTTTATAACGAATTTGCCAAAATCTACTCGATACCCGTGGAAATGCTGGACAACGAGGACGACGATGAGGTGGAGACACCAACGAGCGAGCAGCTGCCGGAGGAGAAGAAGCTGCGGCATGGGGATAAAAACATCGTTGACATTTTGAAGCTCAACTACAATGCGCTGGGCTGCTTCCTCATGCTGCCGAAAGCCACAACGGGGGCAACCACATCTTCCACCGCAACCACGCCCACCGCCGGCATTTGCGGCTCAAGTTCATTGGAAACCCTGGTCTCGCAGCTGCCTCTCGGTGGTGGCTCCACCTCAGTCTCGGTCACAACGGCAGCCAGTTCGGACTACGCGGACTCTCCTCTGGATTACGCCTCGGTGATCGATAGCTACGATAGTTACATGGCCACGCCCTCGTTCCTGCAGCAGCTCCGATCCTGCGAACCGGATGAGAGCATAGTGCTCTTCGACATCCGTGGCAGTCAGCCCAGCAAGGATTGTCCCAACAACGGCTCGCTGATCCTCTCCAGCGAAGAGGAAGTGGCAGCAGCCAACGGCATTATCAACAAACTATTCAGCATTGTGGGATCCCTATTCGGCGGAAGTCCCGCAAGCGGCGGAGGTGCCAACACGCCGACAAGTGCCAATATTGATGCGGATTTGTTCTGCCTGTACGAACCCAACGGCGAATGCAAGAAACTCTTGCTGAAACTCTTCGAGGCGACCATGGCCATCTGCATCAAGGGTTTCCAAAACGAAGAAGGTAAGTGTCAGAGATTGTTCGCTTGAATACCTTTTGAGAAAACGAAAGAGGGTATATTAAGTGAGGGGATTCTTATATGGCAGGGATTGGAGGTTTACTATATAGCTCCTCGAAACAATACTCGCAAAAATAAATATCGGGGCCATGATTCATTTAAATATTTCTCAAATTTTATGAGTAATGTTTATTTAATCATATATTTTTTATTAAGTTGCCAATAAAACGTGTTTCACATATTTTTAACGTGTTAAAGTATACTTTTTTCTAAAAGCATGCTTAAAATTATAGGGCATAATATTTTGGTAACAATTTAGATGGTTTTATAACCGATTCTCGAATAGACTCTTCAAAAGAAGGGTATTGCGAACTAAAGGGCATTACTGGCCCGTCATATTCGCCCATCAGTTGCTCGGCATTCCGCTAATGCGCTGCCAATAGGCAGTAGTCAATAGACTGAGCACAACCGGCGGGCACTCAGCAGAGGGCTCTCTGGGGAAGCCCTAGAAGTGGGACAAGAACAAGGCACCCACATTCACCGCCAATCCAGCTCTAGATTCTAGACTCTGGCTAATAACGGGGCGTTGTGGTTGTGATTGCGGCTGCGGGCTAGGAGAGTTAATTATAAGCCAGCTAGGCAGACGCTTAGTCAGGCTGGAGTATAATACGCGGCATTTACAAGGCGTTCAGCCTGCTGGGATTGAATTTCTGGGTACACAAGTTACAACATCGCAGATACAGAAGCAGAAACAGATACGGATAGAAAAAACACACAGATAGGCAGCGAAACGAGATACATTCCAGACACTTTTGCTTTGGCGCTCGTCCAGCGCTGACGACTTGCTCCAGTTTACGGAAAATAGACGCGGGCTATCAGTCAGTCGCCATCATCATATCTCCCACTAATCCCCGGCTTATCTACCTTTCTTCACAGTGGAGAAGATGCAGAAGCACCTGCGCAAGCTGCGAGCCATTATTCTGAACCATGCCACGGACAATTGGTCGGATCATGGGGAGCAGCATGCCCGGGACAATGCGGTGATCCAGACCCTGCAGACCTTGCTCAAGATAGCCGAGCTGTCGAGCACCCACCAGGAGCCGGCGGGCGTGGTCAGCAGTCCATCGGCGGACTCCCAGCAGCCCAGACCACGTGCCCGATCTTTCAACAGCGGCAGCGTGGAGCTGCCCAGACTGCAGCCTGTCAAGCTGCCGGCCAAAAACTCCCTGGCCACGCCGCCCACGCCCAGGAGGAGGCCCAATTCCAGTGAGGTGATTGCGGGAGTCGATGCGGATTACTTCTCCACCCGCGCCTCCTTGAGCTGTGCCGCCGACAGCGAACTGGAGCTCAGCGAGAACGAGCACGAGTTTTACCTCACCGCCGACGAGGGCTACGAGGCGGATGGCGAAATCGCCGACCTCAGCGAGTCCGAGTGTGAGCTCAACGGCGGCGTCATGGCAGCCAACGAGTCTTGGACTCCTTTTCAGCCCTCCTCCCGTTACCGAACCCACATCATGCACCAGGGTCTCAGCCAGCTGGTGGTGCAAATGCTGGCGGAACTATCCCTCCTCTGCATCAAGCAGCCAAATGGATGGACCGAGAGTCTCACCCAGTTGGCCAATCGGCTGTTTGTCATCAGGGACTATCTTGGTGGACCTCTGTGCCTGCTCAAGGGATTCGCGCCGATATTGAGCTGCAGCGATCCGAGATTGAGAGGTGAGTATAGGAATACGAATAGGGATTCCTTAAAATAAAGTGTTTTTAGTCTTAAATTTAAGAAGAATATTAATCGAAACCGAATTATGATCTCTTCCAGAGCTGCAACAATCGATCCTGGAGTTGGTTACCCACCTGAACACTCCAGAGGTCCTCCAGTGCTACTACTCTATCCTGGCCTCCAGACAGCCTCCCGTGGATCTGCTGATGCGCCACATGCACCACATCTCCTCCGGCTCCCTGCGCAAGGCTCAGCCCTGCATGGAGTTGGACTTTCCCATCACCACGGATGGCAAGATTGTGATCACCTCGGAGCCGCTGGTCAGCGAGCAGATCGAAAGGGTGCGACTGCACCACCAACAGTGCCAGTCGAGTACGCTTTTCACGCGGGCAGCCTGCATTTTTCCAGTGACCCAGACACGGCTCTGGCAGCCAGACGGCTTGACCTTGTCCCTCTGGTTGGAGCTTAGGGGTCAGCAGATGCACCGCAGTTCCATGCAGTTCAACGACGATGAGACGCGCTATTCTGGAGAGGATCTGACCGTGAGTTGACTAGCTTATTCCTATAATACAGTAAGAACTCATCTAAAATTTCCTCTAGAAACTCCACCTGCTTTCCTTGGGAACCAACCAAGCCATGGTTAGTATTTACATCAGCCACAACATGCAGCTGATCTTCGAGTTGGTCAAACCACATGAGCAACTAGCTCCGGTGCGAGTGGAGGAGCATATGGAGGCCAGTGCGGATACGGCTTCGGTGATTTCGGCCAACACACAAGCGGCCAATGGAGGAACCATTCGACAGGCCCTCAAGCAGACCAAGTTGGCGCTGCTCAACAGCTTCGGGCAGATGCACTTGCTGAACGGACATCAATCCTCGCCAGACTCGCCGGGTGGTTACTTTGAGGGCTCCGCCGTGCAGCTACAGCATTTGCGTTTACCACGGCACAAGTGGATGCACTTGGTATTCGGTCTGCAGCAGCAAGCAGATGCCGTGGAGATCAGCATATTCCTGGATGGTCTGGAGCAACACACCATGCGCTTGCCGTTCCACAATCTCCGCCAGCTCACGCGAGTGCACAGCTTTCAGTGTCTTGCTCTGGGCGAGGGACAACCGACCAGAAGTCCCGGCGGCAGCAACTCCTCCTCGCGATCCACTCTGGATGGCTCTGCTCCCCGATATGCCCTGTCAAATGTAATCCTCTTCAAGCGTCGGCTAGTGGATCCCCTGCTGATGATGAATCTCACGGCCATGGGACCAGACTTCACCGAGTTCACCCAGTGCCAGGTGGCCAACTGGAAGCCGAACTATGGGTTTGTCAGCCTGGGCAAGCTGGCCTCCTCGAATTTCGGGAACCATTTGGACTGCATGCGTCAGTTAAGGCAGTCCAGAGTCCTGGTGTACACGGCGCAGCAGCCGGATATTGTGATGAGCTACGATGCTAGCCAGGAACTGGACATGGCCTGCTATGGACAGCCGCATGGACACATGCTCTACGGCGAACTGCAGCAGCACCAGCCCCAGACGCTCCAGTCGGCCACTTCCCTCAGCGGAGGACTCTCCACGCTGCTGTATCTCTTTGCCAGAGTGGGTATAGACTGAATCCCCTCAAGGACCCTTTAACAATCTCCTCCCTTTACAGATTGTCGAGCTCACTGGCAATGCGAGCACCCAGGCTTTGGCTCTGGATATGCTGCTCCAGGTAGCCCATTCGGATGCTCAGCTATACACAGAGTTCCAGCGCCAGGACTACCTGGCTCTAATAGGCTACGTGATCAAGTCGGAGAAGTGCTGCAAGGATGTCCAGCTACTGCGGAGCATTGTGAACAATGCCTGTTCCCAGGCGCTGATCAGCCGGAAAGGGGATTCATTGAATGTGAATGACAATACGATGGCCACCTTGGTTTATCCCCGTCTGCTGCTGGCCGTGCTGCAGCGATACTCCGACTGGCATCGCTCCGGGGCCACCCACTCCGATGTCCTGGACATGCTTTTTCGATGCATTTTGGCCCTCACCCGGGACAAGCACCCGCAAAGGGATTTCAACATGGAACAGCTGCAGAAATCCGGCTTGCTGGGAGCCCTCCTCAATCTGTGCAAGGTCTATGTGATAGAGTCACCCAGCCCGGTACAGATTTCACCCTATGCCGCCGAATGCTTCGTCCAAATTCTGGCGGTCTTTGCCGGATCGCCTCCTGACTCCTCCATGCTGGATGAGATCATGAAGCTGCTCCTGCTTCTTCACAAGCCAAGTGAGTGTTATGTGACCCACGATCGCACGCACTTCTACTTCCTACTGACGGCTCAGCAACCGGCCAAGGAGCGATCCTTGGTGGCAGCCAATCTGAGCAGGGTGACCACTTCCCTGCGAAGGCAACTGCATTCTCAGCCGCAGGAACTGGATCCAGAGAGGGCGGAGAGAATCAAGAAATTGCGACGCCTTCATGCCAGCACATCGAGTTACAGGAAAGCCGTGAACGACTTTGAGGAGCAACTAGAACAGATGGCGGACTGCTCCAATCTCAACAAGACTGCCTTGAGACTACTCAGCCCTGTGGAGGCCACTCGGTGGCGTTTAAAGTTCAAGCGACGGCATCCCACGAGTTCCAACAGTCCCAAGAGGAGCAGTCCCCTGAAGATCGCGCGAAGACGCATCCATCCGCACCTGCATCTGGGTAAGATCTGGCAGCCATCGGGTCACAGTACTCCCAGTTCGGGTCAGTCGTCGCTGCCTAATAGGAAGACGGACTTTTACGATCAGCCTGGGATCATCCGTCTGCAGCAACGCCTTCTCATCCTCCTGAAGGACTTCCTGTGCCTGCTGCCTGACTCCTCGGTGGATGTGGTCACACGTCACTATGTGAAACTCGAACTGCTCCTGGTTCTGGCCAATCAGCGCAGCTGCGCCGTACGCCAGTCCATCATCCAGTTGCTGGATGTGCTTACCAAGCGCCTGGCCAGTGGTGAACTGAACGCTGCCACCAAGCTAATGTATCCCCTGCACCTGGCCAATCAGTTGACCATTCACGCATGTGATACAGGCATGTTTGAGGCCTGCTTGGCCTGGACTAGCGGAATGCATGGCAGCCTGACGGATGTCCTGAGTGGTGATGCTCCTCTAAGGATTCGTCAGCGCTTTGGACTTCAATCCCTTCTGGCTATCGCAGAGGGAACGGAACCTCAAAGGGTATTTAAAGCCCTTCTTCGTCTATATCTCCAGGTGAGTTAAGAGTACCCAGATTAAGTTACCTTATGATCCTTCTATAACCTCCTTTTTTCAGAATCCCGATGATCAGTCATGTCTGATTGAGGCAGGACTGCTGCAGTGCTCGGTAAAGGCGCTCTACAAGATCTACTCCCTACGCCTGGGTCAATCCAATGCGGATGAGTCCATTGTGGAACTGCTGACGAATCTTGGAGAGCGGGCTCTGCGGTCTCTGGGACAGATAAATGTGGGTATCTAAGGCATAAGCCACTCCTATCTAAACACTTCTCTTCCTCCAGCTCGTTTGGGACATACTCAACCTTCTGGCTTTCTACCAGGACAAGCAACCGCAGCTCATCATGCGCAGCTTTCGCACCGCCCAGGCTCAACTCCAGCTGGAGTGGCTCACGAAGTTCTTTGAGCCCAACAGTTTCCGGATTGCCATTACAAATGATTCCCCACTGAGTAACACGGAGTTGCGCACCCGAGTGGAGCTGCTCATCGATCGCTGCACCCAGTTCTTCACCGTGGGTGTGGGCCAGACCACCGGACCCAACTATGTGGCCAGTTCCCAGGAGCTGGCTCTCTTCCAGCTGCTCGTTTCCTATGGGATCTCGAGCAATCAGCGATGCAACAACTTCATCGCCTGGGGACTACAACCATCGCGTCCTCGGGATCTGCGCTCCTACATTGTGGATGCCTTGTGGCGATCCCAACAGGATGAATTCCAGCGGGCCATCATCTGCGACGGCAAGATGATCAAGGCGCTACTCTGGCTTTCTTTGCTGGAGGACATGGCGGAGCCCATTGAAAATCTGCAGAGACTTTGTGACGCTTTGGGCATCAAGGAGAATGACTCCACCTGGAATCTGGTCCATGAGCTGGACCGCCTCGATCAGAATCGCAATAATATGGCGGCCAAGCAGAAGACACTTCTGGAGAAGACTGTCTACAGATTTGAGCCACTGGTTCAGCACTGCATAGAGTCGTCCATGGTGACCACGAGGAAAGTGGCGGAACTTCAGGTTTGTTGGGAACTGGGGAAACATAGAATACTGATAATGCCCTATTTGATCCCTCAAGAATGCTGAGCGCAAGGCCCTGATGTGTCACATGAAAGTCTACGACGATACCTATACCTACACCAAATGGCTGGAGATCATACGTCGCATGACGCACGAGGGTGCTCCCTGGCACTCTGCTGAGAGAGCTGAATGGTAAGGGAATAGAACGATTCTTTGAAAGACATTAGCTAACCACCCATTCCCTAGCTCCTGGGAACTGGACGACACCGAGGGACCCTCCCGAGTTCACACTCGTCTGCGTCGCTGCCACCTGGACATCGATAGACGCTTCTTTATGAACGAGTACCGGCCGGGTCAGGGCCAACGCGAGGATCTGGAGCCTTATGTGCGTCCTCTGGACTATCTTATAGCCAGCTACGATCAACAGTTGAATATATCGCTCAACTCCCAAATCCTGTACAACTTTGCGGCAAAATTCCTGCCCGTGGACGGAGAGATCGAGGGCGAGATCATTATCACCGATCTGAAGCTCTACTTCCTGGCCACCTACCGGTGCCGGTACTTCAACGTCAACTGTGATATCGCCAACATAACGGAGATCTGGCTGAAGCGCTACCAGCACCAGGAGACGGCCTTCGAGATCCTGCTGGACACCAACAAGTCGTTGTTCTTCTCGCTCCAGAACGCCGACGACTGGAAGATTATGCGCGAGGTATTCTGTGATAAAATCGTGGCCACGCCAGACCAGGCCAAGGTGCTGGCCATCACCCAGCAGTGGCGCGAGGGTCTCCTCACCAACTGGGAGTACCTGATGACCCTCAACCAAATCGCCGGGCGCACGTACAACGATCTCATGCAGTACCCAGTGTTTCCCTGGGTGCTGGCCAACTACAGCTCGGAGATTTTGGATCTCCGGGAAGCGCATAACTTTAGGCGACTGGGACGGCCCATTGCCGTGCAGCTGGAGGAAAACGAGAAGCACTACATCAGCAACTACACGGTAAGAGGAGAACTCAACCCTAATCCCTTCCAAACTGACTTGAATGTTTGTGTCCTTGCAGTACATTGACAGTACCAACACCACCATGGGCTCCCTGATCCTGAAACCCTATCACTACAGCTCTCATTACTCAAACTCTGGCACCGTACTCCATTTCCTGGTGAGGGTTCCACCGTTCACCAGCTATTTCCTCCGCTACCAGGACAACGATTTCGATCTGCCGGATCGCACGTTCCACGCTCTGAACACCACTTGGTTGCTGGCCAGTCGGGATAGTCCCACGGATGTGAAGGAGCTCATTCCGGAGTTCTTCTGCCTGCCAGAGATGTTCGAGAACTTTGAGCGCTTCAAGTTCGGATGTCGACAGAACGGCGAAAGGGTGGAGGACGTCTCTCTGCCGCCCTGGTGTCAGCGGGACTCGCGGCTCTTTGTGCTCATCCACCGACAGGCCTTGGAGTCGGAACTGGTGCGGAATCAGATCCACAACTGGATAGACCTGATCTACGGGTATAAGCAGAGCGGGGAGAGCGCCGTGGAGGCCGTCAATGTGTTCCATCCAGCGGTGGGTGATAATGCCGATACCTGTGAAGAAATTAGATATTTATCAAGTTTTTTTACAGACCTATGCCGTATTCCTGGATTCAGAGATCAGTGATCCCATCGAACGAGAAGCGGTCAAGACAATGGTGAAGACATACGGGCAGATGCCCAGGCAGCTCTTCAGGTCACCACATCCGGCTACCAAGGCGCTGGACTACTCGCTGGTGGACAAACCCATAGTGTCCACCGTGAGGGGCCTGCGCTGGGGCGTCTATGTGGGATCGCCTCAGCTGAAGGCTCCGTCCTGGGCGAACATCCACAAGATACCCGGCACCGAGCACCTGGTGAGTTTCAGCAACACCAACGTGGTGTACGCCCTGCCGGCGAGGGCTAGTGTGATGCAGGGAGCCGAGCCGGACACGTACAACGTGATCTCCTGGGGCTACGACGACCGCATTGTGAGGATCCAACCACTCAACAAGCCACAGGCCAAGCCAAAGAACCTGCTGCACAATGGAACATTCGACGACATCACCGCCTGCGGCTGCGATGTCAACTCGAATCAGCTTTGGTTTGGCCACAAGTCCGGCAGGGTTAGTGTATACAAGTGCACGGGAGGAATGGACTCCCAGCAGCGGGCCTCGGCCAAGAGCAGGCAGAGCTATGCCCGAGGCTTCAGCTTGTCCTACAACTCGGCATTCCGGAAGATGACCAGCAAGGGAATAATAGGAGGAGGAGGTGGATCGGAGAGATTGGACGAGGCGGGAAATCTGCACCCAACCAACTCGGCCTCCTCGGTCAACTCCTCAAGCAACTCCTCTGGCAGCGATGCTTTTCAGCGGGACGGAGCCGATCTTAACTGGCTGGGACCCACGTTGCTGGTGCGACACACCGACGAGATCACCTGCATCACCCTTTCCGTGGAGTTTAAGATTGCGGTGACGGCGGGTCGCGATGGCATAGCCGTAATCTGGGATCTAAACGAGTGAGTAAGCATTTGAATGTGGTTAGAAAATATTAACCTAATATAATCCTATAGTTGGAGCTATGTGCGAACGATTGCCCGGCCGGCAGAGATCCATCAGTCTCCCATAACGCATGTCGCCATCAGTCCCACCCTGGGGGACATTGTCACCGTGCACACCTTGCCCCAGCCTTCAGCGGATTCCAAGCCTGCGGCAGCTGCGACTAGGCCGAATTCCCTCAACATTGCCGACGAATGCTTCGAGGTCACGGAGGAGAACCTGGACGACTTTGTCAATGTGAACGTGAATCCCAATGGCAAGTCCATTTTGCGGCTGCACTCGGTGAACGCGCGATATGTGCAGCATCTGGTGCACGAGGACCGCATCCTGGCCGTGTGCTACTCGTACATCAAGGAGGGAGTGGGCGTGAATGTGATAGCCACCGCGGTGGAGGGAGGATTCGTGCGCTTCTGGTCCAGCTGGAACCTGAGCTTCGTCAGTGAGCTAACCACGGGCACTTCGCCCATTCGGAGGTAAAGTTAGCTTCTTACTTAAAAGAAATCAAAGTACTATCTCGTTTATCCTCCAGTATTTGCTACTCCACACATCAGCATTTGGTGGTGCTAACGCGGGAGTCCCACATCCAAGTTTGGGAGTCAGAGGGCCTCTATGGAAACGCCCCCAAATTCCCGCAGATCGTCTACAAATGAGCTCAATGGGAATAGTATCGGATCTACATACTCAATAACTCAACTCAAAGCATATCAATGACAGACACATAAAAAAACCTTAAAAAGCAGCAGAATCAAAGAACAAATTTTGGTCCGGTCAGACGGTGAATGTTTCCTTCTAAAGATATCAAACTAATACATTCGCTTGCGACCGCCTCGAAATTGATGTATCAGAAAGACTATAAGATTCCTAGGCTAGGTCTCATAGAGCTGTAACATACACCTTTTGTACCAAAACTTTTAATTATTATTTAACCTTCGTATTTTGTTTTTCCCGTGCCGCATGGAAAAAAGCCCGCGCTGCCTTCAATTGTTGATATTATCAAATAAACAATCGTATTTTGCAAATAACCTTAACTATTTACTTATGCTTCCTAAGTAAGAAGAGAAAACTACAATGTACATCGTAGAGGCTACTCATTGAGGGATAGGGACTAATACTTATTGAACATGGGTATTACTAGATACAATATTACTTATCGAGAGCATCTCTTGGTGTCAGCACTTCCAGGGCGGAGGTTTACTGCCGCCACTTGCGCTTTTTGGTTTGCTTTGCTTGCTGCCCTGCTTGTTCGTCATGGCCAGGATCTCATCCAGTTTGTCGAAATCACTGGGCGACTTGCTGAGGAGCAGCTCAATGTAGGCCTGCAGCTTATCCATGGGCGAGGGCGGATCCCGCTTGCCCACCACATCCAGGTTGTTCTTCTCCGTGCTGTTGCTGCGCTGCGACTTGCTGGTCTTCGGTGTCTCTGGATACATGCGGGCATTGTTCAGCTCGGGAGATTCGCCCTCAGTGTCGCTGGCCTGCATCAGGGAGTTCTGACTGGGAGTGGTGAGTATGGCCAGTGCCTGCTGCCACTGGGCCTCCATTACTCCGTGCAGCTTCTCCGCAATGTCAGCACTGGCATTGAAAATGTCTTTCTTTAATACTGAAACACCTAGTAATTTATCATATCTTACCGCTTGGTCTTGTAACAGCTGAGCTTGAGGTCCATTTCATCGATCTTTTTGGAGGCATTCGCCAGCTGGAGGCGGTACAGTTCCACCTCTTCGTTGTGCTTCTCCTGGATGAGATTCAGCTCCTGGTTGTTCTTCTCGTTGATCATTTCCAGCTGCTTCACAGCCCGCTCGGCAATCAGTCTTTCCCGCTCTCGAGCTTCGCTCTTCAGATGCTCCTCGTTTTTGTCCAGCTGATCCTGGAACTCCTGCATCTTTTTGGCCACCACATTTTCCATTTGCTGTTGGTAGTACTGCTTGAGGGATTTCTGCTGTACATCTAGCTTTTTCTTGAGGTTCGTCTGCAATGTAATGACATTATTATATGGTTGCGTTAACTTTAAAGGCGTTTTAGAAACAACCTCAGTTTCGGTCAGATTGGCCAGCGTTTCTTGGAGGGATTTACGCTGGGTCTCCAGGGAGTCCGCTCTGGCTTTCTGCTTTTGATGGTATTCCTGCAGCATTTCCTTTTGGTGGGTAAGAGTATTTTTGTCCTTTTCCAGTTCCTCTATGCGGGCTTTCAGCTGTAAAAGTATAGGTTTAAAAAATAATCACTATTTGCTTTCTAGTTGACAACTTTACCTTCTCCTGCTGGTAGTCCACCTTGGCAAATTTATCCCGTAGCTTGTTAAGCTCGGCGTGGGATAGTTCCTCGGCTCTCTTGCTGCTGGTTAACTGCATCTCCATCTGCTCCAGTCTTTCGTCCCACTCCTTGGCATCTTGCCTGC
The DNA here is from genome assembly GCF_025231255.1 of Drosophila biarmipes. Classification (NCBI taxonomy): domain Eukaryota; kingdom Metazoa; phylum Arthropoda; class Insecta; order Diptera; family Drosophilidae; genus Drosophila; species Drosophila biarmipes. Next base: position 23,915,908 of record NC_066613.1, on the reverse strand, counting down.
GATGGTCCAGTTCCGCTTCTAGTTTATCATTCTTCTCCTGGAACTTGGTGGCCAAGTTGACCGCCTGCGATAACTCCTGCTGCAGGGCGTCAATCTTGCCCTGAGATTCGCTTCTGTCCGCCTCCAGCCTGTGGAGAGCGTCCCGCAGTTGCTGAACCTCGTAGTTGAGACTCTGGGCCGTTTGCTCCGCCTCACTGAGTGCCGCATCCTTGGAGCGATCCACCTCGATGGCTACCGAGATGCGCTGCTGGTACTCCAGCAATTGGGATTGCAGGGTGTGGACTGTTTTCTCCAGATGCTGCCGCCTGAGTTGTTCCTCTTTCAGGGAAGGACTGCAAAGGAGTCGTTTGGGAGAGTTGTTGTCGAGAACAGTTCTAGCCAGGCTGCTCTTCCCCCAGAGGTCGCTCAGACTGATGAGTTTGTTCTCATTCAGGCTATTTCGGGCACCTCTGGCAGGTTCCACTGAAGGAGCGCCGGACGAGGAGGAGGTAAGCCTCATGCTGGGCAGGGATGTGGTAGCCGGATGACCTTCTTGCGTCAGCCGCTCGTTCCGAAGATGATCATCGCTGTGGTGATGCATGTGGTGATCCTGTCGCTGTCGCCAGCGATGCGCATTGTTTTCGTCCAGGTAGTGATCGATCTCTAGGAGGATGTTATCCTCCAGGGGTCGCTGGCGCTGGGGCTCCATTGAGGAGCCACTCTTCGGCGTGGAGTGCACCATGCCATGGAGCTCCCTGTTTTGCCAGCCGGCTGCTGTGTTCCTCACCGTATTCGTGGATATGGTGGATATGTCCGAGGGAGGCTCATCCGCGTCCAGTCCGATGTTCTGGAGCCGGGCATTTATGTGGTTCAGCTCCGATTTCTTGCTGGGATGCAGGAACTGGTACGCCGCACTTGTGGGCGCCGGCGGCGGGGGCATGGCCAGTGCGTCTGCGGCCGCCGCGCCTGCGCTCATCTTGGCCTCCGCGCAGAAGTCGAAATCCGGTGGTATGAGCAGCAAGAGATCGGTGTCGTCCGTGTCGGTATCACTCATTCCTCACTCATGGCCGGAAATCCACCTTAAATTCAAACCTTAATCTTGGAAAACCCGCAAACAGATGCAAAACAAAAATTGGTTGTTGCTATAGTGATGCCACGACGCGTAAACATTGCACCAGGGCAGTGTTGCCAATTTAGCTAGTTTCCCTCCAGATCTAGTTGTTTTCAGTTGTTAAAAGCGGAATAATTGAATGGCGGTCATTTGGGATGTTTTCCAGACAAAATTCGCGCGATTTAAGCTTATTAATATTATTAATTTACGGAATGATGTTACTATTACTTATATGAGTATAATTGAGCCAAACACCGAAAGTAAATTGCTTCTTAAACCATAATTCTAAAACTCCCGCTAGAAATCTAGACTATAGCTAGATCTAGTGGGAAATGGCTAAGTTGGCCACTCTGCTTCAGTTGCTAGTTTGAAATTAACCGAAGTTATTTTAAACTGGATTTTTTAGGGAGAAAGTCTGTGTTTCATCTGGCAACACTGCCGCCAAGGACTAGTATTGTGTTGTTTTGTTTTTGTCGCGGGGGTTCTTAAAATACCAAGGACTCACCCCGGTTCCCCCTTCCACCGCACTTCCGCTTGGCGCGCTCTCCAGGATGGCAGATGTAAGCTTGGCTGTCGAAGGCCTACCGGCAATCCCCCTCAAACCCGATATAATATACCGCATTGGAAGGAAGAAAGGCCTGGAAATCAGCGTCGCCGATGAGGTAAGGCTTGATGTGCCTTCTCGAGATAAAATAAATAAACAAGGTGCTTCCCGCAGTCCATGGAACTGGCCCACGCCACCGCCTGCATCCTGCGCCGGGGAGTGGTGCGCCTGGCGGCCCTGGTGGGCAGGATGTTCGTCAACGACCAGGAGCAGACCATCGTGGATATTGGCAAGGAGGACACTTTAGCCGGCCAGGTGAAGCTGCGATTCGGGAATGTGGAGGCCAGACTGGAGATCAAGGAGGATAACTACGAGGTGGGCATTACAGGGGTCTCCTCAGTTGAGTTGTATAAACAAAACCATCTATTTTAGGCCCACGACAGCAGCGGATTCGGGGAGTGCCTGAAGAACAGGTCCATCAACTCGACACTGGACAGCTTTGACATCCCGGAGACACAGCCTCCATCCGCCAACACGACGGTAAACACCACGGCGGATAGCTTCTTTATACCCGAGACCCAAGCCATTGTCCTGGATAGGCCACGGACCAGTGGAAAAGTGTCGCTGGGCGATGACTTTATGATACCCGAGACACAGGATCTTCTGGCGAAACTTCCGCCTGTACATCCCATGAAACCTGCGCTGAATCCACAAGACCAAACCATAGGCAGCGATGGGGAGTCCTCCCAGGGCAGCATGATTCGCATGTGCACCCAGGACTACAATGAGGATGCCATCGACGACTTCGACTCCTCGCAGGTTCTCTGCGATGCTCTGCTTCCCCTGCCGCCACCACCAACAAAGCCCATGGAATCTCTTGAGAAGGAAATAAAGCGGGGTGAGTGTGTGCTCTGTAAAACTTGTGACTTTAAATATAGTACCTCCTATTATATCCCCTTTCAGATCAACTGAACACCACCGACTTAGAAATGAGTGCCTTGAATTGGTCAGCCAGCAACTCCAAGTGCTGTGCCCTGAGTAGCACCAAGGCGGATGAAGTGCTGCCCCGAGAGGATGCCTGCATTACGCCTGAGTTGACCGCTCCCTCCACAGATCGTAACATCTGCACCCCTGACCTTTTCGATTTGATCTTGGGCAGGGACGGGCGAGCCGACTCATGTAGTCCAGATCCGTTTGTTCGTCCCGCTGACAGAGGGAATACCACCACACCGCAGTTTGGCGGAGTTAAACAACTTGTTGTGGCCACCATTGAGACTCCTACTGCCACTCCCGACAAAGAGATCGCAGAGAGGAGTCCGGAGAGCAATCAGGATATGATAGTCACTCAACGATTTCCTGGATATAAATTGTTGGAAAGTGACGCCGAAGATAATGAGTTGCCGAATCAAGATTTCGTGGCCACTCAGGCGTTTAACTTGACACGCCGGCAACCAAACGAAGTTCCAGAGCCACTAAAAGATAATGAAACCAATCAAGATTTCATAGCCACTCAAGCGTTTAATCTGCGGCTACAGCCAACTAAAGATTCTCCTAAACCACCGAAAGCTAATGAGTCTTCCAACCAGGATTTCATAGAAACTCAGGTGTTCGACTTGGGTCGCCCACTGCCAACTGATTCTCCAGAGCCACCAAAAGAAAATGAGACCTCTAACCAGGACTTTATAGCCACTCAAGCCTTTCCGGCCCTGATCAACAACATCCGGTGTCAGGACTTTATAGCCACACAACCTTTCCATGTGGTAAAGCAGCATTCCACGAGTCTAAGCAACAAGGAAAACATTCTACACGACGTCGGTATTCAGGGTTCAGGTGCGTATACTGAGCAACTATCCTTTGTTGAATTGAACAAAAATACCTCTTGATGAGGAAATAAAATGTCTAATTATGAATTCGGAATATTAGGAATTCAACCAATAACTTATAGAGGTATCCCACTTAAAGATCGGTATCGTATAACCCGAGTTATGGTATCTCAAAGTATAGTTATTGGGGCTCTATTTTGAATGTCATTGGAATTACTGAAAAATCCAACATGAAAATGGGCTAAAATTTTGACCCTCGTTAAAAAGAATAAGTTTAATGTAGGTTTTTAGAGAATTCAACCACAAACTCATAGAGGTATCCCACTTAAAGATCGGTGTCGTATCACCCGAGTTATGATATCTCAAAATGTAGTTTTTGAGGTCCTTCTCTAAATGTCATTGGAATTACTGAAAAATCCAACATGAAAATGGGCTAAAATTTTGACCGTCGTTAAAAAGAATAAGTTTAATGTAGGTTTGTAGAGAATTCAACCACAAACTCATAGAGGTATCCCACTTAAAGATCGGTATCGTATCACCCGAGTTATGGTATCTCAAAATGTAGTTTTTGAGGTCCTTCTCTAAATGTCATTGGAATTACTGAAAAATCCAACATGAAAATGGGCTAAAATTTTGACCGTCGTTAAAACGAATTATTTGAATGTAGATTATTAGAGAATTCAACTACAAACACATAGAGGTATCCCACTTAAAGATCGGTATCGTATCACCCGAGTTATGGTATCTCAAAATGTAGTTTTTGAGGTCCTTCTCTAAATGTCATTGGAATTACTGAAAAATCCAACATGAAAATGGGCTAAAATTTTGACCGTCGTTAAAACGAATTATTTGAATGTAGATTATTAGAGAATTCAACTACAAACACATAGAGGTATCCCACTTAAAGATCGGTATCGTATCACCCGAGTTATGGTATCTCAAAATGTAGTTTTTGAGGTCCTTCTCTAAATGTCATTGGAATTACTGAAAAATCCAACATGCAAATGGGCTAAAATTTTGACCGTCGTTAAAAAGAATAAGTTTAATGTAGGTTTTTAGAGAATTCAACCACAAACTCATAGAGGTATCCCACGTCGAAATCGGGATTCAGAAAGTCAAGTTATGTAACCTCAAATGGCTGTTTTTGGCGCCTCGTTTAAACAATAAATAAATGGGGAATTGAACGACAAACTCATAAAGGCAGAAAATTGGCAACATTTTAATCAGAAGTTTTTCAGGTTCAAAAGCCAGCGAAGAGCCTTGTGATGAGATAGATGCTGTGCTCAATGAGATGGTTTCAGGGACGGTAGTAACGTCGCCCATAAACCCCAACGAAGAGGCGATAAAGTTCTTCAAGCCATGCGTGATCAAGGATAAGAATCACTACCAAAAGGTAATTTAAAGCCTATGCTCCGAGACGAATTTTCTTAAAGAAGTGTATACATTGCAGATTTGCCAGATCGAAGGGGTTTTCAGTGACCTGAGCAACAAAAGTCGATGGCGCACTGAAGCAACGAACATTGGCAGTCGCAAACGTGTGGCCAAATCAGTGTCTCCTCCAGCTACGCGTAGGTCACCTGCAAACCAATCATTATTCAGCGTATTTCAAGTGCATTTTCTTCACAGCGAGCCGAAAGAATCGAAGAATTTCAGAGGGATCTCAGAGACTGGAAAGTAATGTAAGAAAACGGCGAGCAAATTCAGTGGATAAGAACTCAGAACGTAAGTTTCTTGCAGAGAATTCGAGATCTCTTTATTAATATTTAAATTTTCAGCTCTTAGCAAATCCATTTGCCAAGAACACGAAATGGGATCGATTGCAGAAGAGAAATCCAAGGATGACGAAGGCGAAGCACCTTTCAAAAAGGTGGCCAGTCAATGGCAAGACCGTAGAAATCGTAAAGTCAGCACGGAGTTGGAGGACAAATCAAAGGAGGAGCCACCTGCCAAAAGGAAGCGCGGTAGAAAAGCCCAGACTGCGGAGACAAGTGAAACAGACACACTCCAGGATATTCCCAAGCCCACGACAAGGCACAGGAGCAAAACCAACGATGAAGATGCTGGCGCAGAAAAGCCAACCAAGTCCAAGAGTGCAGGAGCTAGAACCACACGCCAAACTAGCATTGAAGATGCCGAGATGTCCGTGAAGCCAGCGAGTGGGAGGAAGGTCAAGAAGACAGACTCAGCCAAGGATATTCCCAAGCCCACGATAAAAACCAGGCGTCAAACCAGTGAGGAAGATGCTGGGACAACTAGCGCAGATAAGGAAAAAAGTGTAAAGGGCACACCCAAGGATATTCCTAAGCCAACGGCCAGAAGCAGGCGCAAAGCTAGTGAAGAAAATACTGAAACGGCTAAAGCCGAAAACCCTGTCAAACCGAAAAGAGGAAGGAAACCTAAGTCAGAAGAGACCAGTAAGGCGGATGCATCCGTGGACAAACCTTTACCGAGAACCAGGCGTAAAACTGTGGTCGAAGATGTCGACCCGCCCAAGGAAGAAAAGCCAGCTGGCACATCAATTAAACGTGCTGTTGTCCGTTTATCCAGGACAACCATTGACCAGGCAGACACTTCTTCAAACTCCGGGCACAGCTCGAAGGCAACTCGTGCTGCCAATTCGCGTTCTGCCACGCCTTCCATCGAAGAGCCTTCATCCAGCTCCGCCGCTGCCAAGGCCTCTAATGTGTCGGCATCCGGCCTAGCGCCAAGAGCTACTCGGGTGGCCAAGTCGCGTTCCAACGCTCCATCCGTGGATGACCTATTAACTACCTCTGCTACCGCCAAAGAGCCTAAAAAGAAGGTTTCCCGTGAAGAACCATCCGCCAGCTCTGTCCATAGCAAAAAGACTAAAAATTTAGCCGAAGAGGAGGGCGTCAGGAACAGATCAGGGGCCAGTAAGTTGAATATTTACTTTCCCAAACAATATTATTATATTTCACTTATATTGCAGCCACTACTCGATTTAGTCAGCCGGATCCGGATCCCATTAAAGCCTTCAATAAATATGTGAGAAAGGCCAAAACGGCTGGAAAAATAAAAGTAGCCTTTACCATGTGCAATCGTCAGGCGTTGGAATCGGTCCTAAAATCCCTGAAGCGTAAGGAAATTCAGGCTGAAAAGCGATTCGACATCTAATTGGATTTCTTCAACTTTACAGACGTGGTGGAGACCACGGAGGATCCCCTAGAGTGCGACATGCTCATCATGGACAAGGGCGAGCGCACCTACAAGTTCCTGGCGGTGATTGCTGCCAACAAACCGGTTCTGTCCAGCAATTGGCTGCATTCCGTAAAGAAGACCAGAAGCCTCGACATCAAGGCAGATCATCTGTTCAGTGATGCCAAGTTCATGGAGACCTTCAAGTTCAAACCCCTGTCTGTACTGGAGCACCCTCGTCTGCTTTTCGGTTTACACTTTATGCTCGGTGAAGACATCATTCCAAAGGCCATTGAAATGAAAGGCAAGTCTAGCTGGGTACTCCTATCCCAACATATTGTGTAAATCCTGGTGATCTTCCACAGCTATCATTCAAAGTGCCGGCGGCAAGGTTCACGCGCAACCGCCCTCGCTGGCCATCAGCATGGACCTGTACGTGGTTACCACCAGCAAGGACACCAAGTCCAAACGACGCATGAGCAACCACGAAAAAGTGCACTTCATCAAAACCGAGGCCATCATGCAGGCGCTCGTCCGACACAACGTGGAACTTCTGAACGAGTTCAAGCTTAATCTGTAAACGCCCTAGTGTTGCATACTTCTTTAGTTTGTTTAGTGTTTTTTCGAATTTATATTGCTTACTTTGCTGAGCCATAATTCCAAGCAGCTCCTGATTCAGGAAGTACATCACACAAAGGAGCTATATATCACGCTTTAAATTTAAGATATTTGTATTTTGTAGTTTTTTGTTTAATGTTTTTTGGGGCCATCTAGTTGCGGCCATATTAAAATTAGTTGTTACACTCCTACGGCCAGTCAAATACATCACGCTGTCTATAGCTACTCCATCTTCTTTCGCTTGGATCCTGTGGGCTTCTCGAACTGCTGCCGCATGCCGCCGCCGCGTTCGTTGTGGAACTTGATGTTGCTCGAGGATTCGGCGTACCAGGGCGAGTCGAACTTGGTGGTGTCCTGGTCCACCAAATGCGTGTACTTTGTGCGGCCGCAGCGGCCGAAGTTCTTCACCTGCATCACCTTGGGCAGGATGGTCTTGTCGAAGTGATCCTCCAGCGTGGCCTGGGCAAAGTCGCGCTTCAGCACATCGTTCTCCTCGTCCAGGTAGAAGGCACCGCGATGGTAGTACTTCTGCAGGAACTTGTACTTGCCCTTGGTGGCCTTGTTGGTGACCATCTTGGGGTTCTGGCGCAGCTCCTGGCGTCGCTCCTCCTCGGTCATGTTGCGCATGCGGTCGATGTCTAGCTTTTCTCGCTCGGTGCTAGAAAGGGGGGCAAAGCAATTAAAAGAGGTTTTCAAAAGTAATTGATATGGACTCACTTGTCGCGCTCCTCGCGATCCCGCTTCATCCTCTTCAGCTCGCGCAGCTTCCAGGCCTCGTACTCCACCTCGTCGTTCTCGTCGTCCGTGCACACATCCTCGATGCAGGCCTCGTTGCTCTCCGGCTTGGTCTTCTCCAGGTCCTTCTTGACGCTCTCCTCGACCATCCGCAGGGTGGCTCTTCTGCGCTCTTTGGCCGCCCGCTTGGCCTCCGCCTCCAGCTGCTTTTGCTTCTGGGCCTCCCGCTCCTTCTCCTGGATGGTGGCACGATCTCGCTTCCGCACAAATAGCGGCTTCAGGCGCGGCTCGTTGTCCTCCTCGCTTTCCGTCTCCTCTTCGTACTCGGAGCTCTCCGACTCCGAGGACTCAGACTGCTTTTCATCCTCCTTCTGGAGCACCTCTTCCTCGCGCTGTTGCTGCAGCATCCGCGATCGGAGCTTGAGGCGCCTGTTCTCCAGCTCCGTGTCGCTGAGCTCGGCATCTGTGTCGGACTCGGAGGCCAGTGTGATCTTGTTGGTGCCGCGCTCAATGGTTTTCTGCGGCGCCTCGTCCTCCTCCTCGTCCTCGCTGTCGCTCTCCATGATCTCCGGTTCGTGGATGTGTCGATGGCGTTCCCTTCGCTCGCGTTCCATGTCCTCCATGTCCACAGGCCTCTGGCGCAACCGTCGCAGCCGAGGATCGTCAACCTCGGCATCGTCCTCCCCTTGGGCGTCCCCCGCCGGACGCTCCTCCCCCTCGGCGCTGCCTCCGCGACGGGAGAGCTCCATTTTGTGTCGCTCCGCCTTGTGGCGCTCCAGGCGCTTCCTGCTGTCAATGAAGTCATCCTCGTCGCTCTCCTCCGAGCTGGAGTCGTCCCGGGCGTAGTCTGGTCGCTTTCCGGATATGTACCGCTGCACCTTCACCTTTTGCATGGACAATTCACCTGTGCGGAAGGCACAAACAATTTGTTAACAATTTCTGGCGGGGATTGCACCCATTGCTTACCCTTCTCATTGCGCATGGGAATGGCGCCCGCTGTGCTCTGGATTCCAGAGGCGGCGGCGGCAGCACTCATCTTGGCTTAAGCTTAGTTTAAAACGCTTTAAATGGCAATTTACTAAAAATTGTAAATATTTCTTAATTTATTAAGAGCTAGAGATGGACAAAAGTGGGTGTTAGTTATCGATTGTATGGAATAGTTATCGATGTTTACTGCAAGAACTCTGGCAGCTCTGCCAATACAAAGGGGCAACGCTAGCAGTTTGGCGGGCTTTTTAAAATTGATTCAAGAAACGGTCATTTTTAAGTGTTTCTTTTGCACTCGCTTTTTGTAGAGCAAAATGACGGAAGTTCGATGACTAGGCAGTTCCCAGACTAAAAACGATTAATTGAGACTTTAGTTAACAAAAAGTATTTATATGTAATGCATTGGGTAATTTCTATGCACTGAAAAACATATTTGCTTAAAAATTTAAAGTAATAAAATGTAATTCTTAAGTATGCCGGTAAAAATAAGGATTCTTGAGACATTTCCAAAGGCTTTCTAGATTTTAAAAAATATAAACTCAATTTCAAATAAAAATAGGCTTTTCCATTTAAACTTTTTCCAGTACTTTTACTATTGATAATTATTTTAGCAATGTCAACGCCCACTCTTATTAGCGCATTAATTGACTACTACGCTTTCTCCCCTTCCCATTCCCATTCCTATTCCTATTACAATTTCATAAATATGAATGGGCGGTCGTCTCCAGGCGATGATCTTGTGTAATGCCGGAACCGACTGATATTCTTTTTATTGATATTGCGTATGTAACTTTGGAACAGCACGCAGCCAGCACGTGCGTAGATCGACCCGTAAATGTTTGGAAAACATTCTGATATAACATGATTATGGGATGGAGATACCAAGCCAAGCGGACCAAAGTCCGAAAGAACAACCTGACGGGCGAGAGGCTCGACCAGTTTTGTGACGTCTCGGGTCCACTTGCATCCGAGAAGTAGAGTTACAGGTGCCTGGGCTTGGGGGTTGGGGATGGGCTCGTTTCGGGCCTAAACACCGAGTCGCATTTGCCGAACTGCTTTTAACTGCTTTTCGTCGGCTAGAGTAGTTGAATGGCCAAGATTTACATGAGACTGTTAGTTAACGACATGGCGGGCATATTTAATTAATGCAACACGCTTCATGCTTAAGTGCATACCTCTGCCCAGGTAACTCACTGACCTTTACTGCGAACTGGGCGTTAATTTGGAGACTTTCCGCTGGGGGGAAGCACCTGTGGCAGACCCAAAACTCGAGTTTAAGACTCGGATGCACAAGAGCCGAACACGTGCATCTCGCATCTCTTTGGCCCCAATGCAAATTTATGGTGATTGAAACTCCTTTTGAACTGGCCGGCGCCGTTTCAATTCGCATTTAAATTCGAATTCCTAGTACATTTCAATTAGAATTAAACACCCACACTGGCGCGCCAGAATTGTAAACAAATAATTTTCTATTAGCGGGAGAAAGAGTGTCATGCCTGATGAAAATCGTACCAGATCGAACTCGTTATCGTTATCCAAGTAAGACATAACACAGCCAGCGGGCAATTGAGGCGAGGCGATGAACACAGTAGTGTACAGAAATGAGATAAAATCGTTTCCATTATTAATTGGCGCACTTTTTTTCTTTGTGGGCTCGGGCTCGAGTTACTTAAAAAGTAATAAAGGGTGGGCCAAATGGGAATATTTACACATCACGCAAAGCCGAATTAAGCTTTTGTGTTTTGCTTGCAACGCATTTCATTTGCCCCTACTTGTCGCCCTCTTAATTGGCGATCGAGATCGGGAGATCTGCAAAGGAGTTGGAAAATACCGGATACTTTCCGACTTTCGCTGGGAAGACTTCTGAAGAACGGGAATGATTCTTCGCTTATGAATCAGAACCCTGCAACTCTGAGCTTAATTGGCAGCAATTCGCTTGAACCTTTTTTTAGATGGTTTGGCAAACATTCTTCATCATATTTGGCCTCCTGCATCCGAGCTGAAATTTATTGTGTCCGGATTACTTAACCCCTTGAGATTGTTTCAATTAATGCTGTTTCTTAAGTAAGCTAAATATTGATTTATATTAGATCTTTTGGTTCACTGTTATTTATTTGAAAGCTACATATATGATGCATTGGCTTCAGTAAGCAAATAATATTTAAAGAGTTCATCTAGTTCAGTTACGTAAAATAATGATTTAAGTGGTGGTTCTATATGGGTAAATACTGAATGCTTTATGTATAAAAAACATACCTTATTATAAAATAATACTTCGGTAATTTAATAGCTTTGAAGAGGTGTTACTATATAAATATATCAATTATTTAGTGCAATCTAAATGCTACATTCATAGCTTTATAAAGTCGTGGTAAACTGTATCTTAACACATTTTTTTATTTACCAAACTTAATCTTTATAATATCGTTGATTATCTGAGTGTCTTAGGAAAGGATTATTTATAATCCCATTTTCAAATAATTTGCCTATCTTCACATCTTTGATATCAAATGTTAGATATAAAGAAGGCATCCTTAACTGTTTCCAAACAGATTTTTAAAATTACCATATAAAGTCCTAATAATATCGATGATTTCTTAGGTACCTTAAGGTATAACTATTTATAATCCCAGTTTGAAATAAGTTGCCTATATCTTAGCACTCCACACGACCGCCTTCCTCTCCACGAAGATCGGCGATCGCATATCCGGCGACGATTTGCCTGCTCTTAGTTCGATTTTCGCTCTTTCTCCGCTTCTCGAGCCCCGAAGAGATCTCGATTGGTGGGGTTCCCGAAGCTGGGAGCCCGAGATTTTGCCGCCTTGGATGTCGTATAAAATAGCGTAACGGCCGCTTGCAAAACTCATTCATTTGAAAATTGTCAATACGTTCGAACAGCGAGAGACGAGCTGAAAAACCAAGGAAATAAACAGTGCTCAAAGTGGAAGATAATTCACCAGGGACGCGGCTCAAAAGGACCAAGCAAAGGATTATAGTTCAAAGTGATCAATTCGTTGTGCGAATAAAATAAAAAACACGTTAATGAAATACAGAAACAATCGTGGCACAATATTGCAAATACAATTCAGAACATTTCTAAGATACGGTTTTCCGTGCTTAAAGCCATTTGAGAGCTAAGCCAAACCGACAGTCGAAGGATCTTGAACTTAACGAGTTGGAAATCACTTAACCAAGGTGAGGAAGTGGTCGAGTTTCTCGGTGAAAGCAGCTCGAGTGCTTAATTGTGGGTTTGCAAATGCAAATGAGTTATTCTGATGTTTCCTCACTAGTTGTCACTGGCAAACAGCCGCCCAGTGCAAACACCCAGGACAGTTTAATTTATAGGTGCGAAGTATTTTAACCCAGAAACTTTAATTAACAGAAATCGACTGAGTTATTTACGACTAGGACCGAGCAGAAAGGTTATTGCAGCAAAAACAGATTGTGCAAGTGCATTTGTCGAACAAGCAGTTAAATCACAACTCTCATTCTGAATGTATTTAAATATCATCGTAAATTGTTCGACTCTTTTTGCTATTGGGTAATACATGCAGCTGTCGAGCTGGGTGAAAATTGCCCTGATTGATCTGAGGCACCCACTTTGCGATGCGTATCTTTAACCAACACGTCAAACGCTTTATTTTGTTTAAATTGATAATAATAAAATAAGGGGGGGGAGACTGCCTCCCAGACAAGATAAAAACCAAAACAACACACGCTTGATGATGATCTTGAAGGGGCTGGGGGAAATGTCCAACAATTAAGCTCCGAGACTGCCCCCAACTCCAACCAGAACCCAAGTCCCAAACGACCTGAGGGTTCTCCACCAAGAAAAACGAGTTTCACCCACTAGAACTCAAGATAACAAACATAAGGAGACGATAAAATCAGCTATAAGATATTTAAATTAATTTATGTAATTTATTTAGAAGCTTAAAGGGGACCTTTTTTTTATAAATATAAATCATTCATAAATCACGTTTATGAATGTATAAATTATTTTTAAATTCATTCCCAACTCATAATAACACTCAAAAATATACAAAATATATTTTTAAAAAATTCCAAAGTCAATGATATAATGACAATAAATGATAAAATACAGTACATATTTATACTTTGTAGAGAACAAGTGTAGAAACAAGTTCCATTTGGCATTCAAAATCAACCGAACTGATAAGACATTTAGAAGATACTTTACCTCTGTGCGGCTGACCATCGCTCTCTTCGTGTGGGGCTTTTGCTCTTAGCCTCTGGCCTTGTCTTGGGGCATTGGGATGCGGCTGCTCTTCGGAGATTCCCCAGCGATGGCGAATTTCTGGCCAAAACCGGCGCGATCCGGCTCAGTCCAATGGCCACCGATCTAAACCAGTTGAATTCGCTTAAACCTCGATTGGCGCGCTCACATTCCCCATTTTCGCTCAAACTTTGTATTGCAGCCCTATTTGCCTGCCATATGTGATACATCTTGTGTGTGCGCTTGTCCATGGCGCACAGGAGCAGCTTTTCCTTAATGGTTTGATTGGCCGGAAAAGTGGGAGGGGAGGCGCCAGAGCTTCTAGTTTCATCAAAAATAATTGTCGAGTGTTTGGGATCAATTGAAGGGGAAGTGATTGCCATCGTTTATCAGTTGCAAAATGTGTGCTTTATGATTTAACAATTAAGAAAAGACACAGGAATGTGTAATAAATTCAAGTTACTCGAAGATAAGGCTTGTGTAATGCAGGCACAGACTGGGGAATTGGAAAGAATGCATGTAAGACCACAGATTGGTAATCTAAAAGGGGGAATGTCGAGATTGCGAGAGAACATATATAACAACAAATTTAGAGGGAAACTACCTTATGTTTATTTTAGTTAACCAAATATATTTTTAAACATGCTTTCCCTAGTCCTTAAAAAATCATGATTGTTAGTACCTAATCCATATATTATAATATAATATAAGCTCTAATGAATTAATCTTCGAACTAATCTTGAACATCATCCATGCGATTTCTTTGGGCCAGAAATAACCAGTTTGTGGGGCTTAACAACCAGTTAGGAGCAGCTTTCTGCTGGCCCATCCACTTGTAACTCTTACAGAGCACTAGCTCTGGGTCTTTAAAAAGAAATAAGAAATACATCCCCAAAATGCGTTGCCTTGACTGCCGCCCAATGGAGAAAACACATTAATCATAAAGCAATTACGCTCAAATGGAATTGTTTGTATAAGGAAATAATGTATTTGTACTTGAACATGGGGCGCTGGTCCAATGGCCTCCCCCCCACGAGATTCCGATCCAGATACGGAGCCAGATCTTTGGGTTAATTAATTAATGGGCCACCAAGATGACACCGAAAGTGACACCCACGGTGTGGCGTTGACTTTGTCGTGCCGCCTCGTTGCAATTTCTCTTCGCGAACCTTGATCTTGCAATGATCTAAGTCCAAAACGTTTCCGATCTTTTCTCGTTTCAGTCAGCACACACATCGCCGCGAGGAAAGTCGGCTGGCGAAGGCACCTGCGCCCGGACATCGAATTCCCGTACCTCATCCTAGAGAGCATTTCCCGGACTCAGGATGTTCGCCACTCAGGATACCATTTTGAAGCTGCTGACCCTGTGCGCCCTGGCACATTCTATAACCGCACTGGCCCTTTCGGAGAAGTCCCCCTCGCCAGGATCCACTCCCCTGGATCCCAGTCACAAGTATCTGATAGTGCGCGGGGAGTCCCCGAGCAGCTCCCAGGAGCATGTGGAGTTCGACAATGCGGCCACCCTGCTGCTGAGGGCCTTCAAGAACCAACAGGTGCCCGAAACTCCAGGCGACCTCGAGGAGTGCAGTGCCCCCAGCCACAAGGCCACCTTCTCGGGCTATGACTATGTGATCCTGCTGGGCATGCTGGTCATCTCGCTGGGCATCGGCATCTTCTACGGCTTCTTCCAGAAGGGCGGCAGCTCCTCCAACGAGTTCCTGCTGGGCTCCGAGATGAGCATTTTTCCGGTGACCCTCAGTCTGACGACCAGTTTCATCACGGCCATCGAGCTGCTGGGCAATCCCTCCGAGATGTACTTCCAGGGCACCCAGTTCGTGCTCATCGTCATCCCCATGGTCCTGGTCATCCCGGTGGCCGTGAAGATCTTCTATCCCATTTACTTCAAAATGGAGCTCACCAGTTGCTATGAGTACCTGGGCATTCGCTTTGGCAAGGAGATCAGGATTCTGGGTGCAGTGCTCTATGTAATTCAGGTGAGACTCGACGATGCTCTTAAGGAGAGATGTGTGGCTAATGGATATTACTTTTCAGATGTGCTTCTACACCGCGGTGGCTGTTTTGGCCCCGGCAATTGCCCTCTCCAAGGCCACTGGTCTGGACACCAAAATAGCCGTGATCCTGATCTACGTGGTCTGCGTTTTCTACTCCTCTCAGGGGGGCATGAAGGCGGTGGTCATTGCGGATTCGTTCCAGGTGGGTTTTCGATTGGCCTAAATATATAAGGATGTTTTTTAATATATACTCTAACCTTTAGGCTGCTGTCCTGGCTGTATCCTTGGTGCTGATCGTGGGTCTGGGCAGTTTTTACAGTGGCAATCCCATTGAGGTCTTTCAGACTGCTGCCAAACACAATCGTCTGGAGTTCTTCAAGTGAGTTTTGTTCATAGTTCCGAAGGTCCTTAATAATCCTTGTTAATCCTTCAGCATGGACCCCAGTCCCACCACCCGTCACACCGTCTGGTCGGTGGTCATTGGAGGTTTCTTCTACTGGACCTCGCTGTTCTGCACCAACCAGGCCTCTGTTCAGAAGTGCATGTCCTTGAAGTCCTTAAGGCTGGCCAAGATTGCCCTGGGCTTTGCCATCATAGGCTTGATCGCCGTGTTCCTTCTAAACTTTTACACGGGCCTGATGGTCTTCACCCACTACGCGGACTGTGATCCTCTGACGGCGGGCAGGATCTCGGCCACGGATCAGTTGTTGCCCTACTATGTGATCAATACCTACGAGCATATTTACTCTGTGGCGGGAATCTTTGTGGCCGGCATCTTTGCGGCCAGTTTGGGGTGCGTTGTTGGAGTCAAGAAAGGATGTGGGAATACGTTTAATAATTGTATTTTATTTCCAATATAGAACTGTGGCCTCTGCCTTGAACTCCCTGTCCGCCGTGACCTGCGAGGATCTGCTGGTCAATGGAATGAACATCAAGATCTCCCCCGAGAAGGGAGCCACCTATGCCAAGTGGATGTCCCTCGGCTTTGGCATTGCCTCCTTTGGCCTGGTCTTCATCGTGGAGCACTTGGGTGGAGTGCTGCAGGCCACCTTGACCCTGAATGGACTGATTGGAGGTGTCACCTTGGGGCTCTTCGTCCTGGGCATCGCCTGCAAACAGGCCAATACCAAGGGAGCTTTCTACGGAGGATTACTATCCCTGGCCCTGGTCATTTTCGTGGGCGTGGTGGCGCAAATAGTCAGCGTGGAACAGCCTGCGTTGCCCACCTCCATCGAAAATTGCGATTGTCATGTCAACCTGACCAACATCATTGGAAACCTGCTAACAGAACCTGTGCAGGTCATTGAGGAGGGAGGATTCACGTAAGTTTATCCAAAATATGTTCCACAGATAATAAAAATACATTAAAAATTGTATTAAATTGTTAAGAAATAACATGTAAGATTGGATTATTAACCGCTTACCCTAATCTATTATATTTATTATAGATCTTGGCCCATTTTCCGACTAAGCTACATGTGGTACAGCATGATCGGCTGCCTGCTCACGGTTTTCCTGGGCTGGTTAATTTCCCTGATCATCGACTTCGTGCAGCGCCGCAATGTGCTGAGGATCACCGGCAAGGGCATCGATAACCCCGCCGCCGCCGAGGAGATCTTCAAGAGCGACTCGCAGGTGCAGTACACCACCACGACCACGGTGATGCCCGATCCGCGAGAGACTACAAGTGCCGAGGGCCATGTGAACCATGCCATTCGCATCGACGACGAATAGAACTCGAACCAAAAACTCGAATTCTGGCGGGGATCGAACCTCCCCACCGGTTTATTCCTTGTGTAACCTGTAACCTCCATGTACAAAGACCAGTCGCAATCTGTTAACTGTCCTAGTTTAGTCGAAAGAGTGATTTCTAGTTCTTAAGTCCAAAAGCCGAGGTTCTTGGCTCAGTATTCTGTACACACACACACACTTACTAATGTTACTACGAATGAATTTATCTATAGTTTGTTTTAAGGCATCAAATAAAACCTATATATTCCTGAACAGCTTTTGCAGCTGAAATGTTAAGATACGTTTTTATTAGATTGGGGATACGAGTAGTACAAAATATCTGTCTTTTGGATAATTGAATATATCCAATTTTATAGATTTTTAATGGGAGTGCTTAAAGTTCAGGAATTTTATTGATAAAAGCCCTGATTATGATAATGATAATCCTTGAACCCTTTGTATGAACGTAAATCTTTAAAAATTAGCTTGGTTATAAATTTTGTTGAAAAACATAAAAATATATATATTATTTCCACCATTATAAATCTCGATTGATTTTTCAAAGAAGTTTATTTCGTTTTGGAATTTAAATTCGAAAAAGTATAATACACATATTAAGTACAGTAAGTTGAATGCATCCATAAATTTACAATTAAAACATATATGTACAAGGTGCCACATTTATCCGCAATCCCAGTCAGCGTTCCGGTCACGAATCACGTCACGCTGATCTCCTCGTCACTGTCCGAATTGGAGTCGTCGTAGTCATCATAGTAGAGCTTCATGAACTCGGAGCCCGCTGGATGTTGCTGCTGTGCATGTTGCTGCTGTGCGTGTTGCTGCTGGGCATGTTGCTGCTGCTGCTGCTGGTGATGATGATGCAGTTGCGCAGCCGCGGCGGCGGCGGCCAGTTCCACCTCCCTCATGGCGCTGAAGTGCGGCGAGTGGTGCAACTGCTGCTGCAGTTGCTCGAACCTCCGCTGCTTGGCCTCCTGGATGCTGTTCTCCAGCTTGAACTTCAGGTCGGCCGCCACCAGTTGCTTCTGCATCTCGGCATTGATCTTGGCCTGAAACTCGGAGGCACTTACTCCCGGCGGCGAGGAGGCGGCGGATGAAACCGTGGGTGGTCCCGGAGTGGGCGTGGCTGCGGCCGATTGGTCGCCCATCTTGAGGCTGGTGAGGAGCGGAGGCGGCGAGCTGATCTGGAGGCCATAGCCCACCGAGGGCGAGCTCCTGCTGCTGGCCGACTGACTGGGTGACTTGGGCGTCACCGAGGCCGCTGGCGGCTCATCCTTGGCCACCGCTCCTGGGGGCGGGGGCGTGGCACTGCCATTGGGCGAGAGCAGGGAGGGCGAAAGGGGCGTCAGTGGGCGATCGCACTTGGCATCGCTCAGATCCGGATTGGGGTTGTTCTTGTTGGGCAGGGTTTGGTCGCGGGAACCGCCGCTGGCCAGGAGCTCCCGCTCCTTGGAGTTGCGCCACTTCATCCGCCTGTTTTGAAACCAAATTTTCACCTGCAAATGAAAAGGATAAATGGGTTTTAGAAAAAATCGCCGGATTTTTGCATTGAAATGGGTAAATTGAGACTGTCCAGAAGATGGAAAGCTGTCCGGAGCAGAAAAACGAGGATGCCGAAACCCCCAGACAGAGATATAGTATAGTTCTGGAACATTTGAGTGGTGAGGGTATCGAATTCCGCTTTTGGGAAAGCAAACTTCTGCCGGCCATCCGACAACAAACTTTTCTGTGGCAAATTGAATCTCGCCTGAGACCCATCCAGAAACCCATCCCCAATCGCATTTGGGGGCGGGTCGTGTGTGTGGGCGTGGCCGTGGACCGGGCAGAAGTTTGAACTGCACTGCCAGCGCCAGACGACGGGCATATCCATAATAAATGCAAATTAGAGACATTTACCCAAAGCGGCTACAAATTGATTAGAGGCCGCACAGTGGGATGAAAACGGGGAATTGAGAGTTATTGGTGTATTTGGTGGGATTTCATCCCAATTATTATGAAAGCATTTTGTAGAATTGTTTCATAGATTTAAAATTTACAACATTTTTTCGAGTATCTGTCTCTTTATTATAAAATTATGAATATTAAGTTATTTATTATAAATTTATCATTATATCGATGTTTTATTAGGATTTTAAAACCAAAAATACAAGTTGAAAACTAATTATAATTTATAATTAAGAGATTATTTACTTAAGAAAACATTTAGGTTAAAGGCTTTAATTAGATCTGTTCCTGGATTATATTAAATAAAGATGTTAATTAAAATAAAAATAAAAAAAAAAACCAAAAATATATTTTGTAGCATACTTTTAGACGCTCTTATAAATAATTTTAAAACTGTGGTAATTTTTTTTGTCCTTTGTTTATATTTCTGTTTTTCTGTGTTATTAGTAAAGATTTAAGCAACTCTGAGATTAAGGCCCCTTTAACGATCCATATTCAATAAGTATTTATGCATTCTCCTCACACGGTGCAGGCTGCAAAGTTGGTCCAGCAAAAATGCTGTAGGTCCTGTATCTCACTTCCGAGTATCCTTTCGCAGAGGGCTTAGCTCCCTGCAGTTGACAGGCTAGCCGAGACACTTGAAGCAGATTGCAGGACTCGCCGGGCGGCATCCTTGGCCCACCTCTCCATGAGCTGTTTTTGAGTTATTGTGTAGTCCTGGTTCTCCTGCCACTCCCGCTCCTCCCACTCCTTGCCAGCGGCACAGCAGGACATTCGCACTTTGTAGCCAAGCCCAACAATTTGCAACAATTTATGGGAGTCCCACACCCCGGCGGTAATTAGATTGTGACTTGATGTGAAATTTAAAGCAAATTGATGCGTGAAAAGGGGGAGGGCACCCTGACCAACCCCCTCAATTAGATTTAAGCATTGTCGTTTATAAATAACTAAGCAAATGAGTAAACAACGGCCACAAAAAGCCGCTGACATGTTGAACAACCGATTAACCGCAGAGATTCCTCGAAAACAACTCCCAGCGGCACGTGCCTGACTTTGGGCTCTTCGTATTGCTCTGCTGTTTCGCTTACTTCCGGTCATTGAGTTTTCCAGCGTCTATCGCAAAGAAAAGCGAGATTTTCCCGTTTCCACCATCTCGCCACCCCGCAAGCAATTGAAATAATAAGCTCAGGCGGCGATAAGATTAATGATTATGGGTCCAGCCCAGAGTCAGTCGAATAATTGGGGGGAAAAGGAAGCTCGGAACCCAAAACCCACCGTCGTCATGTCGTCATCGTCTGTTTCTGATGGAAATTAATTATAAAGCGTGCAATTTAGTGTGCCAAGGAGAGGCGTCTGGACATTTCCGTCCTCTGTTCTGCGAGCCTTATTTAATGAGCACGAAGCTAGAGGCTAACTTTGGACAAAACCAGTTCTAAAACCAAACAACTAACGGAAATTCCTCGATAAACAACTCGTTTCGGAAATTATAGAATTATGAACTGCACTCGATAGACCCCGAAAACGAGTCGAGTTTAGTTGTGTGTTGTGTTAGTCCGGCTTGTTAACAAATATTGGCCTTGTAACGAGTGCCCTACCCCTCGCGCTAAGCCTATAATTATTGTCTAGCGCAAAAATATTCGTTTTATTTTGCGCCTCTCATATAATAATTTAATTTATGCAAATATCCGTGGCGGCGACAAAAACTAAAATTCAATTGTTGTGAATAGTAATTAGCGGATGGCTTTGTTTGTGAAGCGAGGAGGTTAGTTAAATCGTGTGTTATATTGTATATTGGGAATAATCAAGGATAATGTTGTCGTGTCAACATATTAGTAGGTATTTCATAAAAGGATACAAAATAATGAATAAAATAATGCAAGTAACCGATTTGAAAATCATTTAAAATGTGCCTAATAGTATGCAGTAAAAATAAGATAATGGCATTTAAAAATGATGCATACTATTAGACACCTTATTTAAAATATTTGTACTAAAAATAACTATTTTCCCTATTATATCACCAGTTATAACAATTATTCCGATGCTTTTGGGCCACACTTAATCACACTTTCTCGAAATGAAGTTCTTAAGCACTCTCAGTTCGAACTCAGGGTAAACGTTTTGCCACTTTGTTAAAGACCCAACCCAATCTCTGCGCTTAGCTCTCCCCTCGAAGAAGTAGAGCCCATCCCATTGACAGTAAGCCGAAACGATAAGTAACATATTTTTCTGACACGATGCCAGCATAACGCGCATAGAATTTGTTTGAAGTTTTTATAAACCACCCAGAGGAGTCGGGTGGAAAGTGGGCTACAAATTGCCCCCCTTCCGAATCTGTTCCTCCTGCCCTCTCCATATTTTTTTTTGCCGAAAATTGACTTTGGGCAATGAGCCCAAGCTGTTGTTCTTGCGGGGGAGGATGGAGTGGAGTTCCAGTGCCGAGTCCTGACTCCGGCAACATATGTTAACTAATGAGGCTGGCTGCCGGGGGTGGACCTTATATATGTATCTGTATAGCCATCCCAGGGGCAGCCTGTCAACCCATTTCGAGACCCCGGATGTCATTCGATATGCTGCGTAATAGCGTATTAAATAGTCTGCTACTATTTGCGAACGTCATTCCGGCAGCAGTTGGCAGTGCGTTTTGGGTTACTGACCATCGGCCATTTGGAGTCCTCCTCTCGTCCTCCCCCTTTCTTGTGGTTATTGTTTCAGGAGCAGGATGCGAAGTGCTTGCAAAATACTTTGGCTTGTGGCCGGCGACCGTTTATTTAGCAATTTGTCAACAATTTATTTTGTAACCAAAGCTGCGAATGATGGTTTTTAATGTTTCCCAATCGTTTGGCGACGGGGGTTGCAAATTGGCAAATTGAAATGAAATTTGAGTTATGAACGGTTTTGGCTGGGCTTAAGTGTTCTTTGATTTGGGGAAGTATGAAATGATGGAGTATATTTTTATGTGTTTCAAGAACTTATATATATTATTCATAAATATCAACTAACACATTCTACGTTCCCAAACTGTTGTTATGGTGTCCTAAAAAAACAAAAGATCAAGCAAAAAATCCGGAATCTTATTGCTCTAACTATTAAGAATATTAAGATACATTTTACTGATTTAATTCTTTGAAATGTCCAAATATTTACGTAAAATCTAATCCAGTTCCCTTTGACATCCCACCACTAAACGGCGCTTAAAGGATAACAAGACCCATAAAAAGCAATGCAAACAGCGTAAAGACCAACTTATATCGAGCGCTAAATACTCTCGATTGCCATTCAGGGATTATTTATCGTGGAATTTGATTTAAAGCCCCTGGCTTCTGTCGCCACCGCGAAAAGAAATCGAAATTGCAAACCAAATAAAAGCAGAGGCCTGCACGCGTCTGCTGTGGGAATCCCCCCATAAATCCGGGCGAAAAAAAGCACAAAGACAATCCAGACGAAATGGAAAATAAAAATATTTATAACGTGAAAATGCCGGAGGAGAGCGGGGGAAATGGGTGGAAATTCCACAGTTGATTGCCAAGCGTTGGCGGGAATTTCCTTTATTCGAGCTGCGATTGTCCCCCGTTTTTCGACAAATCAAAAACAGACGAATTTGTTTTGGACACGACACTTAAAAAGTTGCTCTGCGCGAAGGAGAGGGTGGCCAGCCAGACACGTGTGTGCGGGGGTTGAAGTACCAGAATATCCTCGTACCTATATATACGCCCGATTCCTTGGGCCTTTGTGTATTGATTTAAAAATGCAAATCACATTTGGCCTCAAGATGTTTTCATTTCCGCCGCGTGATTTTGGCAGCCGCCTGCGGCCAACTTTGAGCTTTCCCCCTTTTCCCATTCTCCCGCCGGCTTTGTCTTCGGGTGTCATTAATGGCAATTAAATTTATAGCCAGCGGATTATGAGGCTGGTAACTGTCACTTGCAGTTCGCCTTGAAGAGGGCGTGACTGATGCAAGGAGTGTGCGTGATGGGCTTTATTTATGGGCATTCGTACTGAGTTCGTCACCCAGCCATAGAATAGAATATGTAATTCAAAGGAATGTGCAATGCAAAAAAGGGTACTTCTCTTTGATGTAGTGCTTAAAAATAATATATACAGTAGTCGAACCTACCTTATCTCTTAAAAGTTGGCTTGCTCATTTCTCTAACTCTTTTTTAAAACTAGGGAAGTAAAAAAGAGTTCTGAAGATACGAGTATTTTTCCTTGCAGCTATATATTAAATCTCTCTAATCTCTCTTATTTTTATCTAAACTTTCCTAATAATATTTTTTAGACACCCATATTCCCTTTAAATAGTATTTGTTTACAAAATTACCGGGGACCCAGATATTATGCACCAGACCTGCCAGCTCATAATGCATTCTAGATGAACATTTCACACTGATAGTACGATCTCCAGTCCATTAGTTAATTACTTTCAGAACGTGACATGCATTCCAAACTGGAGACAAACAAAAAAGCGCACCAGAACCGCCCATAAATCGCGCGGGCTGCAATAAACGCTGGCGGTTTTGGCTGCCAGCGATTTTTCGAGTGCGTTTGTAAAAATCGCAATAAACGTTGCAATGAACAACACTCGAAATGATGAATCACCTGGCCGGCATCATCAATGCAGCGTTTGGTTTGGCAAACCACAAGGCACGCGACACTGGACAAAGGATGCCCAAGGCCCACTCTTCTATCCAGAATTGCAGGGCAGTGCAGTGTGCTGTGTGCTGATATTTATGGCGGCCACTGTGCAGCAAAATGAACAACAAACGGCCGCAAAAAGTGCAGCAAAAGCAAGGATGGAGGCTCTTAAATCATGTTGCATACAACTAGGCGCAGTGCAATGCCCTCACACTCGAGCAGGATCACAAGGACCCACGCCCACACTCACACCCACCAACACCCACTCAACCTGTGTCACTCGAGTGTGAATATCCGCACTCGTTCATCACCCACTCCAGATGGGTGAAGGGACCCCAATCCCCGTATGTCCATCGTTAATGGAGCTCCCATCGCCGCCGGCTGGCCAACACTTTGTGTGTCCTTTGTCCCTTGTCCAGGGCCCAATTCGCCGTCCAGCATCCTGCAACCTGGGCCCAGAGTCTCCCTCGTCCAGCCACCGCAAGCTGGACACCCGCTGCGATTTGATTGCGAATTTTTCTGACATTTTTGCACATTTTTGCCGTAGCCACCAAGCTTTCTTTTGGCCTTTTTCCTCCACTGGGTTTTCCCGGCCTTTTGTTTTTCCATTTTCCTTACTCTCCATTTTCACACTTTGACAAACTGCATTTGATAAATGTTTTCAAGCGCTTCAATGGGAGATTTATAGCTGAAGTGAGGGTAATAATCATCAAATAATAGTTGAAGCCAATTTGAACTTGAACTTAAAGTGCCAAAAAATATTTAAATGACATAAAATTAACTAAATTTAGTTAACAATTTGAGTACTATTTATAATTAAGTAATAAAAAAATATTTTTGTTGATAGAGTTAATCAATTTTAAGTTAGCACTTGAAAGGTAAATAAATTGGCAAAATGTGTAGTATGGCAAACTAACTTAAAAAAATATTAAATTTGCTATAAAATTATTTAATAAATAATAATAATTTACTTCAAAGTGTAGGTAAACACCTTCATTCATAAAAATATAAAAAACTAAGCTTATAACCCAGGCGGGTACTGTGATCTATATAGAGCCCTGTGAACTCCATAAATCTAAAGCAAACTACTTGGCAAGCTAAGCTCAGTCACTGCTTAATCAATCACTTTAAAAATAACCATTACTTAACACCCATAGATCTTACAACTTATAGGCTGTATATATTATGCAATTTCCCTCTCGCGTTTTAGCAAATGAAATACTGAGGCATTCTAGTTGACGATGCCCCTTGCAGATGCGGAAATTATAAGATCATTAGGGCGTAAGTGATCGATCGAGCAACTGGGTCCTGAAAAGGGGCGTGACCTGGCCAATGAGTTGATGAATTCCCGAGTTTCCTGCAACTGGACACGCTTATTGTGCAATTATGAAATTTTTATGAATCATATGCCAGTGAAATGCGGCGAGAAGAACAAAAAAGAGCTGCACTAATTCGGCGTGACATTGTCAGTCGTCAGAGGCCTCATCATCAGCGTTTCGGGGTTGACTTTCCACTGTGATTGAGTTGTGATCGATTACATTGTGACAGCACCGAATTGGCCACGCAAATTTCTCGCAGCCATGTGAAAATTGGTCTGTCTGCGCAAAAGGTTCCTTTTTTTTTTGGCTTTACAAAAATTAATTTAATTATTGAAGCCCGTTGGGAAAGTCGGCGGCAATCAATGAAAATCGGCCGCCGTCTCAGCCGACATGAATTTCTTATAGCTCGTTATAATTTCATTATACCTCCACCTCGACCTCTCGGCCCTGTATATACGGCATTGTGTATATGGGAGCGCTTCTGGGATATGTATAAGAAAGCGACTGCGCATTTCAAGGAGCGACGCCGAGGGGAACCCCTCCCATTTTCCGGTTTTCTGCCATTTTCCGGTGCGCAGCCATTGCCGTAGAGCTTCCAGGGCGGAGTTTTGCCCGCCTTGTTGGCTTTTTCGGGGGCACTTTGTATTTATTTTTATATTTTTACTACTCTCCCGTCGCCCCTTGTCGTCTGCTTATTAAAGCTGATTCGAAAAGTTAGCCGAGCGAAATTTTCATAAGCGGTTGAATATAATTTTATAATGGCATAATTCTGAGCTCATTATGCTTATTGATTTTTGTTTTGTTTTCGTGAGCGGATTGTTTATGGATTGCTTACACCAAATTTACAGAGTTTAGTGGGCAAAGTTTGGGCTTTGTGAATATAGCACAGCGAAATGGGTTTAGAAAGGCTAATTGGGTGTATTTTGGGGGAAAGTTATGGAGAATTAGGGCGGGAAAACTATAATAAGCTGAGTATTTCTGAGATAAACACTTATTATTTCCTGATTGCTTGATATTTTCTTGTTTAATTTAAACAAATATAAAATACATACAAAAACAATATTGCAGACTTTTAGGCCCTATTTTGTTTTTATCGACACGAACAATTTTAGTTCTACGTTATGTCCATAAAAGCTTAAATACAAGTGCTATAAAGAAGTGATGCAATCTTTTTCCAAATAAGAAATAACAACTTGTTTATCTGAATTTAAAAACAAGAGATTATATTCTTGTTAATTTAAAAATATTGAAAAATACTATCCCTAATAGTAATTGTATGTAGGTTGAGTAAAAAGGGCTCCAAAAAGATTTTTACAAGGGGGCACCCGGATTTGAACCAGGGACCTGTCGATCTGCAGTCGAACGCTCTACCCCTGAGCTATGCCCCCAGTTGGAAGATACGAAACCAAGTTCTTTATATCAATGGATTATGCTAAGCCTTCTTATGTAAACTCTTTATATCATGATATCCTGATCTTATCTCACCTGAGAGTCCTTTAATCCCAGTCTCTCGGCCAGCTTCTTGCGATCCGGCTTGCTGATGTACTTCTGCTGCTGGAACCGCTTCTCCAGGCCCTTCCTCTGTGAGTCTGCAAGGGGAGGGCAACAATTAATTGGATCCCTCTGGGGTTTGGACTGGGTTGCCCCATCTACGCACCTGAGAAGACGGCACGTCGCATCATCCCACGGCGGGGCTTCCCACGAGTCGAGTGAGCCCAGGGGAATCCCTGGCCAGGCGGCAGGGGAAACACTTGGGCGCCAACTGCAGTTGTTGCAACGGGAGGGAGAAAGAGGAAATGCATTAGACCAAAACACTTGTTAATGGGCACAGCGGGGAGACCGCCGGATCTGGTTGGACATGTGTCACAGTTGGACAGCAATTAGGGGGCCTTACACTTGAAAATAGTATCTGGCATTTTGTGATTTTGGTTTTTATTAAAAAAAATAATACGTTTTTAAAGCAATTTTTAGAAACCAGAAAATATGTCACCATTATAAAATTCCCATTTTAAACAGTAATTCCATTTTCAAGAGACTTATGAAAATAATGTAAAAATTTTTGTCCCTTCTAAGGGGGGAAATTTTAGAAAACTTTCAATCCAAAAAGACATAGAAATCAAATTAAAAAAAAGATTTTTAATACTTATCTTAAAGAAATCTGTTTATTTTTTAACTATAAATGGAAAATATTTTTTTAAACATATATATTAAACTCAATTTAATAGGAGGCGACTTTGAGATATTTTATCTTTTGAATTTCTTTTAGAAATAATGTGGTTTGAATAGTGAAACCCATATCCCAAATTCCTGGACAGTCAATAGATATTTTTTGGAGTTTACATAGAAGCAACAAAACTCTTACCACTCATGTAGGGATTGCGACAGTGGGCCAGCAGCGAGTGGAGGTGCGGGTGGTTGAGGGTGTGCGGCAGGAAGGGCGTGGGACGGCTGGGCATGGGCTTGGCAATCACCGGCGGAGGAGGCGGTGGCGGCGGCGTCGGATGGCCATGACCTCCTCCTCCTCCTCCTGCAGATCCTCCCCCTGCTCCTCCGCCTCCCCCGGCGCCCAGCAGCTGCTTGTCTTGCGTTAATCTTCGACTGGCATTGTCCTCGTCGGCATTGGCATTGGGATTCGCCAGCTCGTGCGGTCGACCATCCTGGCCAGAACTGCCATTCCCATGGGCAGTTGCCCCGTGATTGTTGTCGCTATCACTAATTGTGCTGCCAGGTGACGACGACGAGGATGCGGTTTGCGGTTGACAACTATTGCCGGGATGCTGCTGATGTTGCTG
The DNA here is from genome assembly GCF_025231255.1 of Drosophila biarmipes. Classification (NCBI taxonomy): domain Eukaryota; kingdom Metazoa; phylum Arthropoda; class Insecta; order Diptera; family Drosophilidae; genus Drosophila; species Drosophila biarmipes. Next base: position 23,888,267 of record NC_066613.1, on the reverse strand, counting down.
CTGTGCATGTTGCTGCTGCTGCTGCTGCTGCGGCGGCAGTTGATGCGTTAGAAATGCGGGATGCGGAAAGTGGGCGTGCCCCGCCCCCGGATGGGGGTGATGGTGATGATGATGCGAGTGCGGATGAGGATGCGGATGGGCATGGTGGTGTCCTGGCACTGGCAGCGACTGGTGCTGCTGGTGGGGATTGGGATGCTGCTGCGGATGGTGTTGCTGATATTGATGCGAGTGCTGCTGCATGAAGTTCTGCTGCAGATAAGGCCATATATGCTGCGGTTGCATGAATTCTGCGGAGGAAGAGTGGCGAGGCCATTAGTGGTGAACGAGTCACTAAAGCGGGGAGGTAGCTCGGATTGTCGGTGTGTCCGAAAGTAAGCTGCCCAAAAAGGGGAAAAACACTTTAAAACTTAAAAAAGGAAAGCCAAAAAGCTTAAGTGTGAAATAACATTTACTTATATTTATAAAAGAAAAATCACTAAGGCTTGCAACCATTTTAGAAATCTTTAATAGGATCATGTAAGGTATTTTATAGTTTATTATGGGGAAATCAAATGAAACCCTTTATCTTTATAGTTATATCTACTAAAAGCAGTGATCGTTGTGATCATATTGAAAACAAGTTTCTAAAGAAATTCAAAATGTATAATTAAATTTATATATTAAATTTATAATAACACAAAAATATTAAATAATTTGATGAGTTGGTTTTTTACTCTATTACAATTTGCAGTTCAACAAACCTTTCTTATTGTAAAAGGACTTTTTTTTTTAAATTTACAGAGTAAAATATACAAAAGACTCTCCATAATTTACTTTCCATGCTCTAATTTAATCTCTTGCTTCTTATGCCAAAACCACTTTGAAGTGTCAGATTGTCAGCCTTGAAAAGCATCTGACAATGCCCCGAGACTTGGCTCATTCTCAAGGAATCGCTGGAGCGTGTTATGTGCTGTCTTGCCAATTTCCAGACAGGCGCCATAGCCCCCAGGACACCTCCCCCCCCCCCACACACACACACCCACACGCAGCCAGGCGCAGACAATGGAAAATGAAATCTGCTTTGAAGTGCCAGTGTGAAGTTGGCATAATTAAAGCAAACACAGGCACAAACTCCGGGATAAAGGACTCACACACCTTGAGAGCAAAGTTTGGCGCCTTTGATTCGGCAGAAGGATGTGCTATATACAGGATATCGGGGGATGGAAGCTCTCCTCCTGGGAGCCCTCTGTGTGTGGCTGCATTTCATTTTCTAATTAAACACCCCAAAAAGGCCGCCGCTTTCCCTGCTTTCTCCACCTCACGCACATCCCGACAGGCTGGCAGTTGCTGCAGGATATCCAGGATATGATTTTAATTCGATTAGAGAACTGAAACAATTAACGAATTAACGCCTCTTTAGTTTCGGCAAATGTGTGCGCGTTCAATTTGATGCTTTTCGACGTTTGTGGCCAACAGCTTTTTGCCTTTCCCTTGGCTTTTTCGGGGGCGCCCCGAACATTTCCATTTCTATATGAAAGGATGCCCCATTATCCTTGTGTGTGTGTGTGGCACACATGTGTGCCTAATGAGCGCACAAATTAAGTTATAATTGTTCGCTTTTGTTTGTTTTGCTCGTCGGCGGTCTACCGACTTTTCTGTATCTGCATCTGTGCTGCGAAAATGTGGCAAGTTTTTGGCCTTATTGGTTTATGGCCCTGCAAAAAAGTTAATTTGTGGCTTACTCTCAGGGAAAAAGCCATTTACATTTTGGGCAGAGAGTTTGGCAAGTGGATCATTGATTGGAATACGATGGCAATTAGTTGGCAGATTGTGGAGGAGGATAATCGGTAGAGAACGCAAAGTGGATATGATGGTGGGGTATTAAGACATTAAAAGTTATTTAGGAAATAAAAAATAATACATTTCATTATTATAAAATATAACTGAAGGTAAATATTATTCAGTTAACTAGGAGTAAATAAATTTAATTAAATCAATCGCTATCAATGACAACCATTACTATTGCAATATACATTTGTAATAACTCTAATAAATTCAGAACGTAATTTTTGCCACGCTTTAGCCATAAAAAACAGCACGATTTAACTCCAAAGATGGCTAATAAAATGTCATAAAAAATAGCCATAAAATACGGGAAATCGCAAAGTCCGGCCCACTCATTAATATGGAAAAGTAAACCGCGATGCCCTAATCACATGACAATTAAATCCCACAATCCCAGAGACTTAAGCGGAGAACAATGCTAAAAAACGGCCAAGGCAAAGCTGTTACATTGACTGATGGCCAATTGGTTCCGCCTACTTTTTGTGTCCCACACCCTGGACCGTTTCCACATCTATAGTATGCCACACATAGGGATTCTCATCCCCCGATGTAAGCAGCACGCGGCAGAGGATCTCTCGCCGTATATCCCCTTCAGATCCTGGCGGAAGTGCGGATGTGTTTTTGGCTGCGCCGAACTGGTTATGCGGCTTTGTTTCATAGGGGCTCTATCTCTCGGGCTCAATAATTTAAACATGATTAGGTCTGGTTGTGTTTTTACAGCCTGCCAGCTCAGCGGTGAAACGCCCCGAGGGCTTAGGCCGACGCACAATAAAATCACGGCGTAAAAACTAAGGCAACTGCGAAGTACCAGGACTTGGCGGCTCACTCCCCTCGCGAGGAGTCTGGAAACTTTCGGCAAGATTTGTTATTCTTTTGGCTTTTCATATTGCAATTGTATTCGGTATTTTGTTTTCGTTCGGCATTAGCCACGGCAAATTAATTGCCAAGCCTTTTTAATGGCATTCCTTGAGGCAGCCCGCGGCGGGAACCTAATTGGAAGAAACTATCTCAGGGGCTTAGGGCCACTTCAGAATTAGAATGGGCCGAGGTAATTACAAAATTGTGGAAGAAAGGTTTGAGAAATGAAAAGGTTGAAAAACGGTATAACTTTTTTTAGGCTTGTATTATTAAATTTTTAAACTATTAAAAAATAGAACATTGATGTATATTTTAAAGAATAAATAACGTTTAGAGTGAGAGCCTAAAAATGTTAAATATTAAATGTGGAAAATATTATACATTTAATGTAATCATTTTATTTTATAAATTATTATTTAGAATTTATTTCAAGAATGCTTAGAATATAATTGAATATAATTGAAAAATCAATTATCTCTTGTAGGCTAATAATAAATCTGACTTTATTAAAAATAAACCCCTCATTACACCATTAAACAAGAGATTAAAGAAACCTAATTATAATATGAAACTAGAAACATTAAGTAACTCGTAATCACCATGTTTAATTAATTTTAATGGAGCTTTAATAAAAATTAAATAATTTAGTATGTTTCTGAACAAAGAACACATGTGGCCATGTAAACTATAACCACAAGTAAGAAAATAAAATATAATAAAGACTAAGATAGTTAATCCAGTGGTACTTAAGAAGTCCCCCAGTTTTATAAGATACAATGTATCTTTGAATTAATATCTTACCATTCCTGACCCGGACTCCCTCCCGGGTGTCCCCCAGGATCGCGCTGACGCTGAACTTGAGGATGGGCTTGCTGTTGGTATCCTTGAGGATGGTGTTGCCCCCCGCCGGCAGGCTGGCCTCCTTGGGCTCCACCTTGGGCAATTTGATTGCCACGGGCTCGTCCACCTCGGCCAGTTCGTCCAGCTCCAGCTCCTCGTCCAGGTCCATGTGCGGCTCCTCGCCCTCGACACTGCCGATATCGGCCACAATATCATCCGCCGACGAGGAACCATCGTCCTCGTCCATCTCCATCTCGATGCTGTCCACACTCTCGGCACGTAACTCGCGGCACTTATCACACTTGTAGCCGCGTAGCTTGGAGCAGCCGCAGGACTCGGCGGAGGGCTGATCCGCAGGATCCACCGCGGGATCCGCGCCCGAACGTCGCGAGAGGAGCATCTCGCTCAGGCTGGACTTTAGCTGGCTTTCCGTGTAGGTCTGCTGGGCGTGCAGGAGACTGTCCACGAGGAAGGCCGTCGACATAACGTGGTGGAGCCTGGCTGCTCTATATTTTATCCCGTAATCAGCGCCCTCCGTATCCGAGTTATATTCAGAGGGTTTTCCCGCCAGTTGTCGCGTTCGCGTCGAGTGCTCAAATCGAACTGAAAGCGGAGGCCCAGATATCCTGGCAGGCGCAGGACGCAGGATGCAGCATCCCAGGGATTGCGAATTTCAGGGGTTGCTCGCCGTTGGTTGGTCCGCTTCTCCTGCCCAGTAGAAGAGTCGTCTGCGTGGCACGTGATGCTTCGTCCTTATGTATATCCTGCTCTCTCTCTTGCTCCTTCGCTCTCTCCCTGGGGTTGTGTGTGTGTGTGAGTGGAGTGTCCTGTTTAGCCTTTGCCTGCGCGTTATTGTTGTACGCTTTTTATTTGATTTTATTTGTGTGAAAACAATAAAAATTTAATTTTCTTGTTTTGCTGCCTTTGCCACTCGCTGCCTTGAACTGAATTTCCCCGATCTTATTAGATTTGTGCTGCTATTCCACGGTGGCGCACAGTGGGTCAAGTTCAGTGTGAATATATTTGAGGGCTTTAGATAATGTTATAATATATTGGATATATAAATTATTTAAAAACCCTTTTAAAAGTAAAAAATAACTGTAAATCTTGTTTAAAAATTTACCTTAGTTCAATTAACATTTTTTAATTGCCCAAAATTTTTCAGACTTGAATACAAAGTTCGGTTTTGATGCTTTTTTTGATCCCACTTACCAAAATGATTTTTAATAATAACAAATAATATTTATAAATAGTTGGCGACTTAAAGAATCGTTAACTTTTTCAATTAGAGTTAATGTTTAGCCTAATATCGCACTTGTGACGCTATAATTCCCAACTGGTTTAAGCTGCTTCTTGCTGTGCAATTTTTTATCGCTGTATGAGTAAATTAATATTTCAAAATATAAATACAATTAATTCGATGTATATTATAATGCAAGTAAATCAACACAAGTAAAGTTAGAAAAAATGCAAGAAATAAGCCTTACAACTCATCTGGACCTCTCCATCCATAAACTTTTGAATTTGTGCGGGCAATTTGTTGCAGGCAACGTCGGCGTGGACAAAAAGAAATGCCCGGCGAGCGGCCAAGGAGTCAGTAGATTAACTTTTATTATGACCGCAAATTAGTTGTCCTCGTTGATGACGACAATCGAGTTTATCGACAATGATGACTTATTTACTCTGGCTCGCTAGCGTGGTAAATGCGAAAATGGCTGAGCATCGCAGCGCAGCGGTTATGTAAGCTTAGCAGCTAGATGAAGCCAGGATGTGTGTGTCCTTTTGGCCTCTATTGTGTGCCATACGCCGCCCAGAAGGCGAGAGAGAGAACAGAACAGCAACCCTTGTGGCCGTGCGGGGTTCCAAGGAGTCCTCCCCGCCGAGGAGGGCGTGGCCTCACTCGAATTGGAAAGCCATCAGGCGATGAAAGGAGGAGAAGTGCCCTCGACAATAGGAAGAAGTACAAGGATAACAAAGGCCCCAGCTCGGATTGTTTTGCGCTGCCATTTGTGGCTTTTTGCTTTCATATGGAGCACGCCTCAAAGGATTACCCCCGTATCCGTATCCGCAGCGCCAGGACCTCGACTGCCTCTGCTTCTGCGGCGGCTTCTGCCTTTCTGCTGGCAGCGAGTACATAAAACATGCTCATATAAGCGTATAAATATGTGATAATAATGATTAAAAGTTCTCATCATGCCATCATCATTTATGCAAAGGATTCCGCTGGCCTGTGTGTGTGTGTGTGTGTGTGTGCTGAAGAGTCCTTACATTTTTATTTGCCACCGACACATGGCAGCTGGGAGCTGAGTATTTTCCATTTTCTACAATATTATCCCGGCTCCTCGGGAAAATGGCTCTCTCTTAGTCGCTATCTCCATCTCTTTTTGTAGTCGCCATAATATGAGGACAATTATTTGATAAGTGGGTTGAATGTGCAGCAGTCGTCCCCCGCTTTTCCAGCTCCTGCTCAGACTCGGATTCGGATACGGATTCCATCTGCCATTGTCATGGCACTGCCGCTGCTGCTTTTTGACAAATGAAAGGGGTCACCGAAACACTGGCTTTTGTCGGCAGCCCCCAAAAAATATATATCCTTATCCAGCCTTCCCCTTCCCCTTACCCCGCTTTGTGCGGGGGGGGAGGTGTTAAGGACAAACTTTTAATTGTTTTTCAGAGTGTTGCCATGGTCTGAGTTTATTTTCGTTTTATTTTTTTAATTTGTTTGCTGAATTGGAAATATGTAAATGATGTTGTTGGGTCTGCACTGGGGATTATTGTGCTGTTAACGTTTGGCTTTTTGGCAGGGCTTTGTGGGTTTATTCTTGCAATACAGTACAATATGGATGATGGATGTGGAGGGACTGTTTTATCTCTGAAGGAATAGATCAAATTGGATAGGTTTATTTGTATATTAATTTAAATCTGAGCATAAAACAAAAATTGTAATACTAAAAACATAGAAAAATCCCTTGGGCTTGCCTAAAAGAGTGCAATGAAAAAGAGCACGTATTTAAAAGATATGGTTGCATACTTTTTGACAGCTTTGTATTTTATTTCAAAACCCTGTAGATTTGATAGAACTGTAGAGATCAAAGTGAACTAAATCCCTGAGCTTTTGTGAAATAATAGATCGATCTCTTTTCCCTGATACATTTAACCTACAATCTCTTTCAAGTAAAGATAACAAGCATTTGGGCATTTCACAAACAGAAGTGGATGCGTCTGCCCATCATAATGATAATAATATCAAAGCTTATTAAATATCCCCAACTGCTTTATCAAAGCCTGAAGCTTCTGACAACTCAACTTACTTCCTTAGCGAAACTCGCTTTGCCCAATCTGCCAAAAATACCCTTGCAGGTAAATTCAGTTGGCCAAATTCAAAGACTTCCTTCTGTCATCGCTGCCACATGCCACTCCAGTGCGAACAAACAACTTGGTGGCTCTTCGGGGCAAAATACTCGCATGTGGAATCGAATGCCGCTGACAGCCGCATCATTATATGGATATCATTATCGTGTATCGTCTGCAGAGCAGTGGCAGTACGAGGAAAAAAAGGTGAAATGTCACAAGATGCTGCTAGATGGCTGGGGTATAAATGGGTGGTTGAGTGGTTGGTTGGTCGGACTCCTGGTGGGGGGCGTGGTTGGGCAATATAATAAAGCGCAAACATTTATACACGACACTCGATGCGAAGGACGATATAGAAAAAGCATTCCAGCCAAGTTAACTGTCGATATCAGCTGCTGCCATGGCCATGTCCCCACCACGCCCATTCCACCCACGCCTCCCCCGCTCCGCCGCCCATGAAATGAATGCGAATTCTGTTTGCCATCGATTTTCAGGACAACGTTTATTATTTTTATTATATTCGCCGGCAACTAGAGAAGCCCGAGCTGAATTCTCGGGGTGGCTGCGAAATTATGGGCTTTTCATAACGTTAACAGTCGCATAAATACGCTCTTTGTGTCAGCCAAGTAGAAAAAATGCGATAAAAGATTATAAAGTGTGTGTTGTCGTTGGCTTTTGCTGCCCAGTGGGTTGGTTGGTTGGCTTGGTTGGCTTGGTTGGCTGGCCTGGTCCCTTCAGGGTTCGGAGTTCGTTCTCGTTCTCGTCCTGCCGGCGACATCTGTTTCCGACATCTTTTAATAAAATTTTCATCTTTATTACAAAACGATTGTTTTATGCGCCACGCCCCCTGGCCGCCGCACACTGCCCCTCTAGTCCTGCGGATCCCCGAACTTCAACTTGAACTTGGACTAGACGACGTGTCCTGCTGGCGGAAGTCCTTCAGCGAAGTCGCGAAAGGAAGTAATTAGAATGAAGCGATTTTTAGTTGCCAAGTTTTTCGCCCCCCACTTTGATTATTTTTCATTTTTATTTTCATTTACCGAAAGTTTTCATGCTACTCCATGACTTCATGACGCGCCGCCAAACAGTTTATGAAAATATTCTGCATTCTTTATTTTATGACTTTATTTCACTTAATTTCATCGCTCGCCGTGTGTTTTTTGACCCATTCATGATTGTATGGAAATAATTGCCAACTTTATTGGTTAATTTATGAAATTTACACATTTAATGGGTGTGTGTGAGAGTGGTGGCTTGGCGGTAGTGTTGTGGTTTTGCGGTGGCTCGCATATTTATTTGTGTTTTTGGACCATGTGGTTGGAAAGTGGCGTTCAGTTGAGTGGTTGTTAAGTGGGCCTAGTTAGGTGTGTAAGTACGTGGCAAAAGCTAATTAAAGTGTGGCGTTAATTGCTGCTAAAAGGCTACTGTTAATTATTTATTAAAAATTAAAGATATTTTATTTTTATTTATAAGATAATCATTTTTGTTAGCTATGATTTCTTTTAAAGTTTTTCAACTTTTTATAACGACAATTCCTTGCAGCTCGTGACCCCTGCTAACGTACTCTTCCCGCTTTTCACCATAAAAACCAAAGGAAATATTATTTTTTACATTTTTTTCGCTGAACTTGGTGGATTTTTGATGTACGCATGAGGGCGCCGATTAAGCCAACTGGAAAATTCGCACATCCTCTGCTCAGCCCTGACCCCTTGATTTCCCCAAGCCCTGAATTTCACAAGAATTGCAGCAGCAAAAAATAAATAAACATAGCTTTAAAAAATCAGCTACACAGAGCTGCATAATTTTTCCGGAGAGCAGAGAAACCGAGTGATGGCAATTAATATTTTTTATTGCATACAAATTGCATAATTAGTCAAAACTAAATGACAGGACACACAAGGCACACAGACCCAGAGATGCAAAGGACAATCATAATAGCAATAAAGGAGCAAAAGGGTAGCAGACAACAAATATGTTGTTGTGATTAATAAAATTACAAGAAGGGAGTCGGGGAGCTGGAGATAAAGGATAGCTGGAAACAACGAATTTTGACAGCTCGAAACAATAATAACAGAAGCAGGCCCACAGGACTCGCAGGGGGTTGAAAAACCCTAGATCCCCTGCCAAAAAAGGATCATCACTTGACGCTGCGGCCAAGGAGGTAGGATGGAAAAGGGACGAGATTCGCTACAACGTGTGAAAGCAGCAAAAGGACATTCGGCGGCTACTTGACTCGAGTCCTTCGCGCGAGGAGCCGAGTCCTTGCAAGGAGATTTTTAATTAATTTTCATGTCTCACTGAGTTATGTGACTCTCTGTGGGCACCGATTTCAGCTACTCAGCCAAACGGAAGTAAGTTGGCAATTTATTGTCACATTAGATCGCAGGATCGGGAGTAATTAGTCAACCAAATTTACACGAAATTTATTGATGTCAAGGGAAGAAAACTTAAGGCGCTCGGAGTTTCTCAAGGGGTCTACCCATTAAGGGGAATGCTAATAAAGATCATTACTAAAACAAAAAATTAGTAAAAAAAAATGTAAAACTTTGGTTCTTGAAATTAGTTTCAAAATGTTATTATCACTAATTCCTTTATGTTTTTTCCTATATTTTAGCCTTTGTATTTTCTTTCAATAATATCCAGTATACATTGTAATCGTATCTTATCCCTAGTGATATATATTCTATAATATATTGTTATACACTAAATACTTAAACACATTTCTTTATATATTTTTCTTCACTTCGGCTTAAGTACCATCTATCAATTCTGTGGATACCTAATGCCCTTATATTAAACTTTCCCCTTCTTCAGGGGTTAATCCTATCATGGGAAGCACTTCATAACACCCAACCAAAACTACTTTTGTTTTATTCCCAATCTGATGGATCGTCCTGCCAAATCAGTGTCACCCAATTGGCAAGTTCTGAGTCCTCCATTCGCGTGATCTCATAACAAGTTGTCAGGGCTAATTAGAGAGTTTCGCCAGCTGACGCCACCGAATGCCACCCTATATAAGACCTACTCCCCAACCCCGGAAGTGGCATCAATGTAACGCCTAGTTAGGCAACAGATTGCGCTGAAATGTATGCAAAGGTTGGAAAATCAAACCACCACCACCGAAAAAGGACAAAGGGATGCCCGGTAATTTAGACACGCTGCTAAATTAGCGAAAGGGTGACCCCGTTCTATAAATATCGAGGCAGATATATAGGGTATATGGGCTATATGGGGGGATTAGCCGCGGGGATCGCAATTGGATAATGAAAATAAAATTAGTTTTGGTCACGTGCTTAGGGAAATATGAAATGATGCCTTATGATTATTTATGAAACAAAGAAGGAAGGCCTTTAGCGCCTGGATGGGCCATTTCTAACTGAAGAAACCAGGGGAAATAATCACAAAAAACCGAAAGCCAATTCAATTAACTTGGCTGCCAGTGCATTTGAAGCCGATGAGTGAAGGCCTGCGGCCGGAGGCACTACATTTTTAATTAATCCAGAGTCCAGAGTCCGGAGTCCAAAGAGTTCCTCTGCCTGTGCCGTGAAATGCTGCTACTTTTTAGCAAATCCATTGGATGCATTCCTGATGGACATCCGGCTTCTGTTTCTGACCCGGCCAGCACGGCCAACAGCCACCAGCCAATTTCTGCATTTGCCAGGCTTTGGCATTTTTGGTTTTTGCTCACTCGTCACAGGTTTTTGATTGCACAATTTAATTTTCATTTTCCCAACTCTTTTTTACCGGCCTCCTCTATGTTTGCCATGGGTTGAAATTATTATTTACATTTATGCAAAATAAATGCGGCCTGCATTTTTGTCTTTATTTGCCTCCAGTTGATTGACATTTGCAGTCTGTTGGGATGGCCACATCTAAGGGTTGCAGTTTCTGTAATTAAGGAATCATATTTTTTGTTTGTTTAGTTTGCGGTGGGTTGGAAAATTCTGAGAATTTAATTATCAAACAGGGATTAGACATCTTGAAGGTCAGAAAAATGGTAAAATAAAAGTAAATAGAACGTATAGCTTATTTAAATTTCTCGGCTAGTTTTCTTAGTGTCTTTTATTATTTCTCTCATCCCATCGCCACACATAATGTGCCTCTTATGTCTGGTATGCTTCTATATGTACTGTCGTACGCATGCCAACAGGTCAATCGCACAGTTCAATTAAGACTAGTTAAATATGCCTCAAGAACCAGGGGCGCAGCGGGGGTAAAAATGTCTAAAAAGGGCACAAAACATTATCAACCTAAAATGTCATATACATTAATGAGAAATTAATTTAAAAAATATTTTATACATGTTTTCTTTTTTTGCTCCTACGTCAATCAAAGTACCCTAAAACCGCTCCTGACTTTGCGAAAAGAAATCTGAAATTGAGTAAACTAAGGGCCATAGCCTCTCCCCACAATTCTCATGCCATTTAGTCGAATTCGAGTCTTTGTGCGTGGACATCCAGATGATAAAATTCCTGAAAATATAAATTCAATTAAAATATACAATTAAAATAAGCCAGTAAAAGACTTTCTGGGTATATATAGCCATTAATCAAAAACAGTGACAGACACAGAATTAATCATAAAAAACTATTGCATAATAATTAAGCAACATAATTAAATAGCAGGCAATGAGCCAGTTAATCGGCGCAATTGCAGGCCAGGACCTGCTGGGGGTAAGTGAAGTACGTATATATCGATCAAACTGAATGACATTTGATTGAGTAAGGTTCGGCGAAAAAGTGCAATAAATTGAACGAGCTTTGCCGCAATTTGTTGACCCTTAACCGAGCGTAAGTGAACCGAGGTCAGCGGACCCACCGACCTGAAGGTAAATGGCTCTACGGCTTGGTGTCTGCTTTATCGCACACTGCAATCACCTCAATGCCTGACGTCATATCAAACCAGTTTTAATAAATGTAAATGTTTTATTTTAAGACCATTTGTAGTTAGTTTACAGTTGGATCAATTAAACTGTGTGTGAAGAGGAGCTTTCCGCAACGCGACCGTAGTAAAAACCCCCCTGCATAAACTATTATTATTATTCGAATAGCCGATGCAAGATTAGTAGCCTTGTCAGTAATTGGTAATTGCAGTGGAAATCTTGTTGGAAATTAATGGGAAGGCAACGCAAAGGTGGGGCAATCGAGGGAAGCCTTGTTTTGCTTTGTAGATCATCTATCAATCTGTAAAGAGGCGGGATTTCTATGTAGAAAATTGATAGCTGATAGTAACATAACAACAACTAATAACTATTACATCATTACAAGAAGGTAATAGTTTTTTAAAAATTAAACTTAATATTTAAATTATTAGGAAAATTGTATTTATAATGCCTATCTTCATAAGTTATATATTATATTATTATGTCTTCCTAAAAGTATGCAGAACTTTATTTAGCTTTAACATAGCCTAATTATGCTACTAGCAGCGCTATGTTAAGTTAGAAAATATATTTTGTGTTGTGCAGTGTTAAATGTTATATTATAGTTTAGCCGAGTTTTCAAAATATTTAATTAAAAAAATATTAATGCCCAATTGCAATTAATTTTCCCTTTGCCCTTTTCCCTGCAATACCATTTCCAATTAAGCCGCAATTAATACCCAAGCCATACGAACTCAATCGAGAAATCCTCAAAGATGCAAAGCATTTTCCCCGAATTAAGTCTGCGGGTAATTATTTCCACTTCAACGCCTCCAACAGCAGGGCGAAAACTTTTCATTTTCTTGGCCATCATAAAGAGATTTGTCTGCTGGGGCTGACTTACCAACGCTTTCGAGCCCCGATTGCGCAGAACCCTGCAGGCTTGTCCTTCAGGCGGTAATTGAAAGCGAGAAAAATACAAAAAGTTGGCCAATTGGCTAGATGGGCTAGCGCTAGCTCCTCGGACCCCTTCTAGGCCAGTCGTCTGTGAATTATGGCCCTTGGAGGGCAGCGTTTGGTAAGCCCGCTAACACCGCTTACCGGAGAGTAGTTGAATAATGGATTTTTAAAATTTCTGCACTTCACGTCATATTTTTGGCAATAAGTTTATGGCCATAAGCAGTCAGCACTGCGTATATCATATATTGTTTTAGCTAGGTCGTACCGAGTATTTCAGGGGTATGGCTCGTGCTGTCTGATTTCCGATTCGCTTGGCAATGAGATGCCGTCTGATCTTCTCAATCTTTCTGGCTGGGTTTTTGGGCTGGGGATTTATAGTAACCCCTTGAGACCTGTTTTCGTTTTCGTTCAGGTGAATCAACTCTCGATGTGAAGGATGGTCACACCCTCTTCAAAGGCACAGCACTATTAAGGCGATCAAAATATGTCTCAGGTTCAAAGTTCGTGTTATTCCAGACGTCGTTTGTTGATCTTCGAGTGCGATATCCACATAGATCCAGGCCCTTACCCCTGTTTGACCAACAATTAAGGCCGAGTGTCTGACAAACAAATTAAAAAGTTTGCGCGATATCATGGGAAAGGGCCTATCCAAGATTGAGGCTTGGCTGTGTTAAAGTGCGGGGAATTACAAGTTAATATATTGTTCAAAGCGTAACGTTTGCCAGCTCGTTAACTATTTGGTGAGAATGGGTTTCTGTAGTTCTAAGGAAGCAAATCCAGACAGATTTTCCCCTAACCACCTGTAATCAGAAATATCAGTGTAGTGTTAAGGGTGGAAGCCGGACCTTCTATATTAGCAAGCCATAAAATGGGTAATGACAAACACAAAAACCACTAAACCTGTGGCTTTAATAGATGTGATATAGGCGATGATCAATATCAATATTAGCTCATAAATATTTCACACAATACCGCACCTTTAATATATTTAAGTTCCTTAAAAGTCATAAAAATTTATAACTAAGTGAAAATTAATAAGAACTTCTTTAAAATGGCAAAGTTAAAACCTTTCTGTATTGGTATAAAACGATTTCTTAAGCGGATTTTCTGGAATATCTTATAAGCATACAGAACATTTTCTGATAATATTTATTATTTTTAAAGCGAATTTACACATTTTATAATCATATGTAGTTTGTTTTTAACACTTGATCGATTTATTTGTACATTTCCACCTTGTTTTGGCACTTTAGTTTGATCTCAGTATAACACAATTACTTTAAGGGGATTTCCTGGAATATTATCGTATACGTTATAAGCATGCAGAACATTTATATCTGATAATATTTATTCCTTCTCACCGATTTCACACATTTAATAAGCATCTGCAGTTTGTTTTTAACACTCGGTTGTTTTATTTGTCTAAAACCTTTTTTTGGCAGTTTTTGGTTTTTGATCTCAGTACCAAGTGCCGAACATGATCATGCAGTTAAGATCTTTGTCGCAGGCCACTTAAATCGAACGTGCCGTTAACTAATCACCCATTTAAACTCCGGCCTCTGGCAAACTTGAACTTGCGATGAGTGGACATTAGTGGCCTCTGTAAAAACGAGGGAATGACTTGAGTCGTTGAAAAGGTAAATTCCTCTTGCATTCAAGTGGAGCGTCCGCCGAGGCAGTTTGAATACTTTTAATGTCCCCCGTGGCCTTTTCCGCAAAACGCTGGCAATTATAATTATAAACAATATAAATTAAAATTTTGGTCGTCCCAAAACGACCACAACTTGTCCCCATAACATGTGTCGTCGCGGTCTTAACTTATTGTTGTCAAATGTAAAGTAAACATTTTATTTGTGCTTTAGTTCGGGTTTCACAACTGCAATTAAGTCGTTCTTGTCCACTGCAACCTTCAGTGCTGGCCGTACTGTATGTTAGATTAAGGTCTTTTGGGCCAAGAAATAACTGCAGCGGCATCCTTGGCCGATAACTGGGTAACTGTGTCAGTTGTAAGCCGCGCGAATTTCAGTTTCACTCATTTCCGACTACCGCGTTTACCCAGCACTTCAGTCTTTTCGAGTGGTCTCGGGCTTTGACCCATCTGAACTGCGGGAAAACTTCCTTTGTGGCGGCGAATGGTTCCACAAAAGACCAGTTTCCGGTGTCGGACATGCCACTTAATGTGCTGAAATCTAAAGTAAGCAACAGCGCTGACATCTAGAATCATCGATCATCACTTAAGCCGAAGCCACCCCAATGCAATATGTAGATTTACTAGTATTCCATGCTAATTACCCTTTGGTATTTTACACTGTTTATAGCTATAAGAAAGTTATGATCGATTTAGCTAGTTGAAGTCCTTCATTCCATTGAATTTATGGCCAACTGCTGGGCCGTAAAAGCAACCTCTGTCTACATGAGGGTACGGGTATCTAATTGAAGAGTTCAGATCCCGTCAGGTGAGATCAACAAAAGGTATTACTATTGCCATTCCCATGACGTCAGTGCGTGATCGCAGATATGTATTTGTTAAATCGTTCTGAAAAGCTGTCTAGAGCGGGCAGTCGAGCCCCATATCTGTTTACTGGGCTGTTTAGTTAGACACATAAAAACAATTGCGCCGGCTGGAAAATTTTCCACTTCGGTTTATGGCAAACGGGGAGTTTTCACAACCATCGCCTTCAAGGTGGATAATTTGGGGTTTATTATTTGTAATTGATAAAGCTTGGGTTTCAATGGGATCATTCACCCGAAATTAGCCTTGGTTTTATCGCCAATGCACAGAAAGAAATTTCGGTATAACTTGAAAATGAGCAGTGGGCAAGTTCATAACAAATTTAAAAAAAAAACTAAATACGTTTCCTAGAATGTTTGTAAAATCAACGTAAAATTTAAATAAATAAAATGAGTAGTTCTTATATCCATTTGTTAATATTCAATTATTTAAAAGTATATGGATTTATTTCTATAATTATTGAAATACATTTTATGTAGGTTAAATTGTTTGTTTAAAATACTTAATATTTATTTGGCCTACTTTAATCTAAAATTTAAATCACTATATTTTTTATAAAACCAAATATTTAAAGACAGCTTTTTCCCCAGTGCACCTAAAATCCTGAGTAAAAGGCACCTCTTTCCAAGCCGTCGCCTCGCATATCCCTCAGAAAAACCCCAAAAGTCGGAAATACTAAGGAAGCTATAAAACGGCTTCAAGATCACTTAGCTAGAACCACCGAAGGCGATAAAAGCGAGCAAATAATAAGTAAAAACGGCCGACAAGAGAGGTAACCCAAGGTACAGGTGACTCAGCATAAAGGCGAAAAACCCCCGGCTCCAATCGGGCCAATTACCTGTTGAGGAAAGGAAAAACTCAACACGGGGAGAAACTCACCTCGGGCACGAGCATGCGTCTGAGCCAATTGCCAAATTTCTGTAAAGCTCTGTTACCTTTAAGTCTAAACGGCGGCTAGGATTGCGGCACTCCGGTTAGCACGAGAGTATCTCGCAGATACACAGATACAGATACAGGCGCAGAGCTGAGCGATCGGCTCGGCTTGCAAGGCACTCGTACTTAGTCGGCGATCGCTGCCGAAGTCGTCTCAAGTCTGGGGTTTTAAACAAAAACGTCTTGCCCAGACGACGGTCCATTCATGCGAGTTTTTCATTCCGACGCGTCAACTTAAAACGACACATGCTCTCGCCAGCGGGCGCGATCGTCAGTAAATGCGGCTAACGAGATCCACAGAGTTCGACGAGTGTCTGTGCGAAGGATAATGCGACTATGAGTTCTTAAAAATCAGCCCTTAAACTAAAAACACCTTCCAATTGGCACAAAATCAATTAGTTTTGCGGCAGTGAATATGCACAGCGGTTACATCTGACCCAAGAGAAAAGCACCAATCGAGAATTCCCCCCGCAAAAGACAAACTTTGGATTAGCCGTGCAGCCTCTGAGAGTTTTCGAAACGTAAGTGTCGAACGGGGCGTATGAGTTATGGTTCGGGGGCGTATGTGCAACATTCCGTGTGGGAAAAATAATATTTATTAAGTGTGGTTGCATCAATTATACTTACCGTGTCAAGTGCGGAATTTTTATTAATGTGCTTCTGTTAAAGGTTTCGCGGTTTCACCGTAACGTTTTCATTAAGTGCCAAAGAATAAATGATCTGCAATTTATTTTGCCTGGTAAATGGCAAGCCTTTGACTTCAAAATTCAAAAGTGAACAAATTATAATTAATTAAATTAAATAAGCAAAATTTGTATAAAGAATCCAAGCTTGTAGTACTTTAATATTTTTATTTTAATCTAAATCTAGCTTTCAATGTTGTTAATCTTTTAAAACAAAGTCGTTTTTAGTACCATCAACTTTAAATATTTTTTTATATTTATTTATCGACTTTAATTCAATAAAAGCATGTCAAGTGCTAATTGAATTATTCAAAAAATTAGAAATATATTTTTTTAAGCCAGAATAAGCGACTGCAAAATTTATTTCTTTGTTTGTTAGAGTTAGATTAATTCTTTTGCCAATAATTAATTCAAATTTTACTACATTTTTACAATATAAATTTTCACGAACTGAATTAATTTACCTTTTGTACAACAAAATGTAGTTTAATATTAACCCAAAGTCAAAGACACTCAATTCAATTCAAATGAATATAAGGAGCAGCTTAAACAATATCAAGAACATAAATCAATATAGTACAGCTCAATGGTTTTCAATTAATTATTCTGTCAACAAAATATATTTCCCCAATAATCAATTATTGCGCTTTTTTAATTAATTTAATTAATACCTTATCAATTCGATCAGCGGCGTGCACTTATATAAATTCAAATAGGCAAGCCCCTGCACCTTCTTAATCGAAATACAGTTCAATGTGCGCATTAAATTGGATTATAAACATTAACGGAGCTGTCAAAAATATCATTTCGTTCGCCAGACGAGAGCAAATCAATTAAGCTGATTGCAAACATTCTGACGGACAGTCGGCAGCCTTATCAATGAGATGTCAAAAAGAAGAAATCTAGACTACTGAGGGGAGCCCTTGCCCAACGACTCTTGGGTTGTTTGCTTTAATTTATAAACAGTTTGGTTGGTTTTTTGTGTTTCTTTGCCGTTTGGCTCGCTTTTGCGGACTGCAATTAAGTGTAAACATTTTGCAAGTTATGCAAAATAACGGCAATGTGGTTATGAGCGGTCATTTCTCGTGTGTTTGTCTCTTGGCCAAATGCATATTTTTGGAGTCTGTCGATCTGTTTTTGGTTTATTTCAGCTGGTGGGGGATTTCGCAAATATGCACGTACCGAAAGCCGAAAAACCCCATATAATGATGCGTTTTCCCCACCCCTGATCAAGTTTGACCCAAAAAACACGACTAGTTCAGGTCAATGTTAAGGTGAAATTGAAATTGAAAGCGAAACCAGGGCAAGGTCAACTTCCCTTTCAATGGAGTACAATTGGAGGGCCCCAGCGTAGAGCTTTCTAGTTTATCTGTCAAATATCGCTATTGATCGTTGACAAATTCGTCTTTTTTACGAGTTCCTATGCCATTTGCGCAGATCTTGCCAAATAGTGCTTTTTATGACCCCAGCAAATGCTGAATACAAACACTTGAAGGAAATAAAAACAATAAAAATTGAGAAATTTTTATGTGAAATGGTGTGAAATTTAGGGGTCAGCGAAAAGATTTGACGTATAACTGAAAATGCCAGCTAAACTGGCGACTTTGAAGGTCGCTGGAGTGGGGTGAAACAAACCTTTTTTGTGACGACATTACTAGAAGTTTCGGAAGATAAAGCTTAATACTTTTTCCAACTTATAATAAAAATTCCCATTTAACCATTAAAAAACAATAAATTATTCTTTTTTTGATCAGCAAACATCAAACATTAAATTTCTATCCATAATCCCTATTATGGCTTTCATAAAGCTACACAAATAATATATTTTTTTTGATTTATAGCTTGTTTTCAAAGCCAGTTGTCCCAATTAAATTGCAACGGTTTCATGGGATAATGAGATGTTTTTAGGGTCTACTAAATTTTAAGACCATACAAGTACTAGTTAAAGCAGGAATGCCAGTCTTCGACTTGTAACTCTTTTTAGCCCTATTTAATCACGCCACCTTTTCGCTTAGCCCCAATCAGTTTCACTTTCAGGCGAACCGCAGACAGCAATTTGGGCAGAATTCCCAGCGCTGTCTACACCTTCTGCAGCACTTAGTTGGCCCAGCCAGCTAGTCACTCATCCCACCAATCCATCCAGTTGTCCGCCCACCAATTGGCCAGACTCAAAAGTGGACACAGAAGTTGTCTTAAATTAACCGCAAGCGCAGGAGAAATACCTCTAAGAGCAATAGACGTCACACAAAAGGCGGCTTTTGTTGCGTTCGTTGCCGTTTTCCTAACCGTTAAATTGAAATATTGACACAAGTTGTGAGTATCTTTTTTCTACTACCACGGATTTTCTGATTCATTTGGCCGGTGGCCCGGGGCAGCCACACTTGCTAATAACGCGAACATACAATATCTGGCAGATAGGTTTACATAATGAGCGGGCCACGCTCTTTAATAGCTGCATAACTGATTGGCCCCCCCCCTGATAAGGCCGAGAAATTGGCAAATTGCCATTTGGCGGCTTAAAGTGCGAGAAAGCCATCAATCGCTAATTTTGTGGCCGCAGGCGAGACAAGCGAATCGAACTACAGAGCCCATGGAGCTCTTTGGCATTGTGGTGACTTAGGTCAGGATTGAAGTTGCCGGCCCACACACACTCGCGCACGACCTTGCCGGCTTGTTTTCTTTATTCCCCCATGACAACCCGATCGAACCCTTCTCAAAACCAGCGAAATTGATTCATGACTCGCATTAAAACGCCAGCTCGAAAAGGGCTTTTTTGATTTAATGGAAATTCTCGGGCGTAATTGGAGCATTTCGCGAATGGTTTCGTTTCGCCAAAAGAGCCGAAAAAACAATGTGGCCCATAAAATGTTCCCAAAAATAGACAGTGGGAGAGTGAGTGTACGTATAAATTACCACACTCGACGCAGCTGCTGCCGAGTATTGGAAAATGTTTGCCAATAATTTTTGCTGTTGATGGAGCGGCCGGCAACGCTTCAGTGATTGGCCACGGTTTAAGCCAAGTCTGCGACTTCGCTGGGAACTGGGGACTGCAACTGCGTCCGGACTCCATGACGTTCGTAGCAAAACAATCTCGAGTTTGGGTGAACGCGTGTCAAATGCCGAGGCAGCTAATCAAGTGATTTTGAAGATGAGAGCTCAATTAGGGCAACTCAATTGAAAAGGCAGTTATCGAACTACTGAAAAGTAGGCTTTTCTGAGTGTTTTTTGGGTTATTTGTGAAACTACAAATGTAATAGAAAGATAAACAAATAAAAATAAATTTAACAAATTTTAATTGGAAAGTAAAAAAGTCTTAAAATATTTGTTTTGTTTAATTTATTTATTTAAAATATTTATTTATCATAATTTTAATAAAAAAATAAATACTTATTAATTTTAATTTTATTAAAAAGGTAAATAATTCAATCAATAAACTAAAAAATTAAAAATCACTCTTATTATATTATGAATTATATTTTTATACATTTTTTTTTAATTTTACCACAAATTTATTTTATCTATCAAGAACCTAACTTTCACTCCTACCAAACCCCAAGGTCAAGTTCGTTGCCTAAGTCTTTCGTTTGTCTTGCAGCCTTTTCATTTTCTATGCAAAACTTGCTCCACTTTTTTCAATTCCCAAAACAACAATTATTAAACATGAAGTTTAATGTTAATGTTGAATTACTTAATGCCATTTAAATTGTTTACATCGCTGCTGCAGTGTCTGCTGTTGTTGTTGTACCATTTATAGAATGATTTGTTGCGCTTGGCCTGGCTAGGTGAGCTACGAGCTATGCGAGTACACATGTAAATATACCCATCGCTTTCGCTCTCGATGCGTTGTATCTTAATTGGGCTGAACAAAACGATGGCATAATATACTCAGGGTACGCGGGAGTAGACTCCCCACCAAGGAAAGTGTGGCGCTACCAAGCGGAAAAGTCTCGCACAGAAAGAAAAGGCTAAAAATTAAAACAAAAATATACGTTAAGATACATTTTTTAACTCTTGAAAATATAACTTTATCTGAAGTAGTTAGAACATTGAAAGTATTCTTTATAAATCTCATTACCTTATAAAAAAACCAATCAACTTATACAAATGCTTACAAAAAGTACCTACACCAAATTTAATTGAAATAATTGAAGCTTTGGAAACACTTTCAAGTTTTTTTCGCCGTGCTGCTGCTGCTGGGGGCATGGCCAAATAAATGCCCTGCCCCATGTGTAAGCTGCAATTAGAGCTAAATGAGAGAGCACTTCCAGTTCGAACGGAGACTTCCGTAAAGATTTTATGTTTATCTCAATGTCAACAGCGGAAAAGATGAACGAACCTTTCGCATGCGAAATCGATTCGCACAGAAAGAGGCAACCCACAGTTTCAATAATTGCATACAATTTGCCAATCAACGCGTTCCCAACGATGCCAATTATGAAATGCCGGGCCCTTGTGTCCAAGTGCTTGCCCTTTTTGTGGGCGCAGCCTTTTGGCCATGGCTTATGAAGCCATTCAAGTGCCCGGCGGTCAAAAGGAGGAAAAGGAAGGAAGCTGGGGCTGCAGCTGGTGATTCCAAAAAATTGATATTTTATATATGTAATAAAAGCGCAAAAAAAAGAAAGAAACAAAAATAATAAGGACCACAAAATAATAAAGCGTTGGATGCCAAAAATTAAGCAGAAATTTATTAAAAATGCATAAAACAGGCCGAAATATCGCACTCCAGCCGAAAAAAAACTGGATTTGGGTGCAGCTGAGGATGGTAGATTGTGAGTGCGGGAAAGAGAAAAGAGGCGCGTGACCTTCGCACTACTCAGCAAAAAGTCCGCGGCAACCTGAAACCGAAGCTGTGTGAAATTATTAAATCAGCAGCGACTGCACTGCCAAGAAACCAAAACAAACAAGTGCAACCAGAGACATCGCAGCCACAAGAGACAGCCAGGCGGAGACAGAGCCACTTCAGCTGGTGGCTACTGTTTGGCAAGAGGCAACAAGGCAAGGAAAGCAGCGAACTTGAGATACACTCGACGGCACTTCGGGGGAAGATATGTGGTAATATGTGAGGGAGGCAAACAGAGCTCACAGAGGACTAGAGAAATACTGGGAAAATGTAGAAATATCATTAAATACTCTTCTTGGAAATATATCTTAAAAAACTGTTGAAAATGAACTAAGAAAAATATAAAAAAAATATTAAGTAGTCTTTCTACAAAATATTTAAATTAAATATATAAATTTAATAGTAAAATGTATATTTTCTGATATGACTATAAAATAATAACAATACAATTTTAAAATTTCTAAATAGATTAAATAATCACTTCCGCTACTTGACTGGTTATAAAATAATTTCATAATTATGCAGTGAGCTATCATAAAACAAATAAGTTTGAGAAAAAAGATTACAACAAAACTAATTAAAATATTCCTTGACAAAGGGAAAAACCACCTGCTTAAGCCAGAAGCACAGCGCCAAATGCCAATGTTTGCTTAATGTTGTAACCCATTTAAAGTTCACAAAGCCAGCGCTAAATGTGGGTTTTCCCAAATCGATATCCTCCCAGTGAGTTTATCACAATACCCTCAGAAGGCGCAGCTCTTGACTCACACTTAGAAATGCACGCGAGCAACAGCAACAGCAGCAGCAGCAACATGTACAGCAGCAACATGAGCGGCAGCAACATGCAGCAGGTGCAAGCGGGAAGGTAGATTTTCGGCAAATGCCAACGAACGCTGAGTGTGGTTTAGTGGCCTGCTGGCCAGGCAACCTACTTCTGCCACCGCTTTTGCTGCCTTGCGACTGCGGCTACGACTGCAATCGAAAGTGAGGCTGAGAGACTGCGACTGCAGATACATAGATACTTGGATATACAGCCGTGGAGTCGGGTTGGGTATCGTCGTCGTCAGCTGTTAGAAAGCTCCGCTGGACATGGTGCTCCAGTGCGGGCCAGTGGCATGTGGCAGTTGCAACACATCCAGCCAGTTGCCATATATACACCTCTGGACTGGGGATATATGGCTATTATAAAACCGTATTTAGGTCAATCAAATTTCGCATTTGGCATTTTGAAATT
The DNA here is from genome assembly GCF_025231255.1 of Drosophila biarmipes. Lineage (NCBI taxonomy): Eukaryota > Metazoa > Arthropoda > Insecta > Diptera > Drosophilidae > Drosophila > Drosophila biarmipes. Next base: position 23,865,371 of record NC_066613.1, on the reverse strand, counting down.
TCTTTACGCAAATGCTTGTGCTATTTTTTAATGATTTTCTAGCCAAGCCAATCCAGTCCAGTTCAGAGTCCCGGCGTCTCATTTTCGGATTACATAATGCTGCTTATGCCAAAGAAGCCAGTTGACCACGCCGTGGCCAATAAGCCAATAAGCACAATAAGCACAAAATGGTAAAATAAAACGTGTTTTTTCTCTCCTCGAATTTTACCACTTTATTTTCTGGGGGACTTCTTAATGGATTGGCTCGGGCTGTTGAGGCGTGAACTGTGGCCAAAGAGTGTGCAACAAGGGGTTAATGGCGATGGAGGAGTGTCGCTGTGCAAGATGATAAATAATAGCCATTTCCGACTGGCGAATGATAAATGCAGCTCAACTGCGAATGAAGTCGTTATCCAGAACCAGAACCAGAACCAGCCGCCATGTTTCCGCATCCTTTCCCTTTGGAAATACCCTTGGGAAGTTGGCAAATTAAATGCGGCCTTAATTATTTTATGCTCATTAAGCGCACAGCTACGTATTTGCCCTGGCAAAATGCCAGAAATTAAGGCAGCGTCTGCTGGCCCAAAGCTGTTTACAATCTGGCTGCAATTAAAAGAGATACGCCAAAAAACAAGAAGCAAAACAAAGTAAAAAATATAAATGTCATTAATTGGGCTTAAATATTTTTTAGGTTTTTTTTTAGTATTTCTGTTTTGTATCCAACTTTACACAACTTTGTTCATAAACCAAAATCGCTCAATTGTGACAGCTGTTTAACTAACATTTCAGTTATGTCAGAAGTCAATTAAATATAATTTGCCCTCACTTGAGATGCGGCTTAAATGAAAATCTTGGCAAATGACCAAATGGGCTATGAGCTCACACGCGGAGCGACAAAAAATAGAGAGTCCAATTTAAGCATAAGTCCAGACAAGCAAAGTTCGTTGCCTCAGTCATTTGTTTTGGTTTTTGAACTTTGCATGCAAATTTTCTTTTTTCTGCTTTTGCCCCATATAAAACTTAAGTTTCACTGATTACTGACGTTAGTTCAATTCCGCTTTCAGTTTTCCAGACTTCTCGCATTATTTCCATTTCAATATTTTATTTATTGGCATTTATTTGCATATTTCTAATGAAAAAATAATTACAAGGGATTAACAAGACACATAAAAGCAATTATTGGAATAATTCCAGCATGAAGCAATTTATCAAATGCTTATGGAAAATTTGGGAAACGATAAACCTAGCCATAATATAAACGAAATACATTTTACTAAAATAAAATATGATCTGATTTTAATACTTGCTCACGTGCACTGAAATGAGCTTGATTCCGCTTTGCCTGATTAAAGCACTGAGGTCTTCACGTTTTTCCTGGATCCCCCCAATAAATTCCATTTTACTTGCTGCATTTTCAATTAGTAAGCAAATGAAACTGTGCCGGTGGCCGGTGGCCGGTAGCCGCTGGTTGGTGGCCAATTAGCATATTGTCTGTGGCTTAAGGTAACGACCTGCCAGCGGAGAGGGTTCCCCGGCACTCACGTACCGAGTGACAAATGTATTTACGCCATGGAGCATTTATCAGCCACCGGGCTAATAAAAACATGTATTATTATACTGTTGAAACTGAATTTATGGCACGATTCATTGCGGTTTCGACTAGGTCCGCTTGAAAAATGCAGCTAATCGCAGCCGAATCTTTTCGGAGGAGCAGTAAGCCAAGGCTGTGTGCGAGATTCTAGAAATTCTCCAGCATCTCAGGCTGTCCAGCGTCGCCAGCTTTTGCGAAAATTGACCCCAGGAAGTGCTTGACCGAAGCAGCAGCAGCAGGCTAATTACATTTTTAATTGCTTTCCATAAATATGTTGTTGTCCCCCACTCGCCGCTGAACTAATCCACCTCAACCGCTTTTATTGCCACTATCTCCGATAGACTTGAATTATGGGCTTGGAAAAGCATTACCTGCGATATGGACGCACCGCTAGAGATCACCTCCTTGACTGGGCCACCTGTGGGCGTGGTCGACGGCAGCAGCAGCAGCAGCAGCAACATCTACAGCAGCAACAGCAATCGCAGCAGCAACATCCCCAGCAGCAGCAACAAGCACAGCCATCACAGGGGCGGAGGTCACGCCCCCATGTGACACACAGGGGGACGCCACTCTCCATGCTGATATCAAATGGAGTTAGGATTAGCAATAGTAAGTACAGCCAACTTAATTATACGGCAAAATGTGCCAGTCACTCGAGTGGCATATTGCTGTTCTATATCTAATGAATAGCGGATAATGATGTTTTGACTACACGGATTCGAAAGCTAGAGCGGTGAAAAACAATTAGTAGATTGATTTACGGATGAAGTAAAATATCCATGGGGTTAATGGAAAATGTAGGAAACATGAGAAGAAGTCTTTTGGAATAATTCAGAATTTTTTGTACTTACCAAATATATATAGTTAAGTTATTATCCAAAATAGTAAGTAACAGTACAGTTTTGTCCAACTTTTCCATTAAAGGAAATGCCTTGACTGACAGCCACTCAAGTTCCTATCGTCTTTGACAATCAACAAGAAAATTGAATTAAGGAAAAATGTGATTAAATGCTCAATTAGCCAACTAAAAGTCAATATCAACTGCCAAATTGGCCAGAGGCTTGTTAGGCTGGCTGAGAGCGAAGCTGGATAAAATACCGCAAAATGTTGTTTTTCAAAACTGGTCATCCAAGAACTGCAATCGAATGATTGAAAAACGTGTATTTTGGCCGAAAGGAAAAACCAAGCGGCCATAGCAAAAAATAGCCGAAAATGCGAAAAAAAAAATACAAAACAATTTAAAGTTGAAAGCAGCTAGACTAGGCAGCCAACTAAGCGCAGATGTAAATCAAGGAAACACACAGACACGAACTCGAATTCGCATTCAAGCTGCGGCGAGTAGCGTTCTTTGCAATGGCCGACATTGCGTATACGCCGAGCGAGCCAAGCCAAGTTGGTCGAAGGCAGCCAAGTGTGCAAACAGGCAGCAAAAGCTGGCTAATACTAATACAGCTGGTAGCCATGGCCAAGAACATTCGCCAGAGAGGGACGGACAGCTAACTGAACTTGGCTTAAACTGCGCCCAGGCTCCAGTTTGTTTACGTTTTTCTGTATTTTCTGGTTTCGGTTTCACATCGCTTTCGAGGCATTTTCGACTGTTTCGATTGTCGCTTGTATAGAATTATACTTTAAGCGCTTTGCACTTGACAATTGGCCTGCCTTTATTGCCATGTTGGCCGAAGTGCCTTGCTATTGGACTTCTAGGGGATGCTGTTTGTGGCCAGGGGCAATTATGGGTACTTCTGTGGGACGTGATCACTGCAGAGGATTTATCTCAGTTTTATGCTTGAGATTTAAGGCCAACAGATTCGAGTCTTAATTGCTGGCAGTACTTTGAGTTCATCTTCCACGTTACTTAAATAGCTTCTTTTATCGAGGAAGCCTCAGCTGATCTCTCTTGGCTTTTTCACCACTGTGCTTGGGCAATTCTACTGCAGTGCTCGGGCCTGAGCATAGCAAACAGCAGCAGGCAAACAACAAGCTGCATTAAAAGCACAAAATTCGCAATTGAAAACTCTGCGGCCAGCTATACTAGCCACTATTAGCCGCCGACTACTCGGACTTGCGAAGACCAATAGCAGCGAATAGCCACGAGCTCATTCAAAGCAAATATGAAAATGTTGCCAAATCAATAGACGAGTTTAGGTGGGGAGACGGGGGTCGAAATGGCCACACGAAAAAATTGTACTTGGTATAACAATTAACAATAGATAGAAGGATTTTCTTGAACACTAAGTTAGGCATTTAGGAATTTTTAGAAAGAACTTTGAAACGCGATAAAAATTAACTAATTATGAATTTTAAATGTTTTTCTATTTAATTGTAGCTTAGAAGTGTTTTATTTATAACTTTTTCTTTGCTTAAATAACTTGTATTCATGCTCTAAAATAAATGTAAAATATTTGACATTATTCTATCATCACTATCATATTTAAATCTATTTTTTCCTGTGCAACTGAAGCTGCAAAACGGTGAATGAGTGCCGAAAAAGAGTGAACGAGTGGGTTCCGAGTGGATTCATTGGATTCAAGGGGCCAGTGATAGCGACAGTGAGTGGAAATCAAGTAGCCGCCGTGGATGCCGAGGCGACTCGAGAGAGGGGGCATGAATTAACACATTCGGGCTGCTTTTGACCAATTCTATGTCCAAGGTACGGGCTCTAGGGGCGGGGTGGGAGGCATTTTGGCCATTTGTTTGGCCGGCTCAAACAGAAACAGGCGCGTTTGCCGTCGTCGCAGTGGCTCAAGTGGCTCAGCTCAGCGCAGCCGAAGAAGAAGAGTTCCCCACTGCAGCGCACTCTTTGGCAACGCAAAAACAACTCACGTCTGCGAGTGTGCTTTGCGATTATATAACCAGATGCTGGCATTAAGGCCTGGCCAAGATCGTGCCGCTGCTTTGGTTACTCTGCGGAGGAATTTTCAAGCTATTGACACAGAATTCAGCCAGCCAGAAGTCAAAATAAATAATATGTCTGGGTAACGCTCAAATATTTAACAAGCATTTTTAGTCTTTTCATTTTGGAAATATGTTAATTCCAAATTATTAAGAAAGAAATGCAAGAAACTGTCAAAACAGGAACAAGTATTTAAAAATAAATATGCTAAAAAATTAACAAGTCGAACATAAGAGTATAAACACTAAAAAACCAGGAAGTTAAGAAGGACTCTATATTAATGGGCCCACAGAACTCTCCACACCAGGAAGCCCAATTAATTAATGACATCACAACTTAACAGCACAAGCTATTAAGAGGAACTTACAAAAATTTCCAATCTCGCCAAATAAATCTAAATGGGGTCATCAATAACATTCCGTTTCGATCTTGGCTGACTCAACCGAGTAATGCTGCCGGTTTGCTTTCCATTGTGGGTTTCTCCCCAGGATTTCCTTTCATCTCGGGGCAAACTTTCCAGATCCAGTTCCTAACCTTCGGCCGGCGCTTCTCCTTAGGCACATACCCTTACTGCGGGTCCTTATCCCCGGCGAGAATCAGTTGTAAACGCTTTAATTAAGGCCCGAAATGCGATAACTTAAATGCAAATCTGCCGCGAAGGCACGTCCCGGCGGCCAGAAACTGGTTTTCCCCTCGTGGGACATGCCCATAGCCAGGGCCCTTTGTTTCGGCTAATTGGGCCGGACCACTGAGGGATCGCAAGTAACGAAAGAGTAGTATGCCAGATTTGCTCTCGCCTGATGCAAATTGTAAGGCGTACGAGGAAGTGATCTGGGACCGCCAGGAATTGCCTTTATTATTTGCTTAAACAAAAGTAAACAACATGGGTAGGGGCAGCCGGATCATGGCTTGGATGATTATTATTACAGCGGCACGTTCTTGGGCGAAATCTCGGCTCTCGATTGTCTCGGCCAACTGCAAATGCCCGGCTCTATTGTTAATGGATACGGTGTACTGTACAGTATTGTCTACCGGGCACTAGAAACTGTCTATTGAAATGGTATATGGCCAGCACGCTTTGTTGCCTTTCAGACGCCGCTTTTTTTTTCGTTGGCCAAGAGCCGCGAAGCAGCTGCAGCTTTACGGCCGGTAATTGTGAGCGTTAATTTTAACAGGCAATTGGGAAACTTGCGTTTATTCTTTTTCGTTTTTAGTTTTGGGGCCAAGCTTCGGCAGAAACGGAAAACCAGGTTGGACAGACCTCCCAGCGAACAGCAAATGTTTCACTTAAACCCTCGCAGCTAATATTACCGACAATTTAAATTGTTTCATTTAAGCAGTTTCAAAGTCTATGGCAATTGCAGTGCTCTAAAGGTTTTCTCGCTTCTCGTTGATTGGGCTCTTAACTCATTTTTTTTTGGTTTGTTAATCTCTGTGCGTGGTTTTTGGATAGCTGTCGAGTCTAGAAGCTCGGAAATATGAGCATCGCGTGCTCGGCTGTAATTTGCAAAAGAAACAAGCATATGACACCAGCGGCCGAATCCAAATGGGGCAGGGGCTCATCAAAGGGGATGGGTTCTTATGCTAAAAAAATATTTTTAAATATACTAAGAAAATAGGAACTAGTGTATGAGAAATCAACCTTTCAGATTTAAATCTTAATATTATACGAGATTTTGAATTTCAGTTATCCGAGGCACACCTGTATAATTTCTATAATTATCACTTCTATCAAAAAAACGTACTGCTACATATTTTTAGAATAATTTCTAATCAATATAATTTTTTTGTAATTTTAAATGTAAAGTTTACTGCCACTTTATTTATTCCACAATTGAAAACAAACATTTAGTAAATGTAGTTTTTTACACGGCACTCTTTCTTGAGAATTTAAACAACTTTGTCAAGCTTTATTTATTTATTTGAATTTTGCTTATTTGTTCTATACTCACATTACCCTGTTTACACCGCCTCTGCCTCTGTTGTAACTGCACCCTTTTGTGCCCGTATAAACAGGTAAGGGAAAATATCACAAAAACCATCGAAAACATAGCGCAAAACAGCAGCATGGAAGTAAGTAGGTATTTTACTCTGGGATCAGCATAATTGTCAACGGTCGTCAGTCATCGGTTGCTGACGTATCAATTGTGTGCCAAATGTTTAGTGACCATATCGCTACGGCTGTATGGCCGTATGGCTATATGGATAGGTGTACTGTACCCCCGATCTCGGCCTGAAACCCGATTTGCAATCGCCGTTCGATTGCAGTAACTCTAGAGCTTAGGGAAACTGAGCCAGCGAATAAAGCCTTCCGTTGAGCCGCTGTCTTCCCTTGACCTTGGGCTCCCAAAAATGTTATGTGCCTCGTTTTATGACACTTGTTGTCGCTTTTTGGACTTTTTTCGTGCCTTTTCTTCACTCTCCTGGCTTTTGCGTAACTTTCTCTGGCCCATAGTTTATGGTCGCCGGGCTCTTCAGGGTCAGTGGAACACGTAGAAAAGAAGCCGCCTGAACTTTGCCAGGCAAAAAATGATACAATGCACATACTCACATAATCCGGCTGTATTTTGACAGCAATTATCGCGCCCAGTTTCCATGGGGGTTTAGTGAATTCCAAGCTGATTTATGGCCCTCAGACTGTATCTTTAAATTGCCCTTACAGTAGGATAGGTCTTTAAGTTGGGTATTAAATAATATCAAAATCTGCGTATTTCGATTATACAAAAATGTATCATACATAAAAATATCTCTAGAACATATCAAAGGTTCTTAAAGTCGCAAATAATTTTGGGTTACTTTAAGATATTATTCATTAGTTACATAATAATTCGTTATAAATGCATGTACCACATAATCCTAGTCATTTCCCATATCATCTGCATTCAGTATAGGGCATTTCAAGATTCGTTTTTCCCAGTTCATTGCCTTCCCTGTTGACTTCCCTCTTTGCTTTTTTTCGAGCTTATCGCTGACGTCGCCGCTTTTGACTTAGTGACCTGCAAAAATCGAAGCAGCGCCGTAATGCGCTTTATAAGATAATAAATAAAAAATAAAATTGAAATTTATGTTGTTTCAAAACGCTTCACCTTGCACTTTTTCGGGGCGGCGGCATTTTGGCGAAACTTGATAGCGAAACGTTTCTCTCGATCGAAGCGGCGTGGCGATCGGCTTGTAGTTCGTTGACTGATCGCCACAAGTGCACCGAAAAACGCGTGAAAAAGTGTTCAGAACCCGTTGGCATTGTACGCCCATCATCATCATCGTCGTCGTTGTCATAATCATCAGCGGATTCGGATTCGTCAACCGAAATGCTGCTGGCCACGCCCACCGCCCCAAAGTGCCAGCAAGGTGATGTGGATGTTGATGTTGATTTTGATTTTGATTTCGATGCTGCGGGTGTCCAGTGCCCAGATATCCAGAGGCTAAGTGCACGGGCCAATTAGCATTGCATCGCCCGCGATTAAGTTTCAATTAGTGATAACAGAGGGTCGTAACTTTTGGCAGCTGTCATACATATAAGTCGGCCAAGATCGCGATTGAATGCCCGCGCGATGGCAACCCGAGGTGTTGACCATTGTAATTGTGTGTGACATCCGTGAAGTTGCAGCGTGAAGTTCGCAAACAATTTTATTTTATTTACCTTACGAAATTGCATTCAAAAAGCAGGCATTAAAGGAACATGAAAGGCTGCCTTTCAGGGGGTAATTTTCGCAATAATTCAGGCCACAAACTGGTGTTGAACAATCTTATGATTCAAACATTTTGCTTTGCTTTCTAATATTATACCCCAAGTGTTAAGTAATAATATCTTATTTATTTTGAAAATAGATGCTGTATTAAAATATTAATTTATTTACCTTTTCTTCAACTTCCAGATAGACTAGCTGTGATAATTATTGGAATAATTACTTTAACCTTAGGCATTATTTTATCTTCCATGCCTTGGCTGGACTATTTCATACTAAAGGTGGGTGGTTCGCTCAAATGAGGGTATGCTCCTTATAAAATAACATGTTTTCCCCCGCAGAACTTAAGGCTGTGGAACGATACATTGAGCTATCACTATTGGCAAAGGCCTGGCGTCATCCGACTGACCAAGCTCTACATCTACAATGTGACCAATCCAGATGGTTTCCTGCGGGGTGAGAAGCCCCATTTGCAGGAAGTGGGTCCTTTTGTCTACAGGTAAGCCTTGGCGTTAGTTGAAATATTTTTTTGGCCATAAATCTGGGCAATTGAAAAATTCGTTACGGCTTTTCCAAACGCCGGGGCTGTGGAAAACCTTTGGGCATAAACATGGGCATAGATAAATTTCCACGGTGGCTTTGGCACAGCACTCCAATTGGTCATGGTTTGCTGGGAAGTTGATGGCTTAATACCTGTAATTAGAACCGCAAGTGGCTAAAGCAATTCAAGTGGCTGAAAAACATAAGCTACGGCAACGGTCAATGGTTAACTTATTGAACTTCTAGGAGGGTTAATTAGTGGCGTAGGAAGTGATATCTGGCTTATTTTCAGTGAAGTAGAAATTCATAGACAGATAATTACAGTTTAGACCACGAAAAAGTAGTACATTTAGCGTTCTTAGTATCTTTATTAGGAATTTGGATTCAGGTTTGAGTGGGAGGCAATCTTTGATGTGTAATACACCTTTGCTTGTATGGATTTAACTAAACCTCCTAATATTTTCCCATTAATCACTTATCACAATCAGATTAAACTAAGCAAACAATCGAATTATCTCTTCGGATTTTAACACCCAATCAGGCTGGCCAACAGCCGTGAGCCGTCGTGCAATTAGTTGGCCAATTAAACCGTGAGCTCGCAGCTCTTGAAGGCGAGTTTCCGTCGATCGAGATTACAACATCTAGAGCTCGTGCAAACGCAATGCACTGCTTAATAATAGGCTTTTATATTTAGTCTATGGTGAACCCGTTTAAATGAAGGATAACCTGAGAGGGTTCGGTTCAAAGTAATCAATCATTACAGCGCTAGGCCAGCGATTACTCTGCGAGTGTACGCGGAATCTCGGATGGTGATGAGATGCTAAAAATGTAACCATAATGACAAATCGAGGCCCAAAGTGCCCGTCATCCGCTGTTACTTTTTATGTTGGCTTCAACTTGTTTTGTTTCGGTTTTTTCCCTGTTTTCTCTGGCTCGAAACTGAACTTGACATTCAATTGCTTTGGCTTTTTGTGTTGGACGCCCCTGACTTTGGACCACGAAACCGAGTCCGCAGCACGTGCCGATCAATGATAAGATATTATTTGCCCCTTTCTCCGCTCTTTTCAGGGAAGACATGCAGAAGGTGAATGTCAAGTTTCACGAGAATAACTACACCGTGTCATATCAGCATAAGAAGATACTGCAATTTGTTCCTGAACTGAGTATTGATAAGGACACGCCCATCACCACGCCCAACATCCCGCTGCTGGTAGGGATTTTTAGGCTCTAAATATATAGAAACGTACTAACTACTCTATAAACTTCCCCTATTAATAGACCCTCACCAGCCTCAGTCCTAAGCTCGGATATCTGCTGTCGAAAACCATATCCGTGGTGGTAACGGCTGCCCAGTTCAAGCCCTTCATCAATGTCACTGCCGAGCAGCTGGCCTTCGGCTACGACGATGCCCTGGTGAGCCTGGCCCACAGGTTCTACCCGAAGCACATGCGGCCCATGGAGAGAATGGGCCTGCTCCTGGGTCGCAACGGCACCCTCACGGAGGTGTCCTCCGTCAGGACGGGCATGGATAGCATGGACCAGTTTGGCTACATAGACCAGCTGAATGGCATGGATCATCTGCCGCACTGGAGTGAGCCACCGTGCACAAGTATAGCTGGATCCGAGGGATCCTTCTTTCCGCCGCGGGAACTCACCAAATCCGAGATGGTCCACATCTACGACAAGGATCTCTGCCGGATTATCCCGCTGAAGTATGTGGAGAGCCTGGAAAAGGATGGCATAGCGGCGGATCTGTTCAGGCTGCCCAATAATTCGTACGGCGATTCCGCCCACAATCCCGAGAACAAGTGCTACGACTCAAGCGACTATGAGCCCATACAGGGGCTCCAAAACATCAGTCCCTGTCAATATGGCGCCCCCGTTTACATATCCAATCCGCATTTCTTTGAATCCCATCCGGATCTTCTCAATTCTGTGGAGGGCCTGAAACCAGAACGTGAGAAGCATGAAACGTACTTCAAAATACAACCGGTGAGCTTTGGGATCACATATCTTATAATAAACTTAAATTATACAACATTAAAGCTCTATCATGTCTTTGCTGAAATTTATTTTTAAGTTTATAAATTCTGACTAGATTATTTAAGATTTGCTTTACAAAATGTACAGATTTCGATTGAAGGCTTAAAAATTTTATTGTTCTTTGAACTCGTTGTCTTCTAAGTACTTCATATGTGACATTCTAGTGTCAAGAGCTTAAGTATCTTGTGTTTTTCCGCACCGTAATTCTAATTTGCTTTCGATTCTCTCCAGAAACTTGGAGTACCGCTGGAGGGTAAAGTGCGGATTCAGCTGAATCTAAAGGTGACGCGTGCCAAGGACGTCTATCCAGTGCGTGATTTTCGAGACTTTGTCTTTCCGGTCATGTGGCTGGAAGAGGTGAGCTATCAAGTTCCAGAACACACCCAGAAAATGTGCTAATAGCCGTGCTTTTTAGGGCATCTCTGAGCTAACGCCCGCCATCAAGCGATGGATTTACTTGGGCACTGTAATAGCCCCAAGTGCCGTGCCCATAGGATCCTATCTGATGATCCTGGGCGGAGCCTTTGCCATCATCTTCAGCTTTGTGCGAGCCTATCAGAACGTGGTTTTCGCCCGGGATCCCACGCTGGAGATCCTCGAGATGGGCAGGAGGTCCTTGAGGCGGGGCAGCGATTTCATAGCCCATCAGCAGCACAGGTTACTCATCCATCATCGGGACAGCTACTCCCTGCTGAGGCATGGACCCATGGCCACCTGTTTGGGCGAGGGAAACCGGGAGGAGGACTCGGAGCCCATTATCGATGGCAGCCTCAGTGCGGGAATCAGTCAGGAGTCTTAGTTGCGGACATATAGATATAGAACCCTAGATCCTTAAGGCATGAATCTGTGAGAATCTGTGTGTGTGTGCCTGAGAGTATTTAATCCTAGTTTCTTTCTGGCCAAAATCGTGGCATATACCTGACGTTCTTGCCACTGCATAAGCATTATCATTACTCAGTTTCCACATCGAAGGCAATCAATCACTTTCAATCATCTTGCTGCTACCAACGCCAAAACGGGTTTGCTAGTAATTTGTATCTTGTAGATAGACGTATGAATTTGTACACATTTTTGTCACAGGAATGCTACAAATAATTCACTAGTCAATGATTACAATGTGAAGAATGCAAGCACTCATTTCTAGTTTCGTTAGCCGTAACTCTTAGATAGTCGTAGGCGTAAGATATACTTTATGTATTTGTTAAATAATGTTTAGGCTGAGGATGTACGAAATTTTGTAATATAAATGTAAATTTTGAGAATTTTATCTGGAGATTCTTTATCTGGGATTTTTAAAAGATTTTTGGACTTCTTAAGAGTTTGTTTAAAATCAAACTCCCTGTTCACTTGTGTTCTCAAATTTCTTAAATATATCATTAGACTCCATAAATCCAAGCTGTGAGCATAAATCTGCTTGTTAACAGCAGATTCTCTATCTCCGAGCTTTGGCAGCTCCGAGAACAATTCCCGACTCTTATAAATCAAAGTACATAAAAAACTCAGGACTCGGGAAAAATGCACTAGAACATAAGCAAGGGAACTGCCTTTCGTTCCCTTGAAGTTTTTGTTGATTGACGCACTTTTGACGTCTCCACAATTCCACACACAGCCAGTCATTTTCCGCATTTCCCCTAGAAAAATAGAAAAATACCCACACGCACACGGGTCTTATGAGCAATAAATTATACACAAGTTCTGGAGGAAAATGGGGCGTAGGGGGTGGCTAGTTTAGACCACTTGGCTGGGCTTTTGTTTCGGAAATAAAAAACAGGCACAAGAAATATGATGTTTTGCAATGTTTGCACTGAAGTCCCGGGGAAAACGAGGAAAACGGAAGAGCGAAAAACGAATCAAAAGAATGAAATTTCATGGCAGGCAGGAGGCAAGCGGCACAAGTCGTAAGAAAAGCGTTTTCATTTCATTTGGCAAAAATGTTTATACAAAACCAATTTTACAATTTTCGATTCAATTTCTGCTGCTGACATTTCACTTAAACGAAAACCTTAAAGGCACAATTCATTCCGCCCCGCTTTTGTGAATGGAAAGGGGGTTTTTGTGTTTTTCTCCGATTCTTGCCCTGGGACTATTGTAACGAAATGCTGTGGCAAAGGGCGTGGCCAGATCTATAGCACAGATCCACAATATCCACGAATAGACCATGAAAAAGTTGTTATGCTCCTCTAATTTGCCTCAGCCACTTCGAAATCCATAAAATGGCGAGTGATAAACTAATATTCGCCGGCAACATGTGCTGCCAAAAGCGCCATAAATGTAAGCCACACATAGCCACCCTTATGGAGATGCCCCCTCCCAAATCCTCCAATATTCCCAATGAAATGGCCGCCAAACCTCAAGGACAACAAAAGTTAAAAATTCGTTTATGGCCCGCCATAAAATCGAATAAAAACAATTGGCACATCAAAATCCACAGCGCAATACCCGAGATCTTCATTGCCATTTGGTTCCTGGGGTGGGTTTCCTTCTGGGGGTTGGCTGGCCTGGAAAATGCGTGAGTACTATTGGAAAAATCCTGGCCATATGTTGCAGGCGGCAAAAAGATGGCAAAAGAAATGGCTCAAGTAAATAAAAACAATCAAAGTTGGTCAGCCAAGGGCAAGTCGAAGTTTGGGATGCTCTGGAAAAATCCCCAAAAGCAGACTATCAAAATTTCGGTTGATTTGGGTTAATTTCAAATCTCTAGAGATTTGAAAGATTCCTTAATAAATTTTTAAAAATTAATGTACTTGGCTCTGATTCCTTAAGAATTTTTTAAAATTTAGAGTACTATATTTTAAGATATAAGCTTGCTTAAAAAAAATTTAATGTTATTTTAAAATTGGGATATAATTTTTTTAAATTTTTGTGAATAATCCAAGGTAATTTATATATATAACAAATCCTACTCAAAATATATACAACCCCCTTAAAGAGTATCCCAAGAAGTCAAGTGAAATCCGGTCTCGGGGTGGATTCCCTGTCGAATCTGGAGCGATTTGCTCGGCGTCAGCTGGTTGGCCACTTAGGCCCGTGATGGAATTGCTTATGAATTATACAAGAATATTAAAACGTGCCCGGGGGAGAGCCACTTGCACTTGCCAGGCATCTTTTTGCCCGGGATATTTCAATTGCCTCCCACCGATTTGAGGGGGAGGAATCACCACCAACTCTCTTCGAAATACTTTATTGGAAAAGTATGTGCCAAATGGTTATTGAAAAAGCAACCAGGGGCAGACCAAATCCAGATTAAGGACAAACAAATTGGGCGCTAAGTTGTGCGTTATGCGTTTTTATGGGGGCGGGGTGGTCATAATTTGTTTTTGCCTAGTCCAAAGTTCTGCTGACCTTGATGATGATGATGATGGCATAATTGGGGCGGCTATTTGTGGTCGAAATAAACATTGATTTTATGTTTAATATTTGTACATGTTTATTGTTTATGGGTATATAATTTACAGGCAGAGCTTTAGAGTCGCTCTCTATTATTTTTTAACTTAATCGAGGCATACATTTAGGCACAAGCTATTCACACGAAACGTTAAATTAAAGTTTAAAATCCAGTAGGCCATCAACTCTTTGACAAGTTGTGTCGTGGGAAAAAAAAAAAAAAAAACAAAACAAAGTGCGTGCTTACGCGTTATTATTTTGTTATCTATTCTTCGTGTGCTAATAATAGCACAGATCATAAAAATTCGGACGCTGTCTAGCGCAGTGTCGGCAGTGGGACAACAACAACAACATAAGTGTAGTGCGACAAGACTGCATTTGTGCCCGCTAGGGCATCGCTGTTCCCCTCACACTGCGCGCAGCCGTACAAGAGGGGCAATAAAAGCAGTGATTGACTTACATTCGACTTTGCATAAAATCGAGAGAAATGGCAAATACCAGAGAAACAATGCTTCTGGGCGAAGCTCTGAGAAAAGCCGTCATGGACGAGGTGATTCCAGGAGAGTTAACCCTGGCAAAAAATCTGGCCACTAGCGGCAAGCTTAACTCATATGGTATAGCAGTATCAAGCAGTAATGCAGCCTGTATCACCAGTACTCTGACAACAACTCACAGTCCAATATATACCTACACTACATCATCACCCAGCATATGCAGTGGCATGCGCTCAACGCCTATGCCTCCTAAAGCATTAAGCACTTCTATAGACTTCCCCCCTCTACCGGACCTCAATGAATCTGATTCACCCAGATGGCAAAAAATCCAGAGCCAGAAGAGGAAGGGGTCATCGAACTCACCAATAAGTCAACGAAAACGTGCCGATATTAGAAATTTAGAACCCAGTGACCCTGTGTCAGCAAACAGGTTCGAAACACTATCAGTTGATGACGATGAGATGGACTGCAATAGTGTGGACGAACCATCGACTAGCGCTGCAGCAGCGGCTTACCGTTCTCACACCGCTTCTAAGGCTAAAGACAGCAATGCACATAACAAGAACGCAAACGTACAAAGTAAAACTGATTCATCTACGGTAAAATCTGCTTCTACTGGTAGTCCAAAACCACCACCAATCGTTCTTATGGACGTGACAAACGTGAACGAACTTCTTATCGCTATCGAGGAAGTTACAAATCTTGAAAATGTTGAAATCAAATCCTCTGTGGGCTCCACTCACAGAATCTACACCAAAGACGCAAACACCTACAGGGCTGTAGTACGACAACTAAATTCCCTGAAAATTGAATTCCATTGCTATCAATTGAAAGACGAGAAACCATTCAGAGTTGTTGTGCGAGGATTACACCATTCACAGCTCCATCATAAAATCAAAGAGGAATTACTCAGACAGGGGCATAAAGTTCTATCAATATATAACCCAAAAAGCAACAAGAGCGGTGAACAGATGAACCTCTTCTTCATTAATGTAGAAAAGAATCTAAATAACAAAGATATACTCCAACTACGATCTCTATGTCGCCAACGCGTCCGTTTTGAAGTAGCCAGAAAAGCACAAGACATAGTGCAATGTAGGAGATGCCAATCGTTTGGTCATACTGCAAGATATTGCTACAGACCTTTTATCTGTGTCTCTTGCGGTGACTACCATAAATCATCAGATTGTCCCAGAAGCAAAGAAGCACCAGCAACTTGCACTCACTGTGGTGAAAATCACCCAGCTAACTTCCGTGGCTGCAAATCCTATCAAAAATTGCTCAAAATGAACGAAAATGTACAGAAAACCCCAAAAGTGAGCATAAACAATAACTCTACACCCAAACATTATGAAAATGGAGTTTCTTATGCTCAAATAGCCAGAAATGCAAATCCAATCACGGAAAAACAAAACAAACGACCAGGAAACCTAACAAATAGGCTACAGGACGCCATTCAACAGCAACATCACTACGGTGCAAAAAATCATGCGCACTTTTTCCCAGATGTGTCACAACAGCAAAATGCACAAGAATCTAAACTAGAAATGGCAGTTGCATCGCTCTCAAAAGCTATCGAGGGTCTATACGCCATGCAAGCCCAGATGCTGAAGATGCTGGTTGCAATTAACGCGCAACTTACACAATGTCCCAAATAAAAATTCTCACCTGGAACACGCGAGGTGCTGCCGGCAAAATGACGGAAATCGGCCACCTTGCGGAGAGAGAGAATATTGACATTCTCCTTCTCACTGAAACGAAGACATCCAACCTTCAACTATTTGGATATGAAGTCTACACTTCAAATCTACCTGACGGCAGCCACAGGGGTGGAGCTGCAATCCTGGTTAACAAAAAGATCAATCACTTTCCCATCGAGCCAATCGTCCATGCTAAAGTCCAAATCGTGGGTGCCAGAATCCAAACATGTATAGGACAAATATTCATCGGATCAATCTATTGCCCTCCGAACTTCAGCTGGACTCAATCAGAATTTGATGACATATTCGCTAACTTCAACTTCCCAAGATCATTTATCAGCGGAGACTGGAACGCCAAACATCCATGGTGGGGTTCTGCGATCACCTGTCACCGAGGTAACTTACTTGCCGCAAGCGCCATCTCAATTAACGCCAACATCCTGGCGACTGGAGCACCAACATACTATCCAAGCGCAGTAAATCGAAGACCATCCTGTTTAGACTTTGCAATTTATCGCAACATTCCACACGACAAGCTAAGCATCAGAGACAGCTGGGACCTTGAATCGGACCACCTATCTCTCATCACTACATTAAAAACAGAAGCCATACAATGCACTCAACGTAGACAACTTCTTAGCAAACACACAAATGTAGCTGTTTTCAAGGAAGAACTATGTAGATCGATACGCCTTAACATTGAGCTCAACTCTGCTGCTGAGATTGACGACGCTGTAGACCTCTTCACTACCAACGTGACAAATGCGGCGAGGAGTGCAAACGTGTACACTGCAAACAATCATGGCAGAGCCCTCATACGCCACTCGAATAGAATTGACCCAAACATTGCAGAGATTCTAGTCCGTAAGAGAGCACTGAGAAGACGTTATATTCGAACGCACAGTCCTGAGGATAAAGCTCAATGGCATAGATGCGCCAGAGAGCTTCACGTTGCCATGGCTGAATTGAAAAATGCGCAATTCGAACATATGCTGACCAATATGGACTATTCTAATGATTCCATTTTTAATATGTGGTCCTTTACCAAAAAAGTAAAAAGAATGCCACAGAAAGTTACGCCTCTGAAGAACAGCAATGGTAACTGGTGTCGCTCCTTAGAAGAGCAAGTACAAACATTTGCGGAACACCTTGGCGACAGATTCACTGCGTTTAATTTCGCATCCGAGGAGGATATCAACAGAATAAACGAAATACTACAGCGCCCTTTCCAGATGTCACCTCCAATAAGACATATCCGTCTGGAAGAAGTCTCAAACATGATACGTACCCTCAAAAGTCGAAAGGCGCCAGGTCATGACCTAGTAAGCAACGCAGTACTTAAAATCCTTCCCAAGAGAGCACTATTATTTATCACATTGATATTCAATGCGATACTTAGAGTGCAATACTTTCCCAAAAAATGGAAGAGTGCTAGAATCAGTATGATTCTAAAGCCAGGGAAACCGGAACAGGATCCATGCTCCTACCGGCCTATCAGCCTCCTGCCCTCTTTATCGAAGGTAATGGAAAGGCTGATAGCTTCCCGACTTATAATACACCTAGAAGACAATGATACTATCCCAATGCACCAATTCGGATTCAGAGCCGGCCACAGTACGATTGAGCAATTGCACCGTGTAGTCAATCACATCCTGAAGGCCTACGACAATAAAGAATACTGCAACGGCATCTTTCTTGACATACAACAGGCATTTGATAGAGTTTGGATCCCGGGACTACTAGCCAAAGTCAAAACAGCGCTGCCAGCCAACCTGTTTAAGCTCATCAGATCGTTTCTCACAAACAGAGATTTTTGCGTCCAGTCCAGAGACGCAATCTCTGCAAATGTTGCCATTACAGCTGGCGTTCCCCAAGGAAGCGTCTTAGGACCGCTACTGTACTCCATCTTTACAGCAGACATCCCCAAGCCAAGCTATGAAGAAATGACCTACGACAACAGCAAAATGCTGCTGGCCAGCTTCGCTGACGACGTCTGCTTTCTCAGCTCCTCGAACAGTGAGACCGAGTCTTCACAAACGCTGCAAACCTACCTCAACGAATTCGAGAAATGGGCCACGGCGAACAATATCAAAATCAACGAAAGCAAATGCGTAAACGTTTGCTTTACGTTACGCCGAAAAACAACTCCGGTGGTCCACATTAATAATGTGGACATAGAGCAAGCGACTAAGGCGAAATACCTAGGCCTCACACTGGACAAACGCCTAACCTTCCGAGAACATATTGCCAGAGTCGTCAAAATGTGCAACCTAAAGCGGAACCAATTATTCTGGATGCTAAACAAGAAAAGCAAACTATCTCTAAGATGCAAGCGGCACATTTATCAACAAATCATCGCACCAACTTGGAGATATGGAATCCAAATTTGGGGAGTGGCGGCTGCGTCCCACCGAAAACGTTTCCAAACCGTCCAGAACAAAACATTAAGACAAATCACTGGCTGTGAGTGGTTCGTTAGCGGCCAAACGCTTCACAATGACCTAAACCTGAGTCTTGTTGAAGACCAAATATCGTTCTTCTCAAGCAGGTACAACGACCGTCTAACTGCCCACCGTAATCGTCTAGCCCGGAGATTACAGGGGGCTATCCCAATTCGCAGGCTCAAAAGAAGACATTTTGGGCTGCTCCTAAGAGACTAATATGAATATATTATTTACTTGAAACTAGTCGTAATTTGATCTACTCCTATATACCAAGTTGAAAACTAATTATAATTTATAATTAAGAGATTATTTACTTAAGAAAACATTTAGGTTAAAGGCTTTAATTAGATCTGTTCCTGGATTATATTAAATAAAGATGTTAATTAAAAAAAAAAAAAAAAAAAAAAAAAAAAAAAAAAAGTTTAAAATCCAAGCTTACAACTACACGTTGGCATTCAGTCGGGCAAAGTGGCATTTACAAAATCATTCACTCTTTGACTTGCACACTCAAAAATACACTCATATTTTCTTAGTTCCAGCTAAAATCTGCGTCGAAATTGGGTTGAAATTGTATCTCAAAAACTTTAGGATACTCTTAAGCTGAGTTTCAACCCCGGTTGCTGCACGAACTAAGCTTGATTGGTTGTGGTCTTGGCTGTTTGAATGAGGAAACTCAGTGATAACGAGAAAATTGCGATATACTATCCTCGTTTGGGGGGGCCACCAGCAGAATGGGCTGCAAATTTAAGCCAGTAATGCGCGGATTCGATTTCCTAGAACCCGCCAAGCTAATGGCATCTGTGAGATATGCATTGTTGATTTCACCTGAGGGAAGTAAACCAGAAATTGTTAATCTTTTAATGGGAAAAACGGCATCGCTTGGGAACCCACCTTTGTAGAGCGAATTCTGGTATATCGGATCTGGCTGCAGGCGCACGTGCCTCGTGGCCAAGATGAAGGCCAAGGTGGCCAAGACCACGCCATCTATGCAGCCGATAATGGCCAGTGGATAAGCCCACCGAATGCCGCACAGGCCCAGCTCGAAGCGATTCGCTTCCGGGCCGCAGATCTTACGGAAATCATCCGAGTTCCAGCCAAAGGGAAACGCCGCACAGGCCACAATCATACAGAGAGCTGGAATAATTAAAAAATAAGTAAAACATTTATAATAAAAACACACATGAAACTACTCATTAACAAAAGAAAACACCAAAACACTTGGTATACACAAGAACGTGATGTTTTCGATATGGTTAACAATTGGGGGCAGGGAGATGCAGTGGGAGATAGTTCAGCACACACACCTGATATAATTTGCATCCAACCGCAAAGGTGGAAAACACGCGTTGACTTCATAAACAGCAAACAAACCAAGAAGAATATGGTCAACAAGGCCAGAGCAATGGCGCCCAGCATGAAGAATGTGGCCAACTGAAAATGGTAAATAACAATAAAAAAATGTGAAAAGAGTACTTGTGGTGTAAGCTTGTTTGGTAATTTAATAAGTGGGGTATTAAATTTTTTTTGTCATTTTAAGAAAGGTCTTAAAAAATGAGGTCAATTGAAATTGGTTAAGTAAAAGAAAATATTAAGGTAAGTACATGTTGTGTAAACATATTTATGGTTATATGACTAGTAAGTATTCACATCGAATGACTTTAAGCCCTTTTTGAAGTTATTGACATTATTTAAAATGACTAGCATTTATATTTTCACTACAATAATATTTGTTTTTTCGAGGCATGACAATACCTTTTAACAATTGAACTATTACATTCAAATTACAAAAAATTAATGGTCATCAATGATCATTTTGCATCATATTAAATATAGCAAATTTGAAGGGCAAGATTAAATATTAAAATGTTTAAAAAATGTAAAAAAAATAATATACCTTATAATATAAGATGATATTATATTTATATATAGCAAGGAAATTTTTAGAACTCCCATCCGATTAAAATCCCTTGTTTTTTACCTGAAAGGAGAATGTGGGCACTTCGAAGATGCTCTCCCACCGCCTTCTGCAGTTGTCGAAGATCTCGTCCCGCTGGCACTGCTGCCAGAGGCCCAGACGACCTGCTCCATCGTTGTCCGGATCCCCGATCCACTCTGAAATGGTCGCAAAAATACAGATAAATAGGGGACCGTTTCCAGTAAATAAACCCAGTCAGCCAACCCACCTGGCGTCACGAATGCCACGATGCCGATGATGGCATAGCAGATGGTGAAGATGGCCCACAAAACGCCGATCGCCTTGGAGTTGCGGATGTACTTGGAGGCGTACAGATGCGTGGTGTCCACGTACTCGATCTTCGTTCCCATTTTTCACAGATTTTCAAGAGTGGGGAGCGCTGCTTTGTTTGCCTGTGAATGGAGGGAATGGGATCGAGCGTGGTTAAGTGCTTGGCGACCAACATTTTGTACACTATATAATTGGAAGATGGAACCAAAGCAACCCGGGCAGCGCCAACAAAGGCATTTCTGTTGGTCATAAACCGATTTCTGTGGGCACTTCTTTTCTTATTCGCTCTTAAGCTGATTAAAATTGGCCAGCTTTTGGTGTGATGACCTCGCGGAAGAGTAATGCCTTCGAGTCAGGGAACTCTGATGCAAGAGGCAGCCAAAAAGCTGGCAAATAATAATAACTTTCCATCAATCTGCATGTGTCGTGTCCACTCGAAAACATTTTCAAATCATTAAACAAGATTTTTTATGAGCTTTTCCCCTTCACTTCAATCAAAACACATTCGCATGCGAATGATAATCGCGAAAAATGAAAGAGAGAAATAGCTGGGGGCTACATTTTTGGTTTTGCTTATGTAAATCGGCAATTATTTGGCCGAAAACTAACGACTCTTTCGCCTATTGCCTCATATCTGCCACTAATTCTATGTCAAAGGGAGAGAGTCATTATGCGAAATCAGCGTGTGTGTCTTGACTGCCTAATTTTAGCCATGATTCATGGCCCAAACTGGCTGGCGATCAGTAAACTTGTTTGCGATTCGATCAAATTTTACTGAAATGTCTTTCGGTTGAAATATGCTCATAAAATGCATTTTCATTAGCTTTTTCTCTGGCTGCCGTCGAGATTTCCCAGCATTAATTTATCATATTTATTTTGTTGTTGAAACCGAGAAAAGTGTAACACAAAAGCGAGGTCTGCCTGCCCGTGAGAAGTACAACAATGGGGACTTGGTCAAGATTGGTTCATTAGGGTGAATTAAAGCTATGGCCAACAAAGAGCATAAGACTCAATTATGGGAGCTGGAAGTTGGAGCCCGGTTCAAGGCAAAAGTGGAATCGATTAACACAACAATGCTAACAACAAAAGAGAGAGTCGGGGCCGAAGAACAAACAAACATGGTCGAACAACGAGCCCAGCCCAGTAACATAAAGAAAACTTTCCAGCCGGCACATGATAGCTCGGCTTAAACAAATCGAATCGATGGAAAATCTTGTCCATGACTCACGGACATGCAGCCTGAAAAGCCAGTCTCGGGAAAATTGCACTCGACCAGACAGACAAACCGCAGACGCCTAATAACTTCCTTTATCTTTTGTAGTGGAAACTGCAGTTTGCAGCGCGGAGTTGGAAGTTTTCAGTGGTGTAATTCGTAATTTCAGTGCTTTTGTTGGGCATGCAAGTCTAAACTGCATGGCTGCTTTTTGGGACTCGAACGTGACCGAAAAGAAAGTGACCACTGGCGAGGAGAGCCTTCTGCCAGCCGTTCGCATGACGCAGCAAAACCAGCGGAGTCTCGCCCGACTTGGGTTACATCCGCTCACCGGCCGGCGGCGGAGTGCTCCCACTTTTCGGACGAGTTTCACTTGCACGGCAAGAAATATGGTTAAATATTTAAGAAATTAAAATCACAAAGGAATTGAGATCACAGATTGATGGAAAATAAAGCAAATAAAATGAGCATGAGTTCGAATATAACATTGTATCTTTTAGCAGGGCACTTCCATCTTTGAGATCTATCTTTAGATTACTTATTGCAAAGTATCTATAGAACTAATAGATCTATATAGGGTAAAAAAAAAACAAAACAAGAACGTATCCTAAATAAATTAGCTCCACAAACATTGGTAGACCGAAAAACTTGTAAATATCCAAATTCAAAATTATCCATACAATAAGACCTCATGCACCAGTTTGTTATCTTAACTTCAAAGATTTAAATTCTGTATTACGATCCAAAACGATTCGGTTAGTACTATAAGATAAGCACGTTTAAGTTCAATTTTAGGTCAACTGATTTATTTTGACCTATAAATGCTTCTTTTTTATTTTGATGGAGCAAGAAAGAAACAAGATCGAAACGCTTTGTTTCCTGTGCACTGCAGTAAGCACCCGAAAACAATCCCAAACCGCTTTGGGTGAGTTGCAATCTCGGCAATTACGGGGACTTTTCCGCTGAGACTGCACATAAGTCGTACGAGCGACGAAATAAGGTCAGTTGGGTAATGGCGATACCTTAAACGTGGCTAGCGGCTAACTGAGAAATGCCGCTGCAATGCAGTGGCAGTTGCGAAAACTGCACTCCAAACTGGGATTGGCTTTCTTTTCTCTCCATCGCCGACATTGGTCATTCCACATATCCATCTCCCTGGGCCCCAGATGACTTTCTACTTTATAAACATAAATTTCACATTAGGCACAGACGACCGTCGACCGTCGACCGTCGACCGACGACCGACGAGAGGTGAGCTACCCGTGTCTGGAGCGGCTTTTGGCTTTGAAATGGGGGTTCCCTCACCTCTTAGTACGAGCCACCAAAAAAACACCGTCCAATTGGCCACACACTTGTAATTAATTTTCACATTTTCAGCTTTTCACCGGCTAAGCGGGGGAAAATCCCCCATTGTTCCGCCTGGCGATCAGGGGAAGCGCATATGTAACTATGTAACTACATGGCTTGTTATGGTTTTCTGTGTGTTTTGGCCAACAAAGTGGAACCTAAAGACGTTGGTGCCAGCGGCTTGATTAACACGTTCGTAGTTTCTCAAAAAAGTTGCTAAATTTCAACCACCACCATTGGAAACTGGTTCCTACATTTCAGAATTATGCGGAAATGGCGTTTAAAGTGGCTCTTGTTCCATGTTTTTATGTCGAATTTTTTCGCTTTTGCCCATTTCTTTCGGGTTCGAGGTGTTTTTGTATTTTTGCTGCGATGATCGTTTCTGAATATATTTTGTGCGATCGCTTTCTGGCAGAACCAGAAAACGGAACGGGATGGCAGGCCAGGAGAACCCGCCAAACTTTACTTTTTTCCTTGCGGCCAGTTACTCAACGCATTGACAGCCTTAACAGCTGCCATCCGTCTTGGGAGAAGCCCGCTTTTTGTGAGTTTACTTTTGCGAAAGTTGGTGGCATCCACATCCACACGGCCCCTTTGAAGAGTACCCAATCGAGAAGCCAAGACGATCCGAACCCATCCAAAGCTGGTCCGCTCACTCAGTCACTCGCTCGTGGGCCTGTGGTATGTGTCTCTGTTTTTCTACGTTTTTTATTAGATCACGATTTGGATGTTAGCAAACATTCGCGCATACCAAGCTCCCAGCACGGCGAACGGGGCCCAAACAACTACAATGGGGGTCTATACATAATAGTAACTCACACCGAGATTCTTCCCTCAGCCTGGGCCTACGAAAAATCAGGAGCGGCTTAGTGTTCTTTGGGGTGAATTGAGGTGTTTTCAAAGGGTCCGGAAGAAAGGATTTTAAGGTCTAACAGTTGATAGTGAAAGCTTAAGGACTTTTAAAATCATTTCTTTCAAACTATGAATATATATCTCACATTTTAATAAGGAAAAAGTTCTAGAGAAATTTGTAATAAATTTTTCTGATACCAAATTACGACAAAATATGATCTGTAATACTCCAACTACTGCACCTTTGAATTTTATTATAATCAAAATATCACCTTTCTTGTCTTTCTTTTTAAACCTAATTTTTAAGAGATTTTCCGCGGCGGAAGTTCGGAAAATAATACCACCTATCCTCAAAAGTTCGGCAGTAAATTTCCCTTTTTTAGCCGTTTTCCAAGCGCCCTATTTCCACGCCCTTCACTGCGAAGGCCGCCACCGCGCAGCCGCAGAAGTTTCAGTCGAGATGCTCGCCTGCCTCAAAAAAGAAAAACATAAAAACAAAACCCAGCAGAAAAACAAAAAAAAACTGTGCCTCTTTCTGGTTTTTCACGTTACTCGGGCGCGCGGTTTTGTTGCTGTTGCAGTTGCAGCAGTTGTTGCTGTTGCAGTTTCAATACGCACGTCTTCACATCGCCAAGATATGCAGGTATGTGTGTCTGGCACACTGGAAAAAATATTCAGTCAATTTACTTAAATTCAAGGTATGATTTTTATAAATGTTATATTTTTGCCTAAGTAAATAGGTAGAATTTCCATATATTTTTTTATGTTTTTAAAAATTAATATTATTTTAAATTGGTTTATTTTCTTTGCAAGGGAAATCATTTAGATTTTAGGTAAATATATTTGCATGTATTTAAAACAATGACATTTTATTCGTCTCAATGGATTTATTTTTAAAGGTATTTGTTCCAAAAATAGTTAGTTTGAAAAGGAATATATTTATATTTAAGTAAATATTTTTTCCAGTGCTCAGATGCATGTGTGCAAATATGCATGTGTGCCTGCAGCCTGCAATATTGTTGCTGGTGTGTCTAATGTTGTACGTATATTATTTCCATTTTTTTGTAGGTTTTCACGTTTTAATGTTGTTTGAACTTTGTTGCTTCAGTTGTTATTGTTGTAACTGCGATATGGTTGTTTATGGCTGGCTCTATAGTCGTTCTCCGACTTTTTAAATGGCAAAAACGGGGCGCAGTTTTGTCGGCTGACATTTACTTTTGCCGTTAAGATCGAATTTATTTGAGAGTTCGCAAACTCTTGCTTTTCCATGCGTTTTTCGCTACCTTACGTTGATCGAGAACAGGTTTCGGCTTTAGCTGGACTTGTGCGCTGATTATTGTTGTTATTTTAATTTACTACTGTTGTTCGCGAGCTTGCATTAATTATTGTACCAAAATCGCGGGCAGAGACTTCGAATTCGATCCGCTTCTTCGGAAGAAACCGCCAAGACTGAACCGTCGCGTTCGGCGCTGAAAAACGAACTGAATACTTCTTGGCATTGGGATACCTAAGATACGGCCACATAGATACTCACATTCACCTGGGCTTACCTGTAGCTCGCACCTGAGTGTGTGTCTGTGTGAGTGGGAGAAAGAGAAAGAGAGGGAGTCCAGGTGAGAGTTCCCGATCTTGGCCCGCCTTTGATAAGTGCAGCGAAAATTGTTGGCATTTCTTTTCAATCATTTTGCTCGATAAATAATGCAGCACTGGGTTTCTTTCCCTCGAAGAATTGCTGAGATTTCTCCACTTATCGTTCAGTTAGCCATGCGATCTTGAGAAAGGCCCGGGGAAATGGAGAAAATTCGGGGGAGGTTTTCCATTGCTACCTGCAGGATGTTTGCCGAATTCCCTGAAATGCTTTCTTTGTGCAAGAAAATCCCATTGAATGTTTGGCCTGGGAATAAATAGCCAGCATGTGTGGAAGATTTTAAGCCAGAGATAAAGGTTAAAAAGGTGTTTCATTTTATACCTGAGATAGTTTGTCATTTAGAGTATCTAATCAAATGGTACTTAAATTGTTAATACTTAAAGCTTTATAGTTTTTACAAAACCAAATACAAATTACCAAAATTTACTGGGTATAAAGTACATATGTAATTCTGTTTAAATATTTTATTTACTAATTTTTTAAGGTAAAACATTTTTAATATATTTCCAATTTAGTTTTTAATTTATAACTACTTTTTGATTGTAAGGAAATAAAATCTACATAGTATTTAATCAAAAATGTATGTGACTCAATTTCATTCCATACATTTATTTTTAAATTTATTTATTTTTTCGTCACAATCTTATTTGCCTTTTCCTGTCCACCAAAATTTCAAATCGACCGCCCAGCGAACTCAACACGCGTTCATCGCATAAAGTATCTCCCATCCATAGCAACCACCTCCTCCGATAGCAGCTGACTTATCAGCTGTTCCCTTAAGCCAGTCCGCAGTTGGGCACGCACTCACGTAGTTCTGAAATATCTGAAAGCTGAAAACCTCTGTAAAAACTCCCTTACACTTAAGTAGACTGAGATCAACCAGTAAAACGAAGAAAGATGAGCCCAATCAGTGCGGAAGACAAACTAAACTACGTAAAGTCGAAGATCGGCGAGTATCCGAACTTCCCCAAGCAGGGCATACTATTCCGGTGGGTTTAGCTACATACCATGGCACCAGGTTATCTGACTGGGGGCACTAATGGTTTATGGGCAAACAAATGGAGTCTTATCAGGCTGTTAATGTATGGAACCCTCTGTTTTCATGTAAAACATCAGCGACATTTTTGGTGCCCTCACCGATGCCAAGGCCTGTGTTTACCTGAGGGACTTGCTGGTGGAGCACATCCGGGAGAGCGCCCCCGAGGCGGAGATCATCGTGGGTCTGGACTCGCGGGGCTTCCTCTTCAACCTCCTGATAGCCACCGAGCTGGGGGTGGGATGTGCCCCCATCCGCAAGAAGGGCAAGCTGGCGGGTGAGGTGGTTTCCGTGGAGTACAAACTGGAGTACGGTAGTGTGAGTATCTGTCAGTTTATTGCTTCATGTTCTATAACTAGACGAACTTACTTCTGAGAATATTGTAAGGCACACCCGTCTTCATGTTTTGGAATGCTGTATAGCTAATTATAGATTTGACTATGTGGAGTTTGCTAAGTTCTAGCTATAGAAGTTTCTATACTATCATCTGAAGTTACCTTCCCCCATTTTAGGACACCTTCGAGCTGCAGCGTTCCGCCATTCAGCCAGGCCAGAAGGTCGTAATCGTAGATGATCTGCTAGCCACGGGTGGCTCCCTATTGGCCGCCTCTGAACTGGTCCGCAAAGTGGGCGGCGTTGTCGTGGAAAGCCTGGTCGTTATGGAACTGGTTGGGCTGGAGGGTCGCAAAAAGCTGGATGGAAAAGTACATTCCCTCATCAAGTACTGAAAGTTAATCAAGTTGTGACAAATACCTTCCACATTTGCATTTAACTTAATACCTCTCAAGGGGGCTTTCCAACTAGCGAATATTTATAACAATACTGAAATGTTAACATTGTTTGAAACAGAGGCATATTTTTATAATGGAATATATTTGGAATTTGGAATATATTTCGAACTGATAACGGAGGTCTTTAATCTATCAATGGAAATTGTATATTAGCTCGGCTTGGTATTGACCAAGACCTGATAAGATGGGTGTATAAAGGGTATTTAAATATTAAATTGATAATCTAGGAAACATGTGCTTTTTGTTTAGTTTTCTTAGGCAGTCTTAAGTATGCGTTTATGTGAATACCAACATAGGTATTCTGAACTTACATATCGATTGCTATTTTTGAATACGTTTTCGAACATAAATTAGATTAACTGAGGGCTATTTTCGATTTTGTCGTCGTCAAACTTAATTATCTGTCAATCTGTCGGCAAAAAAAATATTTGTTTTAAAAATTTATAGAAGATAAAAAACTTGTTGATATACTCAAACATTTTGATGTACATTTTTATCTAGTCACAGATTAAATATGTCAATGGTTTTTTCAAAAAGCTCTATTTATATTTATATACTTTTTATTGATATTTATATACTGTCTATCTATTATTTATATACTCTCTCTATTATGAAACAAAAATCTTGTATGACAGAATGCCCCTGAAAGTATGCTATCAAAATAGTTAATAAGTGGAAAAGTGTGAATTAAACTAAAATAGCTTTTAACCGTCCTTGTTTTGGAAGACTGAAAACCTAAAAACCTGACGCCACGAGTGTCCTATTTTTAGCTGCACAACTTTCGGATCCACCCACGCAACCCCGGCCGCAAACCTTTTGCCTGCCGCTCTCTCACTGCGCACTCACTGCACTCTCTCTGCACTCTCTCTGCACTTTCTCGCTCCCGATGCTCTCCCGTTCACCGTTACCGGCGCTTTTTGCTCAGCAATAAACAAAAATTGTTGTGCTGCGTTAACCCAGAATGCCGAGGAAGTGCCACCCCTCGCCGCCGCCCGTTGATAAACAAATCAAAGGTGACACCCCTGAAAAAGCAAGCCGAAAATAGCAACAAACACACAGGTAAACAAGGCTCAAGGAAGAGCCAAGGATCCAGGGAGCTGAGGAATGGCAAGCAAAAAAAGAAAACAAAAGGGAAGAGAGGAGAGGAGAGGAGAGAACGGAAACTGGCGAAATGAAACCGAAAACTGAAACTGCGCTGCTGCTGCGCTGCCGGCGTCGCTGCCCCTGGCCTGTGCTCATTTCGCATTTGATTTTGATTTCACTCGTGAAATGTGCGTTGTGCGGTGATGACGCTAACGGTTAGTGTTTGTTGTTAGGCCCCCTCCCCCTGGAAAAAAATGATTATAATAATCACAGCACGCCTGGCGAATTGATATTGATTGCGCGCTTTTCCTCAATTGGCAAACAATTGAATAACAAACTAGTAAAAAGTCGCCCTCCATTAACGGAGGCCCATCTTCGGCCGTGTTTGTTGTTTGTTGTTTATTGTTGCGAGCGGAGGGGGAGGGGAAAGCGCTGGGGGAGAGCGAAGAGAGCGGGCACACAAAGCAAGGCAATTGACAGCACGTTACGTATACCCCTCCTACGCCCCGCATTTTGCATTTGTTTGCCCCGTCGCTGCTCGAGTGTGTGTGTAGAATTATTAACAAACAATTAAATAACCGAGAGATACATTGCCCAAGAGTACGCGAGATGCCCTTAGAAGCCATAGAACATTAAATGGTAATTAGAAAGTGACCTCGAACAAACACGACGAAAAGGCAAAGAAATAATAATGAATTTTAAGGGATTACTTTAAAATTAAACAATATTCAAGCCAAAAGCGTTTTCTTTTTATTTTTTGAACTTAGTTAAATTAAAAGTGTTAAATAACCAGTATCTTTTTAGTAAAATATTCAAAGAGTATGTCAAATGCAATAAAAAAATAATCAACATTAAAAAGAACACAAATCTTTCAAATACATAGAAAGTCCTCACGAACCATTTATTTCTACAGAGTTTAAGGTCAGCAGAAAAGCCGTGAAAAATCAAATAAATAAAAAAGACCAGCGCAAACTGAAAAGCTTGCAAAAAACGCAAACGAAGTGGCATGACTTTATAAACATTAACAGACAAAAGATGAGCAGGGAAATATTCAGGGGGTGTTTTTGCGGCTTTACAAGGCCTACAAAAGGAGTTTGAAGTGAGCAAAAAATCGATATTAAAATAAATAACAAAGCGAAAGTCAACAGTTTGCTGCAAGTGTAAGTAGAAAATATCAGAAACTTAAAACGGAGATGTATCTGCAGTTCATGATGAACAAATAAGAGAAATATATAACAATGAATGTATCTGCAGTTCATGATGAACAAATAAGAGAAATATATAACAATGAAGTAGAAACAAAGAGTTGGCTGGCAGACAAGACGAAGAGCCTAGCAATTTATACAGGGGTGTTTTGCCCACAAACCCCAGGAAATACCTCAAGTTGCACTGCCGAGAAAGGAGTTTCAAGTGAGCAGAAAATCAATAGACGACTTCCCTTATTCGCTTCCTGACTTGCAGCCGAAAAGTGTAGAGGCCCCCAAAACACACCCCCAACAAACATAAAACACAAAGCTGAGAAAGCCGAACAAAAGCGGAAGCGAATCAATGGTTTGGCCTGCAGTTGTAACCCAACTGCAGTGACACAATTTTCGGTCGAAAGCCACTCGACCATAAAGCAAAAACTGTCATCCGCCCAGCTCACTCAATATATTTTTGGTTTCCACTCTTGCTTTTTTTTCGGTCTCCGTTCTTTTGCTTTTTTTTCCTGCTTTTTGGTTAAGAACATTTAGCACAGCAAACTAAATTTAGCCAGCACGACGTCGACAGCGATGAGAACTTACAAAATCTGTTGCCAACTGCAGGCAAACTTTGCGAACGCGTAGCGGCAAACGGAAATGTCCCACGACTATCAATAGCAGACACGCGCCATCTATCCAAAATCAATTCCGAGCGCCATCCAGAACCGAATCAAACCCATACAACATACAACATACAGCACCAACAAAGCCCCATAGGACACGGCAAAACAGGAAGCCAGCGACGCAGGGGAGAATCCGCACCAGTTCCTATGTCCCAGATAGAGCCGAGTTTAAATGAAATTGAGCAAGAGCCTGGCAAACTGTCGCGCCATCCGGCGCTATTTGCTCATCTTCACGGCCGTCTCCCTGCTGCTCCTGCCCCTCTCGCTGGTCTACCTGGTGTGGAACGAGCAGCTGCAGAAGATCCGAGGATTCGAGGTGAGTGGAGGCGCCCCCAGTGGGCGGCAGTGGGTGGTGCCGGTGTGCTCCAGGTGACTAGGTAGCATGCCCAGTAGTAGTCCCCTCCCATCAGCCCTTTGAGTGCCGGGCAAACATCTGCTGAACAATCGCTTATACAAGTGCACTAGGAGAAAATGGGCGGGAAATCGGTATTGTAAATATTAAAATACTGTAATAAATGATTGAATAAAAACGAATGAATGAAATGTTTTAGTTAAAATTACCATATCCGTAAATTGTTCCTCAGAAATCGTTAAAATTAAAAATCATTTGTAAAAGTGTTCAAAAGTAGGCAACAAATAATTCAGTATTCGAAGGACAGCCTTCGTATTTTTACTGCATACTTTTTGGAACAAATATAAGAGTTTTACGTAAATTCGTGATATTTGTAGCGTGCCTTCTATATAAGTTAGATTTACATGTCTGTGGAAATAAATGGAAATAAATTGTCAAATTCCTGTAGATAATACTTTCATTAATTTTCCCAGATTTTAAATTTGAGGAAATGTTTTACCCAAGCATGACCTTGGGTTTTATAGACTAAAACTTGTTTATAAATAAACCTATTTTACATTGTTAAATATTAAAGTTTTAAAATTCATTGATTTTTTTTATACGATTTTGTTGGTAAAACTTCGATTTAGCGATACTTATATCATATATATACTTCATCTATCCGTTTTTAGTACCTAATAAGAAATGATATTTTGAAAATTATTAAATAACTGTTCTGTAGCCAGCGCCACCCTAGTTTTTCCCAGTGCACTTAGCTGTAGATACACTCGCTTGTAGTTGCCGCCCGACCGCCTGCCCCGCCCACCCCTCATCGCCTGACAACAAACAAATTGCAGGCCATCGATTGCCCGACTCTGTTTCGGTTTCGGGCCATCGGAGGAGGCGGCTGAAAGCCAAACCCCACAAACCAGAACCGAACAAAAAAGCAATTAAACCGAATTACCATAAAAAGCCAGGCGAATCAACAAACTTATCAGCTGGCAATCTGAGCAGTCTATCTAATTCTATAAACAAATTGTGTGAAGGGCATTTGGAAGGAGCCGAGAATAACATTTTACACGCAAATTAGCGGCTATCGCCTATAAATACACGATAAATAGCTGCGATCGAAGGCATCTCATCTTGTTGTTATTTATTTGTTTATACAAGTTCTCCGGAGATTTTAGCACACTTCTTTGAATCGCCTTTCGCACTTGGCTATTGCACGTCTATCGCCTTAATTCTCGACGGGGAATCGGGGAACTGAGCCCGGCACTGCACTATTCGAACTGGCTTGCTGGGTATTATGTGCTCGCTTGATTGGGTGCAAATTAATTCGAAATTAGCGGCGGGCTTTGGCCGGCTTTATCGCCTATTTGTGCTTGAAATTGAGCAAATGCCATATAAAGACGGAATATTTCAGTCACACCAATTGCACAGACACACAGTCGCACAGACGGAGGGACACACGGACATGCGGACGTACGGAAAGCGTTCTTGGCTTATAATCACATAAGCTGGCCGACCGCCCCCCGGCCACGCCCTTTTGGCCCGGACAACCCTTTGGGCACGGCCTAATCCGATTACACAACTAGAAAAACTACTAACTTTGGGATCTTGAGCTGAGATACATATTTCGTGTGCCTAATATTGGATAATCTAATATGGATGATATCAGAATTATTTTTATAGCAGGGATTATTAATATTACTAATAATAGTGATGAATTTAGAGAAATAAACTACATAGGTAGGCCACAGAAATAACTAAGGCTTATTTTTTAAAGGTGTCTCAAAGTATGCAGTACACAACATTCTTTCAAGTTTCGTACCAAAAATATATAGTTGCATACTTTTAGACACTTCAGTAATTGATTTTAAAACTCTTTTTATTAAAGTTTAACCCAAAATATATATTATTTTTTATAAGATATGATATTTTCAAGTGTTGACTACTCGCAAAGCGTTGTTGCGTGGTCGCCAGAGACTCTTGGGCGCCCGTCCATCGGCCTTGGCCAAATGGCTTGCGAAAAGAAAAACTTTCGCACAAATTACACTTAATTGCGTGTGGCATCATGAAAAAGTCATCAAGGGGGGGGCCGGACAATATTGATTCACGGGCTGCCAGCCACCCCAATCAATATGCGCTTGCCCACTGCTAATTTGCATTACATTACCCAAATGACACATGCTTATTCAGAGCCAAAAAAAAAAACTAGAATAAAATAAAGGCACATTAAGACACGCAAACGCCGTGCTGTGTTCCAGTTAAACATTTGTATTTTTCGTTTGTTAGAGCCGGCACACACGCATAATTAAGCACATGCGAATCACAAACACCCTCGGACGACCACGCTCATATAGCGAAGCCGATTTGCATTTGGTCCACCCTAATAGAGCCTAAAACACAGTTCAGGTCAGGCTCGTAGCGCCATTTTGAGTGGCAGTTACTTGTAGGTACATTTTAGTAAGGGATAGAGCAATAATCTGTATTCCAAAATTACAAAATTAGGTTAAAATATTTGAAAATAAAACATTTTGGGGAATTAATAGAATTTAAACAAAGCAATTATTAAAATATTTAGCTTATATATTTTTCATCTATCAAACAAGCCTAATAAAACACAAAAAAAATTATAGCTTCCAATTGAAATTAGCCATAAAACCTACATAAAAGTCTATTAACAGAAAATTTCCGCTATTAGCCATATAAATATTTACTCTTTTACTTATTATAGAAATACTCGTACACACTTTTAAATTCCCATCTCATAAAAATATTGATCTTTAAGAGACCCTTTCCCGTTATGAAAGCATAAAGCGAGTTCTTTGCACTTTTAAGAAACAATTTCAACACAATGCTAATGGCAGGAAACAATTAAGCTAAAAGCATCGAAAATGTTTAGACAAGTCATCGGGAGGGCCCAGACATTAGCAGAAGTATCGCATTCTTCATTCAGCCCCAGTGCCCAGCGACGACCATTAATCAATCTTATCTGAACGAGGCATTCATGTCCCAGCGAATTATTTCCGAGCCCGACCACCAAGTGGAAGAGCCAGCCCCTCGAAGGGTATACAGAGTACCCCCATGCCATGTACGGTGTGTCATGTAGGGCAGTATTGCAAAGTGGAAGCGCGAGTCAAATGCAAAGTGCCTGCCACGATGGTGACGCCAACTTATCCGCCGAGTGGCCGCAGCCACTTGATTCATGTGGCCATTTTCCAGATGACAGTTGACACTGGCGTCTGGGGGTTTTAATTGGGATTCATATTGAGACCGAGATTCGCCAGAGGAATGTGGAATGCGATGCGAGTGGGGGCGGCGACCTTGGACCTTGACCGAATGCTTGTACATTGCGCATACGCCACGTCATCCCCGCCTGCCTCTTAACCCAAATAGCCAACCGAGTCCAAATCCTTACCCACCCAAACGCAACTGCAACTGATTTTCTAGGCCTTTAATGTGCAGCAGCAGGCGCCGCAGCAGTCGCAGCAGCAGCAGCAGCAGCAAGCTCCGCATCAGCAGCCGGCGCAGCAACATGGCCAGCTTCCGTATCCGGTGGTCCGGTATCCGGTGCTGCTGCTGAACAAGAACAAGAACAAGGACCTGACCGTCGTGGCCACGGGCAAGACCAAGAACAAGTGGCGCTATGTTGATAAAGTAAATATGTAACCCGCACCAACACTACACACACACCACACACACACCACACACACCATACACTTCATAACACACCGAACACACAGCGAACACCCACCACTAACCAGAGCAAACACTTGAACTCACAGGCTCGTATAATTAATGATGTAAACAGAGCCAAGGGCTAAATAAAATTGAGATGGCCAAATTGATTGGCATTTGGGCATTGGGCATTATTCGGGCACCCCACTCCCCATCTCTACCCACTCCCATTCCCATCGAGAAACCAGCCAGCTGGCTTTGCTCACCGTGGCTCACCTTTCCGCCCGTTTGTCCCTCGCACAGGACAGCAACCAGACGCTCCTGCCCCTCATCCCCGAGTATGCCGTGCAGACGCTCACGCCGCAGGAGATGCTCCAGGTGGAGCAGCGCATGGACCAGCGCCGGGAGCGGCTGCGGGACAAGTGCTCCGCCTACGGCCTGGATGTCCTAGGTGGGTCTTCCGCCGGATTGGGCTCTCCTCTATCGTATCTCTATCCCGAATCTTGCTTACAGGTCACGACTCGTGGCACACCCCGAACACATGGGAGTTTTTGGTCAACAAAAAGTATCACATTATCTGGTGGGTGTGAGCTTTATTCACCTTTCAATAAATCAATTTTAGTTTGCAATTTGCTTTGGAAAAGTTAAACTTGTATAGCTGAAGTTACATTTCAGTATTTTGAAAACTATTATTGTTTATTTAATATTTATACAAAATGTATTGATTCAGTAGCATAATTTAAAAAATTAGTATAATTTTTTTTTATATTACATTTTAATTACATTTTCTACAACAATTTATTTACTTCCGTGTAGGTGCAATGTCTTTAAGGCAGCCTCCTCGTCCTGGATGTTCAACTTCAATGTCCTGGCCGGCTACTCACCCGCTTATCTGCGCAAAACCAAAAAGATTCTGCTCAATCTGGCCAGGGAGCGGTATCCCCGGGTGACGCTCGACGAGGTGGGTGGTGTCGCAGGCTTGCTTACTCCTCTCCAATTACAATTTAATGTGTTTGGTTTTATTTCGGGGCGCCAGCTGCGTGAGGCGCAGAACTACTCGCTGACCTTCATCATCGCACGCGATCCCTTCGAGCGGCTGTTGAGCGCCTATCGGGACAAGATGGTGTTCGCCCTGCCCTACTCCTTTCACGACAAGTTGGGACGCAGCATTGTGCGCAATTACCGCAAGAAGGTGGGTCTTCCGGCTGTAACGCCTGGCGTATACTTGATATTGTCACTTTAGGGATATCAAGTATACGCCGTGGATAATGATATATATAATATTTATTGAAATCAAATTCATAATTTTTGTATTTCCCTGTACAGCCCTCCCTAGCCGCCCGTGCCGCCAACACAAAGTTCCCATCGTTCCCCGAGTTCGTGCACTGGCTGCTCGACCAGGTGAAGCGCGGCAGCTTCATCGACATGCACTTCGTGGCGGCCACCTCCTTCTGCACACCCTGCCTCATCCGGTTCGACTTGATACTGAAGTTCGAGTCGCTGGCGGAGGATCAATTATATCTAATCGAAAAGACTGGCCTGAAGCGGGTGATAGCGCCCGTGTGGCGCAACATGGGCAAGGGCCGCAAGACGCACGAGCTGCAGCAGCAGTTTTACGCGCAACTGACGCGCCAGGAAATGCTGGAGCTTTACGAGTATTACAAGTAGGTTTCGATACTATCTTAGACACCCTTCTTGACAAACATTTGAAACACAATTCTGAACTATTTTATCCCACAGATACGACTTTGAGCTGTTCGACTACGACATCCAGGAGTATCTGCAGGTGGCCCGGCCGGACGAGGCTGAAGGTCCGGCGGCGGGTACAAAGAATTAGCCCGGCCCCGGATCTCTTAGACTTTGCTAGAAACCAATGAATCAAGTTCAACGAACTCACATATTAGCCGTCACAGTACGTAATTGCAAAATGTTGATAATACTGAAGGAAAACAATAATAAACTTAACTATATTAAAGCGAAACGTTGCCTCTGTCTTTACTTTTTGTCTATGGATCATCTTTTAACTCAAGACTTAATTTTGACTACTTGTTTGCTTCTATTTCAAGCAAATTTTTTTGTTTTAAATGCAAAATAATCCGTTTTTCTCAGTGTCCTAGAAAAAAGGATACACCCTACTGATAGCGAATACTACCACCTCACAGCCTATACACCAACCCTTTCCAGCGTGACCGTTCGCACTGCTCTGGTATGTTTCCGGTATATTTCTGGTATTTGCGAAAGCCGTATTTCCCCGCTCACGCTGACGCCTGCTCTTCTTCTTCCGTTCGCCGCGCCACAATTTTTTTATCCGGTGGAATTTTGCAATTTTTGATTATTTCGGATTTATTCAGTTTAACTGCAACGACAGCCACCCACTGACCCGCGGCAAGATGTCGAGCTTTGTGCTGGACAAGGAGGCGTTCGTGCGCCGCGTGAAGCGCCTATACACAGAGTGGAGGGTGAGTGCGTCCGCCGGTCGGCGATGCGAATCTCCGGTTTGCCTGACCCCAGGAGCATCGCGCCAATGGCGCATTGGGAGCCGTGGTGAAATAGTTCAGCAGACCTTATCTCCCTCGCCTCTTTGTCTTCCCAAAGGCCCCCAGCATCGGGCACGATGACGCCCTCAGCAACCTGGACTGCATCATGAGCGTGGTGGGCGTCGAGGAGGACGTGCTGTACTCCAAGTCCATGGCCCTGCAGCTGTGGCTCCTGGGCTACGAGCTGACGGACACCATCTCCGTGTTCGCCTCGGATGCCATATACTTCCTCACCAGCAAGAAGAAAATAGAGTTCCTGAAGCAGACACAAAACATCACCGAGGAGGGCTTTCCGGAGGTCAAGCTGTTGGTCAGGGATCGGGTGAGTTGCTGGTCATCCCGTGGCCCAAATGCCCCCCTAACTAATCTATCCACCCAAAGACCGACAAGGACCAGGGCAACTTCGAAAAGCTCATCAAGGCCTTGCAAAACTCCAAGAAGGGCAAGCGCCTGGGCGTCTTCACCAAGGACGCCTTTCCCGGCGAGTTC